>NC_141771.1:12409741-13027416 GCF_051362555.1 Lingula anatina | reverse complement strand
AAGTAACTACGAGGTAAAAAAATTGGCCACATACTCTTGTAAAGTGACCGTAGCCTACAATGCTAAGGAAGTGTCGGACGTTAAAAAGTTTTACTTAAGCGGTGAGTCGAAATAAACGATTTTTGCACCTAAAAGTAATTTTGTTTAAGAGATTTAAAAATCTATTTTCATAGGCTTTTGATCGAATATAAGATATGTATATTGCATCAAACTGAAGCTCATTGTTTCAAGTTTCACAGAGATGTATCATCGTTGTTCATTCTAGCACCATAAATGGCTACCATCCTTTAAAATAAATAATGTGCACCCGGGGCTAGTTGGCCCCCTTGACTCGGGGCAAGTTGGACCCTCGTATTACCCGCAATCCTTTGCGCGCAACGCTGTTTGAAATAAACAAGTTGGTGAAATTGACAAAGCTTGCCGGTGTTTACCGTCTGATTGATTTTATTTAATTTGCTCTCTGGTGTCTTTTTGAAAATTTATATTAGAAATGTTCTGTTGATTGTAAATATTAAAAAGCAAATCTATTGGACTTTCCTTAGAAAAAACATTTATTTTGCCTTAATTCATTGTAAGGGGATTCTCTTTGTATTCATAGTGTTATATGTGGCCCCAAGGGGATTTTCCACCCCTCCCTAGCTAGAGACCATTGTTGAAACAAACTCAATGGTTTAAAACTGAATTTGTTACTTTCTTTTAAAAAGAAAATTTATTATTCGTTTTCATTCATTAAAAACCTTCTTTATACCATTATTAATTTTTTCTTAATTAAAACAAAACAAATTTTATTGATAGATATTTTGGTTCTTACAACACATACCCCCCCCCCCCCCCTACAACGTGACGTACGGAAATCTCAATAAATCTGCCTCATTTGGACTATTTATTCATCAAAGACTCTCAAAAATCAATTTAATAAATTAAAAATGTATAAAAATGTATTTCAAGGCGTTTACATGGGATATATACTTCATTTTCGTATAGGGGGGCCAACTTGCCCCGTGGCGGGGCAAGTTGGCCCCCCTGACGTCAACTGCGTTTTTTGTCAAATTGTGAGCCATCTGGCATTATATTTGAAAAATAATGACGTTGCATACGTAGCTTAGTTCATGGGGCTTACTTTGAAAAAGGTTTTGTTACTCTAACCCATTCCTAGTTGGCTCTACAAGGCAAAAAGTGTCTGACTGGGCCAACTAGCCCCGGTTTCCCCTACTACAGTAAGACACGGTAAACTTTAATTATCTTCTGGGAAAGACTCGAGAATTCCTGTCTCACCTATTTAACACTTAAAATTAGAAGGTTTTAATTACAGAGGAAAGGTCGTAGTTGTGGCTGCCCCCCTTACAGAACAATTGATCAAGTAACACCTGATGCCTTATCAGGTACCAAACGATTTAATCAGTTCATCGACGAACGATCTGCGTGTCAGTTTTACCTGTATACACAGTAGGTACGAGTCAAACAATGCAGGAAATCTTTTCATTTTATCATTTTAAAAATCTCTTAAGACATCCTTCAAACAAGACATAAAAATCGTAAAGAATTGACACTGCCGGTAAATGAGGTGATATCGCCACAGCTTGCATATATACATGCAATATTGTGAAGACGTAGGCCTACGCACCTGTCCACACTCTTGAAAGCTGTGTACGAGTCTACTGGCTATTTTGATTTTATATATAAGAAAATAACGAGTCCCTTTCGCATATCTTTATTATCGGAAGCATTTAAAAGAACTCTGAAGCTTTAGTTTGTCATCACTATTGAAAGTGCAGCCAAGGCTCGGACGCTTAGGTGAAGTCTAGTTGTACAGCGCATCGTATTTAAACTGAGAAAGAAAACGTTTAATTGCTTATTCTCCGCCCAAATAGCTGTTTCTTGCCTACAGTTTACGCATTTCTGTGCTTCAGCCACCTTTTTAGTTTGACAGAAAGCAGTGCACGCTTCAAACGACCTTTTTATATGCGCACCTTGTACATCATCTACACCTAGCATTGCCATTGCTGGAAACAGCAGAGGACTACCATGACCCCTGTGGCGCGCGGTTCCTGTCATGCGCACTTCGTATTTCCGCAAAAGATGAAAAGGTTAATAATCACCAGCTTTTCTGTATTGTACTTAACGTCAGGAGGAGGCGTGCCATTGCAGACAGCGAGGTCCTTGCAAAGTAGGTTCGATCCATGTAGACTATGGCGTCTATAAGAAGGGGGCCTTATAGTGGTGAAGGTGTATCTTATAATATACCGGTGCCTGTAGGTTCATGACATTATGTCGTCTGATGACCAGTGCACTACACTGTAAGTGAGACTGCAATGTCTAATATCAGCGATGAGAGTTTGCCCCTATTTTTGGTCCATGATTGCCATTCACTAAAGGGAATACATTTCACGTGCATTAATTTTATTTAATATATATATATATATATATATATATATATATATATATATATATATATATATAGGGTAGACCGGGGCTAAACGCCCCCCTTAAGCAAGAAACATCACAATTTTCCCTGCTGGAGGTATAGACCGTTCAAAGTGGGTGTTAACTATGAAGGGCTGACTAGACTACAAACTGATACTAACACTTTTGGAAACAAACAAAAGAAAAACCTTATAGGTAAAAAATAGGTAAATTATAAAATCGGCCTTTTTGCCCCATGGCTGGGGCATTACGCCTCGCACCACGGGGCTTAACGCCCACCGTGGGCGTCTTGCCCCAAACTATAGGCGTTATGCCCCGCCTTTGTACAAAGCAAAATAAAATCAAATTATATTTCTACGAGACAACTTGGTAAGCCTTTAAAAGCAACATATAATATTTTGGGATACTGAGATAATAAACATACCCATCAAATTTATTCAGAATGAGCTGTAATTCTACTCTTTACGACAGGGCACTGTGATACTTCCAAAATTAAGTTCCTAGTACAGCCACTTGCTTTGGCTTTTCCCCATATAAGTGTTATAACTGATGATATACAATAAAAAAACATGCATGAAAGAACACTTCCGCATCTTTTTAGAATTATTTTTTATTTAAAAACGAAAGGGGGCAAAACGCCCAGTGATCGGGGCAAAACGCCCACTATAGGCGTTTTGCCCCATATCAGCATGGGCGTTTTGCCCCAAAGTGAGATTTTGTATATTTTTTCAAAATTCGGCGGGAAAAGTTTTATACAATCTGACTTCATCGAAACTTGTATGGAGGTCTGATACCATCCTATCTGTCACCAACAAAGTTTTTTGAATTCGTGCATTTGGTAGGTGGTGTCACTGATGTTAAGGAAAAGGCTAAATAACAGTAAACAAGGCAAAAATGAACAAATTATCATAAAATGCTTATTTTTTAGTTTGTGGTCATCTCCGTCATGGAGGATAAGTCTGCTGGAAATCGGAAGTGGTCAAAACATCACGAGACGCGTATTTATTCGTAATACCTGAAAAAAAGCGGGTGGGCGTTTGACCCCGACTGGGCGTTTAGCCCCGGTCTACCCTATATATATATATATGTGTGTGTGTGTGTGTGTGTGTGTGTGTGTGTGTGTTAAACCCCATTATTTCCATGTGTTGTGCCCGTTAGTGGATGTTTGAGAGAGAGAGGGAGAGAGAGGTGGTTTTCCGTCTTTTTTTTCAGATGAGATTCAAATCATTTCCCAAACTACTTCAATTTGATGAGAACATATATTGCACGTTCTTTAGGGGTTGGCATATGTGAACCTTCCCCATGAGAAGATCAAAGAGTTCATCACTACCCTCACAACTCCATTTTCCAAAACAAAACGGTCAATTTAGTCCCTTTCCCTTCAATAAAATTTAATGATAACTCTAAAACTTTTTTAGCAAACGTTACTCGCGGTTGCTTTAAGCAGTAGGCCTATAACTTTTATTTCTGTATGAATTATTAACATTTATGCTATTGTAAATTGGACAAATTCTCAGGACATGAGTTCGTTTGCGATTATTTTTTACACAATATTGGCTTTTTATCACTTTACTTTGCGTATAGTCACTTAATGTTTATTTACAGAATAAACATTTTAAGATAAGAAGGCGTATTCTACTTTTTTTTACTGTCTACTATTGTTCAAACCTATTAAACTATGTAAAAGTTCACCATTTATTGATAAATACACGTCATTTCAGTTGTTTCTTTTTTATTTACGTAATGTTGAGATTTTTACCTCACTCCATTTCTACAGTATGACGAAAAGGGGTGATCACAAGTAGGCCTTGGGACCATTTTATTTATTTTCGGGAAATGCCATGTTTCATATTACTGATTAACTTTGAATTCAGGTCTTAAGTGAAATTATGTCTGATTTGGGAATAGATTAATTAGTAGCAGACAGTTTTTAATTAAAATTTTGTGCCTATTTTACATAACGAAGTAAATGGCAAATGGCTTACATGTCCACTAATAGTTAGTGTCATTTAATGAACTATTCCGAATATACTTTTCATTTAACCAGATTAATATATTCATTCTACTATTACCAATCTGATGTCATCACTTTTTCTCCACCAGGATGGCGTGTTATTTGTCTTCCACAAGTGCAGACCAGGATCTACGTATAGCATTGTGTGAGGATTTTGAGCGAATGTCCGTTACATGTTTAGATGTGCTCTGCTGCTATATTTAAGACATGACTATATGTGACTGGACAAAAAATGGCTTGACTTAGAATGAAAAAAAAAAGAAGAACACTGCATTCTGCAAGATTGGAATATATAATTATTATACCGTTGGAATATAAGTTGTATTTATTTGATAAATAAGTTATGTATTATGTACCTCTGTATGGGTAAAGTTTGGCTTGTACTAGTATTCCTATGTGCCGACACCAGCAGAGGCAAAAGAGCGCGGGGGTGGGGGGTGGGGGGGGCTGTAGGGGGGAGGGGGCTGACCCCATTTTCGTCAGCCACCTCATTCTTAACCACAGGAAATACGGGGGCTAAAACTATCCCCTCGTAGTCGCTTCCTCCTACACACTTCCTTTGCACCCTCACAGTCGTGAATTTAGAACGTGTTACTGCTTTTACCCAGTACTTATCTACACACTTCTTCGTTGAAGTGTATCGGTAATTACATACAGCGACCCTGTCAAGTTCCATTTCTCACAGGTATCATGTTGTTTTAAGGTCGCCGGGGCACTGTGACATATCTGAAGCTTAGGCTGTGCAGTGTGTGTATAAGTGTGTGAATTAGAGAGAGAGAGAGAGAGAGAGAGAGAGAGAGAGAGAGAGAGGGGAAGAGAAGGACTGCCGTGTGTGTTTAAGTGTATAAGTAGAAATTAACCTTTTAATCATATGTAACAGCAATATCCAACAAAATGACCAGAAGTAAGGAGAATGAACAAATTTCGGGATACGAGCAAGTTATTTCACAGCGGCTGAACATTGCATCCTATCATTCTACGGTGGATGTTAACAAGACCTTTTAATACAACTTACGCCCACCCACGTTCTATACATCCGGATTATCGGGAAATGACGACAAATCAGGATAAAAAAGAAAGTGCTTGGTACATGTACTATCGTCCTCTGTGGGTTTCAGCTTTACGTCAGTAGTTTGATCTTAATGCTACGACCTACTGCAAATACATCTCCGTTACGGTTAAGAAAGCTGCATGATTATCGGTGGGTGCACTTTTGCGCCACCCCTCCCCCCCCCAAAAAAAAAAAAAAAAAAAAAAAGAAAGAAAGAAAAGATTATTATTTGTGTAAACAAGTCTATGATGTACTTGGCACTAAATACATTGCCCTTGCATTGAGCTGTCACTCTGCCTATCTCTTAAGTTCAACAGAATGAAATCGCTTAAACATGTATTTATACTTTCGATTATCCCCTGAGCCCTATTCTACGTAACGTCTACAATATCTTGAATGATCAATAGAATTAAAAGAAAAGGCCTCCAACAAGAAGATAAAAATATGAAAAATATGAACGTACCGATATACTTTTCTACGCTGAATTGTCAATTCCCGATAATCCGGATTACATCTTGAACCCTTTGCCACTGTACATAAAGTATACAAAATCTTGAGTGATCCATAAAACTAAAAGTAAAGGCCTCCAACTAACAGATAAAATATTAATTTGAGGTGCCCTACTAGCAGGACTCTGATAAGAGAGGTTGTAAGCGTATAGAAGCACAAGCTAATTACATGTAATTATCTAGCAGGGTATTCTTCATATTAACCTTCAAACACCCACGCATACTTCAGATATTCTGTGTATGATTCACTTGCCTTTATTGATCTTTATTTTTGGATTTCTTTGAAAACCGTTCCGAACCGGATGTAAAAAAGGTCATGCGACAATGAGGACTTACCCCCTTCAGCATACGACTCACGCCGTCGGGCATAACTGATTCGCACGTTGTCAATGCAATGCCTACTTTCTAATCGACTTGACTCCATGGGCGGTGGGTTTATGCTGTGACAAGGCGCTATCACATTTAATTTTGTTTGATCTATTTTCTTAAGACACAAAAGAACAGGGTCAAAATGTGTTGAAAGATTAAGCGTGTTCATTCTCAAATATCCAAGTGAAGGGTGTAGGCTGGCCCATTTTAACAGTGCAGAGGGAAGCAGCCAAAATTTAAAGAGACGAACGGCAAAGATCTGTGTCAGTTACACACAGGGCAGCCAGCTGAAAGGATCTCGTGGACAGTTTCATTGTAAGTCATTCTATGTGGATATTCTAATTTGAAAGAAATAGCTATGATACAGTTTATATAGGTATGTCGCCCAACATGTACTTGTGTCTACATTTCAGAGCGTGTGTGTACGCGCGCGCGCTGGTGTGAACTAGTGCAATGAATTTAAGTCAAGGTTGCCAATTCTTTTACTGAGTACGTATCATATACTAGCGGACTCAATTTATAAATAGGCTTTGTTTGTTAAACTGTGCATGACATCGCAGCTAGGTCGTTTAACGGTCTTTTCCTTCGCAGTGACGATATGGGAAACCGCAGCAGTTTAAGGGCTAAACACGACGATGAGCGTCAGGTAAATATACATACATGGCTATCGTCCCTCACCCTGCACATGCTTATATTGGTACATCACTGCACGTCTCTTGTTCTCTCTCTAGTTTTCCTTCCCTCTCTCTGTCACTCTCTCTCTCTCTCTCTCTCTCTCTCTCACACGCACACACACACACACACACACTTAGCATGTGTATGTACACACTTTCCTCCCCTGTCTTTTTCTTTTACTTATAGATGCTCAGGGTAGGCTTTACAATGAAAAATTGAAAGTAAAGTGTACGCGTCGGAGAATGATCCACAGTCCTAATTTTATCCCGTACAGTTTCTTATATTTCCTAATTTAGAATTCAGTGTCCAAAAAAAACTTTATTTATTTTCACTATTTGCAGCTTACCCATTGCCCTTAAAATGTCCCGGTGTAACGTGACAGAGATTCCCCCATGATAGTTTTCTTCCCATTCATTTGTACAGGTAAGCGTCGCCCTATAGATTCTGACCTACTTAGATCAGGCCAACCCTTACCTAACCCATAATTATATGGAGGGCGGACTTTCTGTTACACGGACCCTTAGTTTCGTGACACCGGCCTTTTCGGCGTGCAAAGTGGTTGCCTTGGCATCTGGCAAATGCACGCGAGATATGAAATTGTTCGTATGATCAGGGACGATATAATTCCCTGGTATAATACACGATCGAGCGCGACGGAACTACGCCGAGTATACTTATATTTTTGACATTTTGTTTCTTTTACACACAGTACACTTCGAATTGTATGTGCACCGTATATCTATCTTGGTTTTCTCCGTCCCAAATGTGAGCACGAGATAGAGACTATTGAGAGTGAGAAGAGCCGAGTGCTAGCTAGGCCACGACATAAATATGGCGGACCTACATGAAAGGAAGACCGCTTAATCCTGTAATGGTCTTTCCGCCTCTCCCACGCGTGTTCCCCCGACCGTTTGAATTGAGCCGAGATTTAATTACTGTGCTTCTGAAGGGACGACGCGTGGGGAGGCGTGAGAGGCGGAGAGACCATTACAGGATTAAGCGGTCTTCCTTTCGTGTAGGTCTGCCATATTTAGGTCGTGACCTAGCTAGCACTCGGCTCTTCTCATTCTGAATGGCTTCATATTCTAGTGACACAGGTGCTGAGCTTACTTACACCCTGATTATAGTGCATCCCGATCTGGCTCACCAAATCGGGAGAAAGCAGGCCTTTGACGCAGGGAGCAACAGTGCATCGTAGTTCCAAGTTAATACTGATGATCTGTCTCCCTAAGGGATCGATACAATTTATGATACGATCTAGGCCAATTATTTCATTATTATAATTATTAACAAAAGCACATTAAAATCTTCCCTACATTTTCCCTTACATCTTCCCTACTTCAATCCTTCACAAGTGGGAAGTCTACATCTGTTTGCACACGACGTCATAAAACCTAGACTGTGATTTAATCGATTTGCATCATGGGGGTATAGAGACAAATGTATACCCGGTACTGTAATGTGAAAAAAAGAACGTCGTTAAAGAACCCGGATCCATTTATAGTATGAAATTGTCCTTTTTTAGCCTCTGGCGAGCGAAAGCGCCGAAGATCGAGTTCTGCCACGGCCACCACGTTGTGACACCGAAGATTTCAAGATCGACATCGTGCCTTTGCCCAATCGTGGAGTGCAAGTTGTGGTCCATGACAATCGGAAGTCAGCACCGTCCAATCAGGTGCGTCTGCGCATCCTTTGTCTACCGATCTCTTTGTCTGTCTCTGTGTCTGTCTTACACTCGTTTCATTAATTTCCACGTTTGTTTGTTTGTATCCAGCTGTGTGTATATTTAAAGCACATGTACTATTTCATTAGTATTGCATGGATAAACATTATAACTATTTGTACTATATATATATATTATACTAAATATACATGATGTTTCATAATCGTTTACTTTATTTATTTATCCATGCATTTCTACGACTTGTGTTTATCGTAGACTTTGTAGATTTGTCTGCTTACTGGTTCAGTGTCCGTCCATTTTTGCTACTTAAAGCAGGATCTAATTGTAAAGACTCCGTTGTTTTAGTGTAATGCGATGTGATGTGACGTGACGTGATGTAATGAAATACAATACATGTGCAGTACAGTAAGTACAGTACAGTACAATACAATACAATACGGAAAATTGCCTCATTTCAGCCTAGAGACGGCGATATAGTTTCGCTGTGGTCAGTGATGTCCAATGCAGGAGATGGGTTCCTACAAGTGACCAACGTGAAAGTGGACCCGGACAAAGACGAGTACGTTGTTGATATGGCTGGAACATTGGACGCTGATGCAAGTAACTGTCAGATTTTAGTGTATGGAATGCTTTTTTATGGCCCTGCCTATTTTTATGAAGTAAAAACAGTGATGTAGCTCTTAAAGTGTGCATATCATTTTACGGCTTGAGGTACATGCATTGATAAAAAGCGAAAAAATTCCTCTTACTGTTTATGTAGTCTTTTTAATGTCGTTTCTATTTTTCTTCTTTCCCTATGTTTATAGTCGTTTTAATATCGCTTAATTTGATTAGGGAATCTCTCATCACATACATTTTGTATCAGATGTTTCCAAGGCTGAGACAAATGTCAATGTATGCATCCTCCTTTTTCAGCGAAGTTTACTTGGCAGAGCAATTTTCCTGCAATTTCTCGGAAGAGTGACCTTCCTCAAGATGTGCCATGGTTTGTAGTTACCGATCTCGACCCAGTTATCTTGAAAATCCGCGGCTACCAATTTAAGCAAGATGGAGATAACACATGGTATACAATAACTGTGGATGGCGATATGGTTGTCGCAAAACCTGAGGTAAGATTTGACCTTTCCTACGTTACGATGAGTTGGAACCTTTTGATAGTCCTCATCAACATTAAGCACACCATAGTTCCATAATCAATTGATGCTAGACTGTTGAAGTTGATAACAAAGCACATTTAGGGATGACCAAGACAGAGATGCATCTAAAAAACCATTGTTAAGTCCTAATTTCTAAAGGAAAATATAGTCATTATCATATATACCAACCAAGCCGGTCATGACCTTTTTTGAAATTATGAAAATCAAACCATACTAATAATGCTCTATTGGGAAATCCTTTTTGTCAGAAAGTCGTCCATCCCTGCAGTTGTACGGTGGAGGATGTTTGTCTTCCTCTTTGTCTGTTCTTTGAAAGATATTTTGAAGACTTTAAATAGAGTTATTACATTTACCTTGGGCGAATGAAATGTAGCATTTGTCCAAGAATTTACTTGGTGCCGATTTTAAGTTTTATCAAGTAGCTGTACAGTATATTTCGCCGTGAAACAAAATGTAACATGGTCGTTACATTGTCCCATATTTTCGCGAATATAATGCCGTGTTCTTTAATAATTATCATTTGGAATTAAACAGTACTTCATGTACTAAGTCTTTCTCAACTGGCAAAACTTGGCTGTGTCACGATCAGATCTCCCCTTTCATCAGGGCTTCATCAGGGTTAATTACTCGTTTGAATAACATTAGTTTAAACTATGTTTAACCCCATTATTTCCATGTGTTGTGCCCGTTAGTGGATGTTTGAGAGAGAGAGGGAGAGAGAGGTGGTTTTCCGTGTTTTTTCCAGACGAGATCCAAATCATTTTCCAAAACTACTTCAATTTCCTAAATTTGATAAGAAAATATATTGCAGGTTTTTTTTTTTTTTTTTTTTTTTTTTTTTTTTTTTTTTTTTTGGGGGGGGGGGGGGTTGGCATAACATGAACCGTCCCCATGGGAAGATCAAAGTGTTAAACCATACCCTCACAACTCCATTTTCCAAAACAAAACGGCCGATTTAGTCCCTTTCCCTTCAATAAAATTTAATAATAACTCTAAAACTTTTTTAGCAAACGTTACTCGCGGTTGCTTTAATTAAGCAGTAAATAAATTGCATTTCTGTATGAATAATAAACATTTATGCTATCACTATACTTTGCGTATAGACAATTTTTGTTTATTTACAGAGTAAACATTTTAAGATAAGAAGGCGAAGGCATATTTTTACTGTCTACTATTGTGCAAACATATCAAACTATGTAAAGGTTCACCATTTATTGATACATACAAGTCATCTCAGTTGTTTCTTTTTATTTACGTAATTTCTACCTCACTCTATTTCTATAGTCCCCCACCCCCAGTTAACCTTTACCAATATTTGGACACTTTTATTTACATACAACCGTTTGAACGGTTGCTTTATCGTTAATGGGTAAGAAAATAATAGGACTTAACGTAACTTGCCGTTGCTGATCATTTGGCTACCCGTTTGCAATAAAAACATTATATATACAAGAGGATACGTTTGGAGGAACTTTAACAATGTTGTGCGTATTATCTCACCTTTGGTGGTTTAAAAGGCAATTTTACGGAAAAATTAAGCCCATCATTATTTGAAATTGATATGTTAAACATTAAATGCCATTTGTATGCCAGATACATTCTCTTTTATGTACTTGGATATTCTAAAATTTGAAAGTCAATAGCGCACTGATATAAGCAACAATTAGGGCTACTCTTCTTCAAAGGAGCAGCCTACCTGTAACAGTCTGGTCACAGATTCTGCGGGTTCACAAATCCCATCAGAACAGAACTCCTCTGGAATACCTGTGACAACGTTATCCTGTGAAGTGGAAATAAGGTGGTCTTTCACCTCTGAGGGTGTTGGGTTGTAGTCGAGAGAACTCATGTAGACAGCGGCGGCGCCAGCCACTAATGGACATGCCATGGACGTCCCCGAACTGAGTCGGTACCTGTACACTCCTTCGTTAGAGCTACTCCCCAGGTCTTCACCAGGAGCCCATATATCCACATCCGACCCATAATTAGAAAACGTTGCTCTCTTATCTCTGTGCTGCGTTGCCCCTACTGTGAAGGCGTGCGTGGCGCTAGCTGGGGAGATGTATTTGCTCAACACATTTTCGTTGCCAGCTGCGACTACAGATAAAACTCCGGCATCCGTGAAAAGGGCGTTAACGGCGTCGTTTAGTATTTCGCTTTTCTCGCCTCCTAGGGACAAGTTAACGATAGACTTACGTTGAGTGGCCTGAACTTGCTCTTGGACCCAGGAGAGCATGGCGATTATACCGAAATCGGAGCCAAATCCGTCATCCCCTAATACCTTCACACTAATGAGACTGACGTTTTTAGCCACACCCACGGTTTTTCCACCAATAAGTCCCGCCACGTGAGTACCATGTCCATCAACATCAGCAGCTGACCATGAAGCATTAGCTATGTTTCCTAAGGTCACACGACTGGTACCATCCGCGCGCAAAAACTCGATATGCTCCCGGTATATTCCTGTGTCGAACACGTAAACGTCGACGTCACTTCCTGTGCCTTCTATGTTGAATTTACCGTCCAGTGCCGTACTCGCTTGATCAATCCTGTCAAGGCCCTGTAAATAAATAAATAAATGTTGTAAATAAGGTAAAACTGTGCCTACGGTGGCATGATTTTTTTATGGTAAAAAATTAGATATTTTAATGCAGGATATACTATTGTTGATAATAGATCAGATTAGCGTAAACTCTCTCTCTCTCTCTCTCTCTCTCTCTCTCTCTCACACACACACACACACACACACACACAAACACACACACTTTATAGCGCAAACCTTAGGGCACACCACATAAGACTTCAGTAAACTTCCTTCAAAACACAGACACAACATAAACACTTCACACACACACACACACACATATACATACCCAATTTTCCGGAAAGTATGACCAGCACGCCCCGTCATCAAGATCTGTACCATTCTCGCAGTGACAATTACATGTACAGCCGGCAGAATAAACGTACGTGTCCTGGTAAATGCTGTCTATTATATCCGTCTGCAGCCTGAACCACTCAATGCCCCTGTATTGTCGAAAAAAAATGTATATACTTAAAAATCATATTGGTTAAAGTGAAAAAGAAAATGCACTCTCTTCTTTCTTTCTACCTCTAGGTCTCGGTTTCATTTCCAATCCCTCTCTCTCTCACTCTCTCTCTCTCTCTGTCTCACACACGCATATGCACATGCTCACACTCATGTAACACGTACACGTTACACACACATGACACATACACTCACGCACACACACGCACACGTAACACAATCACTTGCCACATCCTCATGCACACACACACACACACACACACACACACACACACACACATTATCTCGTACTCTAAAATACTCACTCCTCTGTAGTCTTCACCATAAGATATCTCAATTGTCCCACTGCACCCGGCTCTCCTATTTCTGTCCGGTCAAACAAATCCGGGGGCATTTCATCCTTTATGGAATTGATAAAATCTGAAGCTGAAAAGGTGATCATTTGAGATTGATTAAAATTATGCAAAATGCCATTAAACTCGAATGCTTTAAAAACTCGATTGAGGCATTTTCTGTCGAGCCACACCATTTCATTACATAAACAAGCCCACAATGATTTTATCAGCAGTTATACAGGTATGTCATATGTCTTTGTCGTTAGTACTTGCGATGAAAATCTACTCAAAAATAGGAAGAGGTTGCTCTCACAACTGGTTGACAGTTACTTATCAGATGCCAGCTTGTTATGTTTTGTTATCAATAATAAAGCGATCAAAACTCTCTTTCTGACATCTGTAATTTAAAACTATTTCCATTCGCACATATATTTATTTCCGCTATGCTCTTTCAGTAAGCGTTCATTTCGCAAGGCATATCTTTTCGATGTTTTTGTACATCTAATAGAGCTAATATGAAGAGAAAGGGGAAAAGAGAAAGAAAGAGCGTATAGTCTTTTTACTTGAAATATACAAGAAGGCACCAAATATTCAACCACTGGAAAATCAGATACATGGATAACTAGTAATAATTTTACTGAGGAGATTTAAGGTAAAAAGTATGCTTAGATATTAAAGACAGAAAGTAGTAGAAAGAAAAAAATATTTATAATGTAAAGTGGGTGAAATATGTATAAAAAGATATCCGTGATACTTTTCAATATATTTTAATATAAGTCACCATTAAATCATGATTGAATCAGGAACGGTTTAATCCTTCATATATCCTTCATATCTTAGCAAACAAGGACTCTTTTCTAGCCTTTCAAAAATGATTAAAAGCAATTTTGCCTCGTTCGATTAATTTTTGGGTCCCTAGGCACCTTCTGAAAACGATAGAACAAATTCGTAAAATTATATCTTACCTTGGTCGATACCTGTTCCATTTTTCAGTTTCAGTATGTAACTGTCGGGTATCCCCACGTCGCCGGTGTATTTTTGTAACTCAACTTAGGTAAAATAGAAAGGATAATAATAATAATAATCAGGCTCGAATAATCAGGCTTCGAAAGAACCCCCCTTTTTGCTGGAAAAAGGTCCACTCTGGGTAAAATTTGACCTACATGTAGGTACATGGGGATTATATGGTAAAAGGTCCACTTTTTCAGAAAATGAACCCCCCCGTTGAAATTGCAGGCTACGGGCCTGATAATAATAATAATAATAATAATAATAATAATTATAATAATAATTATTATACGATTCGTCGTTTTTTGAAAGTTTTTGAAATTGAAGTATTTCTGCTCTTTTAATTAGGTTAAGACTATTCTTTTGTCTTCTTTAATTTTGCAGAACTCAGAAGCACCGTATTTACCCCGTTTGTCGTCTGCTGCAATCTTCAACAGCGCTCCACGTTGCGTCCGCCCCAAAGATTGGACCTCTTCAACGTCCCCACGCGTGACTCCCGCGACGCAGGAACTTGGCAAAAATACCAAGAAGTAAACAACCACAAGAAATCTTGTCATCTTCGTCTAGAAAAAAAAAATCATTCTTGGCGTTAAAGAGTACCATTTGATTTATGTCTTAATATGTGGATTTATGGTGATATTCATTGATAGCAGCTTCAAAATGTATGGATGTTACGAAATAAATCTGTTAATCTCATATATATATATAAAAAGGACAAGACACGTACAAGACAAGTAATTGGACAAATGCTATAAAATATAAAGGCATTCTACTTAATCCGAACGAAATTTTCGCAAAGGTATTTTAATATAAGGATCAATTCACCATTAATATTCAATATAGAGAACAACCATGCGAATACCGACATTCATTCATACATGAGAAATACCTAAGTGACCACTTGATTGAAAATTCACATATTTTAACTGTGTACAGGTAGCTTACCTTCTGTGTTTAAGCAGTTTTTCTATTCGCACTTATGCACACCAGACGCCGATATCTTTTCAGGTATCTCTAACACGATGTCTAACTTCAGAAACGTCACATACAGCGATCGACTTGTTTCTCCAGAAACTCTAAAGACTAACACTTTTATACAGCCCACCTCGTTTTGTACCAGTTTATCCACCTATCAAAAATGATGGCAGCTGATTGGCCGATCTATTGTTATGATCTTCGAATCACAGTACGTAGGGCTGACACGGCTAGATTTTAAAAGAGAAAAAAAAAATAGAAATTTAGTATGGGCAAGGGAATTGTCCTTGGTATAGGTCACCTATTTAACTCTGTTTATATCACCAGGTAGCTATCTTGGTTACTGATTGCATGATTATGAGAGCTAGGGCATTAAGTCTTTCAATAAGTGGCAAACTAACAACACGTCATTCTTAGCTAGAAGTAGTCACAGCAATTAGCCAATATACCTTCAATAACTCAGATCTCATGATCAGAGTAAGTACACGTCTAACTGAGTCAAACAGCGTCCAATTTCACAGCTTGGGGCTTGTCACCGAAATTGACCTTGGCATGCAGGCAAAGTTTAATTACAGGGCTACTGGCACAATGTTACAATTAACGACGAATGCTCCGATGGCATCTGCCATTACTATAATTAGCTCACCTTTTAAAACTGCTGCATTCAGACCCCTGCTACAAACAAACTACCTGGTCACTCGCTAACATCATGAGCAATCAGCTTGATCTATTAATTGGGTTAAAGTGTTTTGGGCGAGGCAAGAGTAATAAACTGTAATTAACGATGGAACTTTGCTCTTTAAAACGCAGCCGATGGATATTTAAAGAAATCAGTGACAAGTAGCAAAGCTATTAAAGACAGTGGGTAGAAGCACTAGCACGTGTTGCTGCCAGCTTTCAACTTTGCTCTGGTAAAATTCCTTCCCGTGGATTAGCTGAAGAATTGGACAAAAAATTAAAAAAGAAAAGAGTGAAGCGACATCTTTGACTCACGGTAAGTGTTCCTTAATTTACATTTCATGTACTGGTACATAAATATTCCTAAAACAGGACTAAAATATTTTTTTCCTGTTTTAAATTGAAATGTTAATAGGAAGTCATACAGGTTCTTGGTCATTGTACATGTTTTTTTTAACATTAAAATTCTATCAAAACATTAATACCCGAGTACCACATAAATTGTTAATCAACTTTTAAAAAACACCATGGAATAGACAGCCTTAAAAGACGTGATTACTTTATTTATGATAATTTTCGAACCCTTAATTTACAAATGTACCGGTATCTTTTTATCTTTCATTTTTTTTTTTTTTTTTGGAAAATTGAATTTTAATTTAATCATCTAAAATGTTTAGCAATGATATTTGTGATTTCACTATTTACTTCTAGGAACACTCCGATGATGACGTCGCAAATGGTGTCATTTGTTTTGATAATTGGAGCTATTGCCATCACCTGTGGAGCTGCGGGCCTTTTTGTCACCGAATCTGACCAAAATGGCGTCCAAGACCCGCTTGTTTCCCCGGCTGATGAAACCAAAGGTAGGTGTGCCTCTCTACATTTCAACATAAAGTTCAACTGAATCTGTATTGATTCCTACCTGAACATTTTGATTTGATAATAATGAAAAAAAAAAAAACATTAAGATAAAATATCTATAAAAATATTTGTTTGACGAGTCGCTTTTTATCATAAACCCGACAAAAATTCAATAGCCGAGTTATGCATTCAAAGTACATGTACCAAATTAGAGTAAATGATAAAAGAAATAATGTGGAACTTTAGCAATTCTGAGTTTGGCTGTAATTTGACAAGACTATTACTGTAACTCTAGGATCTGATACATTGTTATGATATAACTTCAAATGTAATGTCCTTTCCTTCATCTTCTGTTCTTGTAGAGTTCTTTTTTTCTGTAGAACCCCCTTTACACTGGACAGCCTCCTTTCTGCGTCCTTTGAGCGACCATGAAACTGGCATCACTGTGGTCGTAGAAAAGGATCGAGGCACATGCATCGCTTTTGTTTCAGAATGAATACTCAATGATCGGCCAGTTGTTAGCACGTAAAGTTTTTTTTTTACTTTCAAACGTGGCCGTAATACAGGACGCAGAAAGCACGCCGTCCAGTGTAAAAGGGGGCTTAATCTTGAAGATTTATCACCAATTTATTTCCACGCGCCAATCTCTTTTTTTCCAGTTGCGCTCCACACGTATACTGGTGAGGATGGGATTCCGGACACTTACATTGTAAAACTGAGGAAAGACGTGACCGGCCAGAACGGTATGCATTTTGTTTCTTATTAACGGAACACTAAAACGCACGTTATGTAAACATAAGTAAATGGGCATGGTGGTATCAAAATAGATAACGATAATAACATTGTAACACTGAAGAAAGACGTGACCGACTAGAACGGTATGTATTTTGTTTCTTATTAGTGTTTAGCTTACATGTACAGGTATGTAAACATAAATAAATGGGTATGATAAGGCCGATGTATTGATAATGATATTAAACAATTCATGGATTATACTGATTCGAAGCCTAAATTATTAGGCCATGAATTTAAGTTCTTAATATTTTTCTTTCAACATGACAACGATGCATGAGTGATGTCTTTGGTGCTGAAATGCATTTCAGTACATTTAGCTTGATTGATATTTGTATTATAATGATTTTTAAATGATTTTTCAAAAAAAAAAAAAAAAAAAAGAAAGAAAACATTTTATAATTATACACTTACATGCCCTTTTAAAATGTTTCGTAGTGGCAGACGTTCGTGATGCTTTAGAATCTGAGCTCCTGTCGAGCGCTGAGGGGCGTTTAACTGCCCTAGGGAGGAGTGCTCGAGTCGGCGAGGTGATGGATTTCAATGAAGTTCAAATGGTCGTAGTGGAGGCAGTAAAGGAGTAAGTGTTGGGCCGTTTGAAAAATGCGACCACCATAAAAATGCAGTCCGTTTATTTATTGATTGATTTATTTAAATATATTTATTTTAGCTGTCTATTAATCAGAGCGTTTCAATATAAAAATAATCGCGAATTAAAACCCATGTTTGGTCTTAATGATCGAAGAACGAGGCGATTTAGTCCGAAATCAGTTCCTAACAGTCCAAGTCTAAACAATTATTTGGGTGTAATGGGTGCACTTAAATGTTATGCGTTTAACCCCAATTAATTCTATTTATTTACTCACGAAATTCACTGCAGGTCAAGAACTACTTCAGCAAAATATGCACCTCATCAAAGTTTTTTTTTTTAATTTAATTTCTTCAAACTAAAGTTGAGAAATTTTGCGTTCTCAATGAAATAGTTTCTGTGGTAGAATTTTAAGTGTTGTTATTGACAATTATTTGCCAATTTCTCGATAGGGACATTCAACGGCTGCGGCAAAAGACAGATATGATCGAGGCCATCTACCAGGACGGTGTGGTGACCACCGCACAGATATGTTTCTGCCCATGTGATTGCCCAGCTGAGGACAGGCCCAATAACAAGGCCTGCCAAACGTCGACGAATACTGCGGGGAATTGGGTAAGGCAGACTTTTTCATTCTATTTTATTTACCAGTTTGTTGTATTTTATTTATCTCTCGAAATATTTTCTCCTTTAACTGTTTATGTCAAAAGATTGATTTGTAGGAGAGTACATGTACAGTAATTTTAAAGTGCCTGTGCCTTATCAACAACATCATTATTTTAAATTTTAAATCTACCACAAATACCTGAATATAATTTATTTTCAAAAAGGATTTGGCAAAAGTAGATAGTTGTTAG
Organism: Lingula anatina; assembly: GCF_051362555.1. Lineage (NCBI taxonomy): Eukaryota > Metazoa > Brachiopoda > Lingulata > Lingulida > Lingulidae > Lingula > Lingula anatina. The sequence continues at coordinate 13,008,392 of NC_141771.1, read as the reverse complement.
TAATACACACACTTTTTCTTTCTCAGGGACTTGATAGAATCGACCAAAGAGACGCCGCCCTTGACGGGGCATTTAATATCGTTGGTACAGGCAGCGACGTGAACGTGTACATTCTGGATTCCGGGGTCTACGCTGAGCATGAAGAATTTCTTCGCGAAGACGGCTCAAGTCGTGTCACATATGGCGCCAAGGCCAATGCATCTTGGGACGATAATGACGTCATGGGTCACGGGACACACCTGGCTGGTATTATTGGCGGGAAAAATGTGGGCGTGGCCAAAAATGCCAACCTGATCAGTGTCAAAGTGCTTGATGACTTTGGCATGGGGCAAATCAGCGGTCTTGTCAGCATGATGTACTGGGTTTGGTTAAAAGTCCTTATATACAGAAGAAAATCTCTTCTAGTGCTGTCTGTAGTATCTCCGTGGAATGAAGCCTTGAATTCGGTAGTGAACGATTTAGTAAATTTCGAAATCATGGTAATAGCAGCGGCTGGAAATGGAAACGTGCCAACGCGCTATGTTTCACCCGCCAGTGCGGCACAAGCTGTCGCCGTTGCAGCTTCGGACATAGGTGACACTAGGGCAATCTTTTCAAATTACGGCGAGGAAATATTTCTATGGGCCCCAGGAGACATGATCAAGAGCAGCTCGCCCGGATCTCCAAACGAATACACCGTTCGCTCCGGCACATCCATGGCGAGTGCCTTTGTTGCCGGTGCCGCAGCAGCCTACATGAGTTCGCTTGATTACAATCCAACACCCCAACAGGTTAAGACGTACCTTCACGAGCAAGCAAGCGAGAATGTGATTACGGACAGCCCCACTGAGTTCAACTGCCGCACAGAGTTGATTTGCCTTAGACCGAACTTTTGCGACGCTCAGACGGTGTGTGAAAGCGTCACGACAACCGCTAAGTTTCTCTATGTCGGATGTAGTCAGGATGAACCGAAGAAAAGTAAAAAGAGTAAAAAGAGTAAAAAAGGCAAAAAGACTAAAAAGAGTAAGAAAGGTAAAAATAGTAAATAAACAACATGACTGATTATTGTACCATTTTAACATACTTAGTTGATGTGTAAATAAACGGCTTTTAATGAATTCCAGTCTTGTCATTGTTATCAATAATGTGTGCCCGCCAGACAGGAACAATAGAAATGCAACACTGTTCTCGCCAGTTTTGGATTGAATTAAAATACACAAACGTTATTTTAACTTCATAGTTTACCCCCGTCCTCTTTTTACTGTAACCTTTCTCTCTCTCTCTTTCTTCTTAATCTTCTTTTAAACATCATTATCATTATCATTATCAGCAATATTTCAATGCTGTTAAATTGAAGCCATCCTGCTTACAATGACGATTTCATGGCAATGAAGCTGCGGGGCTATTGTAAGCGGCGCCACTTCTTCTGTTGGGCAGAAAAAGTTTTTTGTGTGTACTTTTTGGCCCAGGCCACGAATCAGGATTCTGCTGTATGCTGGTCCTCTGGAAACTACGTTATTAGGGTACACGTGGTCTGCCATTCTGTCCAGTATTGTTATACAGATAAACAATTTTCAAATTACGGAAGTGGACTAGTAATGCAAAAACAAGGCATTGTGTACCGGGCAAGGCTACAGCCAGCTGAATAAAAGGTTTCATGATAATAATAATTGGCAACTTTGAAATAAAAGTTATATCCTTTATTTCCAAAAGGGGTCATCATTTTTAGCAAGAGTGTACATTTTGGTCAGAAGTTACAAAATGCCAACACCTTGGCCTTGTTTAATGTCCACACTAAATACTCTTAAATGTGCTTTTTATCCCATAATCAACATCGAATATGGGATAGAAAAAAGCTTTACAAGGTAAAATGCCACTTTTGGGCATTTTAAAACATGAACAAAACTGGCATTATACTCATCCCTATTGTTGCTATAATAATCGTTGTTTTCATAATTTTTGTTCCCTCGCATAAAGTCCCTATTGAACTCGCTTAATGTTATTATCAACCTCGAAAGATAATTTTTGCTTATTAGGGAAAAAACTGACGATCACATAGTCATTATGAATTGATGTTATGTAGAGATAATGACCTATTTATCAAGTAATTACCTATTTTAAAAAACGTTAGCGCTTTGGCGAGTCATGACGTTAAATTATCAGCTTGTCGTCTCCCGGAATTGAGTCTAAAATGTTTTTTTTTACATTAACAGGCCTGGATACAGCAGCAAAAGGTCACAGAAATATGGACCATATATTATCAATGTCCTGGACACACACACACACACACACACACACATACATACATGTATATATATGTCCCAGCACGTGTAAAAGTATTCTATTTATGTGCCAGCCAGAGCAGACATAAGTTTACCAAAGCTAAGGGTGAAATACAAGGCATAGCAACTAGTACTGTAAGTAACAAATATAATCTATATGGGCTTTACCTTACCCTTAAAGATAGATTTTAATATAAGTCACGTTTGGTGCATTTAGTTCTGGTAAAAAATAAATGTTTGTAATATCGAATGTCAATTTCTTTTCCACAGAATCCAAAAGACAAAAAAAAAAAAAAAAAAAAAAAAAAAAACTTTTTTTAATTAAAGGTCTTACTCATCGGCTTACCACATTCAATGACACATGGCAGGCAAAAGGGAAAATATCTAATAATATATTGTAGTACAAATATAGTGCCTTTTTAGGATTCTCTTGGTCTAACATAAGTACAAAATGTTATTTTTCCTGTAAGTCTTGAATTTACTAAGGCATTTTAACATACATTTTTTTTTCTTTTTCTGCGCACATATTTTTAAAGTGTTCTTGCAGGTCACATTTCAACGATGGCAAGACGTGCAGTGCAAAATGAAGACATATGCTTTACTTCTGGTGGTCTTTTTGGCCTTTCTTACTGTGGCCGTAGAAAGTGCAGCGGTTGGAAGTTTTTTTTCTTTTTCTGCGCACATATTTTTAAAGTGTTCTTGCAGGTCACATTTCAACGATAGCAAGACGTGCAGCGCAAAATGAAGACATATGCTTTACTTCTGGTGGTCTTTTTGGCCTTTCTTACTGTGGCCGTAGAAAGTGCAGCGGTTGAAAGGTATCTAAATTTAGAATAATTTATAATTTATACTATCTCAAGGTGTTAGATTGACGCAAAAGTGAAAAAAAAATCACTTGTGAAGATTCTTTTGGTCTATCGCTACTTAAAGCATCTATTACAATAACATACTGTAGCTAATGAAACTGTTCTACACTCAAAAAAAAAAAAAAAAAAAGAAATTCCAAGTTTGGATACAGAATAAGAGGGTAGATGGTGTCAATAAGCTTTTCATATTCATACTTTCAATTAGAGTGCTACCAAACAATGAAGAAGGCGCGATGTTGCGGAGGCCATTGAAGCGTGTGCGTAGAAACTGTTGCCATAGCCCCCCATTCTTGCCATCGTGTTGCCATGTACTTGGTTATGGAATCGTTCATCCAGTTGCTTGAACATCCACGAGTTACTTGGATACAGCTACGTGTACATTTTGAAGAGGAACAACATGGTTTTTCAAACTACGGAAATTTACAACGCGTCAATTTTCACTATTACACAGGGATATTCCTGGGAACAAGCTTTAAAGTTAAATTTAATGTATTCAGTCATAGAGTTTTATCTTTCGGTTGGATTTCATTTTACTGCAAGGCTATAGCGATTTCAGAATAAGACCAACATCTTTGAAGTAGTTAGGAAACAAGAAACTAGTTATACAGTTTTACTTGGTAAAATAGTAAAATAAAAGTACTGAAAACTGAGTGTTTAAAAACCTATCTTACTTAGTACTTTTCAATTATGTCCTCAGAAGTGAATTTTAGATGTTTTCAAATAATACCAATAAGCGGCAGTCTAAAGCCTAGATAACATTTGTCACGGGCCCCATGCAATGAAATCGTATACGATTTTCCGTACATTTTTTTTTTTTGACATCGTAAAGCCTCGGTCACAACCGGCCGTACGGGCTCTTATGGCCTGTTTGCGTGCAAATATTGCGCAAAATCTCACGTGCAACGCAAGTCCCTCTTGCGAAATTTGGAGTTCGCAAACAGACCGTATGCACGTACGGATGATGTTTGACATGTCCAAAAGATTCTACGAATAATCTGCGAACAGCGAGGCCGCAAAAAGTGACTTACTCCACTCGCAAGGAGATCGCGAAGAGTTCGCAAGTGAGACGTCCGTGGTCCGAGACGCACGTCGCAAGCAATGAAATAGCAAGTGCCCTTTGCATGTTGATTACGGCTCACGCCCTCACAACTAGTCGAAAGTCGAAAGCACGGCGGAAGTTCGTCGCACGTGCGTAACCCCTACGCCAGGAGTATAAAAGGTGTGCTCACGACGCACGCTCTTGTCTCGACAATTAACGACGATTGTGCAACCTGTATAACAATTTTCAAAAATTAATCGTTTTGCTTAATTCAGCTTCCAATATGCCTACAAAAGGCAAGAGAAAGAAGCTTAGAGAGCAGAAAAGAAGGGAGAAAGAAGAAGAAAGAAGGGGAGAACAGGAAGCAACACGGCTAATGATTTCTTACTGATGTATGTAACATGATAGAAATAGCTGACAAAAAAAATGATCATAACAGTTTAATGTCTGTGCCTAGATACACAGCAGCTGAGAAACTGCAATACCCCGTGCCTTGGTCAACTACCTAAAGGTCAAAATGTGCAGACACAAGCCCCAAACTAAGATTTTTTCCTATGAACACAACGTTGTTGTATACAAGCAAATCCTTACAACCACTATAAACAAATTTTCTACATAAATGCAATGAATTATCTTAAATATTTTTTTTTTTGTCGGTTGCTCACCTTGTTTTACCCATCTTGATTTGAAAACTTGGTCTGTTTACAGACTGCTGCCTAATTTAGAGATTGCTGCATGGTTAGTGACTTACCATGCTTAGCTTTCCTCCCGTCTGCATTTTACTATAATTTCTCTCTTTCTTCGTTTTTTCTTTTTGAAAAATCATCATCATCATCATCATATTTGGAGTATCATTATGTTTAATGCTGTTAATGTACTACTCTTGCATTTAATGTGCAAGGTGCGTACGCAGGGCAATTTGTCATTACCACACTAATGTAGAAGTATAAGACCAGCTGTTCACTGTTTTCCCCACATTTACCTGGAGGTTAGGTAATTATACTTTACGCCTCATTTCTACTGATAAATTACTTTTAAAGCATGCATGGTTACAGTAGAATGCTACTTCTGGGGAGTATACACCTCTTCCGCATCTTAAATCGAAGCAGTTTTGAGGCATGGTTACAGTGTGATTGCAGCAAGTCTACTGTGCTGAAATATCTACTGCTCGTTCGTGCGGGGAGCGCTGTCAAAATTTATCATGCCAAGCAAAAACCCGCATTGAGATTGATGTAAAATTGAATACCCGTGTTGGAAAAAAATGGCACAGAACAGTTTTCGTAAAGACTTTATGAAGCAACTATCATATAATCATATAGAGCACTGAACATAAATAATGTGATTTATTTATTATTTTTTATCCGTGTCATCGCAGGTACGTGGATACAGGATTTTATGAGGTTTATAAAGTCTGGCTCTAAACGTGAAGGCTGCAGATTGTGTGATCAAATGCTCTTGTACTGCATCAGTTAATCTTGGCCATGTCAGTGCGGACATTTTTACTCGCTCTGGTAATTTGCTTCCTATGCTCTGCTGTATATTTGTTTCCACGTCTTATGAGAATCCATACCTTGCCTCTTAATCAATTACCACCACCTCCACTTCAAAGTGACTTTGAAGGTAAGACAATTCAATTTTTTTTTGTATCGTGCATTAATTTTATTTTTACGTGTAAGTCTTATTTTGACTGTTATCATATCAAACGCAATTAAATCTAATCACATTTGATATTCCATTGATGACACTAGTGAATGCCAAAACTGTCTGAAGAGATATGTATTTTGTAGCGATGGAAAAACGTTGATTTTGTTTACTTTTTCTCAAAACTCCACCAGATCTTACTTATGTAGCAGTGCACTTAAAAAGTGTGTCATGCGCTGTGTGATACAGTTGTCGACTCCAACATACAGGCGCGGATCCAGGATTAAATAGAGGGGGGGGGGGGCGTCCGCGTTTGCGATGCCGACTCTCCCCCCCCCTCCTCAACTTGGCGTGGGGTCCCGCCCCCTCCCCCCCCCCCCCCCCGTTTGTCTGTAGTGATCATAATAATTATTATTCAAAGAGCAAAAATGTCTGTTATTTCATTGGTATTCTTGTATCCATGTTGTGCATTCTTTTGGAGTATACAGAGCTAGTTGTCAGTTTCGATTGAAAGATATGGACCGTATGTTATTTATGCCTCGTTTTTTTTTTTTTTTGCACCAACCCAGTGACACAATTTACGTCTGTTGAATACCAAATCGAGGCTCCCTTCTGGAAGAGAATATGTCTTTTGCAGCCAGCTTAAATTGTGAATTAATATTACATTAACAGGGAGGCATTTGGATAGTAAGTTTATGTTCATTAAACAATAATTTGTCACACCATGTTAGTTTAAGCAATACGGGTTCATTTCAAACTTCAGTTAGTTACCCATGGAGTATATGATATTACAAACCGTTCAGTCCCCAAAAAAAATATGAATCATCAAAAATAATAATAAGAAAAAAAAACACGAAAATATTTTCAGACGATTCCCTTCAGCAAATAAGGCCACAACTAGACAGCTTGCAGCTTTTTTAAACTGTGAAATTGCAGTATACTGTAAATACATTTTTGATATGTGACTTGAAGTATTAATAGGGGGGATCCTTAGATAACCTTTTTCCCCAAAACCATGTCAAAACCACCTAAAAAGATACTTTTACATCTTAAAAACAAACTACAAAAAATCAAATCAGTCTATCTCTATTATCAGAGCTGCTACTTGGGTTTTAGTATTTTGGAGAAAAAACGTTAAAAATACTTAAACTCTGTATTTTGTAAGATATGATGGTTTTTCATGTCAATGTTTATGCTTACATTTAAACACACATTTTATTGTGACTGACAATTCTGACATAAAGACGGCCTAAAATCCATATGAAAACTAAACTAAATGTTCTAAACCTAGATAATGGTTCATAATAAGTTCAAAAAGACAGGAATATTCAATAAGAATTCAATTCACTAAGACTTCAATGCTTTTTGGACGCTTAAGTCAGTTAAGTGGATCTTTTTCAAGTTCATTCCAAACTGTTCTGGAGTTTACATCCTTCTCTTCCCTGCTTCAGTATTGAATATCCTGAAGACAGGACTACATTTTGGAAGTGATAAGGATGTGTCTCTGGCGTATGTGCCTCCCCCCCATGAAATTTTAACTCCCCCTACAGAACTTTATAAATCTTATTTTATTTGAGTATATGACTTTTATCTTGTAGTATGCATAATAGAGGATACATTGGCACTTTTTGCTAGTTTGCAGGTGAAAGTTTTCATGAGAATAGAAGGCAATGAAAAATGTGTATTCTACCAAACAATAAATCCCCTATGGAAAAGCTGTTTATTTGATATTTGGTGATCATTTCAATTTTCACCATTTTTTTTTTACCACCAAACTTTCAAGTACTAACAAAATATACGTCACAATGCAAACTATGTGGAAGACTTTTTCTTCATGGGAGCCCAAACACCATGGATATGAAAATGGAGATTTTTCAAGATTTTTTTTTTTTCAATTTTTTTCACCCAATATTTTACAATCAAACTTTCTAATATTTCCAATATATTCTTAATTAAATATACTTAAAGTAAAGATTCTGAAATGATTATCAAATATCAAATAAATAGCTTTTTCATAAGGGAGTCTTTGGGTTGTAGAAGTCATATACTCAAATAAAATAATATTTATAAAGGTTTGTAGGGGAGGGGTAGTCGAAGTTTCATGGGGAGTCAGATTTTCATTATGAAATTTTGACTCGGGGATTTTCATCTTACATCGGTGTTCAGTAGAAACAGTTTTCCTTAATTTTTAGGGGCGGATCCAGAGATATTTTCTGACAGTCTTCCAAATTATCTTTGTTGATCCATCCACCATTTTCGACCGTCTTCCAACAGAAAATAATTAGATACCAGTCAATGTAAACTTGAAAATCTGACCGTCTTCCGGAAGACCCAGAACACCGTCTAAATCCGCCCCTGGTTTTTATCACAGTCCCTCGAGCCACAGCCTCTAGTTTTGATTTCTCCCTCAATCTTTGGTCCGTGTCACCACACTGCCGTTCCATTTGAAGGTTGTGGACAGGGGTCTCATCTATGTTTTCACACTGATGAAACACAGGATATTCAACTGGATATTCACCAAATCCATAGTATTTTCGGTGTTGCATAGCCAGAACTTTTGCCATTTCTGGTAATATCTTCTTTGTTAAAGCTATGCACTCACTCAGATGTGCACTAGCAAATCGTTCCACACTCTCAACTACATGTAGGCCAAAGTTATCTTTCACTTCTTGGTTGAAACATGAAAACTCAGGAGCATATAGCTCAAAGAAATTCTAATTTAGCTTATTTCTACTCAGCTCTAGATGTAATGATTGAAACTTTTCTTTCAATTTGCTGTGTTGCACCCTTGTATATTGTTATGGTATGAAACGGTGTAACTAATTGAATGCCAATGATTGCTACAACAGCAGCGACTATTCCAGAGCATCTCTTACAAGACAAGCTAGATTCCATCATTGTCTAGCTAGTTATTCAGCAATACAGTATAGATACCCAAAAAAGATAATGAAATCATGAGAAATCTAAAAGGACACATGTCATCAAAACTTTGAATAATGAATTACCATGATGATGTTATTGGTATAGGGAGTCAATGCCGCCATGATTTTGAGTATTTAGCTACCTTTCAAATAAACTTTTTACACAAATCCCTTAAAAACGAAATAAAAAAACATCCATTTGGCTTTGGTGAGTTTGAAATAACTTGTCAGGGCTATATAACTTTCATTCATGTTGTAGGAAGACAGTCCCGAAACAGCAGAAAATCGTGAAAATCGCGCTATTTAAAATGCTAAAAATCGCGTAATCATAAATTGCAAGTAGCAGCTGAGTTATCAATGATCTTTCAAAAAGAACATTTGAAATATTGTTTTTAGGTGTGTAAGGAACTTTTTAGCTGGTTTTGACATATTTTTGGAATTATGGACCCCCCCTTCTATTAAGTAACACATAAGCGTTTATTTATTTATTTATTAATTTATTTATTTTTGTTTTCAGGTGTAAATAGGAACATTCAAGATCCACTGTTTCAGTCTGTCTACAACGTACCTCCCATAAAATGCCTACCAGAGGGACAGTGCCAGCCTACCCGACATATTATGTTTCTAAAAGTGCACAAATGCGGCTCAACTACAATGGCAAAAATTTTAAAACTGGCTACTCTTAAATATAAGTTAAAACCTCTTTCTCCGAAGAAGAAAGTATTCTTTTACCCATGGAAATCTAAGTTCGATATCAACCGAAGGAAAATAACCATAAACGACGCCAACTATAACCCGAATGTAACCTATGATATAATTTTCAATCACATGATTTTTGACTCAAGAGTAATAGAAACCATGATGCCGAATGATACGTTTTATATTGGTATAGTTCGCGAACCATTTTCCCAGTTTCAAAGCGCGTTCAATTTTTATCGTATTTCAAGTAAATTCAATTTAAAAAACTCAACGAACCCTGTCGTGGAATTTATGAAAAATCCGTACAGGTATTGGACCGACGACTATGTCACAACCCATGTAGGCTTCTTGAGAAACGCCATGATGTATGCGTTTGGGTTCCCAGACGATAGAAATGATCTTAGGAACAACGACAGATTCATTGCCGAGTACATTGATTTCTTGGACAAGAAGTTCGATTTTGTAATTGTCTTGGAAATGTTGGATGAAAGCTTGGTCCTACTACGCCGCTTGCTGTGTTGGGGCATGGACGACGTCTTATATGTGGTTACTAACAAACGGGAATATGAATACAAAAATGTGAAAGACGAAATTGCTGTGAAGAAACATAGGCTATGGAGCAAAGCTGACTATCAGTTATATAGCCACTTTTTGACAAAGTTACGAAACACTGTTATGTTGCAAGGGTCGGACTTCAATCGGGAGGTATCGCTTTACCGTCAAGCAATCTCGGCACTCGGCAAATGTAAGCGTTTACGTTTAGAAGTTTGCAAAAATGATTTCAAAAATCTATTATCGGGCATATATCCACATTGCTAAGTCTTCAGCAATTCCAGAGCAACTGAGTGATGGTGGAAATTATAGTTAACAATGGAAAAGAAGTGACAACCTTATAGTTTAAAAGACAGGAGTACAACTAGCAACTGAATAATTAGAGCTGTACAGATGTATTTTCATGAATTATTTTATCATTCACGGTATGTGGACTTGCAGTGATAGGCGCTGGCCAAAGCTGTGAAATTCACCGCACAGTGCCTTTTTTTCTCTTTATTTCAATTATTTAAGGCTTGTCGTTAGCGCTTGTCATCTGGTAATGTAGGTATCACGTGGAATACGACTGAACAGAATATATGAAATATTTCTTCAACATCAGAAGAGGACCTCCCCACACAATTCTATCTCCCTCTCTCTTTCAGAAGTAACATTTTTTCTTTCATCCATTAATATGTTTGTATTTGCAAAAATTACGATGAAATATTTCTTATATTTTTCATGCAAAGATAGTTTCTATTTTAAGCTATGGGGCAGAGGTATGGGGCTTACTTCCTGGGCAAGATGGGGAAATTGAACAGTAGAAATTTCACAAATGTTTATTGTAATTGGGAAGAAATGCGTCTTACGTAGCGACAAGGGGTAAATTAGGAAGAAAAACTTTAAAGGTTGGGCGTTTGGTGAAGATAATTTAGTACTGGCTCAAGCTTATGAAAGCACCTGAAAATGGGTTTATTAAAGCGTGTTACGAAAACGATAAGAATTGCTGGCAATACAAGTAAATACACTGTTATATGGGTATGGTTTTGGAGTAGCCTGGATTAACCAGGGAGTGGGGGATGCAAGTTCATTTATAAAGGAATTTAATCAAAGGTGAATGGATTTGACTTCCAGTCACGGTGTAACGAAATGTTTAAAAATATGAAACTAGATGAACCATACGTTGCAGTATTTGATAAAGCTAGTTGTATATCAGTTTAAGCACGATTTAGATGTTCAAATCATCAAGTTGATATTGAAAAAGGTAGACACAGTTAGGGGTAAGTTTCGGTATCAGAAAATGTGTCAGTAATGTAATTGGGTGGTGGTCGAGTGCGAAAGGCACTTCTTGTTAGACTGCCCTCTATATAGCGACCTAAGAAATAATTTCTTATCGGATATTTGTAATTGGGAATTGGGTTCACATGAAATATTTATCATATTGGTGAAATAAAAAATTAGAGAGTTTTAAGAAAAGTTGCGAATTATTTTTAAAAAGCAGAAAAGAAGAGAGTCGTTATTAGAAATGGACGAGGAGATATTCTATGTAATGCGCAATTATAGAAACGAATGATCATCAACTTATTGTTAAAAGGCCGGAGGCCTTATACACAGTGAAATAAACATCTAGTCAAGGTAACCCATAGTACATGTATAAGTGGGGTATAAAGCATCAAACTTCAATTTATATATATAAAACTGATGCTATGAGTACAGAATAATAAAAAAAAACATTTTTGGGGGTTAGAAATCCTTACATACATAAGAAAATCTCTTCTAGTGCTGTCGGTAGTTTCTCTTTGGAATGAAGCCTTGAATTGGGCAGTGGACAATTTAGCAAATTACGAAATTATGGTATTAGCCGGAAATGCAAACGAGCCAAGGCGCTATGTTTCTCCCGCCAGTGCGGCACAGGCCGGTTCTGTTGCTGCTTCGCAAATAGGAGACCTTCTCAAATTACGGAGAGGAAATATTTCTATGGGCACCGGGTGACATGATCAAGAGCCCGGATCTCCGGCACATCCATGGCGAGTGCCTTTGTTGCCGGTGCCGCAGCAGCCTACATGAGTTCGCTTGATTGCAATCCAACGCCCCAACAGGTTAAGACGAGTAAGCAAGCTAGAAAGTGATTACAGACAGCCCCATTGAGTCCAATTGCCGCACAGACTTGATTTGCCATTGTCCGAACTCTTGCGACGCTCACACGGCGTGTGACAGCGTCACTACAACCACTAAGCTTCTCTATGTCGATGTAGTCGCGATGAACCGAAGAAAAGTAACAAGAGTTAAAAGAGTAAAAAAGGAAAAAAAGTCTAAAAGAGCAAGAAAGGTAAAAATAATAAATAGACAGAATTAAACGACCACAGAAGCATTGAGTGATCATTGTCCCATTTCAACATAATTTGTTGATGTGTAAATAAACGGCTTTTAATGAATCCCAGTCTTGTCATTGTTATTAATATTGTGTGTCCCCCAAGACAGGAACAATAAAGATACAACACATTGTTCTCACCAGTTTTTGATTGAATTAAAATACACAAACGTTATTTTAACTTGTAACTTTTCTCATTTTACTGTAATTTTTTCTCTATTTCTCTTCTTCTAATTCTTAATATCATTATTCTTATCACCAATATTTTAATGCTGTTAAAATGGAGTCATCTTGTTTAACAATGACGCATTTCACGGCAATGGAGCTCCAGGGCCATTCTAAGCGGCTCTTCTTCTTCTTCTTCTGTTGGACCCCAAAAGTATTTTGTGAGGACTTTTTGGCCTAGGCCAGGAATCAAGGATTCTGCTGTTGACTGGCCCTCCGGAAACTACGTCATTACTGTACACGTGGTCTGTCGTTCTTTCAAGCTTTGTTATACAGGGTAGACAATTCTAACCATTTTTTTAATTACTCAATGAGGCTGGTCCACTTTTGTAATGTAAAAAATTGTTTATTGGTCATTGCTCGAGTCAAAAATATCAAAGGTTTTGTGATAATGGCGAAACTGCTGCGAGTCCGGTTATAAATGGAATATCTGCAATCCAAGGTTTACTATAAGCTGATGACCTCATCCTTATATGCAAGTACCCCAAGGGACTTTGGCAAAGTTTGGAAATCGTAGAAAAATTATGTTACAAGTGGAGACTGGGTGTTCATGTCACCAAAATTAAAATAGTAATTTTCAACTCAAAATCAAATGCTCGCATTGAAATCCAATAGGTCAACAAATACATGTATCTAGGTCTCCTTTTTAACCGATCATGAAGCTTTACAGAAACCCAAAGTAACCTCCTGCAACGTGCTGCAAAGACATAATTCAGTCTGTTTAAATCTCTTCCACTTAAGAGTAATGTTAACACATCCTTGAAAGAGAAATTTTTTGATATCCTCATTTCCCCAATCTTAACATACTGCTCAGAGATATGGACTACTTTGTGTCAACCGATAACTGCTCTACAGAAAAATTACACCTAAAAATTTGCAAACAAATCCTTGGCCTCTTTCAAAATGTATCAAAGTATGGTGTGTGCACTGAACTTGGCCGCCTTCCTCTCTATACTACAATACAGTCTGCATCTATCAAGCTATGGTGTAAGATTATTCAAATGCCTGATTATACTTAATGAAGCAAGCATACATACATGAGATAAATAGTTACAAGTAACTTACACCTTATGTTCCATCTGCAGTCCACACTCTCAGACCGGCTTGTATGCCATGGTCTGAGGTGACCCGAAAACTCCTTTTCACATTCGACCACTATGCCCAAATATGCAATAGCAAACTTCAAGCCAACAGTAAAATGTCTCTCTTCCGTATACTTAATTAAAATGTGAAAGGGCAACTTATGTTTATAAAATAACAAATTATGACACTCTATCAACCCTTGCTTAGCGATCATAAAATCAAACTCCACATTGAAACTGGACAGCACACCAGGCCAAAAACTGAAAGGTACGTGTGACAGAATCTGTCGCCTTTGTACCCAAGTGGTAATTGAAGATGAATACCATTTTCTATTCCAATGCCCAATGTACAAAGCAGACCGAGACACCCTTTTAAGTAAAATGTCAACCGTAAAAGCTGATACAAGGTCACCAGACAGTCAATTATGCCAAGTATTGAACAGCGCCAGTAAAGATAGTTTAGTCTCCCTTTCCAATTTTATAATAAAAGCATTCAAGAAAAGAAATGATGGTAACTCAGAGTCACATTATCTATATCCGTGTAACGTTGTTATTTACGTATCCATTTCTTATGTAATTGTAGTTCTCCCTATCTTGAAAGTTTGAGCTGCTCCTTTTGTGTAACATGTGATTGTATCCATATGCATCTGGCTTTTATGTTTGTGGTATATTTATAACTACACCAAGGTTTATCTCACCAAAAAATTATTATATATATAATGAATATATATAAATATTTCACTCACAAGTAGGCCACACAATTACCAATTAGAGAAATGGTAATGCACCAGTTGTATTGTCGTTGGTATATTATATTATACAAGGTCATGATAATCTATGTACCAGTACAGAAATAAACTGAAATTGGATCGATAATAATAATCGAGAACTTTGAAGTAAAAATTAGATACCTAATTTGCAAAAGGTTCATCAATATGTAGCAAGAGTGTACTTTTTTACATGGATTTGCAAAATGCCAAGACTTAGACGGTGTTTAATATCTATAAAATGTGCACAATAAATACTGTTAAATGTTCTTTTCATATTGTCCTCAAGATCGGCAATGGGATAGAAAAAAAACTTTACAAGGTGAAATGCTACTTTAGGGCATTTAAAAACGCTTACAAGATACAGGCAAAATACGTAAGGCAACGTGTTGAATTCGGGCAGTATGCAATTTTTTCCTACACGTGTTGTTGTTTAAAAAAACGTCATTTTGATTACTGTTCGCTCACATACAATCCCCATTTAGCTCGTTCAATGTTACCAATGATCAACCATAAGTGATAATGTTGCTTTATATGGGAAAAAAGTGGCGAACACACCTACATGAAAACGTTTTTAATAAGAACCGGTCTGGATACAGCAATAAAATTCAAAAATACATGTATCTGAGACACATTATCACTGCTCTGACAACTAGGTGCCCATTACATGCAAACATGTACTAGCACGTGTAAAAGTATTTATTTGCCAGCCAGACCAGAAATTTCAGAAATTGGTTTACCAGAGGTAAGGGTTAAATACAAAGGATTGCAACTAGTACTGTAAGTAACACATATAATCTATATTGGCGTTCTAGTTACCTTCAGAGATAGATGTTTGCATTAGTCAATTTTGATACATTTAGTTCTCTTAAAAATAAATATTTGTAACAACAAATGTCAATTTCTTTATCACCAGTTACCAAACGACAAAAAGACCCTTTCTTAATTAAAGGTCTTACTCTTTGGTTTACTTTATCCAATAGCACATGGCAGGCAAAAGGGAAAATATCGAAAATCCAAATGTTGTACAAATAGTGCCCTTTTACGATTCTCTTGGCCTAACATGATACAAAATGTTGGTTTTTTTTCATGTAAGTATAATATTTACTAAGACATTTATACACGCACTTTATTTATTTTTTCTTTTTTGTGCTCAATTTTTTGAAGCGGTCAAGCAAATAATATTTTTGCAGGTAATTTTTCAACGGAAGGAAGACGTACAGCGCAAAATGAAGACATATGCGTTACTTCTGGTGGTCTTTGTGGCCTTCCTTATGGTCGCTGTAGAAGGTGCAGCGGTTGAAAGGTATCTTGGTTTATAATAATGTATAACATATACTTAATCAAGATGACAGATTGACGTAAATGTTCATAATCAAAATATCTCCAAGTTGGCTTACAGAATAAAGGGGCGTATGTTAATAAGTTTTTCTATATTCATACTTTTAATTAGATTGATACCAAACAATGAAGAAGGCGCGATGTTTCGGAGGCCATTGAAGCGTGTACGTAGAAACTGTTGCCATAGACCCCCATACTCGACATGGTGTTGTCATGCTGGGTAGAGAAGTGTTTCATCCAGATGTTTGTACAACCACGAGTTATTTGGATGCATCTAGGTGTAAATTTTAAAGAGGAACAATATGGTTAATCAAACTGCTGAACTTTGCAAAGCGTAATTTTTCATTATTACACAGATATTCCTGGGAACAAGCTTAAAAGTTAAATTTATTGTATTCTGTCATAGATTACATCTTTTGGCTGGATTTCACTTTACTACAAGGCTATAGCGATTTCAGAACAAGACCAATATCTTTGAAGTAGTTAGGAAACAAGGAACTAGTTATACAGTTTTACTTGCTAAAATAGTAAAATAAAAGTACTGAAAACTGAGTGTTTATTAGCCTATCTTACTTTGTACATTTCATTTCCCTCATTTAGATTAACACTTTAAATACCAATTGTAATTGGACGTTTATTTCTACACGTCTTGTTTCTCATGCAACTGCTATCCTTCTTTCTGACATTTCTCAAAAAACTTACTTCACAGCACCAGAAACAAATGACATATAAGTTTCAATCGTAGTTTTTTTACCTCGCCCAAGAAGGTTATGTTTTCACCCGTTTGTTTGTTTGTTTGTTTGTTTGTTTGTCTGCCTGTATGTCATCAACATAAGTCAAAAAGTTTTGGACCGATTTTAATGAATTTTTCAGGAACTGTCATGTAGGCCAAGGAATAGATGATTTGTTTTTGGTGGTGATCCAGATCAATAATCAATCAATAATCAATCAACAATCAAAAATAAAAAAAAAACTAAATCATTATAGTACATTGAAACTGTAGGGGTGAAACGGCATTGGGAAGAGACTTTGCTGCCTTGGCGGAGGTCTACGCTCTCAGTCTGCTTTTTCTTGTTCGTATATACGTCAGGTGCTTTTATTTCTCGCACGAGGTCGCAAAATGCCCAGATTTGGTTATTGTTAAATATCTATATCAGGTACACACTGAATTGTAGATAAACTGAAATGTGCCTTTTTGTTGTTCTAAAGGTCTGAAATGTAATTATAAGAAGGTGTATAACAAAGGCAAAATGTGCTTTTGAGGGCTTTTTATACGTTAGCGTGATATCTTATACAGCTTGTACAGTAAAGGCATTATACTTACTCGTGCTGTTCCTTTATGCCCCTATTTCACACAGACCACGAATCCCACGAATCGCCAGGAATTGACAAATTGCCAATTTTCTGGTCTAATTCGACACTATCTACGATTCAGTTACGATACAGGTGCGATAGTGTTACGAATACTCGTGGGATTCGGCTGAAATTCACTATGTTTTTTTGGTATCGGTAGTTCGTGGCCAAATTTTTGAACACTCAAAATTTTTGCCACGAATTCCCGATTGATCAAGAATTGCAAGAACTGACTACGATTATATACGTATCTGTTAAGAACTTCACGAACTGATTACGATTCAACCAAGAATCCTGAAATTTTCAATTCCTGGCGATTCGTGGGATTCGTGGTCTGTGTGAAATAGGGGCATCAAAGTTTTTGCCACTAATTCCTGTTGATCAAGAAGTGCAAGAACTGACTACGAATATATACGAATCTGTTAAGAACTTCACGAACTGATTACACTTTAACCACGAATCCTTAAATTTGTCAATTCATGGGGCACATGTTATCTCTGTTCTTCGCACAACATACACACCAACATGTCTTAAAGTCTTTTGTTTCTTTGCCAGCCACTTTAAGACACTTTAAGGCCACTAACAGTAAAACGACCAAAGGCATAGTAACAATGGCCTGGGCTTATAAGTTTTATTTTATTTTATTTTAATTAAACATACTTCCCAAAAGGCCAATTATAGACAGAGATTTTCTGCAGTCTCCAACGGATGACGCTATAGCGCCAATTTGGGGCGAAAAATACCGTTGTCTGATTTGGGATTTTCTTTATAACCAAGATAGCTATTCAAGTGATTCAAACGGCCTCATAAAGCCGGGTAAAAGCATTTCAATCGGGTTCCAGGGAATTGTCTTAAACTATTTACTTTTGATTTTATAGTCTTTTACGTTAAACTACCCAATATTTCAATTGGTTATTCAATTCAAAATTCGATAACTTTTAAACAAACAATTTCCTCTAAAACCTCTGACATCAGGTTGTAGTCCACATCTTCAACAACAATTAGTGCAACTTTCGTAACGATCGGTTGCTCGGATAGTGAGATATACATAAAAGCGATTCACTTATCTCGTCAATCTAGAAAACTGTTAAAACAGCCAAAACGTTCACAGGTTGCTTAACAGAGCTTATTAGTCAAATGCTTAGCTGGCAAATTTACCTGCTATCGGTAATACGATCAGATGGAACCATTGCTCATTGTCATCTAAAAATATTTTGTTTGGGTGCTTTGAAATGGCAGAAAATCGTGCTTTTGTTATTATTTCCGATCACGCGTTAGACTTGTAAGCGTGCCGCCATTTTAACTGACAGCTCTGGAGAGGGCCCTAGTCTAGTGATGCCCAGTAGGGAGTCAATGATATGTAGAAGGAAGCGCTAACAAAGGCGATTGCGTTTAACCGCAATTAAAAGGTGTAAAGTTGCATTTGAACGTTTCAATGTGTCTTCTTCGGCAATCGAGTAATTTTACCTTGGAGAGTGATCAGATGAAACTCTGTCGAGAGCAAGCGGCCGTCACTTGTGTTAATACGAGTTTTTGACAGGTAACGCTGCAGGATTGTTTTGCACGGCACTTGGTGATTGTCAGATCAACAGAAAATACAGTGATTACTTTACAGCGGTATCTCTCAAAATGCCAGCTAAGATAAAGGGGAGACGCTCAGCGGCACAAGAATCAGCGGTAAAAGAGGCTGAGAGAAGGCTTTTGAATAAAATGACAGAGAGTGGGTGAGTTTTGAAACCACGAACGTTGATTGTAAAAAAACTATCTACTCATATCTTTTGAAGCAAGTAAAAGTTGCGTCGGCATTTTACTGTGGATTCCGTCTAATACAAGATCACTCATCGTACATTAGGCCAACATGAAGTTATTATTTTATGAATAAGTCTGATGTGTTGAGGTACCACGTACCATCCGACTGAACAAATGCCGGTTTTCCCCAACCGCCGCGCATACTCTCTTTCAAATTTTTCTTTTTTCCCTCTGGAAATGGAATTAAAACAAGAACTTTTCTCTTCCCCATAGCGTACTCGACTTCTTCACTGCTTAGCTGATGTAAGACTTATGACCTACATGTATTACCGCACACGTAATCGGCTTATAACTCGTTAACTATGCTCCGCCCCCTCATGGCAACGGCCCTTAGCAACAGAGGCGTAGCTTAGGTGTCAGCCTGACTGGGGCGCGTGGCGGTTGAAAAAAACTCATCAAAAGGCACATTTTGCGGTGTAAATTGAAAAAAACCTTATTACATCCCCCGCACGAAAATGCAGTAGTATCGAAGTAGCAAAGAAGCATTAACGCAGTAGTGGTGTGGAGCATATTTGCAGTAGAAATGCAGCATAGCCTACTGCAATTCTACTTCAAAATTTACATAGGGTTGTACAGAGGAGGAGCATTAATGCAGTAGATTAGCAGCATGATAGAAGCATGTTTCAAATATGCTAATTAGCTCCCTACTCGAAGCAGATTTGAAGCATGTTTGCAGTATGATTGCAGTAGTCTACTGCGCTGGAGTATCTACTGCGTTTTCTTGCGGGCCAACATAAGATACTTTTTTGATAAATATAAACACACAAAGAACTCAAAAACATGATTTTAAGCGTAGTTTACCCTATTACTGGCCATAAATGTTATTTGCTGTTTGCAGAGTTTATGGTAAAATGTTATAATTAATTGCTGTCGTGGTAAATTTTGAACCATGTGCATTATAGATTGTGTAACCCCCTCCTGACTGTCAAGGTGCTTCCATGGCAAGGGTACGGGATCTCACAAATGAACAAAGAAAAGAAATAGTTTCTCTGTGGGAGGAGGGTGTGGGTGTCCCCCAGATAGCAGCAAGTTATTGTGAGTTTGGTTGCAGAAAAATGGGGTCACCGTCAATGCCCATTAGTCACTCCAAAGTGGCCGAAAACGACTATTGCCAGAGACGGCATGTGTGCTTTTATGCTGTCAAGACTTAGAGAATTTGAACCGTGGAGCGACTTAGATTTGCTGTAATTGAACAATTTGCAGTTTGAAGGTCTGTCCAAAGAAGGTTCCTTGCTTCAGAAATTCACACCACGGTTTCCAGGTAGAAACCGCTCATCACCTTGGTAAACATACGAAAAAAAGTTAAATGGGCTGCAAGAGCCATGCCATGGAGCTTACTTCAGCAATGGTGCCATTTTATATATTCTGGTGAGACCACATTCACCGTTTACAACGTGAAATGACAAGTGAGGGCATGAAGAACATCGTCCACATCCTGTCTGTCAGATAACAATTCTGCTGAATTGTATGGTAACAGTAGAATGCTACCTCTGGGGAGTAAACATACATCTCATCCACACCTTAAATCGGAGCAGATTTGAGACATGGTTACAGTGATTGCAGTAAATATCTACTGCTTTTTCTTGTGGAGAGCGCTGTCAATTTATCATGCCATATAAAACACCCGCATTGAGATTAATGTATAATTGAATACCCGTGTTGGAAAAAGTGGCACAGCGCAGCACACCACGGCATTATAAAGACTACATAAAGGAGATATTATATTTATTAGCCTTGCCATTGCTGTACAGATACGTTAAAACAGGATTCTAATGGGTTTATAAAGGCTGGCTCTGGACTTGAAGGCTGCAATTTGTGTGATCAAATGCACTTGTACTACTTCTGTCGATCCTGGCCATGTCAGTGCGGATATTTTTACTCACTGTGATGTTTTGCTTCCTATGTTCAGCTGTATATTTGTTTCCACGTCTTTTGAGAATCCATACATTGCCTTCTAATCCATTGCCACCACCTCCACTTCAAAGTGACTTTATGGGTAAGGCGATTCAATTTTCTTGGCTCGTGCATTCATTTTTAAATTAAACTGCCAGTCTTATTTTGACTGTTATCATATCAAACGTGATTGAATCTAATCACTTTTGATATTCCATTGATGACACTGGTGAATGTCAAACCTATCTGAAGACATGTATTTTGTAGCGTTGGAAAAACGTTTATTTCATTTACTTTCGTCAAAGCCAATTTTACTTATGGAGCAATACACTTTACAAAAGGTATTAATCCAAAGCTGTACCCAGTTTTATTATTTAAAAATCTAATCAGTTTTGATATTTCATTGATAACCCTAGTGAATGTCAAACTTATCTGAAGTCTTCAGAAGACACATGTATTTTGTAGCGTTGGAAAATCGTTAATTTCGTTAAAACTCCACCCGATCTTACTTATGTAGCAGTGCACCTTATAAATGTGTCGTGCGCTGTGTTGTACATATGTCACAAGTGTAAAAAACATTGAAGTTTTGACTGTAATGATTACGAAAAAAATCATTCAAAGAGCAAAAATTATGTAGTTTGATTGATTTAATCTATTCTGGTATTCATGTTGTGTACCTTTGGAGTATACATAGTTACCTGTCAGTTTCAAGGAAAGATATAAGCCGTATGATATTTATGCCTCGTTTTTTGCACCAACCTGGTGGCGTACTTTACGTCTGTTGAATATCAAATCGAGACTCCATTCTGGATGAGAATATGTCGTTTGGAGCCAGCTTGAAATTAGAAGTTTAACTAGCTAAATCATAGTTCTAAACCCTACCTATTGGCACCGTTCGCCCTCTAAAATACCAAAAATTTTCTGGTCCCGAACCCCACGCCAAGTGGGGGGGGGGGGTCGACTTTGCATCCGCGGCCCTTAAAATAATCCTTGATCAGTTCGTGTGTATAGTCGACGTATAAATACAACTAAGTGATATACATTTCTTTATTTTTCAACTATTTATTTATTTTAATTTTTTCAGTTATTTATTTATTTAATAATAATTAATACAAACCGTGAAGTCGGAGTATAAATATAATTTTGATATGTGACTTGAAGTATTCAGTAACGCACAATAGTTTATTTATTTATTTATTTATCTATTTATTTTTTTTCCTTTCAGGGATAAATAGGAACATTCAAGATTCATTGTTGCAGTCTGCCTACAACGTACCTCCCATAAAATGCCTACCAAAGGGACAATGCCAGCCAACCCGACACATCATGTTTCTAAAAGTGCACAAATGCGGCTCAACTACAATGAGGAAAATTTTAGAACAGGCTACTCTTAAATATAAGTTAAAACGTCTTTCTCCGAAGAAAAACAACATGTTTTACCCATGGAAATCTATGTTCAATATGACCCGTAGGAAAATAACCGTTAACGACGCCAACTATAACCCGAATGTAACCTATGATATAATTTTCAATCACATGATTTTTGACTCAAGAGTAATAGAAACCATGATGCCGAATGATACGTTTTATATTGGTATAGTTCGCGAACCATTTTCTCAGTTTAAAAGCGCGTTCAATTTTTTTCGTATTTCAAGTAAATTCAATTTAACAAACACCACGAACCCGGTCGTAAAATTTATGGAAAATCCATACAAGTATTGGACCGACGCCTATGTCACAACCCGTGTAGGCTTCTTGAGAAACGCCATGATGTATGCGTTTGGGTTCCCAGACGATAGAAATGATCTTAGGAACAACGACAGATTCATTGCCGAGTACATTGATTTCTTGGACAAGAAGTTCGATTTTGTAATCGTCTTGGAAATGTTGGATGAAAGCTTGGTGCTACTACGCCGCTTGCTGTGCTGGGGCATGGACGACGTCTTATATGTTGTTACTAACAAACAGGAATACGAATATAAAAATGTGAAAGACGTAATTACTGTAAAGAAACATAGGCAATGGAGCAAAGCTGATTATCAGTTATATAACCACTTCCTGACAAAGTTACAAAACACTCTTATGTTGCAAGGGTCGGATTTCAATCGTGAGGTGTTGCTTTTCCGTCAAGCAATCTCGGCACTCGGCAAATGTAAGCGTTCACGTTTAGAAGTTTGCAAAAATGATTTCAAAAATCTATTATCGGGCATATATCCACATTGCTAAGTCTTCAGCAATTCCAGAGCAACTGAATGATGGTGGAAATTATAGTTTTAAAATAATGGAAAAGAAGTGACAACCTTAGTTTAAAAGAAAGGAGTACAACTAGCCTAGCAAATGAATAATTAAAGATGTGCAAATTTATTTTCATGAATTATTTTATCACTCACGGTATGTGGACTTGCAGTGACGGGCGCTGGCCAAAGCTGTGAAATTCACCGTAAGTATCAAATGGAATACGACTGGTACAGGCTTAGATGTATGGCACAACTATTGAAGCTGCTAAACGATAATTACCCCATAGCAGCCACATCAGGGGTTCAAACAGATCAATTACAATTACAGGTCTGGGTATGTCATCTACAACTATAGGGGGTTTGGAATGAGGAACAAAAGAAATTAGCTGAACAAGTATTCAAGGCATTATTTGTCCTAAAAAATACATGTGAGTAAATTTGGGAAATTGCTGGCTAAAATTTTTCATACAAGGATAGTTCCTATTTTAAATATGGGGCAAAAGCATCGGCATTCCATCCTGGGCAACATGGAAAAATTGTACAGACTAAATTCCGCAAATTTTGATTGCAATTGCGAAAAATGTGTCTGACGTAGCGGCAAGGGATAAACTTGTAAGAAACACTGTAAGGGTTGTGCACTTGGTGAAATTTATACATATTATTACTGGCCTTAACAGTTATTTGCTGTTTGCAGAGTTTATGGTAAAATGTTATAATTAATTGCTGTCGTGGTGAATTTTGAACCATGTGCATTATAGTTTGTGTAACCCCCTCATGACTGTCAAGGTGCTTCCATGGCAAGGGTACGGGATCTCACAAATGAACAAAGAAAAGAAATAGTTTCTCTGTGGGAGGAGGGTGTGGGTGTCCCCCAGATAGCAGCAAGTTATTGTGAGTTTGGTTGCAGAAAAATGGGGTCACTGTCGATGCCCATTAGTCACTCCAAAGTGGCCAAAAAACGACCATTGTCAGAGACGGCATGCGTGCTTTTATGCTGTCAAGACTTAGAGAATTTGAACCGTGGAGCGACTTAGCTTTGCTGTAATTGAACAATTTGCAGTTTGAAGGTCTGTCCAAAGAAGGTTCCTTGCTTCAGAAATTCACACCACGGTTGCCAAGTAGAAACCACTCATCACCTTGGTAAACATACGAAAAAAAGTTAAATGGGCTGCAAGAGCCATGCCATGGAGCTTACTTCAGCACTGGTGCCATTTTATATATTCTGGCGAGACCACATTCACCGTTTACAACGTGAAATGACAAGTGAGGGCATGAAGAACATCGTCCACATCCTGTCTGTCAGATAACAATTCTGCTGAATTGTATGGTAACAGCAGAATGCTACCTCTGGGGAGTAAACATACATCTAATCCACAAATGAAATCGGAGCAGATTTGAGACATGGTTACAGTGATTGCAGTAAATATCTACTGCTTTTTCTTGTGGAGAGCACTGTCAATTTATCATGCCATATAAAACACCCGCATTGAGATTGATGTATAATTGAATACCCATGTTGGAAAAAGTGTCACAGCACAGCACGGCACGACATTATAAAGACTGCATAAAGGAGATATTATATTAATTAGCCTTGCCATTGCTGTACAGATACGTTAAAACAGGATTCTAATGGGTTTATAAAGGCTGGCTCTGGACTTGAAGGCTGCAATTTGTGTGATCAAATGCACTTGTACTACTTCTGTCGATCCTGGCCATGTCAGTGCGGATATTTTTACTCACTGTGATGTTTTGCTTCCTATGTTCAGCTGTATATTTGTTTCCACGTCTTTTGAGAATCCATACATTGCCTTCTAATCCATTGCCACCACCTCCACTTCAAAGTGACTTTATGGGTAAGGCGATTCAATTTTCTTGGCTCGTGCATTCATTTTTAAATTAAACTACCAGTCTTATTTTGACTGTTATCATATCAAACGTGATTGAATCTAATCACTTTTGATATTCCATTGATGACACTGGTGAATGTCAAACCTATCTGAAGACATGTATTTTGTAGCGTTGGAAAAACGTTTATTTCATTTACTTTCGTCAAAGCCAATTTTACTTATGGAGCAATACACTTTACAAAAGGTATTAATCCAAAGCTGTACCCAGTTTTATTATTTAAAAATCTAATCAGTATTGATATTTCATTGATAACCCTAGTGAATGTCAAACTTATCTGAAGTCTTCAGAAGACACATGTATTTTGTAGCGTTGGAAAATCGTTAATTTCGTTAAAACTCCACCCGATCTTACTTATGTAGCAGTGCACCTTATAAATGTGTCGTGCGCTGTGTTGTACATATGTCACAAGTGTAAAAAACATTGAAGTTTTGACTGTAATGATTACGAAAAAAATCATTCAAAGAGCGAAAATTATGTAGTTTGATTGATTTAATCTATTCTGGTATTCATGTTGTGTACCTTTGGAGTATACATAGTTACCTGTCAGTTTCAAGGAAAGATATAAGCCGTATGATATTTATGCCTCGTTTTTTGCACCAACCTGGTGGCGTACTTTACGTCTGTTGAATATCAAATCGAGACTCCATTCTGGATGAGAATATGTCGTTTGGAGCCAGCTTGAAATTAGAAGTTGAACTAGCTAAATCATAGTTCTAAACCCTACCTATTGGCACCGTTCGCCCTCTAAAATACCAAAAATTTTCTGGTCCCGAACCCCACGCCAAGTGGGGGGGGGGGGGTCGACTTTGCATCCGCGGCCCTTAAAATAATCCTTGATCAGTTCGTGTGTATAGTCGACGTATAAATACAACTAAGTGATATACATTTCTTTATTTTTCAACTATTTATTTATTTTAATTTTTTCAGTTATTTATTTATTTAATAATAATTAATACAAACCGTGAAGTCGGAGTATAAATATAATTTTGATATGTGACTTGAAGTATTCAGTAACGCACAATAGTTTATTTATTTATTTATTTATCTATTTATTTTTTTTCCTTTCAGGGATAAATAGGAACATTCAAGATTCATTGTTGCAGTCTGCCTACAACGTACCTCCCATAAAATGCCTACCAAAGGGACAATGCCAGCCAACCCGACACATCATGTTTCTAAAAGTGCACAAATGCGGCTCAACTACAATGAGGAAAATTTTAGAACAGGCTACTCTTAAATATAAGTTAAAACGTCTTTCTCCGAAGAAAAACAACATGTTTTACCCATGGAAATCTATGTTCAATATGACCCGTAGGAAAATAACCGTTAACGACGCCAACTATAACCCGAATGTAACCTATGATATAATTTTCAATCACATGATTTTTGACTCAAGAGTAATAGAAACCATGATGCCGAATGATACGTTTTATATTGGTATAGTTCGCGAACCATTTTCTCAGTTTAAAAGCGCGTTCAATTTTTTTCGTATTTCAAGTAAATTCAATTTAACAAACACCACGAACCCGGTCGTAAAATTTATGGAAAATCCATACAAGTATTGGACCGACGCCTATGTCACAACCCGTGTAGGCTTCTTGAGAAACGCCATGATGTATGCGTTTGGGTTCCCAGACGATAGAAATGATCTTAGGAACAACGACAGATTCATTGCCGAGTACATTGATTTCTTGGACAAGAAGTTCGATTTTGTAATCGTCTTGGAAATGTTGGATGAAAGCTTGGTGCTACTACGCCGCTTGCTGTGCTGGGGCATGGACGACGTCTTATATGTTGTTACTAACAAACAGGAATACGAATATAAAAATGTGAAAGACGTAATTACTGTAAAGAAACATAGGCAATGGAGCAAAGCTGATTATCAGTTATATAACCACTTCCTGACAAAGTTACAAAACACTCTTATGTTGCAAGGGTCGGATTTCAATCGTGAGGTGTTGCTTTTCCGTCAAGCAATCTCGGCAATCGGCAAATGTAAGCGTTCACGTTTAGAAGTTTGCAAAAATGATTTCAAAAATCTATTATCGTTCATATATCCACATTGCTAAGTCTTCAGCAATTCCAGAGCAACTGAATGATGGTGGAAATTATAGTTTTAAAATAATGGAAAAGAAGTGACAACCTTAGTTTAAAAGAAAGGAGTACAACTAGCCTAGCAAATGAATAATTAAAGATGTGCAAATTTATTTTCATGAATTATTTTATCACTCACGGTATGTGGACTTGCAGTGACGGGCGCTGGCCAAAGCTGTGAAATTCACCGTAAGTATCAAATGGAATACGACTGGTACAGGCTTAGATGTATGGCACAACTATTGAAGCTGCTAAACGATAATTACCCCCTAGCAGCCTCATCAGGGGTGCAAACAGATCAATTACAATTACAGGTCTGGGTATGTCATCTACAACTATAGGGGGTTTGGAATGAGGAACAAAAGAAATTAGCTGAACAAGTATTCAAGGCATTATTTGTCCTAAAAAATACATGTGAGTAAATTTGGGAAATTGCTGGCTAAAATTTTTCATACAAGGATAGTTCCTATTTTAAATATGGGGCAAAAGCATCGGCATTCCATCCTGGGCAACATGGAAAAATTGTACAGACTAAATTCCGCAAATTTTGATTGCAATTGCGAAAAATGTGTCTGACGTAGCGGCAAGGGATAAACTTGTAAGAAACACTGTAAGGGTTGTGCACTTGGTGAAATTTATACATATTATTACTGGCCTTAACAGTTATTTGCTGTTTGCAGAGTTTATGGTAAAATGTTATAATTAATTGCTGTCGTGGTGAATTTTGAACCATGTGCATTATAGTTTGTGTAACCCCCTCATGACTGTCAAGGTGCTTCCATGGCAAGGGTACGGGATCTCACAAATGAACAAAGAAAAGAAATAGTTTCTCTGTGGGAGGAGGGTGTGGGTGTCCCCCAGATAGCAGCAAGTTATTGTGAGTTTGGTTGCAGAAAAATGGGGTCACTGTCGATGCCCATTAGTCACTCCAAAGTGGCCAAAAAACGACCATTGTCAGAGACGGCATGCGTGCTTTTATGCTGTCAAGACTTAGAGAATTTGAACCGTGGAGCGACTTAGCTTTGCTGTAATTGAACAATTTGCAGTTTGAAGGTCTGTCCAAAGAAGGTTCCTTGCTTCAGAAATTCACACCACGGTTGCCAAGTAGAAACCACTCATCACCTTGGTAAACATACGAAAAAAAGTTAAATGGGCTGCAAGAGCCATGCCATGGAGCTTACTTCAGCACTGGTGCCATTTTATATATTCTGGCGAGACCACATTCACCGTTTACAACATGAAATGACAAGTGAGGGCATGAAGAACATCGTCCACATCCTGTCTGTCAGATAACAATTCTGCTGAATTGTATGGTAACAGCAGAATGCTACCTCTGGGGAGTAAACATACATCTAATCCACAAATGAAATCGGAGCAGATTTGAGACATGGTTACAGTGATTGCAGTAAATATCTACTGCTTTTTCTTGTGGAGAGCACTGTCAATTTATCATGCCATATAAAACACCCGCATTGAGATTGATGTATAATTGAATACCCATGTTGGAAAAAGTGTCACAGCACAGCACGGCACGACATTATAAAGACTGCATAAAGGAGATATTATATTAATTAGCCTTGCCATTGCTGTACAGATACGTTAAAACAGGATTCTAATGGGTTTATAAAGGCTGGCTCTGGACTTGAAGGCTGCAATTTGTGTGATCAAATGCACTTGTACTACTTCTGTCGATCCTGGCCATGTCAGTGCGGATATTTTTACTCACTGTGATGTTTTGCTTCCTATGTTCAGCTGTATATTTGTTTCCACGTCTTTTGAGAATCCATACATTGCCTTCTAATCCATTGCCACCACCTCCACTTCAAAGTGACTTTATGGGTAAGGCGATTCAATTTTCTTGGCTCGTGCATTCATTTTTAAATTAAACTGCCAGTCTTATTTTGACTGTTATCATATCAAACGTGATTGAATCTAATCACTTTTGATATTCCATTGATGACACTGGTGAATGTCAAACCTATCTGAAGACATGTATTTTGTAGCGTTGGAAAAACGTTTATTTCATTTACTTTCGTCAAACCCAATTTTACTTATGGAGCAATACACTTTACAAAAGGTATTAATCCAAAGCTGTACCCAGTTTTATTATTTAAAAATCTAATCTGTTTTGATATTTCATTGATAACCCTAGTGAATGTCAAACTTATCTGAAGTCTTCAGAAGACACATGTATTTTGTAGCGTTGGAAAATCGTTAATTTCGTTAAAACTCCACCCGATCTTACTAATGTAGCAGTGCACCTTATAAATGTGTCGTGCGCTGTGTTGTACATATGTCACAAGTGTAAAAAACATTGAAGTTTTGTCTGTAATGATTACGAAAAAAATCATTCAAAGAGCGAAAATTATGTAGTTTGATTGATTTAATCTATTCTGGTATTCATGTTGTGTACCTTTGGAGTATACATAGTTACCTGTCAGTTTCAGGGAAAGATATAAGCCGTATGATATTTATGCCTCGTTTTTTGCACCAACCTGGTGGCGTACTTTACGTCTGTTGAATATCAAATTGAGACTCCATTCTGGATGAGAAAATGTCGTTTGGAGCCAGCTTGAAATTAGAAGTTGAACTAGCTAAATCATAGTTCTAAACCCTACCTATTGGCACCGTTCGCCCTCTAAAATACCAAAAAATTTCTGGTCCCGAACCCCACGCCAAGTGGGGGGGGGGGGGGGGTCGACTTTGCATCCGCGGCCCTTAAAATAATCCTTGATCAGTTCGTGTGTATAGTCGACGTATAAATACAACTTAGTGATATACATTTCTTTATTTTTCAACTATTTATTTATTTAATTTTTTCAGTTATTTATTTATTTAATAATAATTAATACAAACCGTGAAGTCGGAGTATAAATATAATTTTGATATGTGACTTGAAGTATTCAGTAACGCACAATAGTTTATTTATTTATTTATTTATCTATTTATTTTTTTTTTCCTTTCAGGGATAAATAGGAACATTCAAGATTCATTGTTGCAGTCTGCCTACAACGTACCTCCCATAAAATGCCTACCAAAGGGACAATGCCAGCCAACCCGACACATCATGTTTCTAAAAGTGCACAAATGCGGCTCAACTACAATGAGGAAAATTTTCGAACAGGCTACTCTTAAATATAAGTTAAAACGTCTTTCTCCGAAGAAAAACAACATGTTTTACCCATGGAAATCTATGTTCAATATGACCCGTAGGAAAATAACCGTTTACGACGCCAACTATAACCCGAATGTAACCTATGATATAATTTTCAATCACATGATTTTTGACTCAAGAGTAATAGAAACCATGATGCCGAATGATACGTTTTATATTGGTATAGTTCGCGAACCATTTTCTCAGTTTAAAAGCGCGTTCAATTTTTTTCGTATTTCAAGTAAATTCAATTTAACAAACACCACGAACCCGGTCGTAAAATTTATGGAAAATCCATACAAGTATTGGACCGACGCCTATGTCACAACCCGTGTAGGATTCTTGAGAAACGCCATGATGTATGCGTTTGGGTTCCCAGACGATAGAAATGATCTTAGGAACAACGACAGATTCATTGCCGAGTACATTGATTTCTTGGACAAGAAGTTCGATTTTGTAATCGTCTTGGAAATGTTGGATGAAAGCTTGGTGCTACTACGCCGCTTGCTGTGCTGGGGCATGGACGACGTCTTATATGTTGTTACTAACAAACAGTAATACGAATATAAAAATGTGAAAGACCTAATTACTGTAAAGAAACATAGGCAATGGAGCAAAGCTGATTATCAGCTATATAACCACTTCCTGACAAAGTTACAAAACACTCTTATGTTGCAAGGGTCGGATTTCAATCGTGAGGTGTTGCTTTTCCGTCAAGCAATCTCGGCACTCGGCAAATGTAAGCGTTCACGTTTAGAAGTTTGCAAAAATGATTTCAAAAATCTATTATCGGGCATATATCCACATTGCTAAGTCTTCAGCAATTCCAGAGCAACTGAATGATGGTGGAAATTATAGTTTTAAAATAATGGAAAAGAAGTGACAACCTTAGTTTAAAAGAAAGGAGTACAACTAGCCTAGCAAATGAATAATTAAAGATGTGCAAATTTATTTTCATGAATTATTTTATCACTCACGGTATGTGGACTTGCAGTGACGGGCGCTGGCCAAAGCTGTGAAATTCACCGTAAGTATCAAATGGAATACGACTGGTACAGGCTTAGATGTATGGCACAACTATTGAAGCTGCTAAACGATAATTACCCCCTAGCAGCCTCATCAGGGGTGCAAACAGATCAATTACAATTACAGGTCTGGGTATGTCATCTACAACTATAGGGGGTTTGGAATGAGGAACAAAAGAAATTAGCTGAACAAGTATTCAAGGCATTATTTGTCCTAAAAAATACATGTGAGTAAATTTGGGAAATTGCTGGCTAAAATTTTTCATACAAGGATAGTTCCTATTTTAAATATGGGGCAAAAGCATCGGCTTTCCATCCTGGGCAACATGGAAAAATTGTACAGACTAAATTCCGCAAATTTTGATTGCAATTGCGAAAAATGTGTCTGACGTAGCGGCAAGGGATAAACTTGTAAGAAACACTGTAAGGGTTGTGCACTTGGTGAAATTTATACATATTATTACTGGCCTTAACAGTTATTTGCTGTTTGCAGAGTTTATGGTAAAATGTTATAATTAATTGCTGTCGTGGTGAATTTTGAACCATGTGCATTATAGTTTGTGTAACCCCCTCATGACTGTCAAGGTGCTTCCATGGCAAGGGTACGGGATCTCACAAATGAACAAAGAAAAGAAATAGTTTCTCTGTGGGAGGAGGGTGTGGGTGTCCCCCAGATAGCAGCAAGTTATTGTGAGTTTGGTTGCAGAAAAATGGGGTCACTGTCGATGCCCATTAGTCACTCCAAAGTGGCCAAAAAACGACCATTGTCAGAGACGGCATGCGTGCTTTTATGCTGTCAAGACTTAGAGAATTTGAACCGTGGAGCGACTTAGCTTTGCTCTAATTGAACAATTTGCAGTTTGAAGGTCTGTCCAAAGAAGGTTCCTTGCTTCAGATATTCACACCACGGTTTGCCAGGTAGAAACCGCTCATCATCTTGGTAAACATACGAAAAAAAGTTAAATGGGCTGCAAGAGCCATGCCATGGAGCTTACTTCAGCAATGGTGCCATTTTATATATTCTGGTGAGACCACATTCACCGTTTACAACGTGAAATGACAAGTGAGGGCATGAAGAACATCGTCCACATCCTGTCTGCCAGATAACAATTCTGGTGAACTTTTTTGAAGTATGGTAACAGTAGAATGCTACCTCTGGGGAGTAAACATACATCTCATCCACACCTTTAATCGGAGCAGATTTGAGACATGGTTACAGTGATTGCAGTAAATATCTACTGCTTTTTCTTGTAGAGAGCGCTGTCATTTTATTATGCCATATAAAACACCCGCATTGAGATTGATATATAATTGAATACCCGTGTTGGAAAAAGTGGCACAGCACAGCACACCACGGCATTATAAAGACTACATAAAGGAGATAGTATATTTATTAGCCTTGCTAGTGTTATAGTGAGGAATGACGACAGCAGTTTGGAGCTTTCGAACGTTTATTCACCGACTCTCTCTTCATACAACTTCACAAATATTTATAATCAATTTCTCCGTACTGATCACGCACTTACTTGTTTTCTTTTCCATTGTCTTTGCGTGATTACAAAATATTTTCCATTCGCATATTGCAAGTCACCATGCAACATTTCCTCATTAGGTAATCCCTTAGATACTTGTTTCAATTAAAGATATCTAAAATATTATTTGGATTACTCATACTTGGACCTTATCCAAAACTCAGTTATCATGTGATAAATAGATGATCAAAATTAAAATATGTTATGAAATTAACCAATCACATTAACTGTTACTGACTTTGACCTTTTCCATCTTTTTCTGACACTAAAAACATGTTCTACACTTGTTGACTCTTGGAGAAACTTAACTTACACTCAATAACTCTTTGTCTTTTTACTCTTTTGATTCCGCTTTAATTGCTATCTGTAATTAGTGAAAGTGTAAGTAATTTGCTTTACAACACTAGCACTTGTACTACTTCTGTCGATCTTGGCCATGTCAGTTCGGATATTTTTACTCACTGTGAGTTTGGGTTCCCAGACGATAGAAATGATCTTAGGAACAACGACAGATTCATTGCCGAGTACATTGATTTCTTGGACAAGAAGTTCGATTTTGTAATCGTCTTGGAAATGTTTGATGAAAGCTTGGTGCTACTACGCCGCTTGCTGTGCTGGGGAATGGACGACGTCTTATATGTGGTTACTAACAAACGGGAATATGAATATAAAAATGTGAAAGACGAAATTACTGAAAAGAAACATAGGCAATGGAGCAAAGCTGATTATCAGTTATATAACCACTTCCTGACAAAGTTACAAAACACTCTTATGTTGCAAGGGTCGGATTTCAATCGTGAGGTGTTGCTTTTCCGTCAAGCAATCTCGACACTCGGCAAATGTAAGCGTTCACGTTTAGAAGTTTGCAAAAATGATTTCAAAAATCTATTATCGGGCATATATCCACATTGCTAAGTCTTCAGCAATTCCAGAGCAACTGAGTGATGGTGGAAATTATAGTTTTAAAACAATGGAAAAGAAGTGACAACCTTAGTTTAAAAGAAAGGAGTACAACTAGCCTAGCAGATGAATAACTAAGGCTGTGCAAATTTATTTTCATGAATTATTTTATCACTCACGGTATGTGGACTTGCAGTGATGGGCTGTGTAAGTATCAAATGGAATACGACTGGTATAGTTGAATATATGAAATACATTGTATTTCTTCAACATTAGAACCGGGCCTTCCCACACAATTCTCTCTCTCTCTCTTTCTCTCTCAGACATTACAGTATTTCTTTCATCCATGATATTGCTTGTACTTGCAAAAGGTATGACGAAATACGACTGAATACGAAATGAATACGACTGAACAGAATATATGAAATATTTCTTCACATCAGAAGAGGGCCTTCCACACACACAAGAGGGCCTTCTCTCCCTCTCTCTCTCTCTCTCTCTCTCTCTTTCGAAAATTACAATATTTCCCTCATTCATGAATATGCTTATATTTGCAAAATATACGACCACAAGTGTAAAATTGTTAAAAAAAGGAGATATTTGATTCAATGCGGCAACCGATAACTCTTGCAGATTGTAATGAATTTACTTTTCATTTCCCTCATTCAATTGATAACTGTGCACAATAAGCCTTATTCTAAATTGAATCTATTTTCCGAGGCTGTCGATTCAAAAACATGGTTGTAATTATACTTGTGCTTCCCCTTAGCAAAATGTAAAGTTTGCAGCAATATTTGCTGCAAATTCGCTGCGAATTTGTCGTAACCAACTATTCATAAATTCATCTTTTCACACACGATTCCACCTGAGCAGCAAACAGACCATGAAAAATTTGACTGGCAGTCCAAAAAATGAAATATGCTTAAGGCTGGGTTTTCACACCTAGATGGATCTAACAGGATCGATCCATCTCCGATGAGTTTCTCGCTTAATTGCTTTTAGCTTAAGCGACTTAGATGTATGGCACGCCTACTGAAGCTGCTAAACGATAATTACCCCCTAGCAGCCTCATCAGGGGTGCAAACAGATCAATTACAATTACAGGTCTGGGTATGTCATCTACACCCATAGGAGGTTGAAATGAGGAACAAAAGAAATTAGTTGAACAAGTATTTAAGACATTATTTGTCCTGAAAAATCCATGTGAGTAAATTTGGAAAAATTGCTGGCTTAAAGTTTTTCATACAAGGATAGGTCCTATTTTAACTATGGGACAGAAGCATCGGCATTCCATCCTGAGCAACATGGGAAATTTGTACAGACAAATTCCGCAAATTTTGTGTCTGACAAATGTGTCTGACGTAGCGGCAAGGGATAAATTTGTAAGAAACACTGTAAGGGTTGTGCACTTGGTGAAATTTATTAAGTACTGGACCAAGCTTATGAAAACACCTGAAAATAGGTTTATTAAAGCGTGTTACGTGGGGCAGCAAAATATGGTACAAAACGATAAGGATTGCTCGGCAATACAAGTAAAGAAACTGTTCTATGGTTTTGGCATGGTTTTGGAATAGTCTGGATTAATCAAGGAGTTGAGGAATTTCATCAAAAGAGTATAGATATGACTTCCAATCGTGGTGTAACGAAATTTCTTATTGTATGAAACTAGATGTATACAACATTGGTCAAAAAGGTTGTCCCACCCCCATTTCCATCTACTTTTATTTACAAATGATCACCTCACAGTTGCAAATTGTTAGAAATAGTGTTTTTTATTACACATACCGTGTCTAACATGATTAGTGGTTAAAAAATACAAAATAGTGGTGAAAATATACATATTTTGTACCATTTAGTAAAATGTATAAGAGGTACCCCCTCAAATCCACTGTTTCACTGTGACTTCTACAGATGTAAAGAAATGTCTATTTTAATAATTTAAGAATTAAAAAGAGGCCATCAAATGTCATCAAATTCACACACAATTAGCATTAGGGTGTGCTCGTTAAAGGTCGCGTGCCTAACTGTGTGTGCGTCTACCACGTACTGCAATTATCTCCTGTAGACGGCGCGACTAGCCTTCAACGCGGGTAACGATTCTGTTATGTGGGATATTGTCCCATTCATCCTAAAGAGCGTGGCGAAATTGGTCAAAATTATTTGGGAATTGGTTCCCCTCTGCAATGCACATTCCAATTCATGCCACAGATGCTCAGTAGGATTAATATCAGGGCTCAAAGACGGTTGTCCCATCCTCAGAGCCCTGTGTTTCTGCAACAAATTGCTTACCAGACGAGATCTGTGAGCAAGTGCTTTGTCACAATGAAGCCAGTAGCATCCCTGAAGTCACTTCTTGCAAATGGAGTGAGATTTCTGTTGAGAATGTTACATTAAAATGCCCCTGTTACGTTTTGTTCCAAAAGGAACAATGTACTAATACCATGGGCTTGGAATGTTCTCCAAATACGGACTGATCTAACAAAACCGACTTCCTTCCAGGTTCAGGTGCCTGTGGGATCTCTGAACGTAGCATTCTCAGTTGATATCTCATTCCATCTTCAAGAACTAACTTTGGGGTTAACTCCAGGCTTTATCATGACTGCACACTTTGAGCCCTGATATTAAACTTACTAATCAACTGTGACATGAATTGGAGTGTGCAATGCAAAGGAGAACCAACCCAATAAAAACGTTGACCAACTCCCCTAACTTGTTTAAGAAGAATGGGACAATATCCCAGGTGAGGTGATCATTTGTAAATAAAAGTACATGGAAATTGGGGTGGGACAACCTTTTTGACCAATGTTGTATAACTTATTTAAGCATGACCTCATTAGTGAGCCATACATTACAGTATTTGATAAAGCTAGTTGTATATCAGTTTTAACACGATTTAGATGTTCAAATCATCAACTTGAAATAGAAAAAGGTAGACATAGTAATAAGTTTCGGGATTAGAAAATGTGTCAGTATTGTAATTGGGAAGTACTCGAGTGCGAAAGGCACTTCTTGTTAGAATGTCCTCTATATAGCGACCTAGGACATAATTTCTTCTCGGATATTTGTAATTGGGAATTGGGTTCACAGGAAATATTAATCATATTGGTGAAATAAAAAAAATATATTACAGTTTTAACCCTCAAGAGACCAAGCTATTTTACTGACTGAAATGACCATGTGGGGTAATCTATGACCCCATTGTGCTCTGTACAGGGATCCTTATTATAAAAGGCTGTTGAGGGTTTATCACACCTATACTACTCCCAGGATTTAAGACAAGTATTTTATAATGATCTAATGTAAAAAGTTTTTGGTAATAATACTTATATTGCTTTAAATAACCAAGCACACATTTTAAGAAAAACATTATACGGTATTTAGACAGTCCTTGTCAGTTTCCACTTGCAGAAATATTTCTCTTTTTATTTGCCACAGTAAATGAAGAAAGTACATGTACATTACAAATTAGTTTGAGTAAAAATATTTTGACCTATGTTGAGATAGCATCCTGCTAACTTCAATAAGAATAATTAGCTGACTTGCTAAGTAGGGAATACCCTAATGCTGGTTAGGAAGTCATACTACACAGAACACATTCAAACAACCTACATGTATCTTACTACCACATCTGTGTATAAAACAAAATCCACACAAACAATTTGTTAATATATGTGTAATAAGATATCGACAGAATTCTTTAGATTCCTGAAGTACCCGAAAATATAACCGTCAAAATGAGAGACCCAGTTATGAGATCAAGTTCCAACAAAGTTACTGAAATTAGATTGAGCGATGCATTATTAGCAACACTTCAAGCACAATCTTCACAAACCACTTATTTGTGCCTATGTTTTGGGCACACTGGCTGTTTGCATGAAGCACATGCATGTGACATTTTCCTGTCAGTGTTGCGTGGGCAGAACATTTGAATAAAATTTTAAAAAATTAATATTTAAAAACCAATGCTTCTCCTTGGGGTCATAAATGACCCCACAAGATTTTGTGATGTATACGCCACACTAATTGGTTGATCCCTACAAAAAACTGTGAAAGTGTGTAGGATTAGTAGAGTGACAAACTCATGCAAGGAAAAAAAATTCGAATAAAAAATAAAGAGATGGCACATTAAAACATATGGCTGGGGTCGTTAATGACCCCACTCGGTCACTTGAGGGTTAAGAAAAATTGCGAATTATTTGAAAAAAGCAGAAATAAGAAGAGAGTCGTTATTAGAAATGGACGAGGAGATATTCTATGTAATGTGCAATTATAGAAACGAATGATCATCAACTTATTATTAAAGGCCTTATAAACAGTGAAATAAACTGTTCGATCTTATTCGAGCATCTAGTCAAGTTAACCCATAGTACATGTATAAGTGGGGTATAAAGCATCAAAATTCTGGTCTCGGTATAGAAAACCAGGAGCATATCATTCCACAGTCATTTATCTCCCCCATAGTATTGGTTCAGTAGGGCTGAAACTTCTTTTGTCCAGTGTGTGTAATTGAGGGATATCATACGGTACATCCCCATTCTAATATAAAAATTACGGTAACATATAATTACTAAAGTTTAGGTGAATGAATACAACCAACGTTAAAAAATTGACAACATTATAAAAATATGTCAAACAACAAATGTTAGCACAAAAGTAAAATAAATGCTCAGAATAGGGCAAAAAGGAATACTATAGAAAAACTACAGAAAAACTACAGAAAATGCGAGTAAA
The DNA here is from genome assembly GCF_051362555.1 of Lingula anatina. Classification (NCBI taxonomy): domain Eukaryota; kingdom Metazoa; phylum Brachiopoda; class Lingulata; order Lingulida; family Lingulidae; genus Lingula; species Lingula anatina. Next base: position 12,970,012 of record NC_141771.1, on the reverse strand, counting down.
TATCTCTGCAGCTAAAAAGCTGAATGACTTCTTACTGATGTATGAAGCATGATAGAAATCACTGATCATAACTACTCAATGTGTGTGTCTAGGTACATAACAGCTGAGACATTGCAATACTTGGACATCTGTTATTACCGTACCTTGTCACCATCAACTACCGAAAGGTCAAAATGTGCAGACACAAGCCCCAAACTAAGACTTTTTTCCTATAAACACAACGTTCATATATAAACAAACAAAATTATTACCACCACTAGAAATAAATAATTTTCTACATAAACACAATTAATTACTTTTATTGTTGTTTTTGTCGGTTGCTCACCTTGTTTACCTATCTTGATTTGAAAACTTTGTCAGTTTAAATCAAGACTGCTGCTTAAAGATTGCTGCATGAATTAGCGACTTTTCACGCAGGGGCGGATTGAGGCCATCTTCTGGGTCTTCTGGAAAACGGTCAGATTTTCAAATTTACATTGACAGGTATCTAATTTTTCTGTCTGAAGACGGTCAAAAATGGAGGATTGATCAACATAGCTAATTTGGAAGACTGTAACAAAATATCTCTGGATCCGCCCCTGTCACGCTTAGCTTTCCTCCCGTCTGCATTTTATTATAATCTCTCTCTCTCTCTCTCTCTCTCTCTCTCTCTCTCTCTCTCTCTCTCTCTCTCTATATATATATATATATATATATATATATATATATATATATATATATATATATATATATAAGCCACAGTCACCTCAACCTGTCTATCTATAATAGCAGGTTACCAAGAACTGTTAACTACATCACATTTACAGCAACTTATTCATCCTAGTGTTAGCTGACCTTGAAAGGAATTCAGTTTATTGGAATGTATTTCTGAATAACAAGTTAAGAAAATTCACTAGTTAACTAAAGACTCAAAACAACTGACACTTTTACTTAAAAACCGTTTTGTTATTATTTTGATAAATTTAGTTACAGTATTGATAAACAAAGTATCACGTTTTCAATAATTAATATTTTAAATTACAATCCATAACTGCAAGGTTGTGTCATTGACCAAAATACAACGTTGAGTCAACGTGGCTGGATCAACGTTGATTTTACCTTGAATTTAGGTAGATCAACGGCAATTCAACGTTTCAACCTGTTTTCAACGTTGATCCAACGCAAATATGCCTGCTGGGTATGTAAGACGTTTTATGTAAATAATGATTGATAACGTTGCTGAAAATGGAAATAAAAGCTCCCAATGTGGTGAACAGAAAGGATATTTTGAATGATGTCATGTTTGAAATACCCTAGGTTCTAGATTCCGGTATCGCCAGCTGGATCTTGATTTCATATATAACCCACATGAGTGCACAATACCAGGCTCTATCGACCACCGACAAGCTGTGGTCGTTCTTCTTCAAAATTTTGCCTAGGGCGCTTCCATATTTGGAAGTCACACGTCACAGATGTGTCCGCCTGGATCCATATTTGGAAGTCATAAGTCTCGTACGTCACAGCTTTGCCCGCCTGGAGCTGCCTTTCCCGCTTTGCGCTGATGTTATCTCGTGCAGACGAGACAAGAAGCAAAGTGGCTGACGCGGAGTTAGAAGTTTGAATTAAAAATATCTTGAAATCAAAGGTCAGTGCCACAATACAAGCAACATTCTGCTTTAAAAACTGATTTTGGTGTAGCCATTGCGCAGCCCTTATATAGTGGTACCGGGCATACAGTGTAGCTGTCAAACTTGGCACACGGCAAGCACGTGTGTCTATGTCTCCAGGGGCAATTGTTTTTTTGATAAGCAAAAAATACAGAACCATTGGATATATCTTTTCTTTTCGAATATCTTTTCTTTTCTTAAATACAGTAAATTAAATTACAGAAATCAGAATCAAATCTGTTTTACGTTTCATTTTGGTTTAATGACATTCAGCTGCAGATTCACTGCGGAGCAGTTCTTTTTGATTAACGGAAGTCGTACACTGTCGCTGTTCTTCAGAGTTCACTGTTGAAGCCCGATTCACAGTGATCTGACACTCAGGGCAGTTTGAAATAAATAGTTATTTCCCAATGGTTTACAAGATATAATAAAATTCTCTGTTACCTACACTGTTTTGAATAAAACCGGCTTTAGATTACCTCCAGAAAAAAGATGGCTCGTTTCCAAAGATATCGGGCACGGCAATATTTTTCTGAGTTGATTGAAGTGAAAATAAAGATGTATTTATAAGACATATATTGGAAAACGTTTGCGCTCAGACGAGTCATGGACGTTAATTTATCAGCTTCTCTGTTTTCTATAAGAACAGATCTGGATACAGCAGTAAAATATCGCTCGTATCTGAGACATATTATCTCTGTTCTGACAACTATTTTCGCACAATATACATACCAAAAAGTCTTAAAGTCTTTCATTTCTTTGCCAGCCAGATCAGACACTTTAAAAGTTATTTGCTGTTTGCAGGGTTTAGGGTAAAAAAACAAGGGATTGCAGATGATACTATAAGTAATTAATGTAATATAGAGAGGGTGCCAAAATGTTACACCACCTGTGTGCATAGCGGGCTTTCTGACATTCGTAAAAAAAGTGATTTGCGGTTAATTGCTCTCATATTGAACTTTCAACAATGTGCATTATAAATAGTGAAACCCCCTCCTTGCTGTCAAGTTGCTACTGGAGTTCACAAATGAACAAAGAAAAGTTGTTTCTCTGAGAAAGGAGTGTGTGGATATCCCCCAGATAGCCACAAGATATCGTGTTTGATCAGACTGTATGCGGTGTTTACAGAAAGATGGGGCTCGCTGGTGATGCCCGTAAGTCACCACGTAGTGGCGGAAGAAGACCAGTGCCAGAGATGACATGCGTGATTTTATGCTGTCAAGACTCATGGAATTTGAACCGTGCAGCGACTTAGCGCCTCATTTCTGCTGTTCTTTTTTGAGATATGGTCACAGTAGAATGCTACTACTGGAGAGTATACCCCTCGTCCGCAGATTAAATCGGAGCAGATTTGAGGCATAGTTACAGTGATTGCAGTTAATATCTACTGCTTTTTTCGTGTGGAGAGCGCTGTCAATTTATCATGCGAAATAAATAAAAAACCGCATTGAGATTGATGCATAATTGAATACCCGTGTTGAAAAAGTGGCACAGCACAGCACGGCATTCGTAAAGACTACATGAAGCAGCTATCATAAAACGAGAGCACTAACATAAAACAAAAACAGAATTTTAGCAGGTTTATAAAGGCTGGATCAGAAGGTGAAGGCTGCTTATTGTGTGTTGTAATGTACTAATACTGCATCAGTTGATCTTGGCCATGTCAGTGCGGATATTTTTACTCGCTGTGGTAATGTTTTATTTCCTATGCTCTGCTGTATATTTGTTTCCACGTCTTATGGGAATTCATACATTGCCTCCTAATCGATTGCCACCACCTCCACTTCAAAGTGACTTTGAAGGTAAGGCGATTAAATTTTGTCGGCTCGTGCATTCATTTTTAAATTAAAGTGCCAGTCTTATTTTGACTGTTATCATATCAAACGTGATTGAATCTAATCACTTTTGATATTTCATTGATGACACTAGTGAATGTCAAACCTATCTGAAGTCTTCAGAAGACAAATGTATTTTGTAGCGTTGGAAAATCGTTAATTTCGTTTCCTTTTTTTTTTTTTAAACTCCACGTGATCTTACTTATGTAGCAGTGCAGTTTATCAATGTGTCGTGCGCTGTGTTATACAGTTGTCGACTCTATCATATGTCACAAGTGTAAAAAGAACATTGGTGTTTTGTCTGTAATTATTACAAATATATCGCCCAAAGAGCAAAAATTCTGTAGTTTGATTGATTAAATGGATTCTGGTATTCATGTTGTGTACCTTTGGAGTATACATAGTTACCTGGCAGTTTCAAGCGAAAGACATGGGCCGTATGATATTTATAGGCTACCTCGTTTTTTTGCACCAATCCGATGGCGTAATTTACGTCTGTTGAATGTCAAATCGAGACTCCATTCTGGATGAGAATATGTCGTTTGCAGCCAGCTTGAAATGTGAATAAATATTACATTAACAGCGAAGTATGTTTCTGTGTACTGAATAAAAAAATTTGTCACACTTTGTTTGTTTCAGTAATACGGGTCCGAACTTCAGTTAGTTACCCTTTGGGTATATGGCAACACAAACCGTTTAATCCCGAACAGAAATATAAACAACCCAAAAACGAATGAAGGAGCAGAAAATGAAGATACGAAGAAAAAATATATCAGATGATTTGCTAGAGAATATAGAGTTTAGAGTTTATTTCACTGTAACATATGCATCCACTTGTGTGGATGAAAATGACAATATGAATACAATTTTTGTGAATATGCTATAAAAAAAAGTTTCTATAACTACTATTACTCAATTGCCGATGAGTGCAGCACTATCTTGTAGATCCCTCCTAGCAAAAGTGTTTTGTAAATACCTTATATAATATTGTTTGCAGGTCGTTGTATAGGGGGCATGTTGTGATCAATTTTGTCTTTAGAACAGTAATGGCGTATTCTGTCAGTCCAAGGAGTGTTATTGTATCTGCCTGTTTCAATGTGGAGTTTATGCCCACTGGTGCGAAAACGGCTTAGGTTTTTTCTTTTATCAGTATCATGAAGAAGGTCTAGATATTTTTCTTTTTTAAATGTGTTTTTGAATTGGCAATATACTCTGGATTTGGATTTGTCCTCAAGCTCACTGTGCCAGTTTTGTATGTACCCACTGATGATGCTTTCACTGAATATACTTAGAAAATTTATGTCAGGATTTTGTTTTAGCCGTAGATCTCCAAATCCGTTTTCAAACAAGAGTTTCATAATACCTTCACTCAATGACAGGTTATCATCATTCAGATTTGACAGGCTTTTTGTTGAGGGTAAATTGTAATAATGTAATTCCTCTAGGTATGCTTGTTTGAGTAGGTTGTTTTGGTCCGTGCGTAATATTTTGAGCCAAACTTTTATTAATTGTATATTGATTTTTATGTTTTTAATATAAGATCACCTGTACCTAGCTTGTGTCCTTTTCAAACTGTATACAGCGGCGGATTTAGAGCGGGTTTCAGGGGGGACCTGACACCCTCTCTCCCTTATATATCTGGTCCCTCTTGAAATTTGAAGTTTTAACTTGCTGAATAATAGTTCTAAACCGTACCAAACGGCACCATTCGCCCTCTAAAATGCCAAAAAAATTGAGGACCCTTCAGTGGGTCCCGAACCCCACTCCAATGGGGGGGGGGGGGGGGGGGGGGAGGAGGAGAGTCGGCTTTGCCCCCCCCCCCCCCCCACCCGCTGATGCAAAGCCGACTCTCCTCCTCTCCCCCCCCCCCCCAATAATCCTGGATCCGTTCGTGTGTATAGTCGAAGCATAAATAAAACTAAGTGATATACATTTCTTTATTTTTTCAACTATCTATTTATTTATTTTATTTATTTATTTATTTATTTTAATTATTATTATTATTATTATTATTATTATTATTCTTTTTTGCTTTCAGGGATAAATAGGAACATTCAAGATTCACTGTTGCAGTCTGCCTACAACGTACCTCCCATAAAATGCCTACCATTGCCAGGACCATTGCCAGCCAACCCGACATATTATGTTTCTTAAAGTGCACAAATGCGGCTCAGGTACAATGAAGAAAATTTTAGAACAGGCTTCTCTTAAATATAAGTTAAAACGTCTCTCTCCGAAGAAGAACATATTTTTTTACCCATGGAAATCTATGTTCAATATGAACCGTAGGAAAATAACCATAAAAGACGCCAACTATAACCCGAATGTAACCTATGATATTATTTTCAATCACATGTTTTTTGACTCAAAAGTAATAGAAACCATGATGCCAAATGATACATTTTATATCGGTATAGTTCGCGAACCATTTTCTCAGTTTCAAAGTGCGTTCAATTATTATCGTATTTCAAGTAAGGCCACACTTTTTTATTTTTATGGATGACATCCTCTGGGTACCCCAAAATCGGTGCGAGAGGGCGAAAAAAAAAAAAAAACAGTCCAAAAAAAAAAAAAAAACTGCTTAAGTAAAGGAATGCTGTCAGTACACAGCTGGAAACACAAATTTAACCACAGAAACACGTATCAAACTAACAATTTGTCTTTATCCATGCTCTCAGAATATTAAAGCATTGTGAATACTTCGTAGAAATGTAAAAAAAAAAAGTCATGAATTGATATACTTCATATTACCAAATCTATTTAAGGTTATTTCATGCATTCATTTGGTATAGCAATCAATAAAACAAATATCAATCAAACAGTGTGTCTTTATTTGCATTCTCAGAATATTAAAACATTTTGAACACTTCACAGAAATGTTTAAAAAATGATGCAAAGATATGCTTAATACTACCAAATCTATTAAAGGTCATTTCGGACGATGCCATTTTGTCAACTTCAACTCACACGAAGCAGCTAAACTGTCAGGTGGCCTGTCTGACCTTCAGCCCACCAAATACCTCGACGCCCTTGTCGACCCTTTTTTCACTACAGAAAACCTGGTATTAATGTGCTGCTTTATACAGAATGTCAGAATGGCCGCCACCAGCCTTTTGTACAATTGTAAAAAGGTGCTATCTCCATGCCCAATATCAATGGCATACCAATCCAAAACGATGGCGCCCATTCTCTTTATGACATTGTTGTGTAATTTGAAAGTAATCCTAGAGATGAATTTGATAGCAAAGTGGCCGCATTTCCACGTGGCGAAAATACACATGCGCAGAAAGCTCATTTCCTTGCAAATTCAATAACGACATTTGCGACAACTGACTTCGTTGGGGGCTGAGGGGGGGCTTTTTTTTTTTTTTTTTTTTTGGAGAATGGGCGAAAATCCATGCGCGCGCAGGATGTCATCCATAAAATTAAAAAAGTGTGGCCTAAATTCAAATTAAAAAAATCCACGAACCCGGTCGTGGAATTTATGGAAAATCCATACAAGTATTGGACCGACGCCTATGTCACAACCCATGTAGGCTTCTTGAGAAACGCCATGATGTATGAGTTTGGGTTCCCAGACGATAGAAATGATCTCAGGAACAACGACAGATTCATTGCCGAATACATTGATTTCTTGGACAAGAAGTTCGATTTTGTAATCGTCTTGGAAATGTTTGATGAGAGTTTGGTGCTACTACGCCGCTTGCTGTGCTGGGGCATGGACGACGTCTTATATGTGGTTACTAACAAACGGGAATATGAATACAAAAATGTGAAAGACGAAATTACTGTGAAGAAACATAGGCAATGGAGCAAAGCTGACTATCAGTTATATAACCACTTCCTGACAAAGCTACAAAACACTGTTATGTTGCGAGGGTCGGACTTCAATCGGGAGGTGTTGCTTTTCCGTCAAGCAATCTCGGCACTCGGCAAATGTAAGCGCCCACGTTTAGAAGGTTGCAAAAATGATTTCCAAAATTTATTAGCGGGCTTATATTCACATTGCTAAGTCAGCAATTCCAGAGCAACTGAGTGATGGTGGAAATTATAGTTAATAATGGGAAAAAAAATGAAAATCTTAGTTCAAAAGACAGGAGTACAATATACAGACTTGACATTTAATATGGAATAATTTTTTCCAAATCATAAATCATCAGTTTTTTTCTGTTTTGGTGACTGATAAATGAAAGTAAGGATTACAGTCGTGTTTTAATAACTTTTAATAATCTCTTTATTGTCATTTTGACATCAGTTCATTGATTGAATTCGCTAGTGAAGCAAACAAAAATACATTGCCTTTTTCTAAGTCATACGACAACCATTGAAAACGATATTTTAGATCTCCATATTTTCCAAACTATCGTCTTTAAAAGAGTTACACGCCCCAAAATGGACCCTCATGTCAGTGTCTAGTCACATCTACAGTCGCTGTTACGCCTGACCTCATCTGGCCGCTACCAGAGCTTTCAAGTGGCAAGGAATTCCTTGGGATAGGTTTTTAGATATCACTTACCTGAGAGAATCTGCTGGATATATAGGACCATGAATAATAACAACACAATATTCAAAAATGTTTATTTATTCATTGTCAAGTACATATCAATAGCATCAATGCACAGTCATGATTTCACACCATCATATCAATATCAACACAACATATTCATAATCAGTTGAAGACACATTCAAAACTCACACATCGGGAGAAATGTAGGCCCCCTTTCCCTCAGGCAAGAAAAAAATCCAGTCAAATGAAATATATACAGCCTAGGCAAAATATGTACACTGCAGTCAATGTCAAGTTCGACAATTACGCCAAACCAAGCAACAAATCCTCAACAATTCCTCGACCGTCAACTCTTAGCTGTCCACGTAGACCTATGCGAATCGGAAACAAATGACAGATTAGTTTCGATAGTAGTTTTTTTTTTTTTTTTTTTTTTTTTTTTTTTTTACCTCCGCTAAGGAAGTTATGTTTTCACCCCTGTTTGTCATCAATATAACTCAAAAAGTTATGGACCGATTTTGATGAAATTTTCAGGAACTGTCAGAAGTGGGCCAAGGAACAGATGTTTAGTTTTTGGTGGTGATCCGGATCACTAATCAATCAATAATAAATAATAAAAAATAATAAAAAAAACTAAATCATTATAGTAGAATGAAAATTTAGGGGTGAAACGGCATTGGGAAGAGACTTTGCTGCCTTGCGGAGGTCTGCGCTCTCAGTCTGCTTTTCTTGTTCGTATATACCTCAGGTGCTTTTATTTCTCGCACGAGGTCGCAAAATGCCCAGATTTGGTTATTGTTAAATATTTATATCAGGTACACATTGAATTGTAGATAAACTGAAATGTGCCTTTTTGTTGTTCTAAAGGTCTGAAATGTAATTATAAAAAGGTGTATAGCAAAGGCAAAATGTGGTTTTGAGGGCTTTTTATACATTAGCGTGATATCTGATACAGCATGTACAGTAAAGGTATTATACTTACTCGTGCTGTTCCTTTAATTAAACGTTGTTTCGGTTACTGTTCCCTTGCATGTAGTCCCCATATAAAACGTTTTATGTAAATAATGAACGACCATGATGGCGTTGCTTTTAATGGAAATTAAAATTCCCAATGTGGTGAACACAAAGGTTATTTTGAATGGATATCACATTTGAAATGAAAAAAATATTTCCCAATGGTTTACTAGATTTGCTACCGATACCGCTTTGAATAAAACCGTCTTAATTTTACCTTCCAAAGATATCCGGTACGGCAGATATTTTCCAAGTTGATTAAAGTGAGAATTAAGATGTGTTTATAAGACACGAATTGGAAAACATTAGCCCTCAGACTAGCCATAGACATTAAGTTGTCGGATTGTCTACTTTCGGGAATGGGTCTGAAACTTTTTTCTATAAGAACAGAACTGGCTACATCAGTAAAATGTTGAAAAATATCTGAGGCACATGTTATCTCTGTTCTTCGCACAACATACACACCAACATGTCTTAAAGTCTTTTGTTTCTTTGTCAGCCACTTTAAGACACTTTAAGGCCACTAACAATAAAACGACCAAAGGCATAGGAACAATGCCCTGGGCGGATAAGTTTTTATAAAAAATTTAAACATACTTCCCAAAAGGCCAATTATAGACGGAGATTTTCTGCAGTCTCCAACGGATGAATCTATAGCGCCAATTTGGGGCGAAAAATGCCGTTTTTGGATTTGGGATTTTCTTTATAACCAAGATAGCTATTCAAGTGATTCAAACGGCCTCATAAAGCCGGGTAAAAGCATTTCAATCGGGTTCCAGGGAATTGTCTTAAACTATTTACTTTTGATTTTATCGTCTTTTGCGTTAAATTTCCCAATATTTCAATGGGTTATTCAATTCAAAAGACAATAACTTTTAAACAAACAGTTTCCTCTAAAACCTCTGACATCAGGCTGTAGTCCACATTTTCAACAACAATTAGTGCAACTTTCGTAACGATCGGTTGCTCGGATAGTGAGATATACATGAAAGCGATTCACTTATCCCGTCAATCTAGAAAACTGTTAAAACAGCCAAAACGTTCACAGGTTGGTTAACAGAGCTTATTAGTCAAATGCTTAGCTGGCAAATTTACCTGCTATCGGTTATATGATCAGATGGAACCATTGCTCATTGTCATCTAAAAATATTTTGTTTGGGTGCTTTGAAATGGCAGAAAATCGTGCTTTTGTTACATTTTCCGATCACGCGTTAGACTTGTAAGCGTGCCGCCATTTTAACTGACAGCTCTGGAGAGAGCCCTAGTCTAGTGATGCCCAGTAGGGTGTCAATAATATGTAGAAGGAAGCGCTAACAAAGGCGATTGCAATTAACCGCAATTAAGAGGTGTTAAGTTGCATTTGAACGTTTCAATGTGTCTTTCTCCGCAATCGAGTAATTTTACCTGGGAGAGTGATCAGATGAAACTCTGTCGAGAGCAAGTGGCCGTCACTTGTGTTAACACGAGTTTTTGACAGGTAACGCTGCAGGATTATTTTGCACGGCACTTGGTAATTGTCAGATCAACAGAAAATACATCGATTACTTTATGTACAGCGGTATCTCTCGAAATGCCAGCTAAGATAAAGGGGAGACGTTCAGCGGCCCAAGAACCAGCGGCAAAAGAGGCTGAGAGAAGGTTTTGAAACCACGAACGTGTTGATTGTAAAAAAGTACCTATTTATATATTTTGAAGCAAGTAAAAGTTGCGTCGGCATTTTACTGTGGATTGCGTCTAATACCAGATCACTCATCGTACTTTAGGTCAACATGAAGTTATTATTTTATGAATATGCCTGATGTGTTGAGGTACCACGTACCATCCGACTGAACAAATGCCGGTTTTCCCCAACCGCCGCGCATACTCTCTTTCAAAATGTTCCTTTTTTCCTCTGGAAATGGAATTAAAACACGAACTTTTCTCTTCCCCATAGCGTACTCGACTTCTTCACTGCTTAGCTGAAGTAAAACTTATGACCTATGCGGTAAAATGGTAAAATGTTATAATTGCTGTCGTGGTGAATTTTCAACCATGTGCGATATAGATTGTGTAACCCCCTCCTGACTGTCAAGGTGCTTCCATGGCAAAGGTACGGGATCTCACAAATGAACAAAGAAAAGAAATAGTTTCAATGTGGGAGGAGGGTGTTGGTGTCCCCCAGATAGCAGCAAGTTATTGTGAGTTTGGTTGCAGAAAAATGGGGTCACCGTCGATGCCCATTAGTCACTTCAAATTGGCCGAAAACGACTATTGCCAGAGACGGCATGTGTGCTTTTATGCTGTCAAGACTTAGAGAATTTGAACCGTGGAGCGACTTAGATTTGCTGTAATTGAACAATTTGCAGTTTGAAGGTCTGTCCAAAGAAGGTTCCTTGCTTCAGAAATTCACACCACGGTTTCCAGGTAGAAACCGCTCATCACCTTGGTAAACATACGAAAAAAAAGTTAAATGGGCTGCAAGAGCCATGCCATGGAGCTTACTTCAGCAATGGTGCCATTTTATATATTCTGGTGAGACCACATTCACCGTTTACAACGTGAAATGACAAGTGAGGGCATGAAGAACATCGTCCACATGTCAGATAACAATTCTGCTGAATTGTATGGTAACAGTAGAATGCTACCTCTGGGGAGTAAACATACATTTCATCCACACCTTAAATCGGAGCAGATTTGAGACATGGTTACAGTGATTGCAGTAAATATCTACTGCTTTTTCTTGTGGAGAGCGCTGTCAATTTATCATGCCATATAAAACACCCGCATTGAGATTGATGTATAATTGAATACCCGTGTTGGAAAAAGTGGCACAGCACAGCACAGCACGACATTATAAAGACTACATAAAGGAGATATTATATTTATTAGTCTTGCCATTGCTGTACAGATACGTTAAAACAGGATTCTAATGGGTTTATAAAGGCTGGCTCTGAACTTGAAGGCTGCAATTTGTGTGATCAAATGCACTTGTACTACTTCTGTCGATCTTGGCCATGTCAGTGCGGATATTTTTACTCACTGTGATGTTTTGCTTCCTATGTTCAGCTGTATATTTGTTTCCACGTCTTTTGAGAATCCATACATTGCCTTCTAATCCATTGCCACCACCTCCACTTCAAAGTGACTTTATGGGTAAGGCGATTCAATTTTCTTGGCTCGTGCATTCATTTTTAAATTAAAGTGCCAGTCTTATTTTGACTGTTATCATATCAAGCGTGATTGAATCTTATCACTTTTGATATTCCATTGATGACACCGGTGAATGTCAAACATATCTGAAGACATGTATTTTGTAGCGATGGAAAAACGTTTATTTCATTTACTTTCGTCAAAACTCTACCCAATTTTAATTATGTAGCAATACACTTTACAAAAGGTATTAATCCAAAGCTGTACCCAGTTTTATTATTTAAAAATCTAATCAGTTTTGATATTTCATTGATAACCCTACTGAATGTCAAACTTATCTGAAGTCTTCAGAAGACACATGTATTTTGTAGCGTTGGAAATCGTTAATTTCGTTAAAACTCCACCCGATCTTACTTATGTAGCAGTGCACCTTATAAATGTGTCGTGCGCTGTGTTGTACATATGTCACAAGTGTAAAAAAAACATTGAAGTTTTGTCTGTAATGATTACGAAAAAATCATTCAAAGAGCGAAAATTATGTAGTTTGATTGATTTAATCTATTCTTGTATTAATGTTGTGTACCTTTGGAGTATACATAGTTACCTGTCAGTTTCAAGCGAAAGATATAAGCCGTACGTATGATATTTATGCCTCGTTTTTTGTACCAACCTGATGGCGTAATTTACGTCTGTTGAATGTCAAATCGAGACTCCATTCTGGATGAGAATATGTCGTTTGGAGCCAGCTTGAAATGTGAATTAATATTACATTAACAGAGAAGTATGTTTCTGTTCACTGAATGAAAACTTTGTCACATTATGTTTGTTTAAGCAATATGGTTAGTTACCCTTTGGGTATATGGTAACACAAACCGTATTGCTTGTAATACAATCCCGAACAGAAATATAAACAACCAAAAACGTAAGAAGGAGAAAAAAGAAGACACTAAGAAAAAATATATCAGATGATTTGCTAGAGTATATAAGATCACCCGTACCTAGCTTGTGCCTACTGTATACATTGGCGGATTTAGAGCGGGTTTTAGGGGGAGCCTGACACCGACTCTCCCTTCTATTTCTGGTCCCATCTTAAAATTAGAAGTTTAACTAGCTAAATCATAGTTCTAAACCCTACCTAATGGCACCATTCGCCCTCTTAAATACCAAAAAAATTCAGGTCCCGAACCCCACGCCAAGTGTGTGTGTGTGTGTGGGGGGGGGGGGCGACTTTGCATCCGCGGCCCCGCCCCTTTAAATAATCCTTGATCAGTTCGTGTGTATAGTCGAAGTATAAATACAACTTAGTGATATACATTTCTTTATTTTTCAACTATTTATTTATTTAAATTTTTCAATTATTTATTTATTTAATAATAATTAATACAAACCGTGAAGTCGGAGTATAAATAAAATTTTGATATGTGACTTGAAGTATTAAGTAACGCACAGTAGTTTATTTACTTATTTTTTTTATCTATTTATTTATTTATTTTTTTTTTCCTTTCAGGGATAAATAGGAACATTCAAGATTCACTGTTGCAGTCTGCCTACAACGTACCTCCCATAAAATGCCTACCAAAGGGACAATGCCAGCCAACCCGACATATTATGTTTCTAAAAGTGCACAAATGCGGCTCAACTACAATGAGGAAAATTTTAGAACAGGCTACTCTTAAATATAAGTTAAAACGTCTTTATCCGAAGAAAAGCAAAATATTTTACCCAAGGAAATCTATGTTCAATATTACCCGTAGGAAAATAACCGTTAACGACGCCAACTATAACCAGAATGTAACCTATGATATAATTTTCAATCACATGATTTTTGACTCAAGAGTAATAGAAACCATGATGCCGAATGATACGTTTTATATTGGTATAGTTCGCGAACCATTTTCTCAGTTTCAAAGCGCGTTCAATTTTTTTCGTATTTCAAGTAAATTCAACTTAACAAACACCACGAACCCGGTCGTGGAATTTATGGAAAACCCATCCAAGTATTGGACCGACGCCTATGTCACAACCCATGTAGGCTTCTTGAGAAACGCCATGATGTATGAGTTTGGGTTCCCAGACGATAGAAATGATCTTAGGAACAACGACAGATTCATTGCTGAGTATATTGATTTCTTGGACAAGAAGTTCGATTTTGTAATCGTCTTGGAAATGTTTGATGAAAGTTTAGTGCTACTACGCCGCTTGCTGTGCTGGGGCATGGACGACGTCTTATATGTTGTTTCTAACAAACAGGAATGTGAATATAAACATGTGAAAGACGAAATTACTGTAAAGAAACATAGGCAATGGAGCAAAGCTGACTATCAGTTATATAATCACTTCCTGTTAAAGCTACAAAACACTCTTATGTTGCAAGGGTCGGATTTCAATCGTGAGGTGTTGCTTTTCCGTAAAGCAATCTCGGCATTCGGCAAATGTAAGCGTTCACGTTTAGAAGTTTGCAAAAATGATTTCAAAAAATTATTATCGGGCATATATCCACATTGCTAAGTCTTCAGCAATTCCAGAGCAACTGAGTGATGGTGGAAATTATACTTTTAAATAATGGAAAAGAAGTGACAACCTTAGTTTAAAAGATAGGAGTACAACTAGCCTAGCAGATGAATAATTAAAGCTGTGCAAATTAATTTCATGAATTATTTTATCACTCACGGTGTGTGGACTTGCAGTGATGGGCGCTGGCCAAAGCTGTAAAATTCACCGTTCAGTGCCTTTTTTCTCTTTATTTTAATTACTTAAGGCTTGTCATTAGTGCTTGCCATCTGGTGATGTAAGTATCAAATGGAATACGACTGGTATAGTTGAATATATGAAATGCATTGTATTTCTTCAACATTAAAACAGGGACTTCCCACACAATTCTCTCTCTCTCTCTCTCTCTCTCTCTCAGACATTACAGTATTTCTTTCATCCATGGTATTGCTTGTACTTGCAAAAGGTATGATGAAATACGACTGAATACGAAATGAATACCACTGAACAGAATATAAGAAATATTTCTTCAACATCAAAAGAGGGCCTTCCACACACACAAGAGGGCTTTCTCTCTCTCTCTCTCTCTCATTCGAAAATAACAATATTTCCCTCATTCATAAATATGCTTGTATTTGCAAAAAAAATAAGACCACAAGTGTACAATTGTTTAAAAAAGGAGATATTTGATTCAATGTGGCAGACGATTACTCTTGCAGATTGTGATGAATTTACTTTTCATTTCTCTCATTCAATTGATAACTGTGCACAATAAGCAATATTCTAAATTGAATCTATTTTCCGAGGCTGTCGATTCAAAAACATGGTTGTTATTATACTTGTGCATCCCCTCAGCAAAATGTAAAGTTTGCAGCAATATTTGCTGCAAATTCGCTGCGAATTTGTCGTAACCAACTATTCATAAATTCATCTATCCACACACAATTCCACCTGAGCAGCAAACAGACCATGAAAAATTTGACTGGCAGTCCAAACAATGAAATATGCTTAAGACTGGGTTTTCACACCTAGATGGATATAACAGGATCGATCCATCTCTGATGAGTTTCTCGCTTAATTGCTTTTAGCTTAAGCGGTTTAGATGTATGGCACTACTGAAGCTGCTAAATGATAATTACCCCCTAGCAGCCTCATCAGGGGTGCAAACAGATCAATTACAATTACATGTCTGGGTATGTCATCTACAACCATAGGAGGTTGAAATGAGGAACAAAAGAAATCAGCTGAACAAGTATTCAAGACATTATTTGTCCTGAAAAATACATGTGAATAAATTTGGGAAATTGCTGGCTAAAGGTTTTTCATACAAGGATAGTCCCTTTTTAACTATGGGGCAGAAGCATCGGCCTTCCATCCTCGGCAACATGGGAAAATTGTACAGACCAAATTCCGCAAATTTTGATTACAATTGCGAAAAATGTGTCTGACGTAGCGGCAAATTTGTAAGAAACACTGTAAGGGTTGTGCACTTGGTGAAATGTATTAAGTACTGTACCAAGCTTAAGAAAACACCTAAAAATACAGACTTGACATTTAATATGGGATATTTCAGTTTTGAAGGTATGCCTAGGTAAAAATGCATTCTTTTTTCAAACAACTCCGACCTCATATAAAATATGTGATTGGAGAAGTGTTAACTCAGGTATGTTGCTACTAATTAACTGATTACCATGTCTGTTGCACTGCTGTATTTTGTAATGTGCAGTGATTTAATTGGGTAGTGCTCCTTAGGGCTGGTCAAAGCTTGGCTTCGGCAAAGCATGGTTCTGTCAAAAAAGTATCCATACAGGTATATCGGCAACTACTGCACAGAGGAATAAAAAAATTTGCATACAAGCGGTCGGTTTTGCAGTGCGTAAAATGAGCCAAAAAGTGTTTTACAGAATTGTTCATCTGTGGCAGAATGGCGCGAAAAAGACAGACATTGCCAGACAGATTATTGCGCCAAACGGGACGGTCTGCACAGTTTTATAGAGGTCTCACCCAGTGTATCGAAAGCTTACCACCAGGGTATAGGACTCGCTGTCTTTCGGGACATGCCGCTGCAACTAAACAAAAACAACCCAGTCCGTTCAGAAGGAGGGGTAAAATGCCACCAAAACACATTTTTAAAGGTCCTTAGCGAAAAACCAAACTGGTTTTAGCAGGATAGAATACCAGACGACCTCCGAGGAATCAACAGTGAACAGCAAAACATCGTCGTCTGTTTCTCTAATGATTTGGGGACCATTTACGTTTCTGGGTAGAACACTGAAACCGCGTGGTTTTCTTTATTGAGCGCAGATTTCACCTGTACCGCTCAACTAGTCATAACAGTGTTTACAGACATCCAGAAGAGGCCTACGACGAAGCGTGTGCCGCGTCTTAAGTGACTAGGGTCATTGACCGTGTCAGTATTTGGAGTGGATACCACATTGGTGCCAAAACAAAAATGGTAGTCATTGATGAAAACCTGAACTAGATCAAATAAAGGAATAATCTGGTAATCATTTGACTATCATTTGATAGGGGGCACCTTAGGAACAATTTTAGGTTGCATGGTGAGAACGCCGGTTCACACAGAGCACAATAAATAGCAGATAACTTACAGAACCAAGGGAATGGGCAGCTACCTTGGTCATCAAAATCGCCATATTTGAACCACATAGACAATATGTCGGTATATTCGCCGAATCAACAGCTTACATGTCCTACAACAAAACTGGACCAAAATTGGACAAGTTTTGACCGACGCCTGGTATGTTATTCCAGACTGAACTCTAAAAGACCTATCCCAATAAATGTCTTGCCGCTTGGGAGCCCTGGTAGCTGCTAGAAGAGGTTGGAGGTAACAGCGACCGTTGCTGTAACTAGACACTGACATGAGGCTCTTTTGTGGGGCCTGTAACTCTTTTACAAACGATAATTAGAAAAATATGGAGATCCAAAATATCGTTTTTAATGGTTGTCTTATGAGATAGAATATGCAATGTAGTTTTGTTTGCTTCCCTGGCGAATTCAATGAATGAACTGATGTCACAGTTACACCAAAGAGATAATTAAAAGTTATTAAAACACGATTTTAATTCTTATTTTTATTTATCAGTAAGCACAATAGGAAAAGATTGATGAAAAATGATTTGGAAAAAAATATTCCATTTTAAATGTCAAGTCTGTAGGTTTATTAAAGAGTGTTACGTGGGGCAGCATAATATGGTAGAAAACGATAAGGATTGCTCGGCAATACAAGTAAAGAAACTGTTATATGGTTTTGGCATGGTTTTGGAATAGTCTGGATTAATCAAGGAGTCGAGGAATTTCATCAAAAGAGAATAGATATGACTTCCAATCGTGGTGTAACGAAATTCCTTATAGTATGAGACTAGATGTACACAACATTGGTCAAAAGGTTATCCCACCCCCATTTCCATCTACTAATATTTACAAATGATCACCTCACAGCTATAAATTGTTAGAAATAGTGTTTTTATTATTATTATTATTATTACACATACCGTGTCTAACATAATTAGTGGTTAAAAATACAAAATAGTGGTGAAAATATACATATTTTGTACCATTTAGTAAACTGTATAAGAGGTAGCCCCTCAAATCCAGTTTCACTGTGACTTCTACAGATGTAAAGAAATGTCTATTAAATTAAAAAGAGGCCATCAAATGTCACCAAATTCACACACAATTAGCATTAGGGTGTGCTCGTTAAAAGTCACGTGCCTAACTGTGTGTGCGTCTACCGCGTACTGCAATTATCTCCTGTAGACGGCGCGACAAACCTTCAACACGGGTAACAATTCTGTTATGTGGGATATTGTCATTCATCCTAAAGAGCGTGGCGGAATTGGACAAAATTATTTGGGAATTGGTACTAATACCATGGGCTTGGAATGTTCTCCAAATACGGACTGATCTAACAAAACCGACTTCCTTCCAGGTTCAGGTGCCTGTGGGATCTCTGAACGTAGCATTCTCAGCTGATTTCTCATTCCATCTTCAAGAACTGACTTTGGGGTTAACTCCAGGCTTTATCATGACTGCACACTTTGGGTCCGTCCTGGGTAAGACGTTAAACTGCACCCTGGGGCTCCCTTGAGCAAGGAGTAGCACCTCAGTAGCTCCCCGGGCCAGGGTAGTGGTGAAGCTTTTGGAAGCAGGAAAGTGGATCATTGTGAAGGGCGTAATCTGGTGCAACTGGGAAAAACGGCCTGCACAGCGAAGACGTTTGGCAGATATATCCCGCACGAAAATGCAGTAGTATCGAAGTAGCAAAAAAGCATTAACGCAGTAGTGGTGCGGAGCATATTTGCAGTAGAAATGCAGCATAGCCTACTGCAATTCTACTCCAAAAAGTACATACATGTAGGTTTGTACAGAGAGGAGCATTAATGCAGTAGATTAGCAGCATGATAGAAGCATGTTTCAAATATGCTAATTAGCTCCCAAATCGAAGCAGATATGAAGCATGTTTGCAGTATGATTGCAGTAGTCTACTGCGGTTTACAGTATGATTGCTGTAGTCTACTGCGCTGGAGTATCTACTGCGTTTTCTTGCGGGATACTCGGTTCAACTGGACAAATGGCAGAAGTCAATAGCTCAGTAAGCGAGCACTGCGGCTGAGGAAAGGAATTTGGGGCCCCTACCTCTTCTATCATACGCTCCAGACTACATATGCAATGGATAGGCAACAAAACAGGACCTCATACCGCACCGCCCGTCGCGCGGGTTACCAAGGGACGCGTCATCCAGTAGGTGACCAGGCTGGACACGACAGGTATGCTACTGGAAAACAGAGTCATAACATGCGAAAAAGAATTCGCATTGGCACATGGAATGTAAGAAAACTTAAAGCACTTGGAAAACTGGACACGGTATGCAAAGAAATGAACCGAAATAATATCCAGATCCTTGGAGTGGCTGAAACAAACTGGAATAACTGTGGCAGTTTCTGTAGTGGGGAATCCTGCAAAGCCATCTACTCAGGAAAAGAAACTGGGTACAGTCATGGTGTGGCTGTGATCCTGGCGAAAGAAAAAACAAACGCGCTAATAGGATGCTCTCCAGTGTCAGACAGAATCCTAAAAATTTGCATCAAAGCTCAACCTTATAATCTCAATATCATACAATGCTATGCACCAACAAGCACTGCAAGCGAAGAAGTACTAGAGGGATTCTACACTCAACTTCAAGAGACACTGGACAAGATAGCAAGCCGGGAGATAAAAATTGTTATGGGTGACATGAACGCCAAAGTGGGAATCGCAGACAGATCTACGGGACCTGTGGAATTAGCAACAGAAATAAAAGAGGTGACGCCCTTATAGAATTTTGCGAAGAAAACAACCTCATTATTGGCAATACGCTATTCACCCAACATCCAAGACGACTTTACACTTGGATCTCTCCAGACAAAACCACCAGAAACCAAATCGACTATATAATGATGGATGAGAAATGGAAAAGCTGCTTGAAAGACGTCAGAACATTACCCGGTGCCGACTGTAGCAGTGACTACTAGCTGCTAACAGCTTGGGTTCAAATGAGACTGAAAAAAGTATCACAACCTCCAGCTCCTCTCCGTTTTGATTACTCAACACTATATACTAGATGAAAGCTATGCAGTAACAATCTCTAACAAATTTCAAGCCCTGATGGAATGCAGTACAGAAAAAAATGTTCCCTGACGAACTATGGGAACTGGGAAAAGAAAACCTGCTGCAAGCTGCAAAAGAAACTATTCAAAAGCGCCAAAAATCACAGAATAGCTGGATTTCAGAAAAAAACGAGGAAAGAAATCGAAAAAAGAAGATTGGTAAAAGGCAATTCAGGCACCACTGACCAATATAAAACACAGAATACAGTCGTACAAAGACTCAAGAGGAGAGATAAGAATATGCAAATTGAAAAGGTCTGCCAAAGAATAGAAGAAAATTCCATAATCAACTCAACGAGAGACCTCAACCAAGGAGTTAGAGATCTAACAAAGAAATTTAGACCAAACGTTGACGCAATTAAAGATGATAACGGTGAAACATTATGTAATGGTAACGATGTCAAAAGAAGATGGAATATCTTACTGCGAGAATTTGTACAAAATCAATGACAAAGTAATTAGAACTAATCTCAACTTGGATATGGCTGAGGAGGAACCTCCTCCACTAAAAAGTGAAATCAACAAAGCCATAAAAAAACTGAGGAACAATAAAAGCACAGGATTTGATGAAGTAGCGGCCGAACTCGCGAAAAAAGGTGAAGAAAATGTTATTGACTTCTTTCACATACTATGCAACAACATATGGAAGGAAAAGAAATGGCCCGAAGACTGAGTGACTTCCATATTTATACCCATACCAAAAAAGGAGATGTATTAGAATGCAGCAACAACCGAACAGTGTCATTAATCAGTCACTGCAGTAAAATTTTACTAAAAGTGATTGCTGGCCGTATAAAAGCAAAGTTAGATTATGAAATTTTCAGATGAGCAGTGTGGCTTCCGAGCCAGTAAAGGCACCAGAGATCAAATCCTCAACCTAAAACTGATGATGGAAAAGCATAGAGAGTGGCATCACAATTTATACATGTGTTTCATTGATTATCGTAAGGCGTTTGACACGGTTGATCATGAAACGCTGTGGAATACAATGCCAAAAAAGGGATTCCCAGGACATATAATCCAGCTCATAAAGGAATATACGACAATCAAAGAGCCACTGTAAGAACTAATTATGATTTAGCGAACTTTTTAAACATTGGTCAAGGTGTCCGTCAAGGATGCATACTATCTCTTTAACATCTATTCCGAGCAAATCATGAGGGATGCCTTAGAAGACTTTGAAGGGACAGTAAAAATAGGTGGATAAACTGTTACCAATCTTCGGTATGCAGATGATATTGTGCTCATTGCTGGATCCATGCAAGAACTGGAAATGCTTGTAAAGAAAGTCAAACTTACAAGTGAACAAACTGGACTCGTGCTTAATACTCAAAAGACAAAAGTTATGAAAATGATTGGCGATCCGGAAAATTTTGATTTGCAAGATCTTATTGTAAATGGAGAGATCATAGCAACAGTTGACAATTTTATATACCTTGGTGCAGAAATCACAAACGACTGCAATGACAGCAAAGAGATAAAAAGGAGACTTGCGATTGCCAGAAAAACAGTGATTAGTCTCTCAAATATTTGGAAGGATAGAGCCATTACGATGTGTACGAAACTTAGAATTTTGAAGACTCTTGTATTCCCTGTTGCAACATACGGGTGTGAATGCTGGGTGGTGAAACAATCGGATGAGAACCGACTAAAGTCATTTGAAGTATGGTGCTACAGAAGGATCCTGAGAATTAGTTGGAAAGAACGGAAAACAAATGAATGGGTCTTGGATAAGATTGGAAAAATGACTCTTTTGAACAGCATCAATAAGCGGAAACTGTCCTTTATGGGGCATGTAGCCAGAAGCACAGGGCTGGGAAAGGATATCCTGACAGGCATGGTCAATGGAACTAGAAGGAGAGGGAGACCGCGACGGAGGCTGCAAGATCCTAGCAGGCATAGTTGCATTGGATCAACGTTGAAAACAGGTTGATACGTTGAATTGCCGTTGATCTACCTACGTCAAATCAACGTTGATCCAGCCACGTCGAAACACCGTCATAATGTGACGTTGACTCATGTTGTATTTTGGTCAATGACACAACCTTGCAGTTATGAATTCTAATTTAAAATATTAATTATTGAAAACGTGATACTCTGTACTGTAACTAAATTTATCAAAATAATAACAAAATGGTTTTAAAGTAAAATTGACAGTTGTTTTGTGTCTTTAGTTAACTAGTGAATTTTCTTAACTTGTTATTCAGAAAAACATTCCAATAAACTGAATTGCTTGCAAGGTGAGCTAACACTAGGATGAACAAGTTGCTGTAAATGTAATGGAGTTAACAGTTCTTGGTAACCTGTTATAGATAGACAGGTTAAGGTGACTGTGACTTTGTTATATATATTTTTATGTCTCCTCCATCCCAGTGCATCACAAACTTGCATATTCCCGTTCATAGCAAAAGAGAATGCAACAAAGACTATCGGGTGTTCGTGATTTGGCCAAACAAGGCCGCTTTTATTAAATAAACTCACTATCCTAATAATTTTAACAATAATAACAATGTGGCAAATTGTTGCCTGCATTAAATGTTATGGCCTTAGGGATAAAAATTAAATATGAAATATTAACTAAGACTCATCATCCTAAAAATAATGATGAGACGAGTCAGCAAAAGTTATCATTTTCAAGCAATTTTGCACAAATTTCGTTTGTGGGGTTGCAAAGAGGCCATAACCTTGACTGGTGCCCAAGCGCACTGGGCAAGGAAGACCCCACAGAGGAAATCGACGCACAGGGCTGGAACATAAACACTCAAACTGATGTTGAGATCGGGAGTATATATATATGCATACTTACCACTTACCGTATACACATACTTACCACTTAAACCGACGAAGCGGAGCAGAATAGAACAGGCACGAAACATGCCGCTCACTCCGACGAGGCGGAGCAGAATATAAAGACACAAAACGTGTTATCTTCTTATATATATAAATATAAATATATATATATATATATATATATATATATATATATATATATATATATATATATATATATATATATAAGAAAAGAACTATATATATTAATCTAAATTTTGGGAATTCTAACATTAAAAGGCTATACATATATACCCTACATATATTTAGCCATCAAACATGCCCTACTGCTAAACACATCCAGGCTAATGTCCCGCTGGTTGGGGTTGATATAACATTGTTTTCTGACGTTGATACAACGTTGTTATCTGAGGTTGACACAACTTTCAAATCCAACGTTTACTCAAAGTTATAATAAAAAAAATAATAAAACTAAATCATTATAGTAGAATGAAACTTAAGGGGTGAAACGGCATTGGGAAGAGACTTTGCTGTATTGGCGGAGGTCTGCGCACTCGGAGTGCTTTTCTAGTTCGCATATACTTCAGCTGCTTTCAATTCTAGCATGAGGCTGCAAAATGCCCAGATTTGGTTATTGATAAATATCTATATCAGGTACACATTGAATTGTAGATAAACTGAAATGTGCCTTTCTGTCGTTCTAAAGGTCTGAAATGCAAATATAAAAAAGCTATATAATAAAGGCAAAATGTGGTTTTGAGGGCTTTTTATACTAATGGATGATATCTAACACAGCATGTACAGTAAAGGCATTTTACCTACACGCATTGTTGTTTGAATTAAGCGTCGTTTTGATAATTGTTCTCTTGCATGTTGTCCCCACATAAAGCGTTTTATGTAAATAATGAACGACCATGATGACGTTGCTTCTAATGGAAATTAAAGTTCCCAATGTGGTGAACAAAAAGGTTATTTTGAATGGATGTCACGTTTGAAATAAGTAATTATTTCCTAAATCTACTAGATCTAATAAAACTCTCTGTTACCTATAGTGTTTTGAATAAAACCATCTTTAGATTACCTTCAGAAAGAAGACGGCTCGTTTCTAAAGATATAGGGTTCGTCAAATATTTTCCGAGTTGATTGAAGTGAGAATATAAAGATATACTTATAAGACATATATTGGAAAACGTTTGCGCTCAGATGAGTCATGGACGTAAACATATCAAATTGTCTGTTTTCTATAAGAGCAGATCTGGATACAGCAGTAACATACCGCGCGTATCTGAGACACATATTATCTCTGTTCTGACAACTATTTTCGCACAACATACATACCAACAAGTCTTTAAGTCTTTTAATTCTTTGCCAGCCAGATCAGACACTGTAAAAGTTATTTGCTGTTTGCAGGGTTTATAATAAAAAACAAGCGATCGCAGATGTTACTTTTAGTAACAAATGTAAATATAGAGGGACGCGCGCGGGTGACGAAAGTGTTACACCACCTGTGTGCATAGGGGGCTTTCTGACATTCGTAAAAAAGTGATTTACGGTTAATTGCATGCTGGCGTATTGAACTTTCAACAATGTGCATTATAAATAGTGAAACCCCCTCCTTGCTGTCAAGTTGCTACCATGAAGATACTGGAGTTCACAAATGAACAAAGAAAAGAAGTTGTTTGTCTGAGAAAGGAGTGAGTGGATATCCCCCAGATAGCCGCAAGATATCGTGTTTGATCAGACTGTATGCGGCGTTTACAGAAAGATGGGGCTCGCTGGTGATGCCCATAAGTCACCACGTAGTGGCAGGAGAAGACTAGTGCCAGAGATGACATGCGTGATTTTATGCTGTCAAGACTCATGGAATTTGAACCGTGCAGCGACTTAGCGCCTCATTTCTGCTGTTCTTTTTTGAGATATGGTTACAGTAAAATGCTACTACTGGAGAGTATACCCCTCGTCCGCAGCTTAAATTGGAGCAGATTTGAGGCATAGTTGCAGTGATTGCAGTATATATCTACTGCTTTTTCGTGTGGAGCGCTGTCAATTTATCATGCGAAATAAAGAAAAAAAACCGCATTGAGATTGATGCATAATTGAATACCCATGTTGAAAAAGTGGCACAGCACAGCACAGCATTCGTAAAGACTACATGAAGCAGCTATCATATAACGAGAGCACTAAATATAAAACAAAAACAGGTTGATAAAGGCTGGATCAGAAGGTGAAGGTTGCTGATTGTGTGTTGTAATGTACTTGTACTACATCAGTTGATCTTGGCCATGTCAGTGCGGATATTTTTACTCGCTGTTATGACTTGCTTCTTATGCTCTGCAGTATATCTGTTTCCACGTCTTATGAGAATTCATACACTGCCTTCTCATCGATTGCCACCACCTCCACTTCAAAGTGACTTTGAAGGTAAGGCGATTCAATTTTGTCGGCTCGTGCATAATTCATTTTTAAATTAAAGTGTCAGTCTTATTTTGACTGTTATCATATCAAACGTGATTGAATCTAATCACATTTGATATTCCATTGATGACACTAGTAAATGCCAAACCTATCTGAAGACGTATGTATTTTGTAGCGATGAAAGAACGTTGATTCATTTACTTTCGTCAAAACTCTACCCAGTTTTACTTATGTAGCAGTACACTTTACTGCTACACTGTTGTATAAATGTGTCGTATTTATCCAAAGCTAAACCCAGTTTTATTATTAAAGTATCTCACCCTTTTGATATTCCATTGATAACACAAGTGAATGTCAAACCAATCTGAAGTCTTCAGAAAACAAATGTATTTTGTAGCGTTGGAAAATCGTTAATTTCGTTTACTTTTTTGTTAAAACTCCACCCGATCTTATTTATGTAGCAGTGCACCTTATAAATGTGTCGTGCGCTGTGTTGTACATAAGTCACAAGTGTAAAAAAACATTGGTGTTTCGTCTGTAATGATTACAAAAATATCGCCCAAAGAGCAAAAATTCTGTAGTTTGATTGATTAAATGGATTCTGGTATTCATGTTGTGTACCTTTGGAGTATACATAGTTACCTGTCAGTTTCAAGCGAAAGATATAAGCCGTATGATATTTATGCCTCGTTTTTGTACCAACCTGATGGCGTAATTTACGTCTGTTGAATGTCAAATCGAGACTCCATTCTGGATGAGAATATGTCGTTTGGAGCCAGCTTGAAATGTGAATTAATATTACATTAACAGAGAAGTATGTTTCTCTTCACTGAATGAAAACTTTGTCACACTATGTTTGTTTAAGCAATACGGTTAGTTACCCTTTGGGTATATGGTAACACAAACCGTATTGCTTGTAATACAATCCCGAACAGAAATATAAACAACCAAAAACGTAAGAAGGAGAAAAAAGAAGACACTAAGAAAAAATATCTCAGATGATTTGCTAGAGTATATAAGATAACCCGTAACTAGCTTGTGCCTACTGTATACATTGGCGGATTTAGAGCGGGTTTTAGGGGGAGCCTGACACCGTCTCTCCCTTCTACATGTATATCTGGTCCCATCTTAAAATTAGAAGTTTAACTAGCTAAATCATAGTTCTAAACCCTACCTAATGGCACCGTTCGCCCTCTAAAATACCAAAAAATTTCAGGTCCCGAACCCCACACCAAGTGGGGTGGGGGGGGGTCGACTTTGCATCCGCGGCCCCACCCCTTTAAACAATCCTTGATCAGTTCGTGTGTATAGTCGAAGTATAAATACAACTTAGTGATATACATTTCTTTATTTTTCAACTATTTATTTATTTAATTTTTTCAATTATTTATTTATTTAAACATAATTAATACAAACCGTGAAGTCGGAGTATAAATAAAATTTTGATATGTGACTTGAAGTATTACGTAACGCACAATTATTTATTTATTTATCTATTTATTTATTTTTTCCTTTCAGGGATAAATAGGAACATTCAAGATTCACTGTTGCAGTCTGCCTACAACGTACCTCCCATAAAATGCCTACCAAAGGGACAATGCCAGCCAACCCGACACATCATGTTTCTAAAAGTGCACAAATGCGGCTCAACTACAGTGAGGAAAATTTTAGAACAGGCTACTCTTAAATATAAGTTAAAACGTCTTTCTCCGAAGCATAACAACATATTTTACCCAAAATCTAAGTTCAATTCGACCCGCAAGAAAATAACCGTTAACGACGCCAACTATAACCCGAATGTAACCTATGATATAATTTTCAATCACATGATTTTTGACTCAAGAGTAATAGAAACCATGATGCCGAATGATACGTTTTATATTGGTATAGTTCGCGAACCATTTTCTCAGTTTCAAAGCGGGTTCAATTTTTTTCATATTTCAAGTAAATTCAATTTAACAAACACCACGAACCCGGTCGTGGAATTTATGGAAAATCCATACAAGTATTGGACCGACGCCTATGTCACAACCCGTGTAGGCTTCTTGAGAAACGCCATGATATATGCGTTTGGGTTCCCAGACGATAGAAATGATCTTAGGAACAACGACAGATTCATTGCCGAGTACATTGATTTCTTGGACAAGAAGTTCGATTTTGTAATCGTCTTGGAAATGTTGGATGAAAGTTTGGTGCTACTACGCCGCTTGCTGTGCTGGGGTATGGACGACGTCTTATATGTTGTTTCTAACAAACAGGAATATGAATATAAAAATGTGAAAGACGAAATTACTGTAAAGAAACATAGGCAATGGAGCAAAGCTGACTATCAGTTATATAATCACTTCCTGACAAAGTTACAAAACACTCTTATGTTGCAAGGGTCGGATTTCAATCGTGAGGTGTTGCTTTTCCGTAAAGCAATCTCGGCACTCGGCAAATGTAAGCGTTCACGTTTAGAAGTTTGCAAAAATAATTTCAAAAATCTATTAGCAGGCATATATCCACATTGCTAAGTCTTCAGCAATTCCAGAGCAACTGAGTGATGGTGGAAATCATAGTTTTAAATAATGGAAAAGAGGTGACAACCTTAGTTTAAAAGACAGGAGTACAACTAGCCTAGCAGATGAATAATTAAAGCTGTGCAAATTAATTTCATGAATTATTTTATCACTCACGGTATGTGGACTTGCAGTGATGGGCGCTGGCCAAAGCTGTGAAATTCACCGTTCAGTGCCTTTTTTCTCATTATTTTAATTATTTAAGGCTTGTCATTAGTGCTTGCCATCTGGCGATGTAAGTATCAAATGGAATACGACTGGTATAGTTGAATATATGAAATGCATTGTATTTCTTCAACATTAAAACAGGGACTTTCCACACAATTCTCTCTCTCTCTCTCTCTCTCTCTCTCTCTCTCTCTCTCAGACATTACAGTATTTCTTTCATCCATGGTATTGCTTGTACTTGCAAAAGGTATGATGAAATACGACTGAATACGAAATTAATACCAATGAACAGAATATAAGAAATATTTCTTCAACATCAGAAGAGGGCCTTCTCTCTCTCTCATTCGAAAATAACAATATTTCCCTCATTCATTAATATGCTTGTATTTGCAAAAAATACGACCACAAGTGAACAATTGTTTAAAAAAGGAGATATTTGATTCAATGTGGCAGACGATTACTCTTGCAGATTGTGATGAATTTCCTTTTCATTTCCCTCATTCAATAGATAACTGTGCACAATAAGCCTTATTCTAAATTTAATCTATTTTCCGAGGCTGTCGATTCAAAAACATGGTTTTTATTATACTTGTGCATCCCCTCAGCAAAATGTAAAGTTTGCAGCAATATTTGCTGCAAATTCGCTGCGAATTTGTCGTAACCAACTATTCATAAATTAATCTATCCACACACAATTCCACCTGAGCAGCAAACAGACCATGAAAAATTTGACTGGCAGTCCAAACAATGAAGTATGCTTAAGGCTGGGTTTTCACACCTAGATGGATATAACAGGATCGATCCATCTCCGATGAGTTTTTCGCTTAATTGCTTTTAGCTTAAGCGGTTTAGATGCATGGCACTACTGAAGCTGCTAAACGATAATTACCCCCTAGCAGCCTCATCAGGGGTGCAAACAGATCAATTACAATTACAGGTCTGGGTATGTCATCTACAACCATAGGAGGTTGAAATGAGGAACAAAAGAAATTAGCTGAACAAGTATTCAAGACATTATTTGTCCTGAAAAATTCATGTGAGTAAATTTGGAAAAATTGCTGGCTTAAAGTTTTTCATACAAGGATAGTTCCTATTTTAACTATGGGGCAGAAGCATCGGCCTTCCATCCTGGGCAACATGGGAAAATTGTACAGACTAAATTCCGCAAATTTTGATTGCAATTGCGAAAAATGTGTCTGACGTAGCGGCAAGGGATAAACTTGTAAGAAACACTGTAAGGGTTGTGCACTTGGTGAAATTTATTAAGTACTGGACCGAGCTTAAGAAAACACCTGAAAATAGGTTTATTAAAGCGTGTTACGTGGGGCAGCATAATATGGTAGAAAACAATTAAGATTGCTCGGCAATACAAGTAAAGTACATGGAAATGGGGGTGGGACAAACTTTTTGACCAATGTTGTATAACTTATATAAGCATGACCTCATTATTGAGTCATACGTTGCAGTATTTGATAAAGCTAGTTGTATATCAGTTTTAGCACGATTTAGATGTTCAAATCATCAACTTGAAATAGAAAAAGGTAGACACAGTTAAGGGTAAGTTTCGGGATAAGAAAATGTGTCAGTAATGTAATTGGGAGGTACTCGAGTGCGAAAGGCACTTCTTGTTAGAATGTCCTCTATATAGCGACCTAAGAGATAATTTCTTCTCGGATATTTGTAATTGGGAATTGGGTTCACAGGAAATATTAATCATATTGGTGAAATAAAAATAAATATTACAGTTTTAAGAAAAATTGCGAATTATTTGAAAAAAGCAGAAATAAGAAGAGAGTCGTTATTAGAAAGATGATTATTAAAAAGATAGGGCTTACTGGTGATGCCCATAAGTCACCACGAAGTGGCCAAAGAAGACTAGTGGCAGAGACGACATGTTTGGTTTTATGCTGTCAATACTCAGGGAATTTGAACCGTGCAGCGACTTAGCGCCTCATTTCTGCTGTTCTTTTTTGAGATATGGTCACAGTAGAATGCTACTACTGGAGAGTATACCCCTCGTCCGCAGCTTAAATCGGAGCAGATTTGAGGCATAGTTGCAGTGATTGCAGTATATATCTACTGCTTTTTCGTATGGGGAGCGCTGTCAATTTATCATGCGAAATAAAGAAAAAAAAAAAACGCATTGAGATTGATGCATAATTGAATACCCATGTTGAAAAAGTGGCACAGCACAGCACGGCATTCGTAAAGACTACATGAAGCAGCTATCATAAAACGAGAGCACTAACATAAAACAAAAACAGAATTTTAACAGGTTTATAAAGGCTGGATCAGAAGGTGAAGGCTGCTGATTGTGTGTTGTAATGTACTTGTACTGCATCAGTTGATCTTGGCCATGTCAGTGCGGATATTTTTACTCGCTGTGGTAATGTTTTATTTCCTATGCTCTGCTGTATATTTGTTTCCACGTCTTATGGGAATTCATACATTGCCTCCTAATCGATTGTCACCACCTCCATTTCAAAGTGACTTTGAAGGTAAGGCGATTCAATTTTGTCGGCTCGTGCATAATTTATTTTTAAATTAAAGTGCCAGTCTTATTTTGACTGTTATCATATCAAACGTGATTGAATCTAATCACGTTTGATATTCCATTGATAACACTAGTGAATGTCAAAGTGAATGTCAAAGCTGTCTGAAGACAAATATATTTTGTAGCGTTCGAAAATCGTTAATTTCGTTTCCTTTTTGTGTTAAAACTCCACGTGATCTTACTTATGTAGCAGTGCAGTTTATCAATGTGTCGTGCGCTGTATTATTTAGTCGCTGACTGCATCATATGTCACAAGCGTAAAAAAACATTGATGTTTTGTCTTTAATGATGACAAAAATATCATTCAAAGAGCAAAAATTCTGTAGTTTGATTGATTAAATGGATTCTGGTATTCATGTTGTGTACCTTTGGAGTATACATAGTTACCTGTCAGTTTCAAGCGAAAGACATGGGCCGTGTGATATTTATAGGCTACCTCGTTTTTTGCACCAATCCGATGGCGTAATTTACGCCTGTTGAATGTCAAATCGAGACTCCATTCTGGATGAGAATATGTCGTTTGCAGCCAGCTTGAAATGTGAATTAATATTACATTAACAGAGAAGAATGTTTCTGTGTACTGAATAAAAAAATAGTCACACTTTGTTTTTTTAAGCAATACGGGTCCGAACTTCAGTTAGTTACCCTTTGGGTATATGGCAACACAAACCGTTTAATCCCGAACAGAAATATAAACAACCCAAAAACGAATGAAGGAGCAGAAAATGAAGATACGAAGCAAAAAATATCTCAGATGATTTGCTAGAGAATATAGAGTTTAGAGTTTATTTCACTGTAACATATGCATCCACTTGTGTGGATGAAAATGACAATATGAATACAATTTTTGTGAATATGCTATTAAAAAAGTTTCTATAACTACTATTACTCAATTGCCGATGAGTGCAGCACTATCTTGTAGATCCCTCCTAGCAAAAGTGTTTTGTAAATACCTTATATAAAATTGTTCGCAGGTCGTTGTATAGGGGGCATGTTGTGAGAAAGTGTTTTTCATCTTCAATTTTGTCTTTAGAACAGTAATGGCGTATTCTGTCAGTCCGAGGAGTGTTATTGTATCTGGAGTTTATGCCCACTGGTGCGAAAACGGCTTAGGTTTTTTCTTTTATCAGTATCATGAAGGTCTAGATATTTTTCTTTTTTAAATGTGTTTTTGAATTGGCAATATACTCTGGATTTGGGTTTGTCCTTAAGCTCACTGTGCCAGTTTTGTATGTACCCACTGATGATGCCTTCACTGAATATACTTAGAAAATTTATGTCAGGATTCTGTTTTAGCCGTACATCTCCAAATCCGTTTTCAAACAAGAGTTTCATAATACCTTCACTCAATAACGGGTTATCATCATTCAGATTTGACAGGCTTTTTGTTGAGTGTAAATTGTAATAATGTAATTCCTCTAGGTATGCTTGTTTGAGTAGGTTGTTTTGGTCCGTGCGTAATATTTTGAGCCAAAATTTTATTAATTGTATGTTGATTTTTATGTTTTCAATATAAGATCACCTGTACCTAGCTTGTGTCCTTTTCAAACTGTAGCGGCGGATTTAGAGCGGGTTTCAGGGGGGACCTGACACCCTCTCTCCCTTATATATCTGGTCCCTCTTGAAATTTGAAGTTTAACTAGCTGAATAATAGTTCTAAACCGTACCAAACGGCACCGTTCGCCCTCTAAAATGCCAAAAAAATTCAGGACCCTTCAGTGGGTCTCGAACCCCACTCCAATGGGGGGGGGGGGGGGGGAGGAGGAGAGTCGGCTTTGCCCCCCCCCCCCCCCCCCCACCCGCGGATGCAAAGCCGACTCTCCTCCTCTCCCCCCCCCCTCCAATAATCCTGGATCCGTTCGTGTGTATAGTCGAAGCATAAATAAAACTGTGATATATAAGTGATATACATTTTTTTATTTTTTCAACTATCTATTTGTTTATTTTATTTATTTATTTATTTATTTTAATTATTATTATTATTATTATTATTATTATTATTCTTTGCTTTCAGGGATAAATAGGAACATTCAAGATTCACTGTTGCAGTCTGCCTACAACGTACCTCCCATAAAATGCCTACCAAAGGACCAATGCCAGCCAACCCGACATATTATGTTTCTAAAAGTGCACAAAGGCGGCTCAGGAACAATGAAGAAAATTTTAGAACAGGCTTCTCTTAAATATAAGTTAAAACGTCTCTCTCCGAAGAAGAACATATTTTTTTACCCATGGAAATCTATGTTCAATATGAACCGTAGGAAAATAACCATAAAAGACGCCAACTATAACCCGAATGTAACCTATGATATAATTTTCAATCACATGTTTTTTGACTCAAAAGTAATAGAAACCATGATGCCAAATGATACATTTTATATCGGTATAGTTCGCGAACCATTTTCTCAGTTTCAAAGTGCGTTCAATTATTATCGTATTTCAAGTAAATTCAAATTAAAAAAATCCACGAACCCGGTCTTGGAATTTATGGAAAATCCATACAAGTATTGGACCGACGACTATGTCACAACCCATGTAGGCTTCTTGAGAAACGCCATGATGTATGAGTTTGGGTTCCCAGACGATAGAAATGATCTCAGGAACAACGACAGATTCATTGCCGAGTACATTGATTTCTTGGACAAGAAGTTCGATTTTGTAATCGTCTTGGAAATGTTTGATGAAAGTTTGGTGCTACTACGCCGCTTGCTGTGCTGGGGAATGGACGACATCTTTTATGTTGTTACTAACAAACGGGAATATGAATACAAAAATGTGAAAGACGAAATTACTGTGAAGAAACATAGGCTATGGAGCAAAGCTGACTATCAGTTATATAACAACTTCCTGTTAAAGCTACAAAACACTGTTATGTTGCAAGGGTCGGACTTCAATCGGGAGGTGTTGCTTTTCCGTCAAGCAATCTCGGCACTCGGCAAATGTAAGCGTTCACGTTTAGAAGGTTGCAAAAATGATTTTAAAAAACTATTATCGGGCTTATATTCACATTGCTAAGTCTTCAGCAATTTCAGAGCAACTGATAGATGATAAATGTGCAGATGAATGTGCAGATGAATAATGTGCAAATGTATTTTCATGAATTACTTTATCTTTCACGGTATGTGGACTTGCAGTGATGAGCGCTGACCAAAGCTGTGAAATGCACCATATTCAATGCATTTTTTCTCTTGATTTCGGTTAAGACTTGTCATCAGTGCTTGTCATCTGAAAGTGTAGATATCAAATGAAATATGACTAAACTGCAGAACGGAATTGTGGGATACGGTTTGTGCACAATTTTGGGGTACCCCTTCCAACCACGTGACTAGTTTCAGCAGACAGCAGAGTCTTTGACAGGTTGCATAACGAGCAGTTATCACATCGGCGTAAAACTCAGCTCCTGCAGAGGGGGTACAATGCCATCTGAGCACGTGCAGATTTAATTGCTTCCATCTGGCCAAAAGTCACACGTTTTTCCCTATTTAATCTGCCACGTTGGTAGAGGGCTGTGAATATCTTGTGAAAAATCAATCTGTGGCCCTGGTAGAGAGTAAGAAAAGAACACGATACTGCTGACAAGCACGTCATCGCTGTGGTGTTCAAGCTCCTTTACATTGGACGGCGTACGTCCATTTTGCGTCCTTTGTGCGACCATGAAACTGGCATCGCTGGGGTCGTAGAAAGGACGCACAAGCATCGCTTTGGCTGCAGAATGAATGCTCGGTGATCGGTCAGTTGTCGGCACGAAGAGTAATTTCTTACTCTCAAACGGGACCGTTCTACGGAACGCTGAAAGGACGCCTTCCAGTGTCAAGGGGGTTTGCTTACCTCAAGATAATAACTTCCCAGACAGTTTATAATCGTACCATAAATATCTGTACTTGGTTTACAATCAGGTTGTGGTAATAACTGTTTTGTCTCAATATCATGTACTGTCATAGTGATGGCGAGTTAGAGATCGTTCATTTGCCGTTCCATTCTTTTCTTCCAAATATATGGGTCTCTTTTAGTCAATTCTCTCTGTACTAATCAATCAGTTTACATTTTTCCTTCCAGCATCTTTTGCGTAATCTATTTATTCATTTAATATTCATATAAAATATTCATTTGTATTAAATTTTAGATTTAAAAATCCACTTACCCTTTTTTGTGTGAAACCAATCACAAGCAATTTTAACTTCTGCTTTCTTTATGTCAGTGAGTACATCTGTATCTTTACAATGTCAGTGTTTCGGGTAAAATTGAAAAATAAAGAAAACAAACACGGAGTGGTTTGCATGTCAAATCCGTTTATGTACGGAATCATCGTAGTATGCCGGGGTAAAATGTTGTCCTTACCAATGTGATGCTCAAGCACGGAAAGTGGACCTAGCTGCGAAAAAGCAACATCAAAGAAGCTATTGAACGAAGAAGCTATCATAAACCTAAAACTTAATGGACAGATAACCTCTTTGTCATTACCAACTTCATTAGTAACCGTTGGCTAAAATAGAATCAGAAGCCGAACTGCTGTAGATACCAATACAGCTCGCATGCACATGTAAATAGTCATATTCGTTCTGATCAATAGTATCAATGTATTATTAAAATCAAAATATCCGTCTAAATGGTTAAAAATGTAGAAAGATAAAGGAATCAAAGAGGAGGCTTTGGCGTTTTATTCCAAGTATCATAAAAGCCCAAAGGAAATGGTAGACCTATATCTTGGCCATTCCTAACTGCATCAGTACCGCTTGCCGATAATTACATCAGTGGTGCTGAACTCTTGTCGATACCAATGGAGGTCGTATGCGCTTACAAATTCTTCTGCATCAAGGACGCCATTTGCGTTCTGATCAATTGCATCAAAAATTGGTTGAATCTCAGCTGTGTTGCGAAAAACAAACAGGAATTTGGAATACTCATCTATCGCCAACTTGCCATCGCAGTCAATATCAAACGTGCCAAACAAATCCCATGAGCCTTCGGCGAGCTCCTCCGTTGAAATAGGCAAGTCTATCTCGTGAACCCGAATCATATCTTTAAATGTAAAGGCTGTTTTATAATTGGAGTATTTGTTTGACCACCAGACCCGAAAGGCATTGGAAAATATACCATTCACTGCCATGGCTCTCCAAGACAGCAGAACATTTTGCGCTCGTTCTGTTGTTAAAACCACATATTCATGTTCTGTAAGAACACCATCTTCATCAACGTCGAAAACATCAAAAAAGTCCTTTAACTTGGTGATACGGTAGGAACTAAACTTTCCTTTTGTGTCCTAAAATATAAAGAAATAATCTTTCATGACTCAGCCTTCTCCGTCCTGCACATTAGGAAGTAATTTCTCTGAACGTTGAAACGCTCTTTTAAAAGGATAAAAATTTGTTTTCAAAAAGACCCTGGCTATTATTTATATATCATATCTTTGTGGGTGTATAATTTGTTTTAGATATGACATTTTCTTGCATGTATCAAGAAATATTTGAAAAATGCTTTGGATTCGGTTTAAAATGAACATATGAGATGCTGTAATTGTTTTGATCAGGTGTATTACTTTTCTGAAAAAGTAAGTGATTTTGCCGAATAAACATTTGTTTAAGAAAATGTTCTTGTTTGGTTTAAATACACGTTAAGTAACCATCCAAGAATAAAACTTCTCTTATTCAAGAAGTGAATCACATTTTGAAAAAGCAGAAAATCCCACCACAACTCCCTACACTTTAAGAACCATGCTGCTTCTCTATCAATACTGTCTTAACTTGTTTCAATAAACGAACGATAAAAGAAACGATTTTCTGGACCTACCTTCATAATACTTAAAGAATCAACAACTTGAACAGCAACCAGTAGGAACAGACTTATCAGCATAATGGATGCCATTATTTCAAAGTCTAAATTGCAAAGATTTCTAAAAGAGGAAATCAACAGAGTTAAAAAGTAAACAACCAGTCTAACATATAAACAGATTACGTTCCCTTTTTTAATAAATGATCAGGATTTCTTTATGCAATTTACACCTAGATATTTCTACCACATTTTTAAACACGTTTATAGGTTATAATAATAATGATGAGAAGAAGAATATACGTATTTTAATAAGCTTTAAAAAGCTCATATTACTGGAGTTGTATAATTTAAACCGGAGAAGTCCTAATTTGTATTTAACATTAATGCCTGGTCTTTATGGATCTTTTCAGTCCTGAATCCTTCTTATCTCATTGGGGAAAATAAAAAGTAAGCTGTTGTACATGTGGCACTCGGAGTATAAATCATTTACAATAACATGCACTACTATGACAAACCTTAACTTCAGCTTCATCCTGTATGTGCTGAGTGCTAAGCGCGGAGACGAAGGGTGTAATTTTCATGATAGTATCGGATATGATATCAAATGTTCAGTGGCGGATTTAAAGGAGGGGGGTTTCTGGTCCACTCTTGAAATCAGAATTTTGACTAGCTGATTCATACTTCTAAACCGTACCAAATGGCACTGTTTGCCCTCTAATCCACGCCAGGGGGGGGGGGGGGGGGAGGGTCGGCTTCGCATCCTTACCAGTTTTCTGTCCTTCAGTTCTGTGAGATGTGTGTGCCTTGACTGATGCGTGGTGTTTGAAGGACGACGGTTTATTTAGATACAGTTATAATAAAATGTATTCCAGCTAAACTTGCTTTGTCACGTACGCGTGCCCCCTATTCCTAATGTTATCAATTCCATTTAACAAGCAGTTGTCAAAGCTTAACATTGTGTAATTAAATGTAAGCACCAAACTACGTGTTCATACGGGCTACTTAAAAAGAGTGTTACACGGCTGTCAGGCATATTCCCTTGCTACATGAAGTATGTTACACCGTTCTTATACCATTTGCGTAACAGAATTTCAAGCAGCTATACATTTATCTGTTTTTCTTTCAAATGCAGTTACAATGTTAATATTTCACCCCATCTTAGACCAACTGTGTGATATCAATCGCAAGCAATTTTAACTTTTGCTTTCAGGTGGCAGTGAGTACGTCTGTATCTTGCAATGGCAGTGTTTCGGGTAAAATTGAAAAATAAAGAAAACAAACACGGAGTGCAATTGTGAAGATCATTTTGTCTATAGCTACTTATATTTGTCTGATCTTACCATCCAATATTTCATCTGCTTTTACAGTCACACTTCATCGGGGATGGTAAGATCGGACAAATGTAAGTAGCTATAGACAAAAGAATCTTCACAAGTCTATTACAATAACATAGCGAATGAAACTGTTCTATAAAACACGGAGTGGTTTAATGTGAAATCCGTTTATGTAAGGAATCATCTTAGTATGTCAGAGTAAAATGATCGCCTTCCCAGCAAACACGTCACGTTGGTACCACGGGGTTAATCCGTCGCTATGACGTTATAATGTGGTAGCAACGGGCTAGCCACGTGATCCGAACTTGACGTGTTTGCTGGGTTACCAATGTGATGCTCAAGCACCGCACGAGGAAAGTGGACCTAGCTGCGAAAAAGGACCAGCAAAGCAGCAATCAGAACGTGCAATCTTAAAGCTAAAACTTAATGCACAATATTAACTCTTTGTCATTACCAACTGCATCAGTAACCGTTGTCTAAAATAAAATCAGATGCCCAACTGCTGTAGGTAGCAATACAGCTAGCATGCACATGTAAATTCATTGGCATCAATGTAGTCATTTTCGTTCTTATTGATAGCATCAATATATTTTTTAAAATCAAAATATCCGTCTATATGGTTAGAAATGTAGAAAGATACAAGAATCAAAGAGGAGGCTTTGGTGTTTTATTCCAAATATCATATACCCAGCACAGAGAAAAGAAAAATCATTTTCAAATTTACTTCACTTGCACCATTCAGACCTATATTGAAAATTGACCAAAATATTAAACGTGATCTCTATGTGAAAACGCAAATTCGTCTTCCTTAGGAGACATCCTGTATAACATCATTAAATGTTGTTGAAATCAATGTACATCTTTAACTTTCAAAAGGACAGTACATTTCTAAAAGACTTCAGCTATAATCTTAAAGCTTAAAGGAAATGGTTGACCTATTTCTTGGCCGTTACCGACTGCATCAGTACCGCTTGCCGATAATTACATCTGTGGTGCTGAACTCTCCACGATACCAATAGAGGTCGTATGCACTTACAAATTCATCGTAATCAAGAAAGCCATTTGCGTTCTGATCAATTGCATCAAAAATTGGTTGAATCTCAGCAGTGTTGCGATAAACAGAAAGGAACTTGGAATACTCATATACTGTCAAGTTGCCATCGCAGTCAATGTCAAACGTTTCAAACAAATCAGATGAGATTTCGATGCCTTCCTTCGTTGTAATAGGCATGTCTGTCTCGTGAACCTGAATCATTTCTTTAAAAGTGAAGGATGTTTTATAGTTGGAGTATTTGTTTGACCACCAGACCCGAAAGCCAATGAAAAATATACCATTCACCGCCAAAGATCTCCAAGAGGGCAGAACTTTTTGAGCTCGTTCTGTTGTTAAACCAACGAATTCCTCTTCAGTAACAACGCCATCTTCATCAACGTCAAAGATATCAAAGGCCGCTTTGAACTTGGTTATCTGGTAGGAAGTAATTTTCCCCTTGGAATTCTGAAATATGAATAAACGATATTTTTATGACCCACCCTTGCCTATCTTACAAATTATGAACTGATCTTTCTGAGCACTGAAAGGATAAACATTGGCTTTCAAATGGATCCTACATATCGTTTATATATCATAATTTGCGGGTGTTTTATTTGTTATATGACAATTTCTTAAATGTATTTTATTTGCTTAAATATTTGAAAAATATTTTTGGTTGGGTTTAATACATATGAGACGCTGTAATTGTTTTGAACAGGTGTATTATTTTCCTTAGAAATGACAATGATTATTCCGAATAAATATTGGTTTTAGGAACATTTAGCTTCTTTTTTGTATATCAGATGTTAAGGCACCATCCAAGAAAAACAAAACAAAAATAAAACTTTCTCTTATCCATTGGAGTGGAACACAATTCAATGGATTCAGACTAGCACAAAATTCCACCACAATGCACTTTAAAAACCATGCTGCCTTTCTATCAATACTGTCTTAGTTTGTTTCAGTAAACGAACGATAGCAGCAAATGCTTTTCTCGACATACCTTCACAATATTTGAAGAATCGACGGCTTGAACAGCAACCAGTAGGAGGAGACTTATCAGCTCAATGGATAACATTATTTCAAACTCTAAATGGTCAAGGTTTCTGAAACAAGACAATCAACAGATTTAAAAAGTAAACAACTAATTAATTCCCTTTTTTTAAGAAATACTCAGAGTTTCCTTTTTTTACAATTCCCAACTTTATTTCTACCACATCTATGAAACACACTAAAAGGCAATAATAATAATAAGAAGAAGAAGATCGTTTGTTTACATATGTGCTCTAAGGGGACGTGCCTACCCAGACGACCAGGGGATTAGGTCAGTCACAATATTCCGTCAACAATCGTTTAGCGACCCTATCATTATCACACTCCCCTTATTGTATTTTCTGTCGTTATAATCAGCGTCTAATCTTCAAACGTTACACAGAGAAAAATATACACAAATTAAATACTAGGATCGTAATTCATATCACTTTAGTTGTGTTAAAACCGGAGAATTTCTAGTTTGCATAACCATTTATGCCTGGTCTTTACCACTCCGTGGAAAAAATACAATGCTGCACATCAGCGCTCGGACTTACATGTATCATTTACAATAACCAGCACTACTACATGACAATCCTTATGTTCAGTTTCATCGTGTATATGCTGAGTACTAAGTGAAGAGGCAAAGGGTGCCATTTTCATGATAGTACCTGATATGATATCAACCCAAATGTAATTGAGCATTAAACATACCGTAACAGTTTCCTGTCCTACAATTCCATAAGAGATCTGCACCTTGACTGATGTTTGGTGTTTGTAGGAGGGCGGTTTATTTATAATACAGTTACAATGAAATGTATTCCAGATAGAGTTGCGTTGTCATGTACGCGTCCCCCCTATTCCTCCATTTTGCCAGCAGCTACTGTGTTTAACTTTGTGTAATCAAATGTAAGTAACAAACTACATGTTAATACGGGCTACCTAAAAAGGAGCGTCATACTGCTGTCAAGCATATTTCCTTGCTACATTAAGTATGTCAGAGAAGAATTTCTTTAGATGTGTTAGGTTATAAGAATGATGTTATTTTTTCTTCAGTCAGCAGCTAATATT
This sequence comes from Lingula anatina, assembly GCF_051362555.1. Classification (NCBI taxonomy): domain Eukaryota; kingdom Metazoa; phylum Brachiopoda; class Lingulata; order Lingulida; family Lingulidae; genus Lingula; species Lingula anatina. Next base: position 12,928,995 of record NC_141771.1, on the reverse strand, counting down.
AAGATTAAGTTTTTACCTTCATTATTTCGCTGTCTAGCAGGACATCTTCATCAGTGAATGAGGCTATGCAGTTTAACTTAATAGCCTCTATTCAGGGAATACACTTGCCCCCCCCCCCCCCCCCCCACAAACACACACACACACACACACACATCATTCTTACATGATGTTACACTGTTCCGTTTGAGTAATTGAATTTTCAAGCGGCTGTCCATTTACTTTTTTTCTTACAAATACAAAGCAACAGTTTTGTAAGGAATTTTGTAAGGAATCATCTTAGTATGCCACAGTAAAATGTTATCCTAACCAATGGGATGCTGAGGCACAAAAAAAACTGCCAAAAAGCAACATCGACAATCAGTAACATGTAATTTAAAATCTAAAACTTAATGGGCAGATTACCTCTTTCCTATTACCAACTTTATTAGTAACGGTGATTTTAAATAATAAAAAGTTACGTTGTATATACCAAAACAGCTCACATGCACGTCAATTCATTGGCATCGATGCAATTATATTTACTGTGACTATTAGCATCAAAATATTGTAGAATATTTCCTCAAAACATCCGTTTAAATGGTCAGTAATGTTGAAAGAGACAAGAATCAAAGAGGAGGCTTTGACGTTTTATTCCAAATGTATACCCAGCAAAAAAGGCAATAATAATTTTAGTGATGCCTTTTAAATTAACTTCACTGAAACAGTTCAGAGTAACATTGAAAATTGAAGAAAAAGTACAGAGTGATATCTCTGTGAAAACGTTAATTTGTCTACCTAAGGATACATCCCTGTATAAAAATGTAAAAAGGGAACCGGCGGAGACAGGATTGTGCATAGCGGTCTAAGACGTGAAGATGAGTAGTCACTTTTACCTGGAGGTGAACGTGAGAAGAGGCGTGCACATGGGCTCAGACAGAGACAGAGGGCTCGAATACAGCCCGTATGCACACACGGAGGATGTTGGACATGTGCAGTTAGCAAGACAAACTCGAGAAATGAGTACAATTTCCTGCTTGAAAGGACATCTCATTTTGACCTTGCAACTCGAAAGGAAGACTTTCGTCTACCTCTTCGACCTCCACGACATCTTTTTTTTTAATATTGTGACGAGTTTTTAGAGGGTACACTCCAAATATGACACCTATTACACGGTGTAGGCACTTTCATTCCGAAAGCCTCCTATCTGAGCTAAAAATCACTAGCAAAGGAGACTGGCAATCAATTGCCTCTGTCTGTCAATCAATAGTCTTGAGAAACTGGTCAGGTTGGATCTTATCTACCTGTTTGAAGCGATTTACAACTGAATATTAGCACAATCATGTCTCCTCCGGCTCTCTTATTGTCCAACTATCTCTTTGACAATGGCTTCAGCATTAGTAACGTTTGCCGATTATAACGTTTGTGTTGCTGAACTCTTGCCGATACCAACAGAGGTCGTATGCACGTATAAATTCTTCGGAATCAAGGACACCATTCGCATTCTCATGAATTGCATCAAAATTTGGTTGAATCTCATCTGTGTTGCGATAAACAAACAGAAATTTGGAATACTCATGTATCGTCAATTCTCCATCGCATCAATATCAAACGTGCAAAACATATCGATTAGAATTCAGCTCCCTCCTCCGTTGAAATAGGAATGTGAACGCGAAAAATATTTTTAAAAGTAAAGACTGTTTTATAGTTAGGGTATTCGTTTGACCACCAGAACCAAAAGCCACTGCTGTCAGGTTTCTTTATTTGCTACATGAAGCATGTTACACTGTGAATATACCGTTTGAGTAATGGAATTTCAAGCACCCATTCATTTATCTATTTTTCTTACAAATACAGAGTGAAAATGTTAAATTTCATCTCATTTAAAACCAACTGTGTGAAACCAATCACAAGCAATGTAAACTTCTGCTTTCTAAGTGGTAGTGAGTACATCTGTATTTTTACAGTATTTCGGGTAAAATTGAAAAATAAAGAAAACAAACACGGACTGCACGTGGTTTTAATGTTAAATCCGTTTATCTAAGAAATCATATTAGTATGCTAGAAGAAAAATGTTGTCCTAACCAGTGTGATCTTCAAGCACAACACGAGGAAGGTGGACCCTATAGCTGTGAAAAAGCAAGGGCAAAGCAGCAATCAGAACGTGCAATCCTAAAGCTAAAACCTCATGGACAGATTACTTTCTTGTCATAACCAATCACATCAGTAACCGTTGTCTAAAATAATATCAGATGCCAAACTGCTGTAGATACCAATACAGCTCGCATGCAAAAGTAAATTCGTTAGAATCAAGTTAGTCATATTCGTTCTGATCGATAGCATCAAAAATAATATCAAATATGTCCTCAAAATTTCAGTCTTAATGATTAGAAACGTAGAAAAATACACAAATCAAAGAGGAGGCTTCCATGGTTTATTCCAAATATCATATACCCATCAAAGAGCAAAGAAAAATCATTTTTTGATTACTTCACGCATACCGTTCAGACATATATTGAACACTGACAAAAAATACGTAATTTTTACGTGAAAACGTAAATTTTTCTTCTTAAGGAAACATCCTTGTATAATATAACTTAATCTTGTTGTAATCAATGCACATCTTAAATATTTGAAAGGGGTAGTATACTTTTAGAAGGCGTAGGCTAGATTCTTAAAGATTAAAGGAAATGGTCGACCTATTTCTTGGCCATTTCAGTACCTATTTCAGTACCGTTTGCCCATAATAACATCAGTGGTGCTGAACTCTTGTCGATACCAATACAGGTCGAATGCACTTACAAATTCTTCTGCATCAAGGACGCCATTTGCGTTCTGATCAATTGCATCAAAAATTGGTTGAATTTCGGCTGTGTTGCGGTGAACAAACAGGAATTTGGAATACTCATCTACTGTCAACTTGCCATCGCAGTCAATGTCAAACGTGCCAAATATATCCCATGAGATTTTGGCGACCTCCTCCGTTGTAATAGGAATGTCTATTTCGTGAACCCGAATCATTTCTTTAAAAGTGAAAGATGTTTTATTGTTAGAGTATTCGTTTGACCACCAGACCCGAAAGGCGTTGGAAAACATACCATTCCAAGCCATGGCTCTCCAAGACGGCAGAACTTTTTGAGCTCGTTTTGTTGTTAAACCAACGAATTCCTTTTCAGTAACAACGCCATCTTCATCAACGTCGATGATATCAAATAATACCTTGAACTTGGTAATCCGGTAGGAAGTAAACTTTCCCTTGTTATTCTAAAATGAAGAAATGATATTTTATTACCCACCATTACCCGTCTTTCACATTAGGAGTCGATCTCTCTGAATGCTGAAACGTTCTTTTAAAAGGACAAAAACTGGTTTCCAAATGGGACCTAGCTATTATTTATATATCATATCTTTAGGGTGTATTATTTGTTTAAGATATGACATTTCCTTGCATGTGTCCTGTTTAAATATTTGGAAATTATTTAGATTCGGTTTAAAACGGCCATGAGATGCTGTAATTGTTTTGATCAGGTATATTATTTTTTTCGTTAAAAAATTTGATTTTGCCGATATAATTATTGGTTTTATGAAAATTTGTTGTTGTTTTTTCTTTTATATTTTATTTTGTTTATACACACGCTAAGTCACCATCCAAGAAAATGCTTTATGTTGTTCAATAAAACACACTAAAAGATTACAGACTGGCAGAAACTTCCGACACAACTCCCTGCATTTTACGAAATGTGTTGCCTTGCTATTAACAGTGTATAAGCTTGTTTCAATAAACGAACGATAATAACAAATGCTTTTCCGGACCTACCTTCACAATACTTGAAGAATCGACAGCTTGAATAGCAACAAGTAGGAGCAGACTTATCAGCATAATGGATGACATCATTTCAAAGTCTAAATTTTCAAGGTTTCTAAAAGGGAATCAACAGAACTAAAAAGTAAACAACTAGTCTGAAATATGAATTAATTAAGTCACTTATTTAAACAAATAATCAGAGTTCCGTTTATACAACATATCTACCACGTCTATTAAACACGTTTATAAATAATAATAATAATAATAATAATTGAATAATAATATGCTTATTATAATGCATGACACTCATAATACTCGAATTGTATAAATAAAAGCTAAGAATTCCTTTGCCTGATCTTTAGGGATCAGTTCATTTCTGAATTGTTCTTAGCTCAGTGGGGAAAATAAAAACTAAGATGATGCACATACGGCGGTTGGATTTATCATATACAATAACCAGCACTGCCATATGACCAAATTAACTTCAGCTTCATCCTCTATGTGGTGAGTGCTAAGCGAAAAGACTAATCTATATATACAATATTATTGAACTGTATACATATCTTACCAGTTTTCTGTCCTACAATTCCATAAGAGATCTGCACCTTGACTGATGGTTGGTGTTTGAAGGAGGGCAGTTTATTTAAATACCATTATATTGAAATGTATTCCAGATAAAGTTGCTTTGTCACGTACTCGTGCCCCTATTCCTCATGTTATCAATCCCATTTCGCCCGCGGATTTCAAAGCTTAAAATTGTGTAATCAAATTTTAGCGCCAAACTACAAGTTAATACGGGCTACCTAAAAAGAGCTTCATACTGCTGTCAAGCATATATTCTTGCTACATGACCATTATACCATCTGAGTAATAGAATTTCAAGCAGCTAGACAGGTTTTTTTAATTGCTTCTTTCTCAAACAATTTTTATCTTTGTCAGAGATCGGAGGGTCAAAATAATGACCTTTTGGTCATTAATCTTCAAACCTACTTTAGATAATGGTAAAAACTTGTTTTAACAAAATAAGCAATTTTGAAAGGATAAAAACAGCAATTCATTTTAATGTTTTATTTGTCTAAATGAATGTCAGTTCTAAGAATCATTCTGGTACATTACAAAATAATAAAAAAAGGTTTGCCTTTCCATGCATTCGTGGTGGTAGTGTACAAAATAGTTCTTTGTCAATCTTGATGCAATATCATGTGATGAATAACTTGAGAATCATCACCAAATTTTAATCATCTACAGTCCCGCACTGAAAATGCCAACGTAAGAAAAATGAACATTTCACAAAAACAGTATTTCTGCCAGAAATTGAATCCAATAGGCTATATTTCAGACCTATGAATCTTTCAGTGAGTTTGAGAATCATCAGTACAATGGGTTACCTTAAATGGTCAATATGGCAGCAGCACTCTTTTTTTACTTTTCTTTTCTCTTTTTTACTCAGTGGAAATCAAATTATTAATTTATGGTGACAGGCATATTACCCAAAACAAATGACAGTTACAACTATTACTAGGCTAAAATTAATAAAAAATGTCAGAGACGCATGGCTTTAGTATAGAAACCTCTGCTCTTGTGAGCGAGCAATGACCATTTAACATACGTTTTTTTATGTCAATAATTAAAATATATTCAATTTAATATACGATGACACTCTAATAAAACAGGAAAATGTACTCACATTTTTTCTTGAGACTTTCAGAAGCAAACGAGTGCGCTGTCTTTGGGATGCTCTTGGAGACTTTAGCAGAGCCTGCCTCTTTTGGTGTTTCCTTTGCAACTGTTATCTGAATGTACTATAAAGATAAAATCTGCCGTCGTAGAGACCGGCATGATTACATTCCGTCCAGTACCTATTTGTGCTGACGAGGCTGCCGGCTCCCTGTTAAAACCCTCCGAGTGACACAGAAGTCGACAGTTGATATTTTCATTTCTGACAGAAAGCAGTAAATAAAATCGCCTTTGTGCATAATATTTTTTGGTCCCTCCTTCACTATTAAACTGAGCCAAACGACAGTGGTCAATTTCTTGCTTAAGTAGAGACAGCCACTCGAGTATGCTACTCCCGCGATCATGTTGCATTATTTTGACACATGTAGTGTAAAATATCAGCGAATCACTGATTGGCTTAAAAAACGGAAGCTGGGGGAAAAGAACTAGTCATTTACTTTGGCTTAAATAACCTTCGTTTTGAACTGGTAGGCAGTTATGTGATGTGGGAGTACCATAAAACTTATGAGTTTTTGTGTTTATTGTGTTCCGATTTAACAGTTTTTTTTTTTTTTTTTCTATTTGGCCATTTTGAGGTCGGCGGAGCTTAAGAAACAAGTTATTAAAAAAACTGCCCGATACATTTACTTATTTTTCTTACAAATTCCTAGTAACTTTGTTAATTTTCCATCGCATATACAGCATTGGTCAAAAAGGTTGTCCCACTTCCATTTCCATGTACTTTTAATTACAAATGATCAGCTCATAAGTGTAAATTGTTATAACTAGTGCTTTTTATTCCAGATAAAATGTCTAACATGATTAATAGTTCAATAAATACAAAATAGTGGTGAAAATATACACATTTTTCACCATTTAGTCTAATTTATAACAGGTACCTCCTCAAATCCAATGTTTCATTGTGATTTCTACAGATGTAAAGAAATGTCTATTCAATTAAAAAGACGCCATCAAACGTCAACAAATTTACACACAATTAGCATTAGGATGTGCTCGTTAAAGGTCACGTGTCTAATAGCGTGTGCGTCTACCGCGTACTGCAATTATCTCCTGTAGACGGAGTGCCAAGCCTTCAACAAGGGTAAAAATTCTGTTTCGTGGGATATTATCCCATTCTTCCTAAACAGCTTGGGGGAGTTGGTCCACGTTTTTATTGGGTTGGTTCCCCTCTGCATTGCACACTCCAATTCATGTCATATGTGATAAGTAAGGTTAATATCAGGGTTCAAAGATGGTGGTTGCATCCTTAGAACATTGTGTTTCTACAACAAATCACTTGCCAGGCGAGAAGTGTGAGCAAGTTTGCTGTTATGATGTGCATATTCACACCACTATTTTGTGTTTTTGAACCATTAATCATGTTAGACATGGTGTCTAGAATAAAAAGCACCGTTTAAAACAATATACACCTGTAAGGTGATCATTTGTAAATAAAAGTAGGCCTACATGGAAATGGGGGTGGGACAGCCTTTATGACCAATGTTGTAAGATCAGCTGTATGAAACTATTCAATCAAATACAATTTTGACTTCTGTTTTCTTTATGGTAGTGAATACTTCTGTATCTTTACTGTGGCGCTGTTTCGAGGCAAATTGAAGAATAAAGAAAACAAACATGGGGTGATTTTAATGAGAAATCCGTTTTTGAAAGGAATCATCTTAGTATGCCAGAGTAAAATATTGCCCTAACCAATGGGATGCTCATGCAAGCACCGAAAACGTTGCAAAAAAGCAACATCGGCAATCAGTAACATGCAATCTGAAAGCTAAAACTTAATGGACAATATACCTCTTAGTCATCACCAACTTCATGAGTAACGGTTGTCTAAAATAAAACCAATTGCCATACTGTTGGATATACCAATACAGGTTACATGTAGTTTCATTAGCATCAAGGTAATTATATAAGTTCTGATCGAAATTATCAAAAATATTATTAAATATTTCCTCGAAATATCCACCTAAATGGTTAGAAATGTATAAAGATGCAAGAATCAAAGAATAGGCTTTGATGTTTTATTCCAAATACCATATACCCAGCAAAGATAAAAGAAGAAATCATTTTTGAATTTACTTCATTCACATGTTCAGACTTACATTGAAAATTGACGAAACAATACAATGTGATTTCTACGTGAAAACACAAATTCGTCTTTATAAGGAAATTTCCTTGTATAACATAATTAAATATTGTTGTAATCAATACGTATCTAAAACATTTCAAAGGGACAGTATACTTCTAGAAGACTTGAGATAGAATCTGGTCAACCTATTTCTTGGCCGTTGCCGACTGCATCAGTACCGCTTGCCGATAATTACATCAGTGGTGCTGAACTCTTGTCGATACTAATAGAGGTCGAATGCACTTACAAATTCTTCTGCATCAAGGACGCCATTTGCGTTCTGATCAATTGCATCAAAAATTGGTTGAATTTCGGCTGTGTTACGATAAACAAACAGGAATTTGGAATACTCATCTACTGTCAACTTGCCATCGCAGTCAATGTCAAACGTGTCAAACACATCCCAAGAGATTCCAGCGACCTCCTCTGTTGAAATAGGCATGTCTATCTCGTGAACCCGAATCATTTCTTTAAAAGTAAAGAATGTTTTATTGTTGGAGTACCCGTTTGACCACAAAACCCGAAAGGCATTGGAAAATATACCATTCACTGCCATAGCTCTCCAAGAGGGCAGAACTTTTTGAGCTCGTTCTGTTGTTAAACCCACATATTCCTCTTCAGTAACAACACCATCTTCATCAACGTCGATGATATCAAAGAATGCTTTGTACTTGCTTTTACGGTAGGAATTAAACTTTCCGTTGGTATTCTAAGATATGAAAATAATGAGATTTTACAACCTAGCCTTGTCCATCTTTCACATTAGGGGCTGACCTCTCTGAACATCGAAACATTCTTTGAAAAGATGAAAATTGCTTTTCAAGTGGGCCCTATATATCATTTATATATAATATTTTTTGCAGGTGTATTTTTTAGATATGACATCGTCTTGCATGTATTATGTTTGTTTAAATATTTGAAAAATATTTTAAATTGGGTTTAAAACGGACATATGGGCTATTGCTTAGGACAGGCATATTTTTTTCTAAGAAATGACGTTGATTATGTCGAATAATATTGGTTTTATGAAAAATTGGTTTCTTATTTTGTTTGTAAACACGTTTTAACATAAAAGACATCATCCAAGAAAGAAAACGTTCTCTTATTCAATGAAGTGAAACACACTGAAAGGTTACAGACCAGCAGAAAATTTCATCACAACTACCTGCACTTTAAGAACCAGACTGCTCATGTATTAATACTGTCTTAGCTTGTTCCAATAAACGAACGATAAAAACAAACAATTTTCTGGACCTACCTTCACAATATTTGCAGAATCGACACCATGTACAGCAACCAGTAGGAGCAGGCTTATCAGCTTAATGGATGACATTATTTTAAAGTCTAAATTCCCAAGATTTCTAAAACAAGGAAATCAACAGAACTAACAAGTTAACAGCCAATCTAAATTATATACTGATTAAGTCCTTTTTAAAGATATAAGCAAGTTTCCTTTTTTACAATTTAAAACTAAATACATATTATATCTACCATATCTATTAAGTAATGATGATAATAATGTTAAGGACAAGTATACATTTGTTTTAACTCATATCACTTGAGTAGTAAAATTTAAAGCGGAGAAATCCTAACTTGTATTAAACATTTATGCCTGGTCTTTTTTGATCTGTATAGTCCTGAATCGTTCTTACCTGAGTGGGGAAAACACAAACCAAGCTGCTCCACATGTGGCATTCGGACTTCTCATTTACAAGGACTACTAATATGACAGAGCTTTATGCTCTATATGCTGAGTGCTAAGCGAAGAGAAAAGTAATGTTATTGAACAGTATATGTCTTACCAGTTTTCTGTCCTACAATTCTGTGAGATGTTTGTGCCTTGACTGATGCGTGGTGTTTGAAGGAGGGTTATTTATTTATATACAATTAATATGAAATGTATTCCAGGTAAAGTTGCTTTGTCACGTACGCTCGCCCCTACTCTTTATGTTATGAATTCCATTTCGCCAGCAGCTTCCAAAGCTTAACTTGTGTAATCAGATGTAAGCACCAAACTACATGTTAATACGGGCTACCTAAAACGCCTCATACTGCTGTCAGGTATATTTCCTTGCTACATGAAGTATGATACATCGTTCCTATACTGTTTGAGTAATGGAATTTCAAGAGTCTATACATTTATCTTTTTTTATATAAATACAGAGTTTCAATGTTAGTTTTCCACTGCATTTAAGATAAACTGTGAAATCAATCAATCATGCAATTTGACTTCTGCTTTCTTTGTGGTAGTGAATGCCTCTTTATCTTTACTAAGGCTATCTGTTTGAGGCAAATTAAAAAATAGAAAAAAAGCACAGGGTGATTTTAATGTGAAATATGTCTTTGTAAGGAATGATCTTAGTATGCCAGAGTAACTAGGGGAAGTGCATCAAGCTGCAAAAAAAAAGACTTCTATATTTACTTATCTGACACAGTTCAGAGTCTTATTGGATATTGAAGAAAAATACAGTGATTTCTATGTGAAAACGTAAATGCGCATTCCTAAGGAAACATCTCTGTATAACATGATTTAATTGGTTAAGCTCTCGTACACTGTAATTAATGCGCGATTTCAACATTACAAAGAACAGTACACTTTCGGACGACTTAAAGTTAAATCTAAAAGTAAAAATGTAAAAAAGGGAACCGGCGGAGACAGGATTGTGCATAGCGGTCTAAGACGTGAAGATGAGTAGTCACTTTTACCTGGAGGTGAACGTGAGAAGAGGCGTGCACATGGGCTCAGACAGAGACAGAGGGCTCGAAGACAGTCCGTATGCACATACGGAGGATGTTGGACATGTGCAGTTAGCAAGACAAACTCGAGAAATGAGTACAATTTCCTGCTTGAAAGGACATCTCATTTGGACCTTGCACGCAAAATTCGCAGGGGACGAACAATCCTAAAATGGGTGCGTCCGGTGTAAACGGAATGCAGGTCCGCCCGGAACCGAGGTCCTACGGACCTCGTTTCCTAGGAACGGTGGTCCTACGGACCTATGGTCCTGAGGAATAGTAGTCCTGATGGGACCTGCATTCCTGATATAATAAAGGGTAGATAATAAAGGGTAGGACTTCTATTCCTGGCGGACCTGCATTACGTTTACATTAGTCAACGGAATGGAGGTCCGCCCTATAACTATGTCCGACCATTTAAAATAGCAACTAGTGGATAATGAGTATTGGCAGTAATATTATGCTTTAGTGAGCACATATAAGTACTCCGTAAAATCGACGGTTTGCCAGTTCGTCTCCCCAGTGTAGTGGTAAGGCTGTGCAGTATAATGGATGCTATACAGAGTAATTGTGTTAGTGGATGGTGGTTCGAATTTCGTTTACACAAATATATATTTTTTTTTTTTTTCGTGTGAATTTTTTTCTTTTGTTTTATCCTGGTCGTCATATATGCCACGTAGCAAATTTTTGGATTGGTTACAGACATAACCAGATGTCACACGCTACCTTGTTCTACTATAAATACCGCTCATATATGAATACCACACCCTCACTAGACGTTTGATATGGAAGGGACAAGCAGCATCCGGACCAGGCCCGAAGTTGAAGTTATTTTCCAATATCTTCAGGAGGGCACGTATCCTATCGAGACAACACCAACACAGAAAAGAGTTATTCGGAGAACAAGCAATTATAAAGTAAACTTTCAATTTTCATGATGTTAAATATGCAATATTATTAGAGAGGTCACACTACGTTATACGCAGATATACAATTCCGGGGATGTGTGTCCATGGACCTATGTACCTTGAATAAATGTCTTGCAGGGGAATTCCTATTTCATGGGTATTTATGCCCGGGGGACTACCATATCTGGGATTTTAGGTCCAGGGGACGTCCATTTTTAGGATTTTAGGTCCGGGGACAGCTGCTTACGATTCCTTTTCTCAGTTTTAAACTCTAACAAAATAACAGTAGTTTAGGTCAATAATTCCTTTAACATCATGAGTACACATATATGCATATTGTAATGCTTATTTCAGATTGAACATGGCAAGCTCTATTACAGAGTTAGCAAGAGGAAAGTGAGGGGCGTAGCAGGTGTAGGGCAGAATGATAATGATGATAATGATGTTGGTGGAGTATGGCGAAATGTTGTAAGGAACAGGGGAGAAGTGAAAAGAAATTGGATACACTGCATACATCACCGCTTGGTAAGTATGTATTAAAATAATTCCGTATTCACAATACCTCGTATACGTTGCTATATTAAATTGTGTGACATAATTCCAGACATTGAAAAACGAGAAGTGTCTATAAAATGCGATGTATTTATTTCCTTGTTTTTAAATTTAAGGTGGTCATCTAGGACGAGATAAGACACTGGCCAAGGTTGAACAGAGATATTATTGACCAAACATGGTAGACGACATCAGAAAATTCATTTTAAAATGTGACAAATGTCAGCGTGTCAACAAAAAGAGCAACAACGACTCTCCACCGCTTAACCTTTTTCCCGTGAACAAGCCTGAGGCGTGGAGGATGGTTATCAAGACAATTTTTCTCTTAATCGTGGTGTTCAATTGGAAAAATAGATATTGAAAATCGTCTTTCGTTGTTATCGTCATATTGTTTTAACAGAAAACATTAAGACTTGTGGAAATTTATTTTTCAGTTATTTATGTAGTTAAACATCTACGAATTTAATGTAAAGTCAGAAATAAAATACTTTTTATTAATTTTTGGTAGATTGGGATTGATCTTATTGGGCCAATGCAACAAACAGTAAACAGGGCAAATTTGAAAGTTTATGTTGCAGATGAATAAATAAAAGAACTGAAATAAATATATTAAAATGTAACAAGTGTTATTCTTCATATACCTTTTCTATTCCATTGTATTTGTTTAGGTGAAATATTTTAAAACTAATGGTAATATTATATTAGTTATCTATCTATCTATCTATCACTTTAAGTGCGAGAGAAAAATGGGAGCGGACATATATTCCTAGTGCAAATTAGGATAACAGGTCCCATCCGGACTTAGATTCCTGGCGGTGGGACATGCATTCCTTGGTAACTGTTGTCCTACGGACGTTAAATCCTAGTAACGTATGTCCTAGGACCTCAATTCATAGCAACGCTGACACAGGACTTACGTTCCCAGGACTTAGTGTCCGGTCGGACTTGCGTTACTAGGACTACCATTCCGTTCACACCGGTTGTGACCGTGGCTTAAGATAACAGTTTGATGCATTTTGGGCAGAGAATACTTGTAGAAATAATAAGTACTTAATAAGAAAATGTGTTACGAAAACTGAAGGTGCAAAATCGTGCTTAATTTGCAGTCAATCTGTTTTGGAATATATCATTGGAGGATTTAGGAGGGGGAGTCGGGAGGGGGGTCATGCCCTCCCTCCTTCGTTTGGTTTCTGAAAAATATATCACACCAATATTCCCCTCCTGAGATTAGAATTTTGAATGGCTAAATCATAGTTCTAAATAGTACCAAAGGGCACCGTTTGCTCTCCAAAACACTAAATAATTTTTGCAGTCCATGTGCAGGCCCCAAAAACCACACCAAGGGGGCGATGGTCGCATCCGAGGCCAGTTGTTTCGGATCCCTCCACTTCAAATAATCCTGGATCCCCCCTTGTGTATGCCGCATCGACAGACAGCGCGACAATGGGCGTCAAGGGAAAAGAATTCCCGCGAGACCGTAAACCGTCGAATATGTAATGTTTGCATTTATGTTATCTGATATGCCCATATACATGTATAATCAATTTGTGTGTTTTATACAATGTGCTGCAATTATAACGATGTTTTAAGGGACCTTTTGAAAACGAGGAAGTAGTTTGCAACTAACAACGGAATCGTCCCGAACCACGATCGCTGTGCAAGGATTTATCTTTTTTTTTAATATTGTGACGAGTTTTTAGAGTACACTGCTAATATATAATCACACCAAGACACCTATTACAGGGGGTAGGCACTAACCAGTAACAAATGCCATGACAATGATGACATTCTGGAAGCCACCTACCTGAGCTAAAACTCACAAGCAAATCAATTGCCTCTGTCTGTCAACCAATAGTCTTGAGAAACTGGCCAGGTTGGATCTACCTGTTAGAAGCAATTTACAACTGAGTATTGACACAATCATGTCTCCTCCGCTTCCCTTATTGTCCTACTAACTTTTTGCTATTGGTTTCTGCATTAGTAACATTTGCCGATTATTACGTTAGTGTTGCTGAACTCTTGCCGATTCCAACAGAGGTCGTATGCACGTATAAATTCTTCGGAATCAAGGACACCATTCACGTTGTGATGAATTGCATCAAAATTTGGTTGAATCTCATCTGTGTTGCGATAAACAAACAGAAATTTGGAATACTCATGTTTCGTCAATTTGCCATCGCAGTCAATATCAAACGTGCCAAACATATCCGATGAGAATTCAGCTCCCTCCTCAGTTAAAATAGGTATGTCTATCTTGTGAACCCGAATCATATTTTTAAAAGTAAAGACTGTTTTAAAGTTAGGGTATTCGTTTGACCACCAGACCCGAAGGCCACTGCTGTCAGGTACCTTTCTTTGCTACATGAAGCACGTTACACTGTGAATATACCGTTTGAGTAATGGAATTTCAAGCACCCATTCATTTATCTATTTTTCTTACAATTACAGAGTGACAATGTTAAATTTCATCTTATTTAAAATCAACTGTGTGAAACCAAGCACAAGCAATGTAAACTTCTGCTTTCTAAGTGGTAGTGAGTACATCTATATTTTAACAGTGTTTTGAGTAAAATTGAAAAATAAAGAAAATAAACACGGACTGTACGTGGTTTAAATGTAAAATCCGTTTATCTTTAACGAATCATCTTAGTATGCCAGTGTAAAATGTTGTCCTTACAAGTGTGATGCTCAAGCACCAAACGAGGCAGGTGCACCCTATAGCTGTGAAGAAGCAACAGCAAAGCAGCAATCAGAAGGTGCAATCTTAAAGCTAAAACTTAATAGACAGATTACTTTTTTGTCATTACCAACTTCATCAGTAACCGTTGTCTAAAGTAAATCAGATGCCAAGCTGCTGTAGATACCAATTCAGCTCGCATGCAAATGTAAATTCGTTAGAATCAAGATAGTCATATTCGTTCTGATCGATAGCATCAAAAATAATATCAAATATGTCCTCAGAATTTCAGTCTAAATGATTAGAAACGTAGAAAAATACAAGAATCAAAGAGGAGGCTTTCATGGTTTATTCCAAATATCATATACCCACCAAAGAGCAAAGAAAAATCATTTTTGATTACTTCACGGATACCGTTCAGACATATATTGAAAATTGACAAAATAAATACGTAATTTCTACGCGAAAACGTAAATTGTTCTTCTTAAGGAAACATCCTTATATAACATAAGTAAATTATGTTGTAATCAATACGCATCTTAAACATTTCAAAGGGACAGTATATTTCTATAAGTCTTCAGCTAGATTCTAAAAGATTAAAGGTAATGTTCGACCTATTTCTTGGCCATTGCCGACAACATCAGTACCGCTTGCCCATAATAACATCAGTGGTGCTGAACTCTTGTCGATACCAATAGAGGTCGAATGCACTTACAAATTCTTCTGCATCAAGGACGCCATTTGCGTTCTGATCAATTGCATCAAAAATTGGTTGAATTTCAGCTGTGTTGCGGTGAACAAACAGGAATTTGGAATACTCATCTACTGTCAACTTGCCATCGCAGTCAATGTCAAACGTGCCAAATATATCCCATGAGATTTTGGCGACCTCCTCCGTTGTAATAGGAATGTCTATCTCGTGAACCCGAATCATTTCTTTAAAAGTGAATGATTTTTTATTGTTAGAGTATTTGTTTGACCACCAGACCCGAAAGGCGTTGGAAAACATACCATTCCAAGCCATGGCTCTCCAAGACGGCAGAACTTTTTGAGCTCGTTTTGTTGTTAAACCAACGAATTCCTTTTCAGTAACAACGCCATCTTCATCAACGTCGATGATATCAAATAATGCTTTGAACTTGGTAATCCGGTAGGAAGAAAACTTTTCCTTGTTATTCTAAAATATGAAGAAAAGATATTTTATTACCCAGCATTACGCGTCTTTCACATTAGAAGTCGATCTCTCTGAAAGCTGAAACGTTCTTTTAAAAGGAAATAAATTGGTTTCCAAATGGGCCCTAGCTATTATTTATATATCATATCTTTGGGATGTATTATTTGTTTTAGATATGACATTTTCTTGCATGTATCCTGTTTAAATATTTGGAAAATATTTAGATTCGGTTTCAAACAGACATGAGATGCTGTAATTGTTTTGATCAGGTATATCATTTTTTCTTAAAAAGCCATTGATTATGTCGAATAAATATTGGTATATAAATATTGGTTTTGTGAAAATTGTGTGCTTTGTGTATATATAAATATTGGTTTTGAGAATTTTTTTTTTTAAATATGTTTTATTTTGTTTATACACACGCTAATTCACCATCCAAGAAAATGCCTTATGTTCAATAAAACACAAAAAGATTACAGACTAGCAGAAAATCCAACACAACTCCCTGCATTTTAAGAACCGTGTTGCCTTTCTATCAACAGTATATCAGCTTGTGTCAATAAACGAACGATAATGACAAATGCTTTTCCGGACCTACCTTCACAATACTTGAAGAATCGACAGCTTGAATAGCAACCAGTAGGAGCAGACTTATCAGCATAATGGATGACATCATTTCAAAGTCTAAATTTTCAAGGTTTCTAAAAGGGAATCAACAGAACTAAAAGGTAAACAACTAGTCTGAAATACGAATTAATTAAGTCACTTATTTAAACAAATAATCAGAGTTCCGTTTATACAATTTACATATCTACCACGTCTATTAAACACGTTTATAAATAATAATAATAATAATAATAATAATAATAATAATAATAATAATAATTGAATAATAATATGCTTATTATAATGCATGACACTCATAATACTCGAGTTGTATAAATAAAAGCTAAGAATTCCTTTGCCTGATCTTTAGGGATCAGTTCATTTCTGAATTGTTCTTAGCTCAGTGGGGAAAATAAAAACTAAGATGATGCACATACGGCGGTTGGATTTATCATATACAATAACCAGCACTGCCATATGACCAAATTAACTTCAGCTTCATCCTCTATGTGGTGAGTGCTAAGCGAAAAGACTAATCTATATATACAATATTATTGAACTGTATACATATCTTACTAGTTTTCTGTCCTACAATTCCATAAGAGATCTGCACCTTGACTGATGGTTGGTGTTTGAAGGAGGGCAGTTTATTTAAATACCATTATATTGAAATGTATTCCAGATAAAGTTGCTTTGTCACGTACTCGTGCCCCTATTCCTCATGTTATCAATCCCATTTCGCCCGCGGATTTCAAAGCTTAAAATTGTGTAATCAAATTTTAGCGCCAAACTACAAGTTAATACGGGCTACCTAAAAAGAGCTTCATACTGCTGTCAAGCATATATTCTTGCTACATGACCATTATACCATCTGAGTAATAGAATTTCAAGCAGCTAGACAGGTTTTTTTAATTGCTTCTTTCTCAAACAATTTTTATCTTTGTCAGAGATCGGAGGGTCAAAATAATGACTTTTTGGTCATTAATCTTCAAACTTACTTTAGATAATGGTAAAAACTTGTTTTAACACAATAAGCAATTTTTAAAGGATAAAAACAGCAATTCATTTTCAATGTTTTATTTGTCTAAATGAATGTCAGTTCTAATAATCATTCTGGTACATTACAAAATAATAAAAAAAGGTTTGCCTTTCCATGCATTCGTGGTGGTAGTGTACAAAATAGTTCTTTGTCAATCTTGATGCAATATCATGTGGTGCATAACTTGAGAATCATCACCAAATTTTAATCATCTACAGTCCCGCACTGAAAATGCCAACGTGTGAAAAATGAACATTTCACAAAAACAGTATTTCTGCCAGAAATTGAATCCAATCAGGCTATATTTCAGACCTATGAATCTTTCAGTGAGTTTGAGAATCATCAGTACAATGGGTTACCTTAAATGGTCAATATGGCAGCAGCACTCTTTTTTTTACTTTTCTTTACTCTTTTTTACTTAGTGGAAATCAAATTATTAATTTATGGCGACAGGCCTATTACCCAAAACAAATGACAGTTACAGCTATTACCAGGCTAAAATTAATAAAAAAATGTCAGAGACGCATGGCTTAAGTATAGGAACCATTGCTCTTGTGAGCGAGCAATGAGCATTTAACATACGTTTTTTGAAATATATTTAATTTAATATACGATGACACTCTGATAAAACGGGAAAATGTACTCACATTTTTTCTTGAGACTTTCGTAAGCAAGCGAGTGCGCTGTCTTTGGGATGCTCTAGGAGACTTTTCAAAGTATCACAATTATTATTAAATATTTCCTCAAAATATCCACCTAAATGGTTTGAAATGTAGACAGATACAAGAATCAAAGAGTAGTCTTTGATGTTTTATTCCAAATGCCATATGCCCAGCAAAGAGAATGGAAAAATCATTTTCGAATTTACTTCATTCACAACGCTCAGACTTACATTGAAAATAGACAAGCTACAACGTGATTTCTACGTGAACAGGCAATTTCGCCTATCTAAGGAAACATTCTTGTATAACATAAGTAAATCTTGTTGTAATCAATACGCATCTTAAACATTTCAAAGGGACAGTATACGTCTAGAAAACTTAAGCTAGAATCTAAAAGGAAATGGTAGACCTATATCTTGGCCATTGCCAACTGCATCAGTACCGCTTGCCCACAATAACATCAGTGGTGCTGAACTCTTGCCGATACCAATGGAGGTCGTATGCACTTACAAATTCTTCTGCACCAAGTACGCCATTTGCGTTCTGATCAATTGCATCAAAAATTGGTTGAATCTCAGCAATGTTGCGGTGAACAAACAGGAATGTGGAATACTCATCTATCGTCAACTTGCCATCGCAGTCAATATCAAACGTGCCAAACAAATCCCACGAGATTTGGGCAGCTTCATCCGTTAAAATAGGAATGTCTTTCTCGTGAACCCGAATCATATCTTTAAAAGTAAAGGTTGTTTTATAATTGGAGTATTCGTTTGACCACCAGACCCGAAAGGCATTGGAAAATATACCATTCACCGCCATAGCTCTCCAAGACAGCAGGACTTTTTGCGCTCGTTCTGTTGTTAAACCCACATATTCATGTTCTGTAACAACACCATCTTCATCAACGTCGAAAACATTAAAAAAATCTTATAACTTGTTGATACGATAGGAATTAAACTTTCCTTTGGTGTCCTAAAATATGAAGAAACGATCTTTCAATGACTCAGCCTTCTCCGTCCTGCACATTAGGAAGTAATCTCTCTGAACGTTAAAACGCTCTTTTAAAAGGATAAAAACTTGTTTTCAAATGGCCTCTGGCTATTATTTATATATCATATCTTTGCAGGTGTATAATTTGTTTTAGATATGACATTTCCTTACATGTATCAATAAAAATTTGAAAAATGCTTTGGATTCGGTTAAAAATAAACATGTGAGATGTTGTAATTGTTTGGATCAGGTGTATTATTTTTCTGAAAAAGTAATTCATTTTGCCGAATAAACATTGGTTTAAGAAATTTTTCTTGTTTCGTTTAAATACACATTACGTCACCATCCAAGAATAATAGTTTTCTTATTCAAGACGTAAAGCACATTTTAAAAAAGCAGAAAATCCCACCACAACTCCCTACACTTTAAGAACCATGCTGCTTCTCTATCAATACTGTCTTAACTTGTTTCAATAAACGAACGATAAAACAAACAATTTTCTGAACCTACCTTCACAATACTTGAAGAATCGACAGCTTGAACAGCAACCAGTAGGGGCAGACTTATCAGCAAAATAGTTGCCATTATTTCAAAGTCTAAATTGCAAGATTTCTAAAAGAGGGAATCAACAGAGTTGAAAAGTAAACAACCAGTCTAAAATATAAACAGATTACGTTCCCTAAATTTAAATAAATACTCAGGATTTCTTTATGCAATTTACACCTAGATATTTCTACCACATTTTTAAACATATAGATAATAATAATAATGATGAGAAGAAGAATATACGTATTAAAACTCATATTACTGGAGTTGTATAATTAAAACCAGAGAAGTCCTAATTTGTATTTAACATTAATGTCTGGTCTTTATGGATCTTTTCAGTCCTGAATCCTTCTTATCTCACTGGGGAAAATAAAAATTAAGCTACTGTACATGTGGAACTCGGAGTATAAATCATTTACAATAACATGCACTAATATGACAAACCTTAACTTCAGCTTCATCCTGTATGTGCTGAGTGCTAAGATAGGAGACAAAGGGTGTCATTTTCATGATAGTATCGGATATGATATCACCCCCAAATGTTCAGTGGTGGATTAAAAGGGGGGCTCAGGGGGGTCCTGCCCCCCCCCCCCTTTCAATGTCTTGTCCACTCTTGAAATCAGAATTTTGACTAGCTGATTCATACTTCTCAACCGTAACAAATGGAACTGTTCGCCCTCCAATCCACGCCAAGCTGGGGGGGGGGGGGGGGAGGGTCGGCTTCGCATCCTGGATCCGACCCTGCATGTAATGGAACAGTATGTGCCTTACCAGTTTTCTGTCCTTCAGTTCTGTGAGATGTTTGTGCCCTGACTGATGCGTGATACAGTTATAACAGAATGTATTCCAGATAATCTTGCTTTGTCACGTACGCGTGCCCCCTATTCCTAATGTTATCAATTCCATTTCGCCAGTAGCTTTCAAAGCTTAGCATTGTGTAATGAAATGTAAGCACCAAACTACGTGTTCATACGGGCTACCTAAAAAGAGTGTTATTCTGCTGTTATGCATATTTCCTTGCTACATGAAGTATGTTACACCGTTCTTATACCATTTGAGTAACAGAATTTCAAGCAGCTATACATTTATCTGTTTTTCTTACAAATGCAAAGATACAATGTTAATATTTCATCCCATCTTAGACCAACTTTGAATATCAATCGCAAGCAATTTTAACTTTTGCTTTCATGTGGCAGTGAGTACGTCTGTATCTTGCAATGGCAGTGTTTCGGGTAAAATTGAAAAATAAAGAAAACAAACACGGAGTGGATTTGTGAAGATTACTTTGTCTATATAGCTACTTATATTTGTCTGATTTAACCATCCAGTATTTCATCTGCTTGCAGTCAGACTTCATCGGGGATGGTAAGATCAGACAAATATAAGTAGCTATAGACAAAAGAATCTTCACAATTCTATTACAATAACATAGCTCTATTACAATAACATAGAAACTGTTCTACAAAACACGGAGTGGTTTGATGTGAAATCCGTTTATGTAAGGAATCATCTTAGTATGCCAGAGTAAAATGGTTGCCTTCCCAGCAAACACGTATCGTTGGTACCACGGGGTTAATCCGTCTCTATGACGTTACGGTGAGTAGTGAATACATCTGTATCTTTACGATGTCAGTATTTCGGGTAAAATTGAAAAATAAAGAAAACAAACACGGAGTGGTTTGAAAGTGAAATCCGTTTACGTACGGAATTATCGTAGTATGCCAGAGTAAAATGTTGTCCTTACCAATGTGATGCTCAAGCACCGCACGAGGAAAGTGGACCTAGCTGCCAAAACGAAACCAGCAAAGCAGCAATCAGAACGTAAAATTTTAAAGCTAAAACTTAATGGACAGATTACCTATGTGTCATTACCAACTTCATCAGTAGCCGTTGACTAAAATAAAATCAGGAGCCGAACTGCTGTAGATATCAATACAGCTTGCATGCACATGTAAATAAGGTCGAGCGACAAGGTTATTTTCAGTAGCACTCTGGATTACGCACGCTTGCTCCGCAAGGTGTCGCCTGTGGAGGGGGGCAGCACAGCCCATGTGGTTACTATGACGGTGACAAGTACTTCCGAACATTTTTCATAACTGTCATTATTCCTCATTCTATTCACAAATTTGATATTTACGGCAATGGAAAATGTGGCACTGGCAAAAGTGGGTCTAGGTGCGTTGACGGGCCGCACAGCTGTCCCCAACATTAACCGCTGTCAGAGAATCCCGAAGCATTAAACTACACAACCTGTAGATATTGGAAATTTGGCCAAAGTTAAGCAAATGAGGCTTTATTAGATTTGGGTAGAAATAGAGAGGAATGTCCAGTGACATTCCAAACCCCTAAGTTTAAGTCTTGGCCTTTGACACCTGTAACGCACCCCTTAGTCAAGAATCTGAACAAATCAACGTTGGGCAGGGATGCTTTGTTTTCTACCGGCGTTTTTATGATTTTATCAACTTGATTGTCCAGTGCCAGACCTTTTGTTCCCATTTACTAGTAGCAAACTTTATCAGATAACAATCTGACACTAACTACGCTGTACTAACAGCGCCGTAAACCCAGTTATCAATGCTGTCGTCTTTACCTATATATATATATACCGATATATATCAGTAAGGAAATATGCTGTGATGCTTATATCTATTTGTAATACGTTAGCATCAACCTGTTCATAAAAACTTGGAACCTTTCAGTATTATTACACAATAACAGTATATTGACATCATGGGAGTTGTTATGATTAAATGCTTAGAAGAAATAATAAAAACAGATTACGTAAAATAAAAAAATGAATTAATTTTATTTGAGTTATTTTTTTTCAAACCAATTAATTATCAAACATGAATATTATTTTCAGAAACATCAACATATATTACTCTATTATAAATCTGGTGGTACACAGATCTACAGTTCTAAAATGCAAATACCAAATTACCTTTCACACACAAATGATGAGATGTAAATAATCATATGTATAAAGTAGTAAAATTTTCACAAAATGTGTGTATGCAAGATATTTCTACAAGTAACCTCATTAATCAGTCAGGAAACTTCATAATGCCCTCAATAAATGTAGAAATTTGAGCAAGAGAAATTCTACATACATGTGTACAGGCATGACAGATTTATCATATATTGCCACCAACCTTAAACTGAATGGGCATTTTAAAGAACAAAGTGAGTTAAAAAATGAATAAGTAATAAAAAACAGATACTGTCATTCTTAATACTGAAAAACAATGGCACCTTGCAGCCTTCACTGCCTCACTATTTGCAAACAATGTTCTAGTCACTGTCACTGTGTACTTTTGATGAGGCATAGATGCAAGGATAACTTCTTTTAATTATATTGTTGAGGTCTTTTTTGTCATCAATCTGACACATATAACCTGAATGTACATATTGCAATTCACACTGCAGCGGCTTATCTTAGTAAGGACTCAACCAGTTGAAAACTTGTGGCACAGTTTCAGGGACAGGATCACACAAGCTACCCTTGCAGTGATGATGGATCTACTAGTACATTATCTATGTCTTGTCCTCCTAGTTTCTCTAATACTATTTCCCCTGATCTATGCTCACATCAATCTCTACAGCTTTACCAACCTCTACGCAGTTTTTGCATCTGAAAGTATAAAGCAAAAATGTAATAAAGCACTATCAATTTACTTGTTATATATTTATATTTCAGGGCGAGAGAAAAAAGGCAGAAACCGCATATCATAATCAATATAATTGAAAATCAAATATGTATAATCAAATAGCTTTAATTGCACATACTAGTGATGATTTAATCTTTTAAAATTCAGCATGAATTTTGACTCTCTCTTGTTAAAACATGGCCACATTATCAAAGTGTGCTTGATCAAATAATAGTAATGATAATAATAATAACCTGCACACATGATGTAATGGTCAACTGCCACAAAAATGAGTTGATATGTACTTGGTAGCCTGAGAAATAATATCAGGTATTAATTTGAGCAGCAATAATAGCAATAATACCACAGAGTTATCAACGACACAAGCATATGATATGGTGTTATATAGCAAAATTTCATGCATAACTTGCTGTCGCCGTGTCCTCCTCAAACTATCGTGCACATCAGCTTTTGATTTTCAATGTCATCAAAATGTTACATTGTCGTTAGTAAGATCTATGTATCTGCTATTGAAATAGTATCGTTTGGAAAATAACTAAAAAATTTAATTATGCTTTTGCAACACGAAATTATCATTAACTTTGCCGGTTCACGTGTACACAGTACCTTGCTATCAATGCTGCTCTTTTCTCCCCAACTCGCCACTGACAGGCTAACCACATCGTTCCAAAACAAAGTTGGCATGATCCTTTACTTATGGTGTTGGCAGTTTCGCCCCGGGAACATCGTCTTCGGTTAAAAACAATGTATCGTATTCACCCATCTTTGCATTGCTCCTGTACAAAATGTCCGCTTGCTGCCCCCCAAGGGAAAAATCGTAGCACGTGGGTAGTAACGCAAGACCTGTGACGTATAACGCGCGTGACCTTATTAATTGGCATCAAGATAGTCATATTCCTTCTGATCGATGGCATCAAGATATCATTGAAATCAAAATATCCGTCTATATGGTCAGAAATATAGAAATATAAAAGAATCAAAAAGTAGGCTTTTGTGCTTTATTCCAAATTTCATATTGTTGTTCTAAGTAAAAACTTAAATTCGTCTTCCTAAGGAAATAGCCTTACATAATATAACTAAAACCTATTGTAATCAACGCACATCTTAAATATTTCATAGGGACAGTATACTTCTAGAAGACTTATATATACCAAAACAACACAAGGACGTGTAAATACATTGGCATCAAGCTAATTATATTTGTTGTGATAGATAACATCAAAATATTGTTAAATATTTTCTCAAAACATCCCACTAAATGGTTAGTAATGTTGAAAGCGACAAGAACCAGCCCAGCAGGCATAGTGACGTTGGACCTACGTTGAAAACAGGTTGGGACGTTGAATAGCCGTTGATCTACCTAAATTCAACGTAAAATCAACGTTGATCCAGCCACGTCAAAACACGTCATAATGTGACATTGACTCAACGTTGTATTTTGGTCATTGACTCAACGTTGTTGTTTGGTCGTCGTGATGCAAGACATGGATTGTAATTTAAAATATTAATTATTGAAAACGTGATACTTTGTTTATCAATACTGTAAATAACTTTATCAAAATATTAAAAACGGTGTTTTAAAGTAAAAGTGACAGTTGTTTTGTATCTTTAGTGAACAAGTGAATTCTCTTAACTTGTTATTCAGAAATACATTCCAGGTCAGCTAAAACTAGGATGAATAAGTCGCTGTAAATGTGATGGAGTGAAGTTAACAAAGATGACAGTTCTCGGTACCCTGTTATAGAAAGACAGGTTGAGGTGACTGTGACTTTGTTATATATATATATATATATATATATATATATATATATATATATATATATATATATATGCAAGCTGTATCTATACCTTGGAAATCTTTACTTAAAGGCCATACATATATTGTTAAGGTTTGGCCCGTCTTAGCTGTTATGCAACATCGGCGAAGATAGCGTTTTACTTTTTTGACTAGAGCACGCGCTTATCATAATTATGTTCTGATTATTAAAAGTCACTAATTCCCGCAATGAGGTAAGACTTTATGAATCATTTAGCAATTTAAACAGTTAATAAGAACTTTATAAGTTGTAATTGTAACATAATTTAAGGATACTATCTTAATTTGATGTATTTTGTTCATTTCAGTTTCTACGTGACAATTTCAATGACAAGCAAATAAAATAGATGTGAAAAAGACTAAAGAAGTTTGCTTATTCGTAACAGTAAAAACTCAGCGACGATATGGTGAAAGACGATCAGCACAGTATTTAGAAAAGATGGCAACACGAGCAGAAATGATACTTCTGCAAGCAGAACTGAAAAGGGTAGAGTCGGATATAGACCAAACGATGTGTGAGTTGGAAAAGCATTTTAACTTCACAAAGTCAAATATAAAAAAGACATCTACGCCCAAAAACGCACTAACATCTTGTGCCCCACTCACTTTGTGTGAGAAAACTACGATAGCAAAGGAACTCAGTAAACCAAGAATTCAGATTCAAGTATTTGAAGGTGACCCGATCAAATATGTGCTGTTTAAGAGACAGTTCAAAAGTAGAATCATAGAAACATGCGACTCTGACGATGAAAAACTGAACCATCTACTGCAATACACCAGAGGTGAGCCTCATGAAATTACGCTAGGATTCGCTCACTTAGATGCATCCATTGGTTTCAAGGCCGCATGGAAGGAATTTGAGAGAAGGTATGGGGACCAAGAACAGATTGCGACATCGTATATTAACCGTGCCTTACAGTGGCCAGTGATAAAGCATGATGATTATGTCACACTAGACAAATACGGCATATTTTTAAGGGAATGTGAGTATGCAGTAAAAGAAATAGATGCCTTCCCAGTCCTCGAGTATCCTGATGACCTTAAGAGGCTTATGACAAGCTGTCGCTCAAATTGCACGATAAATGGAGAAGCATAGTGTATGAAAGGAAGGAAAGGGGACAGAAGATAACCTTTCAGCTATTCGTAGATTTTGTGCAGAAAGAAGCACGAAAATTGGCTGACCCCATTTTTGGAAAGGTTCCACCACCACCAGAGAGACCTATACCAGCACCAAGGAGAAGAGTTCCAGCACAAACAGAACTGTCTAGTACCTCTGCATCCAGCAACGAAAGACACGTTCACAAGTGTATATTATGCAAGGAACAACATAAACTTCACCAATGCCCAGAAATGCAAGTGAAATGCTGTGAGAGGTCTGAACCAAGAGACATTGATTGAGCTCCCAGATACATACTCCAGAGACTCCATTCCAGTTAAGCGATCACAGATACCCAGACCAGAAACTGCTAAGAAATGGCCACACTTGCACTCAATTGCTGATAAGATTACTCCTTATCACCCAGACATAGAGGTAGGACTGCTGTTGGGAGTAAACTGTATGAAAGCCATTAGAGGTCTGGAATACGTACATGGTAGAGGAGAGGAGCCATATGCATACAGATGTAACCTAGGTTGGGGTATAGTAGGGCCAGTGGACAAATCAAGACCCATAGATGAAAACAAGAGCTTTGCAACACATGCCTTTGCCTTTAGAACACAAGTGACAGAGATCAGCCCCGCTGAGGTTTGCAGTCTCTTTGACCAAGGTTTCGACCAACAGAAAGATGAAAGGTTAAGCCTTCAAGACCAGAAGTTCATGAAGATTATGGAGGAGGACATACATTTCAACGAGGGTTTTTTACGTGATGCCACTACCATTTAAAGATGGACATCCAGCATTGCCAAACAACAAACCAGCAGCTGAGATCAGACTAGAGCAGCTAAGGAAAAGGCTAATCCACAACCCGAAGTATTATGAGCACTATAACAGTTTTATGCAGGACCTCATAGATAAATGCTATGCAGAAGAAACACCTCATGAAGGTGGAGGTTGGTACTTACCACATCATGCTGTATATCACCCCAAGAAACGTGAGAAATTACGAGTGGTGTTTGATGCCAGTGCAAAACATGAAAATGTTGCGCTAAACGACAGCCTGTTGAAAGGACCTGATCAGAATAACTCGCTCATAGGTGTTTTATTGAGGTTTAGAGAGCAGCCAGTAGCAATCATGGGTGACATGGAGAACATGTTTCACAGGTTTAAAGTGAAAGAAGAGGATAGAAAGTTTTTACAGTTCCTATGGTGGAAAGACGGTGACATCAATAGTAATCCCATCACATACAGAATGACGTCTCATATATTTGGAGCGATAAGTTCACCAGCATGCGCATTGTATGGACTGAGGAAACTAGCAGAGGACTACCAAGATGAGTATTCATCAAACGTCATTGACTTTCTTAAGAATGACTTTTAGTCACCAGTTATGGGCAAGTCCAAGGTAGCTCCCTCTAAATCAGTGACAGTCCCACGCCTAGAGTTGTCAGCAGCAGTGATGTCTATAAAGGTGGAGACCTTTCTTGCCAAGGAGTTAGTGTATGAGGACATCACCCATGTGTATTGGACTGACAGCAAGGTTGTTCTAGGGGATGTCAATAATGATGCTAAGAGATTTCATGTCTTTGTAGCTAATAGAATACAACACATTGGAGAAGTCAGTCAGCCATCACAATGGAGGCATGTTAAGTCCAGTGACAACCCAGCTGATATAGCCTCCAGGGGAACAGGTGTGACAGAGCTACTACAGAATGAACAGTGGTGGAATGGGCCAGACTTCCTGCTCATTGATAAACCACTATCTACCACTAATACCCAATTCAGACTAGCACCAGATGACCCAGAAGTACGCAAATCTGAAGTCAATGTATTTGCTACTAAAGTAGAAACCAACCACGATCACTTGTCGGATGTATTGAAAAGGTTTTCTTCCTGGAACAGATCAACATGAGTTGTTACGTGGTGTTTACGATTCATACAGAAGCTGAAACAAGCTAGGAACAGGAAATCTACACAGCAGAACACAGTTGAGACCCGCAATGAACCGTTGACTGTTCAAGAAATACAAGTGGCAGAAAAGATCATTCTCAAGTCAACACAGATTGCTACATTTGAGAAGGAAATTGCAATACTGAAAGCAATTAACAGAGAAGATAACAGTGAACACAGAGAGAAAACAGGCAAGATATCGCAACGAACAAATCAAGAAAACCAGTTCACTATACCGCCTAGACCCTTTTTTATGTGAAGATGGACTACTCAGAGTAGGTGGTCGTATAAAGAGAGCAAATCTACCCAGAGAGCTTACACACCCAGTAATTCTGCCTAAGCATCATCACGTTACAAATCTCATAATTGACCACTATCATACACGATGCGGACATTCAGGAAGTGGCATTACTCTTAATGAAGTCCGAGCTAGTGGCTATTGGATAATTTCTGGCCGTGCCAAGATTGGATCATATATATGGAAATGTGCGACCTGTCGTAAGCTACGAGCAAACTCACAGAGTCAGAAAATGTCAGATCTTCCAGCTGACAGACTGGAACCAGCACCTCCATTCACCTACAGTGCAGTAGATTTCTTTGGACCAATCTATGTGAAGGAGGGAAGAAAGCAAATGAAGAGATATGGTGCTATGTTTACATGTTTAGCATCACGTGCTATTCATATAGAAGTTGCATATTCACTCAGCACAGATTCCTTTATTAACTGCTACAGACGCTTTGTATGCAGGCGTGGACCAGTACGTCTACTCGGAGCAGACCGTGGAACCAATTTCATTGGAGTTAAGGGAGAGCAAGAAACTGTCTTTATGGATATGGATCAGGACAAGATCAGGAGAGAACTTCTGAAAGACCACTATGACTGGATTCAGTTTGAAATGAATGTTCCTCATGCTTCACATATGGGAGGCGTGTGGGAAAGGATGATCAGATCAGCCAGAAATGCTTTATCAGGACTTCTCACAGCTCACAGTGACCGTTTAGATGATGATTCCTTGTCCACATTGTTAACTGAGGCAGAAGTCATAGTTAACAGTAGACCTTTGACTAACATTGATACACAGTCACCAGATTCTCCAATGCCTTTGTCTCCAAATCAGCTCCTGACCCTGAAAACTAAGGTCGTGATGCCACCCACTGGGAATTTCATAAGGAAAGACACATACCTTCATCGAAGATGGCGACATGTTCAATATCTAGCCAATGAATTTTGGAGCAGGTGGAGAAAGGAATTTCTTCCTACATTACAAGAGAGAAAAAAGTGGATCAGACAACATAGAGATGTACAAGTTGGAGATATTGTTCTCATGATAGATGACAGTGCACCAAGAAATCAGTGGCCACTTGGTCGCATAGCAGAAAGCTTTCAAAGTGCAGATGGATATGTGCGTAAGGTCAAGTTGAAAGTTAGGGACTCTACATATGAGAGACCAGTGCACAAGTTAATTCTTTTATTGACCGGAGAAGACCCCGTCGAGGAGCCAAAATAACTGTTAACTGTGACAATGTCAGTTTGTTATGATTCTATGTTACAGTTTGTGTAGATTTAATGAACACTTTTGTTTTCTAAAGACAGTTACATGTTGGGCTATTTGTGTTTATGGGATTGCAAGGTATTTTATGTTTAATTACGGTAATTAACAGTAAGTATTGATGTTCCTTAAAGGTATTTAAGTTACGGTAATTCTTAATAATTTCCGAGCAAATATCTTTTTTTTTATACGTAATGATAAGGTAAACAGTGTATATTGTGTAAATTGCTTTCACAATTTAGGGGAGCCATGTTAAGGTTTGGCCCGTCTTAGCTGTTATACAACATCGGCGAAGATAGCGTTTTACTTTTTTGACTAGAGCACGCGCTTATCATAGTTATGTTCTGATCATTAAAAGTCACTAATTCCCGCAATGAGGTAAGACTTTATGAATCATTTAGTAATTTAAACAGTTAATAAGAACTTTATAAGTTGTAATTGTAACATAATTTAAGGATAATATCTTAATTTGATGTATTTTGTTCATTTCAGTTTCTACGTGACAATTTCAATGACAAGCAAATGAAATAGATGTGAAAAAGACTAAAGAAGTTTGCTTATTCGTAACATATATACCCTACATATATTTAGCCATCAAACATGTCCTACTGCTAAACACATCCAGCCTATAAGGCTGTACCATGCTTAGGCGCAAAACATGCTTAGGAGCTAAATGCGTTGAAAAATCAGACAAAGCAGGCACTTCGATATTTTACAGTGTACGTATTTAATTGTGTACCTGTGTTTTGTACCAAAAATAAAAACATTTCAGGTCATTTTAATGTCTTTTCATGCAAGAATGTTGTCTAATAACTGAGGTTGATACAATGTTATTATCTGACGTTGATACAACTTTCAAATCCAACGTTTATCCAACGTCTTATCATTGTTATGGTTCAATGCTGTTTCAACGTTTAAACAACATAATTTTCCCGGTGGGAGAAGAGGCTTAGAGTTATATTGAAAACTGACGAAAAAGTACAACGTGATTTCTATGTGAAAACGTAAATTCGTCTTTCTAAGCAAACAACCCTGTATAACATCATTAAATGTTGTTGTAAGCATTGTGCAAATCAAACTTTTCAAAGGGACAGTACATTTCTAAAAGACGTCTGCTATAATCTAAAAGCCAAGGGGAAATGTTCGACCTATCTATTCAGGCCTACCCAACTACCAGACTCGGCACCGAATGATCCTGAATTCACCGGTAGTTTAGACCACACTACCCGTTTTCAAGGTGTGTGTCAGATCGCATTACACAGTATCATACCCTGAACAAATTTTGAGTGGTGATGCAATGCTTTTCAACCCCGCTGAGAATCGTCACTATCACATCGCGTACTAGGCAAGAGCGGTGTCGCGTCTGATACTGTGTGATGCGATCTGACACACACTTTGAAAACGGGTAGTGTGGTCTGATCTACCGGTGAATTCAGGATCATTCGGTGGCGAGTCTGGTAGTTGGGTAGGCCTGCTATTGCACATTGCCAACTGCATCAGTACCGCTTGCCAAAAATTATATCAGTGGTGCTGAACTCTTGTCGATACCAATAGAGGTCGAGTGCACTTACAAATTCATCTGCATCAAGGACGCCATTTGCATTCTGATCAATAACATCAAAAATTGGCTGAATTGCAGCTGTGTTGCGATAAACATAAAGGAATTTGGAATACTCAGCTACTGTCAACTTGCCATTGCAGTCAATGTCAAACGTGTCAAACAAATCCGATGAGACTTCGGCGACCTCCTTCGTTGTAATAGGCATGTCTATCTCGTGAAACCGAATCATATCTTTAAAAGTGAAGGCTGTTTTATAGTTGGAGTACTTGTTTGACCACCAGACCCGAAAGGCATCGGAATATATGCCATTCACAGCCGAAGCTCTCCAAGACGGCAGAACTTTTTGAGCTCGTCCTGTAGTTAAACCAACGAATTCCTCTTCAGTAACAACGCCATCTTCATCAACGTCGAAGATATCAAAGAATGCTTTGAACTTGCTGATTTGGTAGGAATTGAACTTTCTGTTGGTATTCTAAAATATAAAGAAATTGTTTTTTATGACCCAGCCTTGGTCGTGTTTCACATTAAGAGCCATCGCTCTGAACGTCGAAAATCTCTTTTAAAAGAATGAAAATTTTATTTTCAAATGGTTTCGATATATCATTTAAATATCATATTTTGCAGGGGTATTACTTGTTTTAGATATGACAATTTCTTGCGTGTATTTTTGTATTTGGATTTAATTGGGATTGGGTTTAAAATGAACATATGAGACGCTGACGCTGTTTTAAACAGGTATACCATGTTTATTAGAAGTGATTATGCCGGTAAATATTGGTTTTATAAAAATGTGTTTCTTGTTTGAAATATGTATACGTTAAGTCACCATCCAAGAAAAACCAAAAACGGTCTCTTCTCCAGTGAACTGACACACTAAAATGTTACAGATTAGCAAAAATATTCTACAACAACTCCCTGCACTTTAAGAACCGCGCTGCGTTTCTATTAATACTGTCCTCGCTTGTTTTAATAAACGAACAATAATAAACGCTTTTCTGGACCTACCTTCACAATACTTGAAGAATCGACAGCTTGAACAGCAACCAGTAGGAGCAGACTTATCAGCTGAATGGATGTCATTATTTCAATCTTTAAATGGCCAAGATTTCTAAAACAAGGGAATCAATATATGTCACTCATAATACTTGAGTAGTACAAATAAAAGACAAGAATGCCTAGCTTGTATTAAACATTTATACCTGGTCTTTATGGATCTGTTTCGCTCCTGAAACATTGTTATCTCAGTAGAAAAAAATGCAAACTAAGATGCTGCACATGCGGAGCACGGAATTATTATTTACAATAACCAGCACTACTACATGACAAACCTTAAATTTAGCTGCAATTTCCATGCTGAGTGCTAAGCGAGAAGAAAGTTGTCATTTTCACAATAGTATGTGATACAATAACAGACCCCAAATGTTATCAAATAATATATGCCTTACCAGTTTTCTGGCCTACACTTCTATAGGAGGTCTGTGGATTGACTGGTGTTTCAAGGAGGGTGGTTTATTTCAATAAAATTAAATTGAAATATATTCCAGATAAAGTCGCTTTGTCACGTACGCGTGTCCCCTATTCTTTATGTTATCAATCCCATTTCGCCAGCAGCTTTCAAAGCTTAACATTGTGTAATCAAATGTAAGCGCCAAACTACATGTTCATACGGGATACCTAAAAATCGTCATACTGCTGTCAGGTATATTTCCTTGCTACATGAAGTATGTTACCCCGTTCCTATACTGCTTGAGAAATGGAATTTCCGAAGTCTATACATTTATCTATTTTTCATACCAATACAGAGTTAGTTTTCCATCGCATTTAAGATAAACTGTGAAACTAAGCAATCAATTTTGACTTCTACTTTCTTTGTGGTAGTGAATAACCCTATATCTTTACTTAGGCACTGTTTCGAGGTTAATTGAAAAATAGAAAAAAACACGGAGTGATTATAATGTGAAATCTATCTTTCTATGAATCATCTTAGTAATCCAGAGTAACTAGGGGAAGTGCACCAAGCTGAAAAAAACAGACAACAGCAAAGTGGCACTTAGTAACTTGCAATTTTAAAGCTAAAACTTAATGGACGGATAACCTCCTTTTTATTACCAACTTCATCAGTTAAGGTTATCTAAAATAAAATCAGTTGCCGAACTGTTGTATATGCCAATACTGCTCGCATGCACGTGTAAATTCATTAGCATCATGGTAATAATATTCGTTCTGATCAATAAGATCGAAAATATTATTAGATATGTCCATAAATTATCCGTCTAATTGGTTAAAATGTAGAAAGATACAGGAATTAAAGAGGCTTTGATTTTTTTTTTTTTTTTTTTTTTTTGTCAAATATTATATACCCAGCAAATTGAAAAGACAATTTTCTTTAAAAAAAGACTTTTATGTTTACTTAACTAACACAGTTCAGAGTCTTATTGGAAATTGAAGAAAAATGCAGTGATATCTATGTGAAAACGTAAATGCGCATTTCTAAGGAAACATCCCTGTATATCATGATTTAATTAGTTAAGCTCTCGTACACTGTAATTAAAGCCTTTGTCACAACCGGACGCACGAATTTTAGGATCGCACGGCCCCTTGCATGCAGAGGAGGCGGTGGAGTTCGTAAAGGTAGAGTAAAGTTTGCAATGGAAATGCGCAAGTCTGCCTTGCGAGTTGCAGGGTTCACGTGAGAAGCAGGGACGCTAATTGCAAGGTGCGATGTACTTATGTCTTGAGTTTGTCTCGCTACCTGTGTACGTGGCACGCATTCACTATTTATGAAGATAATGCTACGTACGGCAAAAGGAATTTCCTTTTGCTTTACACTTGCCTCACACGCTGTTTTGACGTAATGACCGCGTACGTCATTTTTGCCTCCTGTTCCCCCTTTTTTCTTTTTCCTCCTTCCTTCTTTTCTGTTCTCCTAGCTTCTGTCCGTTGCTTTTTGGAGGCATATTAGAAACTGAATTAAGCAAATTTCGAACTTTTTTAAATGTTGTTCACGAGGCACAAGCAACTTAATATGTCGAGACATGAGCGTGCATCGTGACCACGCCTTTTACTCCTGTGGTGGGGGCGACGCACTTCCGCACACCCGCGCGACCGTAAATTGATAATTAATTAATGTTTGCATGTATGTTAGCTGATATGCCCATATACATGTATAATTCATTTTGTGTGTTTTTTTTTTACAATGTTCTGCAATTATAACGATGTTTTTGAGTCCTTTGGGGACCTTGTGAAAACGAAGTAGTTCGCAACTAACAACGGATTCGTATCGAACCACGATTGCTGTGCATCGATTTATCTTTTTTAAAATATTGTGACGAGTTTTTAGAGGGTACACTACACATATATAGTCACACCAAGACACGTACTACAGGGGGTAGGCACTAATCAGTAACAAATGCCATAACAAAGATGACATTCTGACATCCTCCTACATGAGCTAAAATCACAAGCAAAGGAGATTCCCTCTGTCCGTCAATCAATAGTTTTGAAAAAATGGCCAGGTTGGATCTTATCTAACTGTTAGAAGCGATTTACAACTGAGTACTGGCACAATCATGTCTCCTCCGGTTCCCCTATTGTCCAACTATCTCTTTGTCGTTGGCTTCTGCATTAGTAACGTTTGCTGATTATTACGTTAGTGTTGCTAAACTCATGTTGATAACAATAGAGGTCGCATGCACGTATAAATTCTTCGGCATAAAGGAAACCATTCGCGTTCTGATGAATTGCATCAAAAATTGGTTGAATCTCATCTGTGTTGCGATAAATAAACAAAAATTTGGAATACCCAAGTATCGTCATTTTGCCATCGCAAAAGCAACAGCAAAGCAGCAATCAGAACGTGCAATCTTAAAGCTAAAACTTACTGGACACATTACTTTTTTGTCATTACCAATCTCATCAGTAACCGTTGTCTAAAATAATACCAGATGACAAACTGCTGTATAAACCAAACAGCTCGCATGCACATGTAAATTCGTTAGAATCAATGTAGTCATATTCCTTCTGATTGAAAGCATCAAAAATATCCTCAAATATTTACTCAAAATATGCTAAATGGTTAGAAAAGTAGAAAAATACAGGAATCAAAGAGGAGGCTCTCATGGATTATTCCAAATATCATATACCCATCAATGAGCAAAGAAAAATCACTTTCGATTACCTCACTGATACTGTTCAGACATATATTGAAAATTGACAAAAAGAAATACGTAATTTTTTCTTCTTAAGGAAACATCCTTGTATAATATAACTTAATCTTGTTGTAATCAATGTGCATCTTAAACATTTCAAAGGGGCAGTATACTTCTTGAAGGCAAAAGCTAGAAGCTTAAAGCTAAAAGGAAATGGTTGACCCTTTTCTTTGCCGTTGCCGACTGTATCAGTACCGCTTGCCGATAATTACATCAGTGGTGCTGAACTCTTGGCGATACCAATAGAGGTCGTATGCACTTACAAATTCATCGTTATCAAGAAAACCATTTGCGTTCTGATCAATTGCATCAAAAATTGGTTGAATCTCAGCTGTGTTGCGATAAACAGAAAGGAATTTGGAATACTCATCTACTGCCAAGTTGCCATCGCAGTCAATGTCAAAAGTCTCAAACAAATCAGATGAGATTTCGATGCCTTCCTTCGTTGAAGTAGGCATGTCTATCTCGTGAACCCGAATCATTTCTTGAAAAGTGAAGGATGTTTTATAGTTGGAGTACTTGTTTGACCACCAGACCCGAAAGCCAATGGAAAATATACCATTCACCGCCAAAGATCTCCAAGAGGGCAGAACTTTTTGGGCTCGTTCTGTTGACAAACCAACGAATTCCTCTTCAGTAACAACGCCATCTTCATCAACGTCAAAGATATCAAAGGCTGCTTTGAACTTGGTTATCTGGTAGGAAGTTATCTTGCCTTTGGAATTCTGAAATATGAATAAACGATTTTCTATGACCCACCCTTGTCTATCTTACAAGTTATGAACTAATCTTTCTGAACACTGAAAGGATAAAAATTGGTTTTCAAATGGATCCTACATATCGTTTATGTTTTATTTGTTATATGACACTTTCTTAAATGTATTTTGTTTGTTTAAATATTTGAAAAGTATTTTCGGTTGGGTTAAATACATATGAGACGATGTAATTGTTTTGAACAGGTGTATTATTTTTCTTAGAAATGACAATGATTATTCCGAATAAATATTGGTTTTAGGAAAAATCTGGATCTGCTCAGTCCTGAATTGTTCTAATAGTCAAGTAGCCAGAACGCTATCCCTGCAATGTTTTTTCCTGTATACTTTTTTTGCTGAAATGCATTCTTCAGGTCGAGAGAAGCAAAATTAGCTTGGTTGCTATTTCCGAGACATTGATGATTTTTTTAATAGGGCCGTCAATTTATAAGGAAATATAGAAATACGACCAGAAGTCGCCGGGTATACTTTATAAAGAGCTTCTTTGAATGTTTATCCTATCAGGAGAGCACAGCAGTACCAGTGAATACACTTAAGTGCGTAATATTTAGCAAAAAAAAAAAAAAAAATCAAAATGGCCGTCAAAACATATGGCACAAAGTAAAAAAGATGCAAAATAAGTTGCAAGCTTTTTTTAAAGAAAGCATTTCATCTGGGCTACAAAACTTAGAAAAGCTTATTTAGCTTGACTTTATTTGCCAGTTGATACGTACAAGATATTGAAAATTTCAAAATCCAAGATGGCCGTACATTTGTTATATGAATAGCAAGAGCCATACATTCAAATAAAAATTTTAATGCTTCACTCCATTGCTCATTATTGCATATTTATGTTTACTTTAATTTATAGCATCTTTTTAGTTTTTAAAATTTTTAAGTATTCTGTTTTAGTCTATACTGGCTTAAATTTATCTGTGGAGTTTTTATTTTTATGTAAACAGCGCTGAGACGCATGTGTAGCGCGGTTTTAAAGAAGTGTATTATTATTATTATTATCTGCATATTTTGAGGATTGGTTTTGGTGGCCTATTAAGGCCTAAAAAGGCCACCATTGTTGCTAGTCCAGTGAACGGAATCATGCCATGTTTATCATGAGAACAACGTACATCTCTGGGCACTGGGTGTGAGGGGAGTCCGATTTGAGGTACAATGTGTGGGCTGCTCCCACCCCACAATCAGGAACCTGGTTGAATGCCACAACATGCCAGGCTCTGTTATCGGTAGACCGCAGCCAGGGCGAGAGAGAGTCAACTCCAGACCAGGAAAGCTACATCAGGTTGCATCACCTGCAGGACCAATTTCGCCATGCCAGTCGTACAGCACAAGAAGCACCCGACAGGAACAACAACCGGAGCAGCAGCCCCATTGTGCGTCGACGCTTGCTGGTGGTCAACCGATGGTGGTCGTTGATGGTAACATACCAGTAACTGCTCGTCACTACATAGATCAGATTCTGCAACCTCACATGACC
Source organism: Lingula anatina (assembly GCF_051362555.1). Lineage (NCBI taxonomy): Eukaryota > Metazoa > Brachiopoda > Lingulata > Lingulida > Lingulidae > Lingula > Lingula anatina. The sequence goes on along the minus strand of NC_141771.1, from coordinate 12,891,372 downwards.
TCGTTCATGTAGCAGCAAACTGTTGTCACCGTTTCCCAACAGGACAAGACCCGTTCACATTCGGCACAAATGATCCAAGCGTATCTGGAGACCCAAGGGTGAATGTCCTTCTCTGGCCTGTCTTTTCTCGGATATGAATCAGATTGAACACTTGTGGTACTACATGTATCTTTGGCCAAGGCAGCAGCTGATCCAGGCACTACGACAAGACTGGAATAGGATTCCGCACGACACCATCCCATTTATTGACTGAGCATACGCCAAGGGATCGCCGCCTGCATCGAACCAAGCGGAGGTTGTATCGGCTATTGACTGTTGTGACTTTGTGTTGGGCTGGTGCCATTTTTGTTTTGAAGTTATTCATGAAGCTTAAGATTTTTGCTTCTGTTTACCAATGTCCTTAACAAATGATTCATATGAAAGTAATCCAGTTTAGAGCTACAAAATGACAATTATTTTTTTAAAATGTGGCATCAAAGATTTTAATGGCTGTCAGTATTTAACCAAAATATTTGTAAGATGTTTTGTTTATTGACTCTATAAAATGTAAAGTGAAAAAAGTGCAGTGATAAGAAAATTTAGAAGTGCTGCTATATACTGATGAAATTTTCAGAAACGTGCCAATCTCTATAAAAAGAATGGGAATTTTTAAACCTAAATTTTATATAAATATACTGAATAAAGTTATGATCAAGATATAAAATCACAAAAATTACGGTAAGTATGATCAATATTAAAACAAAAAAATAATAAGGTCAATATTTTGACAATAGTTTAATTAAATTACCCCTTCCCAGCCCCCACCAACGAACTTGGTTGGACTCTACGTAACTATAAGGGTCCAAATGGCAGATTAACAGTTTGGAATCCCTGTGCCTAAAATCCTGCAGAAACCCCTGATGACCCCTGAGAAAATTGTCATTAGACTGAGCCTTTATTAAAAAGAGAACTTACGTAACGGTCAGTCCTATCAATGATCCCCTTTTATAGAGTCTTAGTATAAATGTACCTTACAAGAAAGGCCAAATTAATTGGCTTTTATACCCCCAAAGTATTCAATTCTTAAAAAAAGAAATACAGGGAATGACATTCTTAGTATTCGACTATGGGACCCAGAGAAGTAACAACAGACCCTTGGGGGCTTATTGAACTGTCAGATAAGCTTATTCCGAGAGTGTACCGTCATGAATAACAAAAAATCATAATTAACATAAATATTAAAAAGCGGAAATGGTTTTAATAAAACTAAATATGCAAAAAAACGAACTGATTCTGTAGCTTTTATCACTTTCTGCGGTGACTTCTGGTTGCTTTTCTATATTTCCTCATAAATTGACGGCCATATTGAAAAATGTTCAATGTCTCGGAAATAGCAACCAAGCTAATTTTGCTTCTCTCCGCCTGAAAAATGTATTTCAGCAATAAAAGTTTACAGGAAAGAACACTGCAGGGTTCGACTATTAGGCCTATGGAAGTGTCGAGTTGACTATTATCTCAATGGGGAAAATAAAAACTAAGATGCTGCACATACGGCGCTCGGGCTGATCATTTACAATAACCAGCACTACTTTGATGACAGCCATTAACTTCATCCTCTATGAGCTGAGTGCTAAGCAAAATGAAAAGGGTTCCATTTTCATAGTAGTACCTGATATACATAATATCATCCCCAAAATGTTATTGAACAGTATACACACGGCACCGGTTCCTGTCCTCCAATCCCATAAGTGATCTGCACCTTGAATGAGGCGTGGTGTTTGAAGGAGGGCGGTATATCTAAATACCATAATACTGGAATGTATTCCAGATAAATTTGCTTTGTCACGTACTCGTGCCCCCTTTTCCTCATGTTATCAATCCCATTTCGCCAGCGGATTCCAGCTTAACATTGCGTAATCAACTGTAAGCGCCATACTCCACGTTAATACGGGCTACCTAAAAAGAGGCACATTTCCTTGCTACATGAAGTATGTTACTGTATGTAACATCATTCTTATACCAATTGAGTAATAGAATTTCAAGCAGCTAAAGATTTGCCTATTTTTCTAACAAATACCGAGTGACAATGTTAATTTCCCATTGCATATAAGATCAGCTGTGTGAAACAATGCAAGCAAATGCAATTTTGACTTCTGCTTTCTCTAAGGTAGTGAATACCTTTGTATCCTTATTGTGGCACTGTTTCGAGGCAAATTGACTATATATATATATATATATAGCAAAGTGGCACCCCTGTGTAATGTAACGCGTAGAGTGATAGAGAAAATCATGTCATGAACCAATGTTTTTTTTTTAATTAAACTTGAAAATTGATTTTTTTATCAATTATTTTTTCTGATTGTACAACTAAGACCCCATTTTAAGAGATTAGATCGATCTACTTTAGATCGACCTAACCCCCTGGGGGTTCACGTTAAATAGCTGTCAGCCGGGCGGACACGAAAGTTAATTACCCCCTTACAGCTTGTAGTAGGCGGGACGGACATTTAAGCCTGATTATCTGACAGTAATCTAGTGACACTCCCCGCGGGGATAGATCGATCTAAAAGCTCTGGGAATACAGCCTAAGGTAATTACATATTATGCATTGGATTGAATTAGGTCACAGTGTGATTCATGCATATGCAGATTTACGCCCAATTGCGTCCTAAGATTAGACAATGCGTCCTAAGCACCACCATGTTTTACCCTACGCGCTGTATCCTTAAGAAACCTAGCCGCGTGATGTGGGAGTTAAACAACATCTCTCAAGCTTCAGATTACGGCCTACAAACACCGAAAAAGTTGCAAACATCAACATCGGCAATCAGTAACATGTTATCTGAAAGCTAAAACTTAATGGACAGATTATTTCTTTGTCATCACCAACTTTATCATTAACGGTTATCTTAAAATCAGCTGCCAAACTGTTGTTTTTTCACATACAGCTCACATGCAGCTTTTATCCACTTAGTCCGGTTGCTTAGGGCAAAAAAATGGCCAAATCGTGACACGGCGGATAAAAGCACCAAATTTTGCATGTGGGTACCTTTTGACATACTAAATCAAATTAGAGCCGTAGCCCACGGAAAAAATTTACCGTTTGGCCAAAAAACCAAAATGGCCGCCAATTTGTGAAATTCTGTAGAAATACATACATACCTATGTTGATTTTTATCAAATTAAGTATTTTCTCAATGTTTTCCACATCCTTATTACCCATATTATGCATATGTGTCAGGTAACAAAGTAGTGTCCTTGGACTTTTTCAAAAAATCCAAGATGGCCGCCATATGGCATATGAATACTAGATCATGTACACAGGTTTTCAACTAACTAATGCCAACTAGGAAGATGCATTGCCCACTATCTAATTGTTTCTTATTACACAAATAATATATTTGTGGTAAGTAATTAACCTTTATTCTTAGGCATTTCGAGGAAAATCCAAGATGGCCGCCATATCAAAGGAATACTAGTATACACATAGGGCTTCTTCTGCCATGGAGATATAATATTAATTGATAAATTAGGTTTGTTTCTGAGTATTTTCCACATCTTTTTAATTCACGTAATATATATATATATGATGAGAATGTTATGTGTATCCTTTTTGAAAAGAAAACAAAACAAAATGGCTGCCATTAGCCATAGAAGGTGGGGTTCAGTTAATACCTGTGGGAGATAGGCTTACATATAAAATGAAGCTGAATTCAGTTGTTATTCTGTTTTTTTTAGTATTATTATCCCATGATACATATCTGTTAGGTAATTAATGTCCATATTTTATCATTTTGGGGAAATCCAAGATGGCCTTCTTTTCCCCATAGGAAAAGTGGTGCATTAGATTTTATAGGCACTTCTAAGGCAAATGAGGGTAATCATGATATTTTGTCAAAATACTTAAGGGTATACACATGTTACCCACCAGATAGATATCTCAAAGTCCAAAAAGAATGTGGGAAATACCAAGAAACAAAATTAATTTTACATTGAACCCAATATATCTCTGGCAGTAGTTGAATGTACTATTCCTATTGTGAATTGCAGCAATCTTGAATTTTCTCAAATGCGCAAGATGCACACTTGCTACACACCAGATTTATATAGAGTAAGGTTAATAAGGATGTCAACATGTTTGAACATCAAACGACTATTTCATGTTGGAATCAATGCCTGAACTGTTCCATTAATTGACACCTATTTGCATTTGAATGATATATTCCTATAACAACTGGCAGCTATCTTCGGTTTTCTCCGAATAATACTCAAGGATACATACACTTTCTACATACACGGAGTCTTTCATAAGGATAAATAGGATATGAAAAACATTTAAAAATGATCTAAAGTTAACTGCATTTAAATTGTATTCATTGTATCTCTGGCATTATTTGATTATGTGTTCGAATATTCTAATGACAAAAGGCAGACATCTTGAATTTTTTCCAGAATACCCAAAGATACACACATGCTACAGACCAGGTATACATCATAGGAGTAATAATAAATGGAATGAAAAACATATATTATTTTTAAAACAAACCCATGGTAATGTAATTGTATAATAAACCATATGCCTCTCTAGCACCATTTGAAACCCGCCCATTTGTATTCCTATGTCAAATTGTAGCTATCTTGGATTTTCTCAGAATATCCAAGGATGTACACTATTTACCCACCAGATATATATCATAGGACTAATAAAGATGGGCAAAACATGATAAGCAAACACAATTTCACCCTGGTAGTAGATGAAAAGCCATGGATGTGCAGTTGTAATTCCAGTAGTATTCCTATGGCCAATGACGTCCATCTTGGATTTTCTCAAAATGATCAAATATGCACATTTATTACCTGCTAGATATGTATCACAATGTAATAATTATCTGTAAAACACTAAAAATAAATAAACTGAATTTGATAGTGAATTAGCTGGCATTAGTTCCAACCCTTTGTAACACTAGAAGTACTAGTATTCCTATGACATATGGCGGCCATCTTGGATTTTCTCAAAATGCCCAGGAATACATGTTAGTTACTCACCACATACATATTGTGTGGGTGGAAAGGATGTGGAAAACATCCAGAAACAAACTTAATTTGATAGTGGAAAATTAATCTTTCCAGTTGCCATTAGTTGAATCCCCCGTATACTAGAATTCCTGTGGCACATGGCAGCCATCTTGGATTTTCCGAAATGCCCAAGAACACTTCGTAGTTACTCACCACAAACATATTATGTGGGTAACAAAAATCTGAGAAACAAACTTAATTTGATAGCGGACAACGTATCTGTCTAGCTGGTATTAGTTGTGCACTAGTATTCCTATGGCTGTTTCTATGGCATATGACAGCCATCTTGGATTTTTTCAAAAAGTCCAAGGGAACTTGTTTGCTATCTGACATATATGAATAAAATGGGTAATAAGGGTGTGGAAAACTCTGAGTAAATAATTAATTTGATAAAAATCAACATAGATACGTACACATTTCTATAGAATTCCATAAATTGGCGGCCATTTTGGACTTTTTGGCCAAACGGTAATTTTTTACCGTGGGCTACGGCTCTAATTTGATTAAGTATGTCAAAAGGTACCCACATGCAAAATTTAGTGCTTTTATCCGCCGTGTCACGATTTTTTCCTTAAGCCACCGGACTAACTGGCATTAATGTTATTATAGATAATTAAGATACATGTATTGTTAAGTATTTCCTAAAAACATCCGTTTAATTGGTTAGTCATGTTGAAAGAGACAAGAAAAAAAGAGGAGGCTTCAAGTTTTTTTCCAACTTTATACTGAGCAATAAGAAAAGACAATATTCGATTTAATTAATGAATTTTATAGTAATATTGAAAATTAAAGAAACAATACAATGTGATTTCTATGGGAACACGTGAATTTGTCTATGTAAGCAAACATCTCTATATAACATAATTAAATGTCGTTGTAATCAATGTGCATCTCAAACATTCCAAAGGGACAGTAAAAGACTTCAGCTGGAATCTAAAAGCCAAAGAGAAATCATAGACTTCATTATTGACCATTGCCGACTGCATCAGTACCGCTTACCAAAAACTATATCAGTGGTGCTGAACTCTTGTCGATACCAATAGAGGTCGTATGCACTTACAAATTCATTTGCATCAAGGACGCCATTTGCGTTCAAAAAGTGATTGAATCTCAGCCGTGTTGCGGTGAACAAACAGGAATTTGGAATACTCATCTATCGTCAACTTGCCATTGCAGTCAATATCAAAAGTGTCAAACATATCCGATGAGATTTGGAGGTCCCCCTTCGTTGAAAGAGCCATGTTCATCTCCTCATCCCGCATCATACCTTTAAAAGTAAATGCTGTTCTATAGTTGGTGTATTGGTTTGACCACCAGACCCGAAAAGCATTGGAAAATATACCATTCACCGCCATAGCTCTCCAAGATGGCAGAACCTCTTGAGCCCGTTCCGTAGTTAAACCAACGAATTCCTCTTCATTAACAACGCCATCTTCATCAACGTCGATGATATCAAAGTATGCTTTAAACTTGGTAATGAAGTAGGGACTAAACTTTCCATTGGCGTGCTAAAATGTGAATAAAGTATTTTCTATGTCCCATCCTTGTCTGTCTTACATATTAGATCTGATCTTTCTGAACACTGAAACGCTCTTTTAAAAGGATGAAATTGGTTTTCAAATGGGCCTTGACTATTTTTTATATATCATATTTTTGCAGGTGTATAATTTGTTATAGATATGACATTTTCTCGGATGTATCCTGTTTAAAATGTTTTGGATTGGGTTTAACACGGACATATGAGACATTGTAATTGGTTTAAATAGGTGTATTATTTGTCTGAGTTATAACAATGATTATTCCCAATAAATATTGGTTTTATGATTTTTTGTTTTGTTTTGTTTTGTTTATACACACGTTAAGTCACCATCCAAGAAAAACAGAAAACATTCTCTTATTTAGTGAAGTGAAATACATTAAAAGGTTACAGACTAGCAGAAAATCCCACCACCTGCACCTTTAAATCATGCTTCTCTATCAATACCGTCTTAAATTGTTTCAATAAAAGAACCATGATAATAAAGCTTTTCTGGACCCACCTTCTCGATACTTGAAGAATCGACAGCTAGAACAGCAACCAGTAAGAGGAGATTTATCAGCTCAGTGGACAACATTTTTTGAACTCTAAATGGTCAAGGTTTCTAAAACAAGACAGTCAACAGATTTAAAAAGTAAACAACTAATTAATTCCCTTTTTAAAGAAATAATCAGAGTTTCCTTTTTACAATTTCTACCTCGATTTCTACCACATCTTTGAAACACACTTAAAGGCCAAAAATGTAAAATAAAAATAAATAAAGAAAAAGAATATACGTATTATAATTCATATCACTTTAGCTGTATTAAAACCGGAGACTTTCTAGTTTGCATTAATTTATCATTTATGCCTGGTCTTTATGGGTTTGTTTCGTTCTTATCTCAGTGGAAAAAATACAATACTGCACGTGCGGCGCTCGGACTTACATGTATCATTTACAATTACCAGCACTACTACATGACAATCCTTATGTTCAGTTTCATCATATATATATATATATACTGAGTACTAAGTAAATAGGCAAAGGGTGCCATTTTCATGATAGTACCTGATATGATATCAACCCAAATGTTATTGAACAGTATACATGTACATACCGTAACAGTTTCCTGTCCTACAATTCCATAAGAGATCTGCACCTTGATTGATGTTTGGTGTTTGCAGGAGGGCGGTTAATTTATAATACAGTTACAATGAAATGTATTCCAGATAGAGTTGCGTTGTCACGTACGCGTCCCCCCTATTCCTCTATTTTGCCAGCAGCTATCGTGTTTAACTTTGTGTAATCAAATGTAAGTACCAAACTACATGTTAATACGGGCTACCTAAAAAAGAGCGTCATAATGCTGTCAGGCATATTTCCTTGCTACATTAAGTATGTCAGAGAGAGTTTCTTTAGCTGTGTTAGGGTATAAGAATGATGTTATTTTTCTCTTCAGTCAGCAGTCTAGCAGGACATCTTCATCAGTGAATGAGGCTATCCAAGTGAATAGCCTCTATTCAGGAGATACACATGCACCCCCCCCCCCCACACACACACACACACCAATCATTCTTACTTGATATTACACTGTTCTTATACCGTTTGATGAATCGAATTTTCAAAAGGCTATACATTTACTTTGTTTCTTACAAATACAAAGCAACAGTTTTGTAAGGAATTTTGCAAGGAATCATCTTAGTATGCAACAGTAAAATGTCATCCTAACCAATGGTATGCTTACCCGCACGAAAATGCAGTAGTATCCCGCAAGAAAATGCAGTAGTATCGAAGTAGCAAAAAAGCATTAATGCAGTAGTGGTGTGGAGCATATTTGCAATAGAAATGCAGCATAGCCTACTGCAATTCTACTCCAAAAAGTACATAGGTTTGTACAGAGAGGAGCATTAATGCAGTAGATTAGCAGCATGATAGAAGCATGTTTCAAATATGCTAATTAGCTCCCAAATAGAAGCAGATTTGAAGCATGTTTGCAGTGTGATTGCAGTAGTCTAATGCGCTGGAGTATCTACTGCGTTTTCTTGCGGGTAGGCACCGAAAAAAAAAGCTGCCAAAAAGCAACATCAACAATCAGTAACATGTAATTTAAAAGTTAAAACTTAATGGACAGATAACCTTTTTGTCATTTCCATCTTCATCAGTAACGTTTATGTTAAATAAAATCAGTTGCCAAACTGTTGTACATACCAAAACAGCTCACATGCACGCAAATTCATTGGTATCAGTGTAATTATATTCGTTGTGATAGATAGCATCAAAATATTGTTAAATATTTCCTGAAAACATCCATCTAAATTGTAAATAATGTTGAAAGAGACAAAAATAAAAAAGAGGCTTTTATGTTTTATTCCAAATATATACCCAGGAAAAGAAAGGACAATAATCATTTTCAGTAATGTCTGTTATAATAACTGCATGGAAACAGTTCAGAGTAATATTGAACATTGAAGAGAAAATACAGAGTGATTTTTATGTGGAAACGTAAATTCGTCTATCAAAGAAAACATCTCAAAGATTTCAAAGGTACAAAAAGCCAAAAGCAAGCGGTCGACCTATATCTTGGCAATTGCCGACTGCATCAGTACCGCTTGCCTATAATTACATCAGTGGTGCTGAACTCTTGTCGATACCAATAGAGGTCGTATGCACTTACAAATTCTTCTGCATCAAGGACGCCATTTGCGTTCTGATCAATTGCACCAAAAATTGGTTGAATTTCAGCCGTGTTGCGGTGAACAAACAGGAATTTGGAATACTCATCTATCGTTAACTTGCCATCGCAGTCAATATCAAAAGTGCCAAACATATTCCATGAGATTTGGGAGACCTCCTCCGTTGTAATAGGAATGTCTATCTCGTGAACCCGAATCATATCTTCAAAAGTGAAGGCTGTTTTATTGTTAGAGTATTCGTTTGACCACCAGACCCGAAAGGCGTTGGAAAACATACCATTCCAAGCCATGGCTCTCCAGGACGGCAGAACGTTTTGAGCTCGTTTTGTTGTTAAATCAACGAATTCCTTCTCAGTTACAACGCCATCTTCATCGACGTCGATGATATCAAAGAATGCTTTGAACTTGGTTATCCGGTAGGAAGTAAACTTTCCCTTGTAATTCTAAAATATGAAGGAATTATATTTTATTACCCAGCATTATCCGTCTTTCACATTAGGAGTCGATCTCTCTGAACGCTGAATTGTTCCTATAACAGGACGTAGATTGGTTTCCAAATGGGCCCTGGCTATTATTTATATAGCATGTATTTGGGGTGTATTATTTGTTTTAGATATGATATTTTCTTGCAGTATCCTGTTTACACATTTGGAATATTTAGATTCGGTTTAAAACGGACATGAGATGCTGTAATTGTTTTGATCAGGTGTATTATTTTTTCTTAAAAAGCCATTGATTTTGCCAAATAAGTATTGGTTTTATGAAAATGTTTTCTTCTTTTATGTTGTATTTTGTTAATACACACGTTAAGTCACCTTTAAGAAAAAATGCTTTCTGTTATTCAATAAAACACACTTAACGCTTGCAGACTAGCAGAAAATCCCAACACAACTCCCTGCAATTTAAGAACTGTGTTGCCTTTCAGTGTATAAGCTTGTTTCAATAGCCAGACGCTAATAACAAACGCTTTTCAGGACTTACCTTCACAATACTTGAAGAATTGACAGCTTGAACAGCAACCAGTAGGAGCAGACTTATCAGCTGAATGGATGACATTATCTTAAATTCTAAATTCCCAAGTTTTCTAAAAGGGAGTCAACAGATCTAAAAAGTAAACAACTGATCTGAAATATGATTTTATTAAATCACTTGTTTAAATATATAATCAGGGTTCCATTTTTACAATTTACACCTAGATATATCTTCCACATCTATTAAACACGTTTATAAATAATAATTATAATAGTGATAGAAGAAGAATATACGTATTATAATGTATGTCACTCTTAATACTTGAGTCGTACAAATAAAAGCTAACAATCGCTTTGCCTGGTCTTTATGATTCTGTTCAGTCCTGAATTGTTCTTAGCTCAGTGGGGAAAATAACAAGGCAGCAAAGCTGTCAAATGTACAGACAAAAAGCAGAAAATAACAATGCACAAAATAGGCTACTGTCAATTCTGATGCAAAAGTACATTATGCTTAACTGCAAATTCAACATCAAATTTTAATTATGCTCAGCAGGAAATACTGATGTAAGTAAAATGTGTAACAAGCATAAGGCTTCAGCATAAGGCCGATGGGAGTTAAAGTTCACACTTTGTAAATGCCAGAATGAGAAAAATGAAAATTTTACACAAAACTGCATAAATTCAATAATAAATGATAACCCAATTGAGCTGGCTTTCTAATTTGAACTGCAATTTGAACTTTCATAATGTTTCTAGTAGCAGTGCAAAAATTTTTTTGTCAATTTTGATGTAACATTACATAATAAATAACAGAATAATTATCACCAATTTTCGATAATTGACTATAAATAGCATTGAAATGTAGAAAACTTGATTACCATTCAGCTTCATGTCCATGGGAGCTCTAAGTCCCACAATGAATATGCCAAAACGATAATAATGAATATTTCACTAAAATGTATAACTTCCAGAAAAAGACGCCAATTAGACTGCTTTTCCAGCTCAGGCTGCATTTTAGTCCTCTGTTTCTTTTTTGAAAGTTTGACAGTCATAAGTAACATGGTTTTCCCATAATGGTCATCATGGCAGCAGCACCAAAAATTGTGTTTTCTTCTATTTTTACAGTTTACTGCAATTTTTATATGATCAACTAAGAAAATTGATGAGATGGGAAAAATATCAATACAACAGTGTTAAATGTCCAATTTCCTCCATTCTGAGATTCTGAACATAGTGGATGATTGAATCTGACAAACTGCAATAATATGAGTTTATTTCCATTTTTGACACTTTATTACACAAAACACGATAACAAGTTTACCATAATTTTTATATAATCAACTTACAATATTGTAAAGATGCAGGAAATGTCAAACAAAACTACAATTAAGAGAATTAATTGTATTTATGTAGCAAATGGTTTGTTTTAGTGGTGCTATTAACTTTTTGGTAATACATCAACGTTTTGTTTGGGTCTTGTGTCTGCACATTTTGACCTTAAGTAGTTGACCAAGACAAGGTGTTAACAGATGTCCAGGGTTAAGGAATGTCTTAGCTGCTGTGTATCAAGGCACTCACAAGTATATTCTATGAAAGATGTTTTGGAGATTAATTCCATTGAGCTGCATTCAGTGAGAAGTCATTCAGCTTTGTAGCTGCGGATATATTTACCCGCAGTTTTAGCAGCTACACTGTATTATTACTAACGTTTCTTTATTGTTATTTGTACACTGGTTAGATTATGCTGATTTTCGAACTCAACCTGCGTTTTAGTAAGATTGACCACTCCTGTGAGTATAATGACAATTGGCCTATCTATTTTTCTTATATTGTGTTATCAGTGTTGCATATAAGCTGAAAAATATGTGAAAAATTTTCACAAAAAAAAGGAAAGTTTGGCGTAGTCAAACGACATTTTATGGCGACAACAATCTCCAGAGAGCTTATTTAAGCACATGTGCATTCTGCTCATGCTCAATGGGGAATACCCGCTTTAAGGGTATGCCGCTAGATGGCGTGGGGGTGAAAGCAGTCCTTCTAAAGTCTCGCACAATCTCGCTCAATGCTTTACACCAGAGTTTAACATGGAACGTGTGCACGCGTCGCTGACAGTGAACCAACTCAAACGCAATTTACTTGAATGTGGTGCCATAACATCTGGATGAAAATGTGAATTGACTGAAAGGTATGTGTTTTCTTTTCATTTAGTGCTTGAAAAACACGAATGCTAACTATTTTCCTTGAAGAAATGAAAAATTAGTCGAGGTGTGTGTGTCAAATCTGACATGTTATGTACATGTAGACTACTGTAGGTACGAGTAGGCTTACGCTCATATTTTGTTTAAGTAGCACGAAAGACAAAGATTTTTTATACTTAATAAATGAACTCATTTATTTTCTTTATAAGGTTACCCAAAGAAGGCCCATATATTGGGGGCAAAGCCTGAAGCTGTCGATTTCAGGACTCCAGGACAGTCAACTTCAAGAGCAGGATAAAATGATTACTTCAGGAATCTTACCTATCACTTCACAACAGCGGTAAAGATTGATGTAGCCACCAGTTATGCCTACCCTAAAGCTGACTTACAGGCGGCTGTGATGGACAACAACTATTTCCAAGTGCCATGAAAGAATAAAGCATGGATAGAGGGAATGATGTAAGTGAAAACAGAGGTCTTTGAGAATCGGGCCCAAATATCAAACTAGGTGATGTGTGACATCATAGAATTATAATATTGTATCTAAACTATTTAATGCTGTAACCATCTACCATGCTTTAATGGGATATGAATATTTCAGGTTGAGGAACAAACAGCGAACACTGAGCATAGCAAGTTATAACAAGGAAAGAGCGCAATCTGACACAAGGAGAGACAATGGCGGATCACTGCTTCCAGATTTGGAGAGATAATTGCAGCTACAGAGAAGAAGTATATAAACAAAATGTATGAATCATTGTTGTGTCCAAAACCATTCCAGACACATGACAGTCGGACCCGGACCTGATTTCCCCTTTTGGAATGTGTATCTCGTGCACGAATTTGGGCCTAAAGAAAACCCGCAAATACTATACTCAGTTAGAAGGCCAGATGTTCATTACAAATCGCCCATTCTGCTATTTTGTTGTGTTTACATTCAAAGATCTGTTTGTGGGGTTGATTCATTCTGACACTGGATATTTTTTTACATGTATTTTGCCCAGGATAACTTTTTTTAATGAAAAACACTATAGGAAGTATGTGTCAGCTAGTTTATAGAAAGTACCCCTGTATGAGATGGTTTTAGCTGAAATCACAATTTTGAAGTGCAATTTTAAAAAAATGTTTTAACTAAAATGAAATAATTTGGTGGTGCTATATTCTTTACAAAAAGTACTTGCCTGTTGATGCTGTTTTTAATAATATTTAACTGTAATGAAAAAAACCTATTATGCTATTTTGTAAAATATTTTTAGTGGGATGAAATAATATGATAGTTGTATTTACAGCAAATAATTTGTTTTTTTTTTTTTTTTTGCTTTTTAAAGAATTTTCAAAGTGATGACATAATGTGGTGGTTCTATTCAAGTAAAATAATTCATAAGTACTATTTTGTAAAAAGGAACAAAAAACTGTGTTCGTTTGTAAAATGTTTGCTTTATTTAATTTTTGTTTCTTAAACTGTTACAAAAAGTATTCCGTACCTACAGTAATCCATTGGCTGAGAAATTGCAGCTATACATTCAGGAAAGTAATAGCACAAATAAATTATCTAAGTATTACATGGTTTCATGGTTTTTACTATGGACTGAATAATTATTTTGTTTAAATAAAATATTTGGTTTTGCTACTTTTTAATGAATTTTCAGAGCGATGAAATAATATGGTGTTTCTACTCAAGTAAAACAAGTAAAACTTGTAAAAAAAAAAAAAAAAAAAAAAAAAAAAACTGTTCATTTATAAAATGTTTTCTTTCTTTAAATTTTATTTCTTGAACTGTTACAAAAAGATTTCCAAACCTGCATTATTCCATTGGCTGAGAAATTGCATCTATACATGTACAAATAAATTATCTAACTATACCTAGTTTTATGATTCTTACGATGTACTGAATTATTATTTTAAATAAAACTAATTATTTAATTAACATTACCGGTCATGCTCAATACATCAATAAAAAAGGATATTACTTAATAACACAGCCTTATACGGTGTAAGGTTTAGTTTACTTTTGTTGTGATTGAGGAGCCTGGTGTCCAGCTCATCTAATGCATTTATTTGCATAAATGACAACTTTTCATTCGGGGTGGTGCCCCATGAGTTTTGCACTTTATTTCATTCATCACAGTGTCTCCGTAGGAGGAACACATAGTACTCTTACTTTTGAATCTGTTATTTCTACTTGAAATTTATAGTTTAAAGGAATGGCAGAAATGGTGAGTTTTAATACTGTTTATTGATTATTATTGATTATTGATGATTAGTTATTTATTATTGGTGATTATTGAAATGTATAAATTTTTGAGTAAGTAAATTTGAACACGTAAATAACCGTTAGTAAGTACATTGTTGTAATTTTCTTTTTCTTTTCTTCTTTTTTAGTTTTTACGTGTCTTGTGAATCCATGTGAATAAACCAAGATCCAGTGAAAAACACATGCCTTTTCTTTGACTTTTAATACACCTATATAGTCCTTGCGTGCTATATAAAGTAAAAACATTTCTCAATCATCCCACGGAAATTTCCATCATGGCCTACCACGGCAGCTTACAAGATTTCGGACTATCTCATAGACGATTCAGAACCAACAGTTTGCGTTCGGCATCGGAATCCCAAAGGACAAAAGCCGCACTCGCTATGGCTAATGCTCAGTTGGAATTCGAAGAAGCGGAAACCGCACTAAGGCGTCGGTATCGCGAGCAAGAGCTAAAAGACGAAATGAGAATGCTTTCCCTACGAGCCCAGGTGAGACGGCGGGAAATTGAGGCTGAAATTCAGGAAGACGCATCTTTATCGGAACACAACTTCACGATTGATCGCTACTTTAATTCCATGGAAGAAGGTAACGTTGATACTATTGATGCACATAATCTGACAAATTCCGATCATGTTTCTCATCAACATGTCAGTGCACAACAGCAACAGCAGAGTGAGCAACAGCGGTCACGCATGAATGCACATCACCCGCATTCCACGCAACAGCTTCAGCAATTAGGAGTGTCATATGAGACGGAGCCCACTCAACCGAAACCGATGTCAAGGACAAATCAACCACAGCAGTTCCCTACGGCAGCCCAGTCGTCACAACCGTCACAGCTACAGCAACCGTACATTGTGCCATCCCATACAGATCCAGCGATGACATTTAACCCCCATGCAACAGAATATACACCAATGACAGCGCAGTCAATAGGTACGTCTACCATAGAGCAACAACGTCAGCTTACCATGAATGACCAAGTAGCACACTTACTTCAACAACAACAACGAACTTTACAAGAAATCACGCTGAACCAAGAAATGCCCAAACGTGAGTACTTGTATTTCAATGGTGATCCCGTATCATACCCGACTTTCATAAGAAACTTTGAGACTAATATAGAACAAAGAGTACCAGACTTTAGAAGTAAACTGTCATATCTCATACAGTACTGCACAGGTGAAGCCAAAGAAGCCATAAAAAGCTGTGTCATACTTGAACCAGAGGAAGGTTATTTCCAGGCTAGAAACATATTACAGACCCATTTCGGACAAAAACACATCATCATAAAAGCTATGTTGGAGAAAATAGTAACAGGTCCTCCCATTAAAGCGTCAGACGTTACACGACTCTCCAAGCTTTCAAGAGACATGACCACGTGCCAAATGACAGCATCCAAGATGGGATACTATGAAGATTTGAATTCTATGGATACTCTGGAAAAAGTGGTCCGGCGATTACCGCAATATCTCCAAGCTGGATGGGCCAAACGTTCCGGAAAATTGTTGAATCAGTGGATTGAGGTCAAGTTCAAGGATCTCGCAGATTACCTGGAGGAAATGGTACAGATTGCCAACACAAGGTTCGGACAATTGGTAGGATCCAAGCCGGATGTGAAACCTAAGTCAAAGGTCAGTTGTCACAACCCGTCCTATAAGACCACTACCCTAGCCACTAACGTTCACCCTGCCGAGAAAAGCAACAGTAACTCCAACAAGTACCAGCCATCGTCAGTCCAGAGAGACCCGTGTGTGTTTTGTTCTGGAAATCATACTATAAAGCAATGTTTCAAATTTGCTAGAATGAATTACAGCAATAGGAGAAATTTTGTGTCGGAAAACAAACTGTGTTTCAATTGTCTTAGTCCAACCCTCCACACACGGCGAGAACGTGTCAATGGAAACAATTGTGTCAAGTCCCTGGATGTGGCAAGCGACATCACGCGTTACTACACCCACCCTGTGTATCTGCCAACAGCCCCGCACTGCAACGTGAGCCTGGTGCCAACGCTACGTCTGTTGTTACTGACCCCGTAGTTGCAGTCCAGAGTGCTGCGGTAGCGACAGGAAGAAGAATCAGTCTACAGATTGTCCCAGTGACCGTGAGCGGCGGCAATGGTGGACCGATTATTGAAACTTATGCATTTTTAGATAATGGATCTGATCACAGTTTATGTTTACACAGTTTAGCTGAAAAGTTAGGTGCCAGTGGGAAACCTATCCAGTACAGTGTCAGTACAGTTAACGATGAAAGTTGCGTAAACCAAGGACAAGAAGTACAGCTAGAAGTGAAAGCTATCAATAGCCAACAAGGATTGATTCTAGATCAAGTTTGGACGACCGACAGACTACCGATCTGTGAAAAGAACATTCCAAATAACTCCGACATTTCAGAGTGGAGCCATTTGAAAGATGTCCAACTGCCAGAGCTAGATGACAAAACAGTTACCATTCTCATCGGTAATGATCACCCTGAAGCTCATTGGCGCATAGAAGAGAGACGAGGCGATAAGAAACAACCGTACGCGATCCGAACGATTTTAGGATGGACTATATTAGGTCCCATGAAAAGACCAAATGATGGTGACGTCACGGTTAATTTCATTCATGCAGACCAGGTACTCGGATGTGACAATTCTCTGAGAGGCTGCGATTCCATTTCTACCCAGCTAAGCAAGATTTACAACAGTGAATTCAGTGAGTCTTCAGTTAGCAGCAGCCAATGTATGTCGTTAGAAGATAAGAAAGCGAAGAGGATCATGGATGAGTCCGTAGTATTTATTGACGGACATTACCAAGTTTCACTTCCTTGGAAGTCAGACGAGCTCTTACCCAATAACAAGCCAGCAGCTGAAAAGCGCTTGAATCTGCTCAAAAGACGTTTACAGCGTGACGAAAAACTACGAGAGAAGTATACTCAAGCTGTTCAGGAGTATATTGATAAAGGACACGCTCAGAAGATTGACCACAGAAATATGCATAATAACAGCAATTCTGTTTGGTACTTACCTCATCACCCTGTGATCAATTCAAAGAAGTCCAAAATTAGAGTTGTCTTCGATTGTGCAGCGAAATATGCAGGCGTTTCGCTGAATGATTCCTTGTTACAGGGTCCGGATTTAACCAATTCACTCATTGGAGTTCTCCTTAGATTCCGCCAGGAGAAGATAGCTATTGTTGCTGATATTGAGCAAATGTATCATCAAGTGAGAGTGCACCCTGATGATCGTGACGCCTTACGATTCTTATGGTGGCCGGCAGGAGATCTCAGCAAACAACCAGAAGAATACCAAATGTTAGTCCACGTGTTTGGTGCTACTTCCTCTGCAAGTTGTACAGTCTACGCTCTCCTCAAAAATGCAGAAGATCATGGAAAGGACTTTGATTTCCAGACCGTTGAAACTGTCTACAGAAACTTCTATGTTGACGATTGCTTAAATTCTGTAGAGACTGTCGATGAAGCTAAGAGGATGATCACTCAACTCACCTCATTACTGCAGAAAGGTGGATTTCATCTGACCAAGTGGATATCGAACCAGGAGGAAGTTCTATCCAGTGTGCCCACAGCGGAGCAAGCACCGTCGGTCAGAAATGTAAACTTTGACAAACAGCCGATAGAACATGCGTTAGGCGTACAGTGGAACATAGAAAAGGATACTGCGTCCGTGAGAGAGATATAAAGAATACTCGCAGAGGTATTTTGTCATTTATTGCATCGATATATGATCCACTGGGTTTTGCAGCGCCACTTATTCTCAAACCTAAACAGATACTCCAAGAATTGTGTCGGGAAGGCATTGCATGGGACAGTGACTTACCTGCAGAGCATCTTAATGCATGGACACAGTGGAGAGAAGGATTGGACAATTTACAAACAATTGAAGTACCAAGATGCTACAAATCACCTCAATTAGCAGATATTCAGTCCATTGAACTTCACCATTTTTCAGATGCCTCTTTATCCGGCTACGGCATTGTTTCCTACTTGCGATTTGTTGATATTAACCAGCAAGTATCTTGCAACATTGTCATGGGAAAATCACGTGTAGCGCCTCTGAAATCAGTGACTGTTCCACGAATGGAGCTGACAGCTGCTACATTGTCTGCGAAAGTTCACAAACAAATGATGGAGGAGCTACAACTGCCCATTCATCGTGTTGTTTTCTGGACAGATTCTACGATTGTGCTCCAGTACATTCGGAATTCCGCGACCAGATTCCAAGTTTTTGTTGCCAATCGTTTACAAATGATACATGATGTTTCATCCCCGTCGCAGTGGTATCATGTTGATTCAGATCAGAACCCGGCAGATTACGCTTCCAGAGGAATACAGCTCAGAAGTGATAACGGTGATGACATACAGCGTTGGTTACATGGCCCAGCTTTCTTGTACCAGCCCGAGATACACTGGCCGAAACAACCAGATCATCTACATGAAATTCCAGAAAATGATAGAAAAGTGAAACGTAAATCAGCTCATGTACATGTCACTACGTCGTCGGAAGTATTGGACGGTGTAGAGCGATTGTTGCATCATTTCTCATCGTGGTATACTTTACAGAAATCAGTTGCCTGGATTTTGCGTTTCAAACGCTACTTACTGTCCCGCGTGAGACAATTGACAGTAGATAGAAACAATGGACCATTA
This sequence comes from Lingula anatina, assembly GCF_051362555.1. Lineage (NCBI taxonomy): Eukaryota > Metazoa > Brachiopoda > Lingulata > Lingulida > Lingulidae > Lingula > Lingula anatina. Next base: position 12,872,031 of record NC_141771.1, on the reverse strand, counting down.
ACAGTACAGGAAATCGCGCTTGCTACTGATGCCATTGTGATGTATGTACAAGCAAAATCATTTCACAAAGAGTACAACGTTGTATCATCTGCAATGACCAAAAAACCCGATTCCAAGGGATACGTGAGCCCATTGCGCAAGCTATCTCCGATCAAAATTGATGGGATTCTGTGTGTAGGAGGACGTCTCCAGAATGCAGCGATATCTACCTCACAGAAACACCCGAAAATTCTTCCACATGATCATCACGTTACTGAAATCATTGTGCGACACTATCACATTAAGGAAGGACATGTGGGAGCATATCACGTGTTATCTGTGATACGTCAAGAATTTTGGATAACGCGTGGATTGTCAACAGTGAAAAAAGTCATTCGCAAGTGCATGGTGTGCCGCAGATGGAATGCAGTTCCCAGCAGTCAAGTTATGGCCCCACTTCCAAGAAGTCGTGTGACACCAGGGAAGCCACCATTTCATTCAGTAGGTGTCGACTACTTTGGACCACTGTTAGTGAAATGCGGAAGACGAACAAATAAGCGTTATGGTTGCATTTTTACGTGCATGGCGACTAGAGCAGTTCATTTGGAGATATCATATAATCTGTCATCAGACTCATTCATTCAAGCAGTTTTGCGTTTCATTAGTCGGCGAGGACCGCCGTGTGAAATTTTCAGTGACAACGGGACTAATTTCAGAGGTGCTGAAACAGATCTAAAACGCATTTTACAGCAGTGGAATCAAGAAAAAATCAGTGATTATCTGTTACGACGCAACATTCAGTGGTATTTCAATCCTCCAAATGCAAGCCACGCAGGTGGCGTATGGGAGCGTTTAATCAGATCAGTGCGGAAAATCATGCGTTCGATTTTGGGAAATAGATTGGTAGATGACGAGACATTACTTACTGTACTTGCTGAAGTTGAGAAAATCATGAATGATCGTCCGTTGATCCGCAAAGCAGACCATTATTACGAACTAGAAACCCTGTCACCAAATCAACTACTGTTGCTGCGTTCGAATCCCTGTTTGCCCGCTGACAATTTCACAGAACGTGATCAATATAATGAACAGTGGAAACACGCGCAGTTAATTGCAGACCAATTCTGGCAGCGATGGATTAAAGAATACTTGCCTGTACTTCAGGAGCGTCAGAAATGGCTCCGACCAGCAAAGAACTTTGAAAAAGGTGACTTTGTTTTACTTATTGATGAAAATGCCTTTCGCGGCCAGTGGCCTAAAGGACTGATAGAGGAAACTTTTCCTGATAAATACGGACATGTGCGCCAGGTGATTGTTAAGACGGCCAAGGGACGCTTTCGCCGTGATGTGCGAAAACTGTGTTTATTGGAAGGAAATTTTGTTTAATGTGCAATGCATTTAAGTGACAGTGACTTTATAGGACATATTTGAGTTAGTTAAATAGTGTTTATATTTGATTAGAAAGGCTATTTTGAATCTTGATTAAATCGCCTTTCGGTGGCCGGTATGTAAGGTTTAGTTTACTTTTGTTGTGATTGAGGAGCCTGGTGTCCAGCTCATCTAATGCATTTATTTGCATAAATGACAACTTTTCATTCGGGGTGGTGCCCCATGAGTTTTGCACTTTATTTCATTCATCACAGTGTCTCCGTAGGAGGAACACATAGTACTCTTACTTTTGAATCTGTTATTTCTACTTGAAATTTATAGTTTAAAGGAATGGCAGAAATGGTGAGTTTTAATACTGTTTATTGATTATTATTGATTATTGATGATTAGTTATTTATTATTGGTGATTATTGAAATGTATAAATTTTTGAGTAAGTAAATTTGAACACGTAAATAACCGTTAGTAAGTACATTGTTGTAATTTTCTTTTTCTTTTCTTCTTTTTTAGTTTTTACGTGTCTTGTGAATCCATGTGAATAAACCAAGATCCAGTGAAAAACACATGCCTTTTCTTTGACTTTTAATACACCTATATAGTCCTTGCGTGCTATATATACGGGTAGTAGGCTACCGGCACTTATGTATATTTACTGACAACTCTTCTGAAGTTGCGGACATAAGAAAACGCACTTTGATAAATCATACTTCCTAGGGGTACTTTCTTGCTATGGAGCTCTCTTTCCAAAACTTTATAAGTTTTGCCAAGATCAATTAACCTTTTTCCGTGTATTCTTTTTGAGGCAACTCGTCTATCTTTAGGGGCCTAATTACTGTGCCTGGGTCATGTTGTAACTGTCCCTTTAACATGCAAGGTGTGTTGACATGGGCAACCCTTCACTTCAAACGAAGCCCTGAATCCTCAGGAAAATTATGCCCACCTTGCCGACTTTAACATTCAGGTACACAACAATACTGAGGCAAGTTTATTCAGGCCAGTGCCACAGTCCAACACATGTTATTTCCAAAATGGCGACTGTGGAAGGACTGAATTCACACTAGCGACACCTGGTGCCAAGCGGGCTGGTATCCCCCATTGTGCCCTAGAGGGGTAATCTCCTTAGAGGCACATGTTGCTACTTATACCATGGGGCATCACTGCCTGGCCTCATTTTGCTTGATTCATTCTGTTCACGAGCATGATACAATTAAGCTACAAGTTATCTCAAATCTGCAACTGAAATCTTCAGTTCAAAAAATTTCATTTTACCTCTATGAGAACTTTCCAGCAGTTCACTCGATCTGTTGAAGCGTACAGTGACAGATTCTGCACAACTTCAAGCAAGGATCAACAGTACAAATTGCTGACTGTTACATGAATGCGGTAAGTTTTAGTTTCTCTAGCTATTTAGCAGTTGCAGTTGACAATATGTTCTTTATCCAGGAGTCGCTTGTTTGCTCCGATAGCGGTCACTGGGACTGCACAAAGAAATTAAGGGTCCTTGCGTGTAGATTCTCCAGGCACCTGATGACATAGGCGGACGCAATGTCCCGATATTTAATGGATATCGCATGGGCACATGTTATGCCGATTCAGTTACCTACTTTTAGTTTCCCACTTCTATAATATTCCTCGTCAGACGTTTCACTGTTCAGGGTAGATACCTTAGCAAGGTAGGGTATCTTGCTCAGACTGAAGTGCACATCATTATAATCCAGCTCAATCCAAAAATCAACCCTCCTTTCCTCATCAACTATTCTTTTTTGTTAGCACTGAAGTTACCATTTACACCTACTGTTTACTTATCATTGAGTTTCACATTTATAGCTCTTTCTTTAAGTCTTCTGAAGAAAATTTGTGGTCTTATATCACCCCCCCCCCCTCCCCTTCACACATATCTACTACTTGGGTTCACTTACTTAGGGCATTACCACTGATAGAGCATCTTAATTAAGTCAGAAAAGTAAGTAGTTATTAGCTTTTCACTTTTCAGTAAGCAGGATAATTTTGCATGGGTATTACAAGTCCCCCAGATATGGAAGATTTAACTACTTATTGAAGCACAGTGCCTTCATTTTTATCATATTCAATAACCTCTGTCCATTTTCTTAGGACTTCTCTGTTTCAGCTTTCAGTGGGATATTGCACAACTTTCCCACCCTAGTTAATCGTAAAAACATGTATTCCTGACCCATTTTCAAGTCACAAGGCTCCATGAAAAGTCTCCTGTTCTCTGATTTAAATTAAAATTACAACCTAGCTTTACGACCCTTCTATGGCCTATTAACTGAGGCTGGTCCCTTAATTAAGCAGTTGATAGAGGCTTACAATCCCTGACCCTACTGCTGACGGGTAATTATGCCCTCACCATAGCTAATACATCCTGGCCACCTGTTATGATAGTGATAAAGGCTGACAGCTGCCCAGTAGTAGTTCTCTAAAGATAAATACGAGCTATAAAGATGAACAAATACACTGGAATTACGAGTTACTGGCGAAATAGACTGAATTACTTTAATCATTCAAATTCAGTGGCGACTATTAAGTAATACATCTGAACTCACAACAAGCTAAAACATAAAATTTATATAATATATATATATATCTGAGCTTCAAAAATGCACACTAGCTTAGACATGCTTTTGAAATCCTAATGTTTTTAGGACCAGTGGTTGAAATAGAAGAACGCATTTTATAATATACGTCAATTTAATAATTATCTTGGGCATCGGTTATTTTAGAGGCTAACATGACAACTAGCCATATATTTGAGTGTAAATAAAGAAATCTTCCAAAAACAAAATAAACGGCTTCATCTTGGAAATTTAGCCTCCTCGGTAGTAAATAAGACCATGATTCAAACCTTCATGTAAAGTGTACCCCATGATAACATACAGTCTTAAGAACAAAGACAGGAGTCTGACATAATTCCAGATGTACACCCTGGCAACCAGGCAAGCATCTTAAGAGGACATTCCATTCACTAGTTTCCTCAATCATCGAGGGTTTGGTTCTTATAATAATAATAATAATAATAATAATAACAATAATAATAATAATAGTAATAATAATATAAGTTTTCACTTTGTTTGCTGAATGCCACTCGGGTTGGAGCACACCTTTCGGACATGGGGCAATACAAACTTAAGCCTAATAAGCATGGACCCATCAGAAAGAATTTCTCTCAGTAAGTTGAACTAAACCCCGCCCCCTTTCACTTTTCTTAATCAGACTCTGACCTTTTCAGGGCCTCATGTAAATTGGTCACTTAACTGGATCACGACCTTTTCAGGGCCAAGGTACACTTCCTTTCTAGGTCAGTTTCTGACCTTTTTAGGGCCTCATCCACGTTGCTTTCTTAACCAGTTTCTGACCTTTTCAGGATCAAGATAAACTTCCTTCATAATCAGAATCCGGCCTTTTTCAGGGCCTTGTGCACTTTAGTTTGTTAAACAAATTCTGTCCTTTTCAGGGCCTCATACACATTTGCTCTCTTATCCGGATCCCGACCTTTTCTAGGCCAAGGTACACGTACTTCTTTTCAGAGCCTTGTGCACATTGGTTTTTTAACGAGATTCTGTCCTTTTCAGGACCAAGGTACACCTTTCTTTACCAGTTTCTGACCTTTTTAGGGTTTATGTACGTTGTGTTCTCTACCAGTTTCTGACCTTTTCAGGGTCTATGTTTGTTGTGTCCTTAACCAATTTCTGACCTTTTCAAGGTTATGGTACATTTCCTTCCTAATCAGATTCTCTCCTTTTCAGGGCACATTTGTTTTTTTAACCAGATTCTGTCCTTTTCAGGACCAATGTTCACCTTTCTTTACCAGTTCCTGATCTTTTCAGGGTCTATGTATGTTGTGTTCTTTACCAGTTTCTGACCTTTTCAATCCTACGGTACACTTCCTTCTTAATCGGATCTTGTCCTTTGCAGGGCACATTCGCTTCTTAACCAGATTCTGTCCTTTTCAGGGCACATTCGTTATTAACCAGATTCTGTCCTTTTCAGGACCAAGGTTCACATTAGTTACTAGTTTTTGACCTTTTCAGGGTCTATGTATTGTTGTGTTCTTTACCAGTTTCTCACCTTTTCAAGGCTATGGTACTCTTCCTTCTTAATCAGATCTTGTCCTTTTCAGGGAAAATTCGTTTTTTAACCAGATTCTGTCCTTTTCAGGACCAAGGTTCACCTTTCTTTACCTGTTTCTGATCTTTTCAGGGTCTATGTATGTTGTGTTCTTTACCATTCTCTGACCTTTTCAAGGCTATGGTACACTTCCTTCTTAACCAGATTCTGCCCTTTTCAGGGCACATTCGTTTCTTCACCAGATTCTGTCCTTTTCAGGGCACATTCGTTTCTTAACCAGATTCTGTCCTTTGCAGGGCCAATGTTCACCTTTTTTTTACCAGTTTACAAATTTTTCAGGGCATCTTGCACATTCGTTTCTAAACCAGCTTCTTTAGTAGATTTCGGCCTTTACAGAGCCTTACATACATTCGTTTCGTTACCAAATTATGTCCTTCTCAAGGTCAAGCTACATTTCCTTTACCAGTTCTCCCCTTTTAGAGCCAATTTGTTTCCTACCAAGATTAAGGCCTCTTCAGGCCCCTTATACACCATGCATGCTGCACAGTTTCAGACCTCTCCATTTCATTTATTTATTTATTTATTTATTTATTTTTCTCATACAGCATTAATGTCATTTCATCTTATTTTTTCTGGCATCTTTCTATGCCACAGGCAGTTTATTTATTTATATTTTACTTCCCACTGCATCGGGACTAACAGCATGCTTTTCCAACATAGTTCTTTATTTATTTATTTATGCGTTCCTCATCAGTATGTTGGGTAGAGCAGCATGCTTTTAGCACATACTTGTTTATTTATTTATATTTTCCTCACCCGCTACATCGGGTTGAGTGGCATGCTTTTATGACATGTTTATTTATTTATTTATATTATCCTCCCCGCTACGTCGGGTTGAGTGGCATGCTTTTATGACATATTTATTTATTTATAATATCCTCCCCGCTACGTCGGGTTGAGTGGCATGCTTTTATGACATTTATTTACTATCCTCCCCGCTACGTCGGGTTGTGTGGCATGCTTTTATGACATAATTTTTTTTATTTACTTTTTTTTATTAATTTAATTATGTTATACTCCCTGCTACGTCGGGTTGTGTGGCATGCTTTTATGACATATTTATTTATTTATATTATCCTCCCCGCTACGTCGGGTTGAGCGGCATGCTTTTATGACAATTATTTACTATCCTCCCCGCTACGTCGGGTTGAGTGGCATGCTTTTATGACATATTTATTTATTTATTTATTTATTTATTTATTTATTTATTTATTTATTTATTTATATTATCCTCCCCACTACGTCGGGTTGATTGGCATGCTTTTATGACATATTTGTTTATTTACTTATACTTTCTTCCCTACTGTGACGGGTCAATAGGCATGCCTTCTTAACAGGGTTATTTATCTTTTTCCCCACTATCAAAAGTGTGTGTATGTGCATGCATGCTTTCATAATTCATTTACTTACTCATTTTCTTTTTACTAATAGCCATTATTTTTGTGGAAATTCATTGTTCTCCAAACTGCATTGGACTACTTCATTCTCTCCTTTGTGGGGTTTTCCTTGCCCAGTGCATTTGGGCACCAGTCAAGGTTATGGCCTCTTTGCAACCCCACAAATGAAATTTGTGCAAAATTGTTGGTAAATAATAACTTTTGCTGACTCGTCGCATCATAATTTTTAGGATGATGAGTCTCATTGAATATTTGATATATAATTTTTATCCCTAAGGCCATAACATTTAATACAGGCAACAATTTGCTACATTGTTATTATTGTTAAAACGATTAGGATAGAGGGGTTATATAATAAAAGCGGCCTGGTTTGGCCAAATCACGAACAAACAATATTCCTTGTTACCTTCTTTCTTGCTATGAATGAGACTATAAAAGTTTGTGGTACACTGAGATGGAGGAGACATAAAAATGTTTAACTGGCAGAAAGAATTACCAAACAGACTGCATTGCCTACTGAAGCTGTATTTTAGTCCCATGTTTCTTTCCTGTAAGTTTGAGAACAGTAAGTGACATGGTTTTTCTGAAATGGTCATCATGGGAGCAGTGCCCAAAATAGGGGTTTCTTCAAAATTTGATGCAACATTACATAATGTTTAACAGCATAATGACCATCAATTTTTAATAATAAAATATTAGTAACATGGACATTCAGAAAACATGACCAGCAAAGGTCTTCAGGCCAATGGAAATTCAAAGTCACACCTTGAAAATGCCAAAATGTAAACAAGACAGCACTGTTCTGACATGGATTTATTTCCATTTTTAACACTTTTTTTAACATAAAACACAATAAACAGTTTACTGCAATTTTATATGATCAACTAAGAAAATTGATGAGATGGGAAAATTATCAAAAAAAACAGTGTTAAATGTCCAATTTCCTCAATTCTGAGATTCTGAACATACTGAATGATTGAATTTGACAAAAGGCAATGATATGAGTTTATTTCCATTTTTGACACTTTATTACACAATACACAATAACAAGTTTACCATCATTTTTACATAATCAACTAACAATGTTGTAAAGATGCAGGAAATGTCAAATAAACACTTTTACGTATCTTATTAATTCAATAATGAGACTGTTAACATGCCTAAGAGTTGAATCTGAGGAAATTTGAAAAAACAGCATAACTTCTAAAATAATGCCCCGATTATGCTGATTTTCGAACTCAACCTGCGTTTTAGTAAGATTGATTACTCCTGTGAGTTTCATGACAACAGGCCTAACGGTTTTCCTTAAAATGTGTTTACAGTGTTGCATATATGCTGAAAAATGAAAAAACAGCATAACTTCTAAAATAGTGGCCTGATCATGCCGATTTCCGAACTTGACCTGCGTTTTAGTAAGGCTGATTACTCCTGTGAGTTTCATGACAACAGGCCTAACGGTTTTCCTTAAAATGTGTTTACAGGGTTGCATATATGCTGTGTCTGTACATAAAAACTAAGATGCTGCACATACGGCGCTCGGACTTACCATTTACAACAACCAGCACTACTATGATGACAACCCTTAACTTCAGCTTCATCCTCTATGAGCTGAGTGCTAAGTGAAAAGACAAGGGGTACCATTTTCATAGTAGTATCTGATAATGTTATTGAACAGTATACATACCGTACCAGTTCCCTGTCCTACAATTCCCTAAGAAATCTGCACCTTGACTGATGCGTGGTGTTTGAAGGAGGGCAGTATATTTAAGTACCATAAAACTGAAATGTATTCCAGATAAATTTGCTTTGTCACGTACTCGTGCCCCCTATTTCTCATGTTATCAATTCCATTTCGCCCGCGGATTTCAAAGCTTAACATTGTGTAATCAACTGTAAGCGCCATACTACACGTTAATACGGGCTACCTAAAAAGAGGCACATTTCCTTGCTACATGAAGTATGTTACATCATTCTTATACCATTTGAGTAATAGAATTTCAAGCAGCTATAGATTTACCTACTTTTCTAACAAATACCCAGTAACAATGTTAATTTTCCATCCCATTTAAGATCAGCTGTGTGAAACAATGCTATCAAATGCAATTTTGACTTCTTGTATCCTTATTGTGGCACTGTTTCGAGGCAAATTGACCAATATATATATATATATATATCACACAGCTGATCTGATATATATATATATATATATATATATATGAGAACCTAACAAAGTGGCACCTTTAATGTAATGCGTAGAGTGATATAGAAAATCATATCATGAACCAATGTTTTTTTGGTTTTTTTTTTATTAAACTTGAAAATTGATTTTTTCACAATTACTTTTTTTCTGATTGTACAACTAAGGCAATTAAATATTGTGCATTGGGTTGAATTAGGTCACAGTGTGATTCATGCATATGCAGATTTACGCCCAATTGCGTCCTATGATTAGACAATGCGTCCTGAGCACCACCAAGTTTTACCCTACGCGCTGTATCCTTGCATTACTTAGCGCGGTTGTTTGAAATTGAACACTGTTTTCTTGTGCAGCTTTCGTGGAAGGATTCCGGTGGCAAAATACTCCATAATATTAGTTCTGAAGAAACCTTCTAGCCGCCTGTTGTGGGAGTTAAAAGAATCTCTCAGGCTTTAGATTACGGCCTACAAGCACCGAAAAGATGCAAACATCAACATCGGAAATCAGTAACATGTTATCTGAAAGCTAAAACTTAATGGACAGATTACTTCTTTGTCATCACCAACTTCGTCAGTAACGGTTATCTTAAATAAAATCAGCTGCCATACTGTTGTTTTTCACATACAGCTCACGTGCAGCTTTAATCCACTGGTATCAATGTTATTATAGATAAGATACATGCATTGTTAAATATATTCTAAAAACATCCGTTTAATTGGTTAGTCATGTTGAAATAGATAAGAATCAAAGAGGAGGATTTGATGTTTTATTCCAAATATATACCCAGCAAAAAGAAAAGACAATATTATTTTTTATTTACTTCACTGAAACAGTTCAGAGTAATATTGAAAATTAAAGAAACAATACAACGTGATTTCTATGCGAACATGTCAATTTTTCTATGTCAGCAAACATCCCTGTATAACATATTTAAATCTCGTTGTAATCAATGTGCATCTCAAACATTTCAAAGGGACAGTAGATTTCTAAAAGACTTCAGCTGGAATCTAAAAGCCAAAGGGAAATCGTAGACTTTTCGTAGACCATTGCCGACTGCATCAGTACCGCTTACCGAAAACTATATCAGTGGTGCTAAACTCCTGTCGATACCAAGAGAGATCGTGTGCACTTTTAAATTCATCTGCATCAAGGACGCCATTTGCGTTCTGATCAATTGCATCAAAAATTGGTTGAATCTCAGCCGCGTTGCGATAAACAAAAAGGAATTTGGAATACTCATCTACTGTCAACTTGCCATCACAGTCAATGTCAAATGTGCCAAACAAATCAGATGAGATTTCGGCGGCCTCCTTCGTCTCAATAGGCATGTCTATCTCGTGAACACGAATCATATCTTGCAAAGTGAAGACTGTTTCATAGTTGGAGTATTTGTTTGACCACCAGACCCGAAAGGCATTGGAAAATATACCATTCACCGCCATAGCTCTCCAAGACGGCAGAACTTTTTGAGCTCGTTCCGTTGTTAAACCAACATATTCCTCTTCAGTAACAACACCATCTTCATCAACGTCGAAGATATTAAAGAATTCTTTTAACTTGGTGATATAGTAGGAACTAAATTTTCCTTTGGTGTTCTGAAATATGAAGAAATTATCTTTAATGACCCATCCTTGTCCATCTTTCCAATTAGGAACTTATCTCTTTGAAAGTTGAAAGACTCTTTTAAAAGGACATATAAAAATTGGTTTTCAAATGAGTCCTGGATATATTTTATTTATCATATATTTAAATATGACATTTTCTTGCATATATCCTGTTTAAATATTTGGGAAATGATTTGGTTTCGGCTTAATTAACGAACATATGAGATGCTGTAATTGTTTGGATCAGGTGTATTTTTCTAAAAAAAAGTCATTGATTTTGCCGAAAAAATATTGGTTTTATGAAAATATCAAAATTGTTTTGTTTTGTTTTTTGTTGTTGTTTTTTTTACACACACGTTAAGTCACCATCCAAGAAAAATATTTTCTCTTATCCAATAAACACACTAAAAGATTTCAGACTAGCAGAAAATCCCAACACAACTACCTGCAATTTAAGAACCGTGTTGCCTTTCTATCAACTGTCTAAGCTTGTTTCAATAAAAGAACAATAAAAACAAACGATTTTCTGGACCTACCTTCACAGAACTTGAAGAATCGACAGTTTGAACAGCAACCAGTAGGAGCAGACTTATCAGCTTAATGGATGACATTATTTCAAAGTCTAAACTACCAGGATTTCTAAAACAAGGGAATCAACATAACTAAAATATATCAACCAGTATGAAATATGATTTATTTAAGTCCCCCTTTAAAAGAAATGATCTGGTTCCTTTTTACAATTTACACCTAGATGTATCTACCACATCTATTAAACACGTTTAAAGGTAATAATAATACTGTTATGGAAAAGAATACACTTATTATAACTCATAGCACATTAGTTGTACAATTAAACTCTGAGAATTGGTAGCTCGTATTAAAAATTTATGCCTGGGTATTATGGAACTGTTCAGTCCTGAATCTGACATAATATCACCCCCAAATGTTATTAAACAGTATGTGCCTTACCAGCTTTCTGTCGTACAATTCTGTGAGATGTCTGTACCTTGACTGACACGTGGAGTTTTAAGGAAGCGTAGTGTTTTATTTGCAATAATATTGAATTGTATTCCAGATAAAGTTGCTTTGTCACGTACTCATGCCCCCTATTCCTCATATTATCAATCCCATTACGCCAGATGCTTTCAAAGCCTAGCTTTGTTTAACTAAATGTAAGCAACATACTACATATTCATACGGGCTTCCAAGAAAAAGGGTCATTATGCTGTCATGCAAATGTTTTCGCTATTATGTTACATCGTGTGTATACCATTAGAATGGTGGGTTGAAATTTCAAGCATCCATTCAGAGGTCTTTATTTTTCTTACAATACAGAGGTTTATATATCCATTTGCTGCTTTGCTCATGGAGTGGTTACCTGTTTTCTTTCCAGCGTCTCTTGATCTGGAACCATATCTTCTATTTTGCAGATCAAGTATTTAAAGGTTTTTTAATTAAATGGCACGTCATTTATCCCCCCCCCCCCAAATGATTACACTGCCTTTAAATATTTTCAAAGTAGTAAGAGAACGCAGACATCCGCCAAGACGGATTATTATTTAATTAACGGAAAGTACATGTAATTGAGACTGCATTCCTACAGATTTAGATCGATCCATCTGGATCGGTCTAACTCCCTGGGGGTTCACGCTAAATCGCTGTCAGCCGAGCGCGCACGGAAGTTGATTACCCCTTTACAGCTTTAAGTAGGCGGGACAGACATTTAAGCTGGCTAAATTGATAGTAATCTAGTGAGACTCCCCACGGGGATAGATCGATATTAAATCTATGGGAATGCAGTGTAACTTTTAAACCGGGAGGAAAATATTTTGCTTAATTATTATTTGTATCAATTAAAAAGTTAATTGGTAAGTCGTATAATTTCTTCCAACTTTTTGTCATAAGTAATTGCATTCCAAATAGAAACGGTGGAATCACATCATTTTGTTTTATCTAATTCGTCAATCATGTATGCGGCAGGACTGGGTTGTTGGTCATACCAAAAATGCGTGTATCCATATACGAAATCAAATCGATCAATGATGCCATCTTTTTTGCGGTTTATGGCATCTAATATATCTTGAACCTCAGCTGTATTACGGAAGATTGCAAGAAAGTTGGAACACTCTTCTAATGTTAATTTGCCATCACAGTCAAGATCGATTGTGTGAAACCACTCACAAGCAATTTTGACTTCTGCCTTTTTTGTTGTAGGAATTTCCTTCTTCACAGCACGAAGTATTTCTTCAAAGGTAATAGATGTTTTATAGGTGCTATAGTTGTTTGACCACCAGATTTTATAGCCGCTGGACAAGATGCCACACACTGCCATTACTCTCCAAGGTGGCAGGATTTGTTGAGCTCTGTTCACTGTTAGATCAATTAATTATTCTTTAGTTACCGTACCATCTTCATCAACGTCGATAATATCGGAAAATTTTTTTAACTTTAAAATAAAATACGAACTAAAGATTCCGTTGAGGTCCTAAAAAATGAATAAAAGACTTTTCATGCCTTTTGCCAGCACATTTTCCTACTTATTGAAAATTACGCTTGAAACATTTATTCTGGTTTTACATGTACATTGATTCTACTGCAAAAGTAAAAGCTCACCCCTGTCCTTAACTCATATGTTTACCCATTTACTTATTAGTGTTCATTTGGTATTATGTGCTATACATTTCTCACAGCCTTATCCTAGTCAAGCAAATGTTTTAACAAATTAATAATAATAATAATAATAATAAAACACTTCTTTAAAACCGCGCTACACATGCGTCTCAGCGCTGTTTACATAAAAAATTAAAACTCCACAGATAAATTAAAGCCAGTATAAACTAAAACAGAAAACTTAAAAAATTTAAAAACTAAGAAGATGCTATAAATTAAAGTATTCTTTAAATAAAAAAGTTTTTAAATTCTTCTTAAAACAGTAATATGAGTCATCCAGAGACACATTAGATCTTGTGATAAAATTAGACCATAAAATCGGTGCACAAATCTCGAAACTTCTGTGTCCATATGTTTTAAGAGTCTTTTTGGTGTCTTTTCGCGTAAGTTGAAGTTGTCCACTAGATCGAAGTGATCTGATAGGAGTTAAAAGTTCTATGGTAGAGTTTAAGTAAAATGGACAGTCGTCATTAAAAATCTTGAAAGTCAAAAGTAATATTTTAAAAACTATTCGTTGAGACACGGGTAGCCAGTGGAGGTTTCGCAGAATTGGTGTGATGTGTTCGGACTTCTGAGCTTTACAGAGGAGACGAGCAGCAGAGTTCTGAATTGATTGTAACTTTTCCATTTGATAGTTAGGTATTCCAAACAATAGGCTATTGCAATAATCCAGTCTAGAAGTTACAAATGCATGGATGAGTAATTCAGTTTGCTTGGTGTTAATAAGGTGACAGATCTTGGATATTTGTTGGAGACTAAAATATGCTGTTTTACATACTTTGTTGATGTGTGATGTCATTTCACATTTGTTATTAAAAATAACACCCAAGTTCCTTACTTCTGTTGTTGGTTTTATAAAAAAAAAATTAAATAAATTTAATAAATAAAATAAAACAAAAAACGACACATTTGTTTCTGGACCTACCTTCACCCCATCTGAAGACTCAATAATTTCAATAGTCACCAGCAGCAGCAAAGTTATCGACTTAGTAGAGAACATCCTTACAAGGTCAAGTTTTCTAAAAAGGGCATTAATAGAATTACACAACACTCGATCATCCAGTATAAAATAGAAGGAGCCTACATGTTCACAATAATCCATTTAAGGGAATGCCCATGATTCACAGTGATGACCTTTAAACATTCGTGCCTAGACATATTATTTAAAACAATAGCCAAATATTGGGGGAAACCTGATACTAATGTTTACCAAATATCGGCAGCTAAAAATCACAGCTGAAGATCAAAATTTTGTTGACCAATTGCTTATCAAATTGGAAGTGATGTTTGAAGCACATCGGTGAAGTTGCCGATACTTTCTTTGCAGCCTACCTGTATACCCATATGTTTCATTGCGAACGTTACTTACCAGAAAACAGTCCTAGTCCTCCAACAGTGTTCTAACAAATTGTATTAAGTAATATTTCCATAAGCGTATAACCCTCTTCAATACAATCATATTCTATTGCTATTTCACCTGGTGATATGTTCGACAACTAGTGTCCTATATTCAACGTTTTATAAATCTCCTATCATCACCTAGTTATATGTTGTACATGCATATTTCAATGTAAACACCGAGCTCCATTTTCATACTGGTTGTCAAGTGACAAAGAGCTTCACTTTGCTACTGGGCACATTTCATCGCTGATGTTTCACGTCTGTTGGGCTAATACTTAAAATATTCAAATAATTATGTATATACTGTACCAAACAGTTTTTGATCATAAGCATTTTGTCAAAAAAAAAATGAACATGCTCTAAAGACACAATAAGTCAGTTTTGAATTCTAGTGATAAACGGATTATATAGAATGAATAATTAAAAGTATAGATTGATTTTCCGTGATACACCATTTATTAATCTTTTGTAATTTTTATATTTATTTTATTTTATTTATTACTATTATTATTATTTGAAAATCAATGATTTCTCGCCATAATGCCAAAGAATATGTAGAACAGAAGCCGTTCTTGTCAATATCATGCCTCATGAAAATATTTCGCAGGGTTTTTATTAGTGACACGGGCAGATTAGCCCTATTATGGACCATGCCGAAAACTCAAATTGCCGGTTTTATGGTTCAAGTTGTAGAATGATTTTTTCACAATTGTTTTCTCTGATTGTACACCTAATGAATAAGGTAATTATAGTATTAAAAATCAGAGCCACATTTTGGTCTTTTATTCAGTGTCCTCTGGATTGGAAAACACACCTGACGCGTCTGTGCGC
Source organism: Lingula anatina (assembly GCF_051362555.1). Classification (NCBI taxonomy): domain Eukaryota; kingdom Metazoa; phylum Brachiopoda; class Lingulata; order Lingulida; family Lingulidae; genus Lingula; species Lingula anatina. The sequence goes on along the minus strand of NC_141771.1, from coordinate 12,856,419 downwards.
AGAGTAAAAATTTCTGGAACATTTACAAGGTGATGGCAATCCCCATACGGTGCAAAGATAGCATATTTTCGATTCCAGGGTTATCCCTTAATGATCCATTTCCAGGACAGCCCACAAATTCTCAAAATTGAAATGTCAATTATTCAGTTTCCAAACGCATCATCTTTGTTGTATATGATAGTCCAGTAGTCGCTGGCATTGACAGGGACAAAAAGATGGACATATTTACTAACCTGTAATTTTTTTAAGTACAACAGCAGGCCACTGGATGTGTTCTTCATGCTGTGTCCTTACTCCTGTGATAATATGCAGTTTCTATGTTGATTTTAAACCATTGATTATTTTACATATCACAAAAAAGCATACATTCAGAAAGACTATCGGAATAAAGTATAAATGCCAAATTTGCATCATGTTGGAAAAGTCATTGTCAGAAAATAACTTCAACTTGTGGGAAGAATTATCAGTATAAATTTACTTCAATAACGTCGAAATTATTTCTAATTTCACGCCAAGCGCCTTATTGAACAATCCAAATACAAAAAAGCTTGTTTTCAAGTTCCTAATCAGCACACGAAATGAAAGTAATGATGAATGTATATTTTCCATTAAGTATTTTATTTCAAGCCGGAATTGCAATAATGGTCTTAATAAGGCACAGCAATTGTCAAATAATTGAGCACGCCGACTGACACCTTTAAATAATGCTTCGCTTCAATGTGCAACCATACTGAGTATAGACAACGCTCGAGTATTTTTGGTTGGAAGACGATATTCCTGACATGCAGCGTTTGCTGATAACCGCATTGGTTCTTGCTTGCTTCAGCGCAGCAGTGGGCAAAGTGACAGATGCCAGTTATGGCTGCAGGAACGGAGTCTTGAAAGGTATGTTAAATATACCAGAATAAAACTTTTACAATACTTAAACAACACCTATATATGGTGATTGTGCGCTTTTAAGTCTCCTACTGAAGCAGTTGCAGTTGTAGCAGTTTTAACACACTGTTTAAGGCGGAAATATACATCACGTCGGCCTGTACCATAAACTTTCAGCTTACTGGCCATTCTGACTTCCAGTTTCCTAAAAGTCGCCTGATACGATTTAAAAATCGCTGGTACAAATCAAATTTAAAATTGCGACCAAGCAGGACATTTGCAGGACATTGTACACCCATTTCAAATTAATACTTGTAATCATTAAACGTCGATTTTATCGAATCTTTCTGGAACACTTTCACCCATGTAGACGCATTCAAAAATGTTTATGGAAAATTGTTGAAAAAAGTTTGTTTTTAAGCACAAAAAAAATCAACTGGGCGTGTCGGACCACTACATTTACACATTTTGAAAGATCTTCCGGTCGCACGAAATTTTAATGGCCACAGGAGTCAGACCAGTGTCAGATGTCGCACACAGTGTCATTTTGTCAGATATCCTTCTGTTATAGGCCCTAAGCCTTCGATTTTCTCAGGTGTCGTTGGAAATGTCATTAATTATAATAATAATAATGATAATAATCATAATAATAAAATTGCATATTTGTAATGTGGGTAAATTCGTGACTGGTTATCCTGAGCGCGATAAGCATAAGCAATTAGTGTCAATTGGGGGTGGTTTTCGTATGCTTAACAACAGAGCAGTCTAATGACATCTGAAACTCTGACAATAACCACCACCTGATGAAAGCGATGAATTACCGATTTGGTGTACTTATTTCAGCCTGCAATCCTATACCAATGTGCGCAAGATCAACCAAGGGGCTATGTGACACCTGCAAATGTGGAGCTGGCTCCTGCGTGTAAGATGCATTTCTTGTGAATGGGGCCCCAATATAATCTTTAGACCCCACTTAAAATAATAATATGATAAAATAAATAAATAGAATAAAGTCCTGTCCGATGGACAACGATTCGGAGATTTACTGACGAATGTAACGCACATTTCAAGACAAAGTGAAAGATATTGCCGAAGTCGCCTTAGCAGAAGTAGTTGCCTTATAGCAAGAGATGACTGGATAGAAATCACTGGAATCCTGCCAGAATTGAACATTACCTTTCTGAATATCATTTATTTTGGAATATGAAGTCAAGCAATTCTTACTGCCATATTTTGAATTGTATTATGTAGGCCTACTCCCACTCTCTCGTGTGCGAATTTCTATTGAAAAGTTTTTTTTTTCAGACTTGACTGCTCGTGCAGTCCCATATGCGAGCTTCAAAACATGAAATGTGCCAGAGCTAGCTGTTGAAGGAGTTCCAGGAAGTCTCTCGTTGGCATTATCACTGTCATTTTGTAATACTTACAGGGAGCATACACATAAAGTCAATAGCAACTAAATTTTATTGGTTTTCTTTTCCTTTGTGTTCCATAAAAAAATCCAAGTTGTTGAGTAATTTAATTAAAATTAATAAATGAAAAATTAGCTTTATAATAATAATAATAATAATGATAATAATAATAATAATAATAATAATAATAACTAGACTGCAACTGGCTTAAGCCAGTGGCGGAGGATTCCCCTGCAAAATAGGTGTGGAAAGGCTCTTACAAGGTCATGTGAAGGTCATGGGTTAAATTTGACCCCACATTCAGAAAGAGCATGTGCGAATTGGGGGGGGGGGGGGTTCAACAAAACATCACTTTTAGCCCACTTCAATATTTCTCCATGAAATAGCCGAATGACCTTGAAAATGAGGGTCAAGGTCAAATTTTACATTTGATTTGGGGGCTTTGGGTATATGTTTGGGGTAGTTTACTATAGCATGCTATGACCAAAAAACAGTGTTTCATGGAGAAATTGCCAAACTTAAGATTTCTGCAATGTCATAAATATTTTAAAATTTATATTAAAAAAAATAATTAGGCAGTCGCTACCAAAGTACGGCTAACCTTAGATAAATATATAGGGCATCATTTGCCACTAAGATTTGGGCTCTGGGCCTTCCGGTTTTGGAGATCTCGGAAACCAACCTTTTTTGAGCATGTTTGGCCAAGAGCGACCCTGACCTTGACCTACTTGTATAAAAGTATGTCATTATCTGTGGATTTGGCTCAGTATCATATGCCATAAGGCCCTTAGCCATAGGCTTATACTTTAGGCCTAATGGCAATTTCAAATTTTACAAATTTTGCCTTTAAAAGCCCCTGTGACCTTTAAAAGTAGGTCAAGGTCACTGAAACTGGGTCTGTGGCATATTCTCGCCATGGGCTACGTATGATAATTATTTCAGATTTTTTGCGAAAAAAAACGCGTCGAAAGAATAATAATAATAATAATACCAAAAACAATAGTATTCCCCTATGGGGAATCCTAATAAAGAAGACTGGGACTAAGATTTCCGTTGTTGCACTTCTAATTGCCAGAAAAGATTGCTAAAACCTTTCTTATATAAGCAGAAAGAAATGACGAGTTAGAAACTATAATCCTAAAAAATATCATAAACAGTGACCAAACGTGAGATGTTTAATTTAATTGAAAACTCATAAACCACTTCTTATTAAACGTTCAGGTAGCTATGGAGAAGAAACACCTTTTTTATCATTCAACATACAGTAGAAAATTCATAATTTAATTCCACAGAAAGTTATCTCATATATAAATTCCACTCCTGACAAACCAGATCACCATTCTTGACAAAAGTTAATCGAAGTTCGCGCAAGCCGAAAGTCAGTGCTGGATTCGATGGAGAGGAGAGAGAATCTGATGCAGGTAGCAGTTAATGGTGTTGAGCAAGATTTCGAGTTGCAGAATAAACGGGGGACTTCATGAAAAAGCATAACCTTTGCCATGGTACATCAGTCAAATTGACAGGCAAGGTGGCATATCTAGAGTGTTTGATATATCTTAATTACCGATTGACCTGTCGGACCCGTGATGTAGTTTTATAGCCTTTTCTCCGATGTCTAAAGCTCTAAATTTTACTTTGGTTTTATACTGAAATTGCTGTATTAATTAATTTATTCGTTCCATTAATATATTGGAAGTGCCAATACTTTTTTGTATCTGGTATAGGGGTTGATGAGACTATTAACACGTTGATTTTGTAAATGAACGACCTGCAATATTATAACATATGACAACCAGCGTCATGAGACTTGCATTATCATTTTATTTTAACCACAATCAACACAAATAACCCAGTAGAACAAAATAAGGTAAGCTGTCTAGGCATCAGCATTAAAAAACCATACCCTTACCTGAATATTGGGTGATTATTATTGTCCTGTTCCCCGTTGAAATACTGTAGAAAAGATCACCATTGAAATAGAAAAGCATCGCAGTGCATTTAAATACGTGTCAGAGTCTGGGTGTGCACGTCCCTTTCATCTTTACTGAATATTTATATGGCATTAGCTGCTTCGTCATCTCTTACGGTTGGTATATCAAATAATGTGCACCCTGTCACTTGGCTATGTGTCCAGTACGTGTCTGATCAACCTCATAGAAATACTCCCATTCGAGGTCGAGTAGAATATCGCTGCATGAATGAATTACCTCTTTCCTTTGGATGTACAAGTCACCACTGGCATCAATTTTACTAATATTTAACCGTATATTACGATCATAGAAACTGAATGCGGTTAAGAACTCGGCATATTGAATGTTATCTAAAGTGCTGAAGGGTTCAAACAAAATCTCTGGTATGAAAGAGCACCATTCCAGTCGGAGGTTGCTTAGGTAAAGGGGAGCTAACGTACATTTTAAATATTGAACTAATTTTTTCAAAATTTATCGCATCGTCGTCAAACCCCAATTCTTTCCATGTTTCCCTCATAAAATTATCCAGTAAGTCGGAGTGATCTCGTAAAAGATACCATCTACTTGACCTAAGCGTTACATTGACCACCTCATCTATGAGCAAATTCCCGTTTTCGTCCATTTTCATGAACCAATGCACAATCATATTATACCAGCGTGCAGAAGGAGTGAAGCCATTCGCATAATATGAGCATGCTTCGTCCTTTCTTGCTGGTGGTGTTGTCTGGCCGCTCATAAATAGTGTTGCCTGTACCAACAATACTATTACCACCGCACCGCAGATCATATTGGTCGTTTTATTCTGAAATGAAAAGGGTTATTGTTGAATAAACATTAATTTGAGAAAGATTTTTATCATTTTTTTTAAATATTAAGACACAGATTTTAATGTTAAAAGAATCGGCAAAGGTTACCTGTAAATAAATATCTTCTGAAGGAGCAGTTTGGATGTAAAATGACAGGTTTCCTGGTGTCAAGTGTTCAGCACTCTAGCTGTTTGGAACAAGAATTGACGGCAGTGACGTTTATAATTCTTTACATTAAATATTGTGTTGGAAGAAGCCATAGATACGGGAAGCCATTAACTAACATTAAATAAGACGAAAATAATTAGCGAAAGCATAAAAAGAGGGGGGTGAGACTGGGTTTTCATGGCTAGATCGATCCAACAGGATCTAACTCTACAGGGAATTACGCTACGTTGCTATCAGTTAACTTACGCGGCTTTAATGCCTGTCACGCCTATCGAATCAGTTAAGGGGGAATTAAGTTTCGTGCACTCTCGACCTCCGATAGTTAATTATCCCCAGACAGCTTTAGTGGGCGTGACCGACATTTAAGCGGCTTAATTTAAGTCGCATTTAAGTTGATAGCAATTTAGTGAGAATCCCCTTGGAGATAGATCGATCTAAAGTTAGTACGATATTTCTGGGAATGGTCCCAGAGAAAGGGACCATTCCCACAGATATTTGGATCGATATATCTACACGGGGAGTCTGATTTAATTGCTATCAACTTACCCGGCTTAAATGTCTTTTATTTATTTTTATTTATTTTTTATTTATTTTTTTTTCTTGATTTTGAAATTTTGATGTAGGGACATTTTAAGGTAAGAATAAAGAATTATAATTGAGCCGAGTACAGACCTGTACACGGCACAGCTTGAGATTGTGTTTTATACCACCATCATTTCTCACCTACCGCAATGTACAGAAATAGGCCAGCAAAGATGGCGGCTCCCAGCAGCAACAACGTGCCGCATGTGCAGGCGAAGTTCTTCACAAAACAGCCACAGTAAGTAATAACTCTGTTCAATTAGTTGTTTCTTTATTGTTTTTTAGATATTGTCAGGGTATAGTATTAGCACTTATTAAGATATACTTGAAGAATTTCATCATTTCCTTCCCAAAATAACACTGCCGTCATGATCAACTGTTGTAAATAACGGTGACACTTGTAGGTGTAAAAGTTCGTAAAAGCTTCACGATTCTAAGACTTTTTGTCAGTTGGTGTGCCATTAAACTTTTTAAGTGTTTTAGTATAAATCGTGTTCATTTTGTTTAAAGTTAATGCACATGATGCATCGATCATTTTTGACAATTTTATTGTTAATTGATTAAATTAATTAAATTTATGCACTATTTATATATTAAGGCTTGCTCCAGTAAGTATTATTTGTCTTCCTTTTTTTTCAGATTTTCCAACGTTAAACAGTCACATGTGAAAAAAGTTAATGTTGTCATTTTGACAGTCATGCTACAGGTAGTTCTCACGCTTTTCATTAACATAATTTGTACTATAATTTTATTTTCCAGATTTGCAGTACCAGACACCCCATTTTCCATCCCGGCTTCAGTAGGTCAAGATGAACTGACGGATCTCATAAATGGAATTCTTCAAACAGGTACAGGTATATTGTAACACACACACACACACACACACACACACACAGAGAGGCTGACATTGAGCTCTAGATTACTGTGAACATAGATGCCCATGAGCAAGAATTAATACTGACAGATCAACAAAGATTAAACTAACTCACCTGCACCTCCAGTTTTTTATTAACACTTTAAATTTGCATTGTATTTAATATTTATATTACCTGTTTTTTTAACAACACTTGTATGTGTATCTTTTAATTTTTTGCCAATAGAAATATCTTCCAGTCTGCTTTTGATCTGTGTTGACTTACCTGTTATCATGCAGGAAATATTCCCATGTACATACAGTAAATTATATATTTGTCTAGAAAGCCAAGATGTCAGTAGCACCCAGTTTGATTTTCTCATCAATGGTGAATATCTGCGTGTTCCACTGGATAAACACATGGAACAAAAAGAGATCTCTACAGTAAGTTTAAATTTGCTGAAAATTTGATAATTTTATCATCTAAATCATTCTTTATAATCATTAATGTGACATTTTATTCATTTGATTGAGATGATATTGATTATTAAACAAAATTATCATAATTTTTAAAAATACTTTCACAAATGCTGGGATTCATGCCAGCAATACATTGGAAACGGTTTTGCTTTGATGGCTATCAAAATTGCTTATAAGTGTATTTTTTATTTTATTTAAATTTTTTGTTTTTGTTTTTTACTGCTGACACTTTTGTAGCTTTTATTTATTGAAACAATTACATGCTCGTAGTTGCATCTTTAGAATTGTAAACAAATTTCAGGAAACTGTTGTGGAGATAGAATACTTGGAACGACACCCAGCACCAGAACCACAGGACTCTCTTCTACATGACGACTGGGTCAGCTGTGTGAGAGGCTCTGGAAATTAGTGAGTAGGAACAGAACACATGCTCTCTCTGAAAGTTCCACATACAGTTACATTTTTACATTCTCATGTATAATTGTATGTGCACACACCCATGCTTGTTTCTAGCTAGTAAAACATGTTGTTTAACCATGAATTCTGTTGTCATTTTTGAATTTGAAAGTACCTTTTTGAATCGGTTGTCAAAATCTTAAGGAAATCAACAGTTTGCAGGCACTTTTACTAGTAAGCATATCAATTGGGGATATTTATATTCATTCTAGTTAGTTGCCATTATTAAATTAACAAAAAGTTTTCATATGAAATTCAATATTCCACAATAGGCACTGTGTTTACATATTCAGTATTCTAAGTGGAAGCTATGACAACACATTGAGGATGTGGAATTTTAAAGGAGAAAGTCTCATCACAATCCCTGGTCACTCTGGACCGGTCAAGGCGGTAGCTTGGGTCAAACAGGGTAAGTTACAATACAGACACATACATGCATACATACATACATGCATACATACATACATACATACATACATACTGGATGTGTTGTGACTATTTTCTGTATGAAGATCACAACCTCCATTCTTTTAATAAGGCAAGATGGGGAGATCTATTCAAAACATGTGCTCACACAAACAAATGCATTCACAAAAAATAATTTTAAATGAATATTATTATATGAAATGACTAAAAGGAAAAAATGATTTGATTTACTGATCCAAAATTTATAAGGGGTTCTTGTTTTAGAATAAGGCTTGCTTGTGAATTAAATGATAATCAATAAATTTTACAAACCTCACCATTTGATGGTACTCCCAGTTATTATGAAAACTTTTTCAGACATAATTAGACATAATGTTCTTAAATGTTTTCTCAGATGATGATCCAGTCAGCCTCTTTTTGAGTGCATCACATGACCAGACAGTCCTTATATGGGAATGGAACAAAAACAAGAATTCTGTGGACTGTGTCCAGATGTGTAGGGGGCACACTGAAAGTGTGGATTGCCTAGCTGTGGACAGTAGTAAAACCAAGGTAAATTACCAACTCCCTGTTCAGTCTGTATGTCATTGGCAGGTTACAGCTTATTTCACCTCAATCTCCAGTGCATGGCAAATTTAGCATAAGGCTCTGTATTCATTTTGGCTGTTCTTACTAATTAAAATAGACACACTTGTTCAGTTGACATTAATTGTGAGAAAATGTAGAATGCCAGATTTAAATTAAATCCTAGATTGTTGTTAAATTGTGCCATAATATTAATATTTAGATGTAGAGAGAGATATTCTTCAGACATATTGTGCAAAATCCATGCCAGAGATATTTAAAGGCAGTACCTTCCAGACAAACAACGTGTTTCCTGATTCTGTTTTTATTTATTCACTTTATTTTTTTTTGTTTGTTTGTTTGTTTTTTTTTCAGTTTAAGAATTTTTAGATGTAAAAAAGAAGATATGTTACAAATTAAGAAAAAAAGTTTTGCAATGGTTTATAGGACAAAATGTGGGAAAATTCCTCCTTTCAGTTTTGCAGTGGTTCATGGGACAAAATGTTGAAAATTTGGTCAGCAATTCCTAGTTCAGAGGATGAAAGTACATCACAAAGTGACGGAGAGAGATTGCCAAAAAAGAAGAAAACAGATTCAAAAATTCCTAATAGGGTGGGTTGACTAGCTGCTCAACAATAAAATATTTTTGAATTTTGAATTTAGCAATAATGAGCTCAGTGGTTGTTTATCCACGTGAATATTTACATTTATTTAGCAAGCAATACCTTTTATTTAATTACTAAATATACATAAAACATTTAATGATATTTTGTGGTTAAATTGATGAGATAAGTTTGTTTTTTTTTTTCAAAATACTATTACAATTTAGACATTTTTCTTGCTCTTCTTTATAGGTCTTAAACTCTTTTGAATATTTATTGTCTCTTATGTATAAATAGATTATCCAAGTTTGATTGTCATTATTTCAGACTCCTCTAATGACCTTTTCAGGTCACAATGAGGGTGTTTCCGCGGTAACATGGTCAGGTGACAGTGAGATTTGCACGGCATCATGGGACCACACAATAAAGTTTTGGGATCTTGAACAAGCTGCTCAAAAATCCTCAATAGTATGAAATATTTTGTTTCGATAAGTTTTGGGCAAAATTGATTGTAGAGGTTTCCCATATAGATAACTATTAATTGTAGATACATGTAAATTTAACTTTGGCTTTGGTTTAATTATCACAGTATAATTAACATTTCATGAAAAAGATTTAATTACAGCTTTCATGCCAGAAAGACATAATGTTGATTTATAAATGTTCCCTTTTCACAGTTATTAACTGTAATTGACAAGAAGAAGACGGATTTATATTTTGAATATAATTCATTGACAACTGAGATTTACTATTTCAGACAGGGACCAAGGTATTTCTAGATATTTCCTATTCCTCAGTCAATGGCCTCCTTATAGCAGGATCTTCAGACAGACACATACGACTTTATGACCCTCGTAGCACAGGTAGGGTTCTCACTACTGTATTTCCTTGCCAACTTAGTCCCTACATTGCCTGTACAATGTTGCCAAGAGACGAGAATCTTTATCCTGGGATTTTATAAAATGCAATTTTAGGCCCTCAGCATTCTTGTTGTTTGTTTATACAAGCTAAATGACATTATCTTTAAAAAAAACATAATGACTGCTATAGATAAGAAATGGAGTCTAGGAATTTTAATGGGATAATAACTCTTCGTAAGAGATCTATATCTCACAATGAAAACATTGTGAATTACTCGTAGAAATATAATATATTCTGCTTTACCACAAAAACGGCAGTTATAGCTATTATTCTGACATCTGAGCTTGTCTTTAGACCATGTGACCTCCATTGATGGCTATACTCTGTTAAAATCTCTTAAGAGATTTCAACAAAAAAATCTTTTTAGGAAAAAACCAGGGACTAACTTTGAATGTAAAAATGGATTCATTAACCATTGGTTAGTATGGGAAAATTGTTGTTTACTCCAGGAAAATTCTTTTTTTGGCCGAAACAAAGAATTATTATCCCTTTAAATTATCTTAAATTTTTTTTAGCTTTTTACTTTTTTTTTTTTTCAAGAAGCAGGCATGAGTAAAAATTTTTTAGTGAGAGATTCAAATTTCATGAGGGACAAGCTGATATCCCCTTTGATATTATATGCTTCTCACATGATGGTCTCGCTTATATTATTATTTTTTTCTTTTTTTTTTTTTTTTTTTTTTTTTTTTAGAGGGTACTGTTGTGAAGAGCACGTTTACATCCCATAATGGTTGGGTGCCATCTGTCTGCTGGTCAACAACCAATCAGCATCAGTTTTTATCGGGGTCATATGACCACCTGGTGAAATTATGGGATACTAGAAGGTAACAAGAAGAAAAAAAATGTTCATTTTTAGAAAAAATTAATATTATAGTCTAGCAGTGATAAAGTTTTCAGTTGTAGAGGAGAGTTTTTTGTTGAAATTATGGGATACAAAATGGTAACAAGGAGAAAAAGACGTTCATTTTTAACCTAATAAATATAAACTAATATAATGATTGAGCAGTGTGGAAAGAAAGGTTATTGTTGATGTTCAAGCGTTCTACAAACCCTGAAGCATTAAACCTTTATACTTATTTTATTGTATCTTTTTTACAACAATTGCACCTATCAAAATGTCAAACTGCATAGTATGGATTGTTAATCACATCATTGATCATTGCAGTTATACAAATTTCAGCATATTCATAAAATTATGTAGTGGTGAACGAAGATAAACTGACCACACTTCATTTTTTCAGTCCGAAAGCCCCGCTGTTTGACATGAGTGGCCATGAAGACAAAGTCCTCTCTGTTGATTGGACAGTTCCAGACTACCTGCTGAGTGGCGGTGCAGACAACCATCTCAAAGTATTTCGACACACAAAAGCTGACTCATGATATTAATAGAAGGATGAAATAACTAACTTTTGTGTCATGTCACTAAAGAAAATTACTACAATGTTTGTATTCTTGAGCAGCAAACATTTTGACGGGTTTCAGACCTGTTCATTTATTTATTTTTTTTTTTAAGCTGCTGGGAAAGTGGCATTTACAGATTAACTCAGGTGGTGGAAATTTTAGTGCCTGGGTAAACCTGAAATAAATCAAAAAGAGGGAGTGCATTAAAATCTCACCATCAGCCAGTAGCACAAATTGCATATGAGATGACAAAAACATCCCTTCACTCCATATTTTTTCATGTGCATGAACATGTACAGTAGCACAGCTACATCTTGGAATTTCTCAGAGTAAGAATAGAAAATATATAATAATCATCAAAATAACAATCAAAATATTATTCTAGTTTGTTTTTATCACATTTATAGATCCCCCTCCCATTCTTTGAAATGACACTAGGCCTAGTCCTTCATGGTATTTACTTTGTGCATGTGGGGAGAGAAACACACAGGATTTCAGTGGGCATCAGTAACTAATGAAGGGCATTTGACATGAGGATGAAGTCCAATAATTATTACTTTTTATTACATCTGAACCATCTTCCTTGGAAAAACCACTCTTAAATTTAGATTCACATATCAGATGGTACAAAAAATACTTTTGTTTTGAGAAATATGATTAGTCAATTTTGTTCAAATTTTTGCACTGGGTACTGTATATTTTTTTAATGCCCACTTAAAGAGATAAGAAAGATAAATTACTATAATTAGAAATATCCCTCTTGATAATAAAATAGTTTATTACACAAAATAATGTTTACAATTTTACACAAGGTGTACAAATTTGAGATAAATTACTAGGCTACATTCAAAACGTTTGTGACAAAAATTTGTTTTTTAAACTACTAGTACTAATGTAATGTTTGTCATTTTCTTTGTCAATTACCACATAACTACCATAAGCATTAATAGATAAACACTATCTTGATATGAACTCTTCATCCCCAGAACCTAACTTGACAATTTAGAAACAATTTTTCTGAAGTAAATCTCATCTGGAGAATGAACAAGTAAATTTACAATGAAGAAAAAAAAAAAAAACAAGCCTCTGTCATATTGTTTCAAAACTGATCGCCAGGGCAGAATGAGGCAGCACTAACCAAGATATGCTTAAATGTAATGTTTGGCATGTAGCTGGACCTTAACATCCCTTACTGGCATCTCTGGCCTGCAAACTTTTTTTCAGTATTAACTTACAAAGTCATATATACTAGTGCATTTGCCCATTCGAACAAAAAAACATTTACTTATTACATTACTTATTTACCCAGGAAAAAAGTCTCTAGGGGCGGAATCTCCCCTCGTGTAATTTGAGCTAAGAATTACATTAAAAATTTTTAAAGCTCTTTCGCAGTCATACAATTGGCAACCCAACAAAAAAATCTGAAGCCATTAGATGTTACATCAACTAGTGGATCATCTGCAGAAACCAAGCCTACTTGCATTCTAATGCAAAGAAAACCAGAACACAAGCAAATATCCCCAACATTTCTGTCACAAAACTCCACTTTCTTCTTCAAGGTTCAAGGTGTCACTAACGTTTTGTCATAGGTTTCTCACAGGTGAAACTGTCTGAGCTGATGTTTAGTCAAGAAGAATTCTAGTTACTGTTCACATTATTTCTCGTACAAACCCAACAAGCTCAAAGTGACTTGTAGTTTCAGTGTTAATTGTGGAGCATTAAGTTTGCAGACATCACTGCAAATACCAAAAACTTAAAATCACAGACAAAAATGTCAAAGCAGTGTACTTAAATCATGCAGAACAATACTGAAATCAATTTTTTTAAACCAACACATTATATTTTCAGTGTTGTTGCACTTCCTCAGCAACTGAACTGAAACTTTCACATTTTTTTAGAAAAAAAAAAACTTCAAGTATTATAAGTAAGTAAACTGCCTGAATACTTGCCATAATCAAGCATCTAGTAAAATATATGAAGAACACAAAGAAAAACTATTCCCTGAATTTATAACCATACACTGACCCTGGTCTATACATCTCCCAAACTTCCTGCAAAACTTAAATTACCATGTAGATCCTATAAGATTTAAACAATACTGACCTTTCAAAAGTGAATTTACTATTGTGAATTTACTATTATAGCAATAATCATTAATATAAAAAAAAAAGGATGGAAACTGGGCCATCTTGGCTGGGACCACCCATGCTTCCCTCTATCTCTGACATGGAGAATTAGTGCAGTCAATACATATAGAAGCTAACATGAGATAATCCAGAGCCTTTCTGTCTTCTTTTCATTACCTTACTGATGAGGATGTAACTAAGACAGACCCAAGGGGAATGAACCCTCGTCCTTTGGATTTTCTCCTATGGCATGTGTACAACTGAAAATTATCCAAAAAAGGCTAACTTTTTTTAAAACTATAACATTTCCTGTAACCCATTTTGCAACAGTCAAATTTCAGATCAGCTACAAAACTTCGGAAGTTTGCTGCTGTCAACTGTTGCAATGAATGCCGCATTCGAAAGTACTTCAAATACAGGCGACTTTTAATTCGCTCATCACTTGACACGTGGTATCTTGGTGGATCGGTGTCCTGCCAACTGAAGACCAAAGTTCACTGAGATGGATGTTGTTTCTTTTTATCATAATTTTTTTCCTTATTCCTTATTTATTTTCACCAATTTTTGTTTCAGGGCGGGATCATCTTCTCTTCTGTGGTGTTCTCATCCTGGTTGTCTCCCGGTGACTGGCTTCACCCCATGGCAGTGCAAACTCGCTTAAAAGAGAGGGGGAAAATATTACGGTCATTTCAACACAGGTTAGGCACAAGATTGCTGACTCACTGTCAGCAAAATATCTGGAACTGAACAGATTTCCAGTGGGCAATTTGAAAAGAGGGGGTATTATTTCTGAAATTAAAAAGTGGACCATTAGATGACCCAACTTTAGACATGGCACAAAATTTAGTTCAAATTTTGATTTAGAGTGTACCTTTTCCTACCAAAAAGGCTGTTCTTTCAAAACCCTCACCCCCTGCTAAGGGCCTGTGTAATCTGAACTGGCAAAAATGTTTCTGATTAATTTCTGCACAAATCTGCACCATTTAAATTAACTGTAATGATATGTAAAGATAGCAATAATACAAAATCAGTCAAAAAAAGAAAACTCATTACTTAAATATAACTAAGCAGCAAAGTCTGAAAAATAAGATTGCCATTCAACAAAACTGTATTATCAGATTCTGTGTTACTGTGATGGGCACTTACCTCGGTTCTAAATGAGGAATGGCGTATCCAAATGCTGACACTGCTATTTTGTCACACACCTCTATGTACTGAACTGAAAAAAAAAAAGCGATAGTCAACTTAATATGAACTGGGTCACCTTTGCTGAAAAAAGGTTGAATGAAATCAAACAATGGTTGACAAAAGGTCATTTAGAAATACCACTTTGAAAGCTGCAAAAGAAAACATGTCAGTAGTGACAGGCAGAGTTACTGGTATGAAACAAAAGAATATTGCAGATCTTCAATATAAAAATTGTTTCCAGACTAAATTTCTTGTAACCAGAGGGCAATTATTTATGTTATATATATATATATATATATATATATATATAGTAAAACATAACAGCTTTTGCATTATTTTCTAAGATACTGATATAATATAATAAAACAATTATTGACTTTTGCTTTCTATCAATATGTTTTCAGATCTCAGCCAAAGTCACTTTTCTGAGGTCTGTAAAACAACACATAAACCTTATCCAAAGTCAATAACTGCATAAATTTTGTTGTGTCTGGTCCTTACTGTCATCTAATGAGGGTAGCAGAGAAGAGGTGGATTCCTGACTGTGGTTCTCAGTGCCACCTTTGCTCTTGTCTGCAAAATGGCACTTGTAGCGTCCTTTCTCTAACTTCTCCAACATTTTCTGTTCTCGTAACCTCTGAAGATCCCACCTGTAAAACAAACATACACATCTTTCCTGTTATCTAATGTCTAGGTCTGTGATATCTTTTGAGTTGTTACTCATACTTAAAAAGGTAAAGTATCTTTCCAGAGTGAAAAAAACATTGGCATTAATTTACATTTCTTTTAACATAAATAAAATAAATATATATAAGTAACATAATCCATATCAAGAAGGTCTTCGAACCTACCTTTTCCTCCTCCTTTCTTCCATTTCAGGTTTTAGGTGCTTCTTGCTGTATGATTCATCTGTTAAATTCTACAATTAAAAATTGAAAAAACAACGTTACTATTTTTTTCTCATGTCAAGAAGGTTTCAGTTTAAATTTTAATTATCATTTCTAGATGATCGCATCATGCATCTTGGACTGCCTACCTCTGTTCCTTCCAGCTGGTAACAATTCGTCACAGGGTTCACCCTCCACGTCGGCACTTCCACTTGAGCTTGTTTTGATAACTTTATATCTGGCTCCGGAGGCAGGGGGAACTCGCACACTGTCGTAACATACAAACAGTCTGTTCTCAAAACGTCCTCCGTCTTATTTTCCTGCGTTTCTGAAGTCACACCAACAATCTTTGTCCCTGCACGGTTTTTACTTGCCTCTAACTTGGCACGTTTTCTGCTTTCTATCCTTTGGCGTAAATCAAACTTGATGCCTGTATTTTCACTTTCACTATCATTCCCCCGGATCTCATCAGTTTCACTTTCTGTTCTAGTCTGGATTTCTCGCCGTCTTCTCCTGTATGCAAATTTCCTGGGTTTACTGAATACATTTTTGTTGTTGTTATTGTTATTTTGTTGTTGTTGATCTTCTCTTAATCTGGAATCGTCCTGATTTGCTTTGGAAGAGACAAAGGAGTTGAACACCTCCGGTTCCAAGGATCTTCTTCTGCAAAATAGAAAATTTAAAAAGATCATTTCAAAATAAGGACATCTTTTCAAAAAATTTATCAGTCTGAGTAAAGTTTATTTCAGTCTGATCTTACTTATGACTGCTCTTTTCAACCTTTGCTGTCTCTTTCTCATATCATAATAAAACCAGGCCTGTTATTCAAGACTCATAAGGAGGACAAGAGGTCCAGAATGCCAGAATGTTGAGTTGCTCAACATTTCAGGAAATTGTGCCAATTTTCTCTCTTTAAAATAACAGCATAGCAAAAGTGTTGTCTTTAAACACAACATTGCTTGACATACTAGTATGACTCCCCTTACCACAAATGTTGGAGATAAATGTAAATGCTGATAAAACCATCAAAAAGGGGTAAATGAGATGAAATGTACTGCAAACTTAAATAATTATGCAACTTTTTTTTTTTTACAAGTCATCAACATTAACAGTACTGAATAAAGAAATTAATAAAACTTTATTCAGTACTGTTGTCGACTGATCTGAATTAAATATCGGTTTAAAAAAAAGTAAAATACAAAAAAAAGTACCAGCGATGACAGACGCATGGAATGGAATATGATATAGTGTGACTCCAAATATCATCCCTCTCACAATTTTACCCCAACAGACGTTCCCAGCTAAGTCTAGACCACAAGATACAATACATGAATGTGGAATCAGTTGTGACTTGTGCTAGCTCTGACCCAGACATCCCAGTCACTACACCTTGTTGACTTAACCCACAAACTCTTCCCCAGCTTCACATCCATTACATAATACACTCTCCTGGTGGCAAACCAGTAAACATCCCACTCCAACCAGGTATAATATGGCACAGGGGTTTAAACAAAACTTAATTTAAAAAACCCACTGTTTTAAAGCGCAACCAGGCTACTGAATATGATAATGATGAAACTTTCAAAGACTTTATCATTTTTTTACTTGTACTGTAACTCATTTCTAGATCTAAACTTAAGTGTTGATGCCAAGTTACCAGACTGGGGGACCAGACCTCTGCAACAAGCTGATTGATGTTTACAAACAAGGGCACAGGTTTAAAGAGACCCATGTTGAAGGTCACCGGGACACATGGCAATACATTGCTCTGTGGTATTAAAAGAAGTCTCCTCTTTTGTTGACTTCAACTTTTGACCCAACAAATGTGTACAGGAGTATTGCATAACCCTCCAGTTTGTTTTTGTATGCCAACATTTCACTCAACCCATCTTTTAGATAGGGGATTCAAGTGATTACTTGAAATAAGATTTTTTTTTTCTTTCTTTACTAGTAATTCATGCCATTATCTATTTAAAGGTACAAAAATATCTGCGAGATGCTATATTATATTATCAAATCTCAATTTCACAGCACATAATACAGTACTAATTCAATTTAATATCAAATTTTATATCAAGCCTTTTGTTTGGGCAGATATGGTAAAAATTCTGTTGATCGAAAAATTTCCTAATTAATATTTTTTTAAACCTACCTTCTTCCCCCAGTTTGTGCCTTCTCAGGGGTGGTCAGTCTCTGGTCACTGCCCTGGGTCAGTCTGTGGTCATTTGGTGACTGTTTGAGCTGTAAAGTGGCCTCTAGCTGCTGCTGGACAACCTCTTGACTCTTGCTGAGCATGGACATACGCCTCTCCATACGCTCCAGACGACATTGTAGCTGCAATATACAGTTTGATACAGTAATTAATGTAAACCCTTTACAATGTAGCAACATCTATGCACTGTTTAGCAGTGATATACAGTTCTCAGTTGACTGCAGACAAAATGACCACTTTTATACAATATAATTTAACTACAATTTTGAACATTAATTGCTCAAAGCTGACACAATCTTTTACCTTAGCAGATAAACACTTTCTGGTTTGTGTTCCAGTGTATAATATGATAGATTCAACATGACAGTGCAGCAATTATTAACAACCGTTATCTTTATTATAAACACCTTGCTACCTGTATATAATATAACACTATTTCATAAGATATAGCGCCACAATATCCTTAGAGGTGCACAAAGTTTTATTTGTTCCCTTTTTGTACGGCTGATCAGAGCAATCAGATCTTACTGAGTAGTAGTTATTTAACAGTCTATTATGACTAAATGGTCAATAACCTATCCTCTATATAGTAGTATGTCACCTGGGCCAAAGATACAATCTGGAATATTAAATAGCTCACTAACCTTAAAAGGATCGTAAATATAAATTTCTACTTTGATATTCAATCTCAACTGAATTTCCTCACATACTATAAGCAAGAATTCCTTTTGAAATTCAGTTTTGATCTTTTGTTCATTTTTAAATTTATTATAAATTGACTCAGAACCATTGGTCATGACAGATAAGAAAGATTTTCTTCTGGTTTGAATATTTGTAGCTTAATTAGTTATTAAAACAGGGATGTAACTGCCATTTAGTGAAAAAGTCAGAAAATATGACACGGGGTCCAGGGGAACACCTAGGCTAATGTTTTTTTTTTTTTTTTTTTGCTTCCAAAAAGTCAGAAATTTACACATAGCCAGAAAAATCTCATCCCTGTTAAAAGGAAATACCATTTTCTAAGATAATACTTTCTTTAAAAAAACCTAAATTAATAACCAAATTATAATCACACTTATAACTCAAAACATCTGATTACTAGTAACTAAGTAACAAGAAGTAATTCTTCACACTAATGAATACACAACCACCGTATTTTTGTTTCAAAGCCACCAGCAGTGACAGTTATAAAAAGTACAGCCAGTTTTACCACAAGTAACTGACTTGTAACTAACCAAGAGAAAAAATAATAAGTGAGCGAATAATTAAAGAAACACCTGCAGCTTTCAGTAACAACCAACATTTGCACTCTGCAGCAGAACTCACAAAGCCTTTGTTTGCGCCAATATATTATCAGTGTCTCCAGACGCAGTAGAAGTATAAGGTGAGCACCTGTCTGGAGACCCTGTTAATGTAGCTTGGTCTTATCAACTCTGTCAACTGATATTAAGTCACATTATCTATTATTTACATAATATGCTGCATTTCATTCTATATTATATTTGGGTACTTTGGTAACCCATACTGAAATGTACATTTACGATTCACCCCACAAGTCTATCGAAACCAAGCCCTTATTTGGCATACTGATCACAAAGACATACCTGTCCAAGCTTAATCACAATGCGACTTGTTTTCATTCATTCATCCACACACAGTGACACACACAAAGCTGCCTACCTCGCTCCACCATGGGCTCTTCCTCAAACTAGCTAGCCTGAGCACACAAGGCAGGAAAACTTCTGCCATCCTTCCCATCCTTAAACACGACGAGTTGATCAGTTTTTGGATAAATCCCCCCTTTTGGGCCACCCGTAACACAGGCTTCCTACGAATCTGCCTCATGCTTATTCTTTGTCCATTAAAACCCCCTATGACCTACTTCAGCTATATAAGGCACCTGCTTACCTGTGCATTATGGCACCTTGGTCATTTTAACCAATCAAACCCAAGCTTTCAAAGCTCTCAGCCAATCCATACTTATGTTACATATGTGAATTGGCCAGAGATTGACCTAGTTCCTGTGTAAACAATCACTTATCCATAATAACTGTCTGACCTATGACGTATCATGTGACCTGGTTCCCATTGAGTTGGTGCAGAAAGGAGATTTCCATGTTATTAACAAGGAAACAATATTATAAACACTGAATAAATTGTATGGCAGATTTTGTTTCCAGAATTGACTTTTTATATATATATCAAAGCATCCAATATCATGCACTTCAAGGTGTTTTTTTGCTGATTAAACTAATCGTGATCATAACTAATACTGGTACTTTAAATACACTAACATACTGTGAATAAATGTGAAATATTTAGTTAATCACATTTTCATAGCAGCCACAGTTGGCAATGAAGAGCTAAAAGCTAATTAATAATGTATCACCGAGAGTCTGCTGATAGACACTTGTCATGCTACTTCTAATAAAATATAAATGATAGTAAGGCAAGACAGAAAGGCAACCATATCAAAACAGTGGTCATGAAGTATTTGAATTCTGTAACAACAAAAAGGGAGCGACAGCCCTCTGTTAAAACTTGTCTCCTATTTTATGTGGCCCAACATAACTGTGGCACGTCTACAAATAATGCCATCAATATGATAATGTAAACAAAATCAACATATACTAGTTAGCATCAAGGAGATGATAACCATTGGGAAATTTGTGATAATGTGGCTTATTTCAGTTGAATAATAAGCTTGAATGTCAGCTGAATGTTAAAATGTATTGACACCAGCCTTTAAGTGTAAAACGTGGAAAAACCGATGTCCACCATTTGCATTTTTAGTTTTATAAAAGGCGTCATACTTCAACAATGAAAATATATGTATTTTTATCAATTTCGTTCAACTATGTCTGTCATTTATTGTGTGTACTTACTGCTTCTTTATCTTTCTGTAACGTTGTGATTTGTTTGTCCTTAGCCAGCAGGAGTTCTTGCTGCTGTTGTATTAAATCAAGATGGAGCAAGAGAAGTTCTTTTAGGTGCCTCGTTTCATCGGGATCGGCTTCCGATACTCTCGGTTCTTCGTATAACTGCATAGGCTCCTCTGAGCTTTGACTTGGTCTCTGGTCATTTTGATTTATCTCTTCCGAGCTTGTATGCGGGGTGCTTGATTCCCTTTTCGCATACTTTAAACTTTCTTGGATTGCAAAATTTAAATCGGCATCGAAGTCGCCATTTTCGTACACCGACGTGTTGCGCGGCATTTTTCTCTTTGAAATGGGAGGCCTTCCCTCGATTTTAAGCTGGTCCTGATCTAAAACGTCTGACCTCATAGTATCCCCAGTCATGAGGTCGGTCATTGAACTCTCTGAGTGACGATTACAAAGAAAATATATCCGAGTCGGTGGCTCAATGCGTGCAAACCAACATGGCGGGAGTCTCTCTACGGAAATCAAGTCGTCGCCAGAGCTGCCGCGCATCGGCGTTTGCCGTGTCTCGCGACGGGTGAAACGCACTTTAAAATAAATTATGCATTGGTTTTTCAAACCAGTGATCATTGCAATATATTCAATGGCAAATAATAGTTTAATTACATTTTTCTTCTCTCTATGTAAGGGCAACTTTGGTTGTTTCACACTTTACATTGCTCACAAACAAAGGTCTTTTGCGCAAGTCTGTGTATTTTAAACAAAACTTGACTAGTCCCCCAAATAATTTTGCGGTAGCTTTTATGTAGGTACGCACATTCCGTAAAGTTCATTCATGTATAGGGACATAAATAAATGGATGCTCAAATGTGTATTAATAATATTTACATTTATTTTATTTTATTTTGAAAATTAATAAAATATATAACTTGTTTATTCTTCCATGAGACCTAGGAACCTAGTCAAGAAATTAGTCTCAACAAACGCAATCAAAGGCACAATCGCTTCCTCAAATACCTCTCTTTGAACAGGCAGCAAGTTCACCACCTATTTTTCACTGAAGATAGGGTGATTAAAACGTCCTAGAACTTTGTTTATTCTTACTGATAAATTCACCAAATGAAAATGTAATCAATAAATGACCTAATAAATGTAAATTCAGGATTTTGCTTAGGTCTGACCAGCATAAGCTATATAAGACATAGGCTTAGAGAAGAATATTATCCTTAAATTTTGCATTTTTTTCTGAGTTCTGGAGGATACTAAAAATTAACCTTTCCACAGCAGGTGAATCTGGTTACGGCGGAAGCGTGCTGATTATAGGCCCCTAGAGACCTGTTGACTAATTCTTTTTTATTTAATTTATTCATATTTATTTATTTATTTATTTATCTATTTATTTATTTATTTTAATATGATATTATTTGTAATTATAAATGTTTTATGTCAAAGTAATGCCCTTTCGTGTGATGCAAAATAAATCATAACATAGCATAGGCCTACTAGTATACATTTCATGCCGCTAATCCCCAAACTGATCTGATCAATTGTTGGATTAAGCACTAGTTAGCACCACGGGTGAATACGACCATTTTAATTTTGCCTTTATTATATTTACATTCCCAGGGTCCGACACTGTAGCAGGTAAAATGTTGTAATGAGAATACGCTCCTCGCCACAATATCAAAAAGTGCGCTGCCATGGAGACGGGCTGTAAGGTATTGATTATAAACTTCTGCCTGGAAGTGAGACCACTGTGATGCATCTGCCACCACGTTTGTATTAAAGATCGCTTAAACAGCACAGAAGCGCATCAAAATAAAAGGAAAGAAAGATCAATAAATAAATGTGTTTACTTTCCGCGGGTAATTGTGTTAATGGTACCATATTTGGTGTGTGTGGTTGAATATTTCAAGCTGAAACAAGCGAGCGCTTTTAGAAAATGAAGATCTCAATTGTTTGGAAAATGAACTGATACTACGCCAGCAATTATTTCATGAGTTCTTTTGTCAATAAAAGCACTTTATTTTCCCAAGATATTGACGACAAACTTTTTTAAATTTCTATTGATACTACCTAACTGATGACACTTTTCAACATAAAGCAAGCGAAACATTAACTTAATATAACATCATCAACTAGAACCAACTTTCACGACCATTTCAAGTTACCCAGTGTACTCTATTAAAGCATTGAAGGAATTGATCATATTTTAATCCTAAGCATCTTTTTTTTCTTTTTGTGAGTTCTGATTTGTTGTAGGGTAGTCGTCAAAACAAGGGGCAGTTTTGTATATAATTTGCTTAAATTTAAAAGAAAACAAAATAGCCTCTTTTATCTTAAACTCCGCCAATCTTTGAAGATTAATTTAAGATATGCAACAGTGAGACAAAATGGAAAATCGAAACGTAGGATAAAAGCCTTTATGTGAAGCACACAGCACTTACTCGCGCGTTCGTGCGCAATAACTTGTTGATCAGTAGAATTATCTTCCGGTGCTCAGCGCTCAGTTGAAGCTCGAGAGGCGTTAGTCATTTCATCAGTGCACAGGGCAGAAGGTGCGACAATTCATCGCCCACATTTTTATGTTAATACAGACACCGTGCTGTTAATGTCAGCAGACCGATATTCACCTGGCCATGGCATCTACTTATGAAAATCTCAGGACAGGCAGGGTTGCAGTTGTCATATTTTTCATGGTCAACAACGTCTTCTTTTCCCAGTCAACATTTCGGATGCAGAAATTCACAAAAATGGAAGGGCGCCGACTGACGGTTGAAGGACGTTACGTCATCCAGCATAGAACAGCGCTGGGGGACTGTCAGTTACGGTGTTGGCAAAGGAGATTCGAGTACGGGGCAACGTGCGCGGCGACGAACTATAACCTGGCAACTGGAATGTGTGAGATACCAGTTGTTGACAGTTTCACTGAAAATATTACGTTGACTGAGGAAGTGGGATGGGACTATTGGCAGATGGGTGAGATTTCGATGCTCTCTCTCTTTCTCTGTCTTTCCCCTTACTTCTCTCTCTGGTTCTTTCTTTCTTTTTTAATGTTGGCCATTGGCAATTTTATTGGGTGAATATTAAAAAAGCAAAACGTAAAGTCATCGAAATATTCCATATTTCGGAATCTCTCTCTTTCTTCGTATTTCCCTTTTAAAAATATAATATAATGACTGTGAACTTTTTGTGGGTGAATGCTGATACGAAAAATGGATAACGCTGAAAAATTGCTTGCCCTTTTTTTCTCTTTAAAAGAAAGGGGGCGTTTTCTCCAATCTCTCCCGTAGTAATTCACCATGGAACGGATTCAAATGTGGTTTGGAATATTCTTCGGCTCCTTATTGATATACTGTATTCATCCACTCGTCAGATTTTAATTCTCTGGTAAATGTGACAAATGAACCAACTATCTGTATTTTTTACCTCGGAAATTCATACCCAACTCTTTTAAATTTTAAAAACAAATCGATTAAGTTTGAATATTTTGAACATTGCAGTTTATGTCATATAAAATGGCAAACACAACGATCACAGAGCGCATGATTCACTCAACTTTGATGTATAGAATTCGACTACCGCCTTTATTTAGAGATGGAAAGAAATCAAAAGATCTACTGCAGAAAGGCTAGCAATAGCGTGATCGACAATTTAAGAAAAAATGTGTCTAACGTCGTTTGAAGCCTTTGCACTACTTGAATCTTCCACTTTGTAAAACATGGGTTCAATATTTATGCTTTCAATGAATACTTGATATCAAATTCTATGCATTCTAACGAACAAAATTGTGAAATTTCATTGATCAAATCCGCTGTGCTTTGCGTGACATTATATTCTTCCGTTGTGACAATCTGCGTTTTAATTCACTCGCTCGGTTCTAGTGTTGATACTAGCGGTCAGGTATCATAACAATGTAAGTCAAACGTATATCAAAAACAGCAAAGAAAAGAGGGTCTCTGTCTGTTCCTGTTGTCGCGCACCATTGAAAAATGATCACTGACCGGGCACCGTTTTGTCTGACTCCGCTGGGGAGCGGGAGGGTATTGATTATACGGATAAATGCATAGATATTTGCATGATATGAATTCTTCCTCAGTTTCGTGTGATTTCTGTTGACGCGGTAATTAATGTACAATTTTTGAAATGCATGCAGACTATACGGGGTTGTCAAATGTTTTTGTGTGTGTGTGTGTGCGTATTCATTTAATTCTATTGTATTTTATTAATTTATTATGATTTTATTTATGTTAAGCGAGACGTAATTTTTTTTTTCAAGAGGGCAGTAGGCGTAATTTAGGGAATTTCCTTTCAGTTTTATACAAAATACTAGAATTATTTAGGATGGCTGAGAAATGCGAACCAACAAGCAAACGATAGACCGCACAAAGGGAAAGTGCCACCGAATTTTTAAAAGGAAAAAAATACAATAATAATTGAATAAGAAATGTAAGAAAAATAGAAATACGAAAGAGAAATGCTTCATAATTTAATTTATATCAGTATAGCATGAAGCATATGGAAATAAATAAATATTTAAATACCTTAAAAGATAAATGAATGAATAAATAAGATCTCAAACCAGTCTATTGCTTTCTACTATTAAGTACACATGCGTTAGATACCCACGTATAATTTCAAAATATAAACTCACTGTTCTGGCGCCCTGCTGAGGCTTAAGAAGTTGTTTAAAAATTGCAATACCGGCGTAACGTGACAGAGAGTCCCCGTGATAGAGAGTCCCATTAATTTATACAGGTAAGCCTCGCCCCCACTTAGGTCAGGCTAACCCTAACCATTACAACGAAAAGGAGGGCGGACTTTCTGTTACACAGACCCTCAATTTCGTTACACCGGAGTGGAATTGCTTATCTGCAATTACCTGGTTCACGCTTTAGAAAGAGCCACAGAATCATTTATGGACTCATCAATGATCAGCACTTATTGTGATATGTTGTCAAGGATATCTTATATTACTAAGAAAAGATAATAACTCTTGATTACGTACTGTAGAAGATTTTGTTATTGAAAGTCAGCAAGTGAGAAGTTCTTGTATTAATTGCGTTCATTGTAAGATAAAAGGAAATATTTCTCGTCATCACATGTCAATGTAACGTCAACAGATGATATAATATCATTGATTACAGTAAGGTCTCGGAAGAATTGAGGCGATGGAAACAAATAATTTGTAGAAACTATGTGCGTTCAGAGGGGGGGGGGGGGTGTCGGGGAGCCCCCTTTTTGCCGGTAAAAGGTTCACTCTGTGCAAAATTTGATATACACACACTGGACAATAGAAGTGTCACCCCTACTTGAACCAATACTTTTGGGGAGATAAATGACTGTGGAATGATATGCTCCTGGTATCATTTTATTAACATCAAATTTCACAAAAAGACCAACAATACAATTCCATGGTACAGCGGTTTTATACTCATTAGTCACATTATAAGTAGACCAGGCATTATAACTTTGTTTACTCTGATTCAGGAGGTGACACTTCTATTGTCCAGTGTGTGTAGGTGCACGATAGGTGTAGGTGTACGACGGCTTCATGGTAAAGGATCCACTCTTTCAGAAAATGAACCCACCCCACCTCGATTTAAAATTGCTGGCTACGGGCCTTTCATTCAATCGACCCCAAGACGCGTTCACAACCAATGCAAGTTGGGTCGACTTTCCTCGGTATGACCCAACACGGTGCACGGTCCGACTTAGTTTAGCTCTGCCCTGACAGCAAACGGCATCTCTCTCTTTTCTTATGGGCCACGACAAGCGTATAGCTTCAGATTAAGTGTCTAACATTAATCCAAGGGGTTTCATTCGCTGCTTTTGATTGTCAATTCTAATATGAAAGGACCACAACGCTGGGTCACATAGAGAAGGGTGGACGCAACTCGGATATATGAACACGCCTCATGTCTTGTGAAACGCATTAACACATTGCTATTTGACTTTCAAAGCAGGCATACCGTTTCCGACATTGGATCCTAAGAAGACGATTGTAAAGATGTCAATCGATATTTATTTTTATTTACGTTTCTACACTCGATTCCAATGGCGTAATTTGTCATGAAAGCATAATTGTTGTCACGGTTAACAACATTAAGTCAACTGTACTCGAAACACGTTGATCCATTGTTTAACTAACTATTAATAAACGAACAATACCTAAAATAGTGGAAATCGATACTAAAATACTTAGAATTAGTAGATTTGACAGCTTTTATTGTTTAGTCACCTTATTGAAACGAATATTTACAGAAAAGCGTAATTCGATCATCGTTAGAGGTGCACAAGACCGTTATCTGGAGTGGTATGATACAATTGTTAAAACTGCTCCTCAGAGACTGTATGGTTCTGAAAGAAATCTTGTTAAATAAAGCAGGGTACACGTCTGACTGATAGACAAAAGAGGGATAAAGCATGGTTGGCATTTAAACTGGCAGAAGGAATATTCAGATTATTATCATTATTATTATTTCAGAAATCCAGGAGACTTCTTGCAAAGACCACAAAGAACAGGGAAAAAACACCTCGTTTGTGTATCTCATAGACACAGACGGCCCGTACGGGTACCTCCCGCCGTTCTCAGTCCGGTGTGAGATGGACTATGAACCACCCTTGTCAGTGTTTGAGCTGACATTTTCTCCGGGCAAGACACTGAAATCTGCATCAACTGGGTAAGATTTTTGTGAAATCAGAGATTCTTTTTTTAAATGTAGATTAGGGGTATTCTTTTATTATTATATTATTGTGAGTAGACTTTTTGTCCGTAAATGCTGTTAACAACCTAACACAACAAATTTAAAAGACAACAAGTGTGCGTAGAAAAAATCTATTTAATGTCAAATTCAGTGATGAGATAGATTATTGGAATACAACACTGCAGGGGATCACCATGTTTTTATTTACTTATTTATTTATTTTTTTTTTTCAATTTGTATTTTTACTCACATTTACTTATCTGATTATTATTATTATTATTATTATTATTATTTTCAGAGACGTTACAAACACAATACTCTATCGGACCCCGCCCTTCCAGATCGCCCCAGTAGTCAAGTTGTCCGGCCACTGTCACCAGTACTTAAGATTAAGGCTTCGCAACGCCACAGGGGCGGGTACTTTACAACAGTGGGCGCCGGGGAGTAACGAATTCCAATCCTACTGGACACTGGGCGATTCCTCCGCCCCTTGCTTTTGTGGACACTACAATATTTGTGAAAATGGTACGGAATTCTATCTTTTTGTTGGCAGGACTGGGGGACTTGTTGTTCCAGAAGATGACGTCATGGGACGACCTTCTTGTGTTACCCATCGCGCCGTAGAACCCCACGTCTGGTCTAGTTTTGATGTCACTTTTTGATGTCAGTGACATAAAGGCTTATGCCCCATTTCCGTAGACTCCACCGGTCTACATGGACCGACCTTACTATGCAAGGGCTCTCGCGGCTCCAATCAGCTCAACTGAGTGACACTCTTCCTACTGACGTTAAGTAGAATACAGAAAAGCTGGTATTTATACGAGTATGTTGGAAACAAGAGGAGCCGTGCTATTCAGTTAAGCTGCTTGCACTTTACAAGAGTACCCAGAGAGTTGGGTAGATCCCCTTAGACCGATGATGTCTATGGGAATGGGGTCTTAGATGGTTTAATCCGGTTATAAATCGATACCATGAAACATCCGTATCCTAATATCAATTTTTTACCCAGAGCGGACCTTTTCCCACCAAAAAAAGGGCTGTTCATTCAAAACCTCCCGAACCCCTTGGCTATGGGCCAGTTACATGAAAATACTAATTTCCCTCTCCTTTTAGGTCTGGCCTGCAATACGGACACTCTGGACGGAGATTGGCACCGTGACGAAGGCTTTGTCTCTACACGCGCGTTACTACCTATTAGATATTTGCGGAGCTTGGCCGGGGACTTGCAACAGGAGTATGTGCATGTTTATGTCGGAGAGCTTCGCTGCACGACCTTGAATATAGAAAGTGAGTGTACGCAAGGCTTTGCGTTGCTTATCTGTACCTCTCTGTTTTAAACACCACATATGTAATCGCGTGGGAGGGGGAGGGGGCGTGGTCCACCATGCCTCTTGGTGTGGCCGACGTATTAATATAAAATTAATACATTAATGAGAAGTAATATGATTCTTTTCAGACCCAAGTAGCTGTGATGACTGGAGAAGCCTGGGGTATGTTGAAAACGTTATGTATGAAATACGAAACGCGTCCACGGGAACGACTGAGATAGGACTTTGCAGTAACATGACCTGATTGAAAATCCCGCCAATCAAGGTGCCGTCCGATAAGTCTTGTAAGCTGGCAGCTGTTTATAAGTAACTCTATATTGTGATGATAGGTCTTAGCTTTGACTTCTTAGGAATAGGTTCTAGTCACACATTTTCTTCCCCAAAACGTTTGGGAATATAATGAAGCATTTTTGCCAATGTCCATGGATAATACTGATTGTTTCACTTATTTCGTTTTCTTAAAATGTAAGGCGTTTGGCTAATTAGATTTGGTTAGCATGATGGTATAATTAAAGTCACACGGCAGTTGCACAACCGATTGGTGTTGGTACTTATTAATATTAGTATTCCGCAACAGTGAAAATGGAACTTGGAACTTTAAACACACTTTGATAAAGGTGTTTTCGTTCAGTGAGATACGGAATTACCCGAGGTTAGCCAAATAAGGACACCGCCACGTATTTTGTTTTTAAATTTTTATTTACTCCAAAGTTTTGCATCACATATGTATTTGTGTAATTTACCACATTAAGAAGCACTAGGCATCACCTTTTTGCTACTGTAGTTTTCTTCGTTTGTGTAAACGTTTCACAAAACAGCGGGTACTAGCGAACTGAATTTGCACAATCGTTCTCATCCTAAATGGGTTTTCCATTATATACCTTTCGGGGCCCAGATGGCGTCGAAGGCACGATTTATTAAGATGTGTTATCCAGATGGTCCAGGTCGCGTGAAAGTGTTTCATGCACACTTTTTGACTTTTCATTGGATAGAATGCTTTACTAATATTATGTTGTGTACCATAGGTCCTTTTACGGCTGCCATAGCTCATACAAAGTTAGATGGTGGACGTCCGATTTTGTAACAGCTAAAATGGCCTGTGGCAGAGAGTTCAAAATTGATTATTGGGGTAAATGACTTACTCTAAGCTCTTTAATTAAACTATTTGGTCCAATTGATGCCGCTGGTCACTTTCATGCAGTTTTTTTCCATAATAAAATATGCAAGCTTTCTCACCATCAGAGTCTGTTAACTTCTCGGTAACAAAACAGTTGTAAACTATCGTTTTGTTTGGTGGCAACATGGGCTTGGTTGCTTTTGCTACTCTGGTAACTTTGACGTACGTCCGCATTAAAAAAATTGAATTGCTCTCAGTACTAACATAAATGCCGACAAAAACAATATTTTACTTCTACAAAACATCACTGCGATGTCGTTAAACAGCTATGGCATCTTAAATTATTGTTTATAATATCGATTGAAAATAACTGAAATAAAAGCTCCTTCTTTAAGAAATTCACCTACGTCTACGCGTATTGATTTTACTTAGGTCTTTAAATAAGGTAAATACGGACCAGTCTCTAATTAGTATCTTCAACTCGCCTTATGTAGTTTTTGTCAATATATTACTTAACCAAAAGCAGTTTGTTGTTTATAATATCGATAAAAAATGAATAAATAGGATACGCGATCATTCCACTACAAATGATATAAATATTATGAAGTCCTGTGCACAATGTAGTTAAAACAAAAGCAACTATTTATGTGAGAATAATATAAGATGTGTCCCTGGAATTCTATAGATCCGTATTGTATCTGTACATCTTCGGCTGTTGGCATATGCCTGAGCATTTGCGTAAAAAGAATAATAAATTTAATAATTATGCAGGCAGATTCTAGATATAAATATGTTTTCTTTTTTAAACAAAGGGAATTCTCTCAGATAATGTGAGTAAATTGCAGAGAAATTTGTGCGTGCTACAGCTACAGATTGTCCTCAAACGCCATATTGTCGAAGACCTCAGCGACGCCTGGACGTCGGTTTTGCCCCTTGTTACTGACGCTTCTCTTGGACAGCGCGTTGTATCGCTTTACAAAGGCCCCTTTTAGAGTCTTGTTTGAGTAATGTTTGGGGCGCTTGCGTCTCTGGCTGTCCACCCCGCTGGAGCTGACAATATCCGGGTTGGTATCTTCGATGTCGACGTCTGGGAAATCGTACTGCGACTCCATGTCCTCGTCCATGACGGTTCCGCGGATCTTCTGAAGCTCTTTGACCGCGTCGACTACCTCCTCCACGCCTATGGGCTGGTACTTCTTGCTACAGCACCTGAGGCTGGTGGAGGAAAGGATGTGGAGGAAGGTGCCGTACCTGTGGAACAACATGGAGATGAACTGGATCAGGATGATCAGAGCGAAGAAAACAAGGAAGGCGACGCTGAGAGGCTCAAAATGGCGCTGCTCGCCCTCCCCGTTGGCCCTTGGAACGCGGATGTAGAGTGTTTCTTTCAACTGATCCTGGACGATCTGCAGGAGAAAGATGATGAACAACCAAAGAAAGTTCAGCATGAAGAACAGGAAGGATGCGTTGTTGCGAAGGCGCTTTAGGTCAACGCTGATCTTCTTCTCATGCGTTTTGTCGTGGTTAAGCGGGTAGAGATATTTCTCGATGAGTTTTTGCCAAAATTGCGTTTCACTGTTGTCGAGATATCTCACCGGACCTCGCTTTAGCTCTTTCTCAGTAATCCAAAATGGATTGACTAGGTCGTCTCTCTGGATACGAGGCTCGCTGGAGGTGTGGTGATAGTAAGGATCTCTGAAATGTAATTTGATGTCCTATTTAAAAGGCAGAACGGTGTAAGAAGACATTACCTTGCACATCCAGTTTGAAGCACTTAGTGGTACTTGTGAAAATCTTTAAAACATTCAGATTCTGTTCCAGCCTAGGTCAAATTTGGGTTTCATTGATAATTTGTCAGATCGTTTTATTACACATTATCTTGAACAGCATTTGTCAGAAATACCAAAACGCACCAGTGTAAAACAAAAATAATATATAGCAGGAGGTGGACATTTTTGTTAATAATTTACCTGTAGGCGGAGGTTGGTCTGCCGGCTGCGTAAATGGACTCGGAATCCTTGTACTTGTCTATGTTGTCATCTTCTGGAAGTCGGTTCATGTCTCGGTGTATGCTGTTCAGCTGTCTGATGATGCTCTGGGTGCGCTCCGTGCTGCTACCGAACATTGGCGGCGGGTTTCGGGCCTCTTCGGTCGTCATATAGGTCCTGGCATTGGGGGTAGCATAACCTAAAATATACGGAAAGGAAAGTTGGAGACGTCTGACAACCGAGAATATAATTGTTGACATTTTATTAAGAGGCTTAATTGATTGTGGACCAAAAGGTATCAAAGGGAACACATTCCATTTCTCACTATCTGAAAACCCCCTGCGTGTTCTTTTTTATATAAATTTGGAAATGTACAACGAAAAGGTTACTTTTGGTCATTTTGAAAGTTTTTCCCTTTGAGTCTTATTGTGGCAAGTCTGATCTTATGGTAGTTCCTGTATCCCATTTCATGCAGTTTAGTTTCGCCTACCTAAATCCGTTCTTGTACCAAAACACTACAAACTCTTACCTCCAGACCGGTCACTCCTGTTGGTGGCGGCTTCTATTTTTTCGAGCTCTTCCATTACAGTTCTGACTATCTCTTCCTTCTGCGGCACAGCCTGCTGAGCGTTCGATTCTGTCGCGCCGAACATATTGCTGATCTTCCTTTTGATACAGCAGCAGAAGTTGCAGAGGAAATCCTTCGATGAGCCGCATCCTCCTTTCTGTTCCTTCAGGTCCTTCCGCTCATCCTTGCTGTCCACTTTCGGCATTTCCCTCGTGCCCCACGAGACCACGTTCATGTTCACGAGCGAGTAGATAAACAGCAACAAGAAACCCGACGGGATGCATAGAAAATAAAGCGTTCCCGGAACGAGACACAGGAATTCTTCAGGATGCAACAGCCCGGCTAAGAGGAATATCCCTATCAGAACAATGATGAACATGGCGTTTGGACTGGTCCAAGTGTCCTGTGCCGTCTGAACCACAATACCGACCGTGACGGCCAACATGAGAATGGCGTAAAACGTACTCATGTAGGCTGCCACGGTGATCTGCGTCCCTGATTTACTTCGAAAGCAGACGATCATGAAGAAAACTCCAGCACCAACGGATATGCCTAGCCACAGCCAGTAGAGGTTCCCGCCAATGACGACATGGATGGCACCCGCGACCATGAGGATAACGGTGGCCGGCGCGAGCAGACTGGCACCCATGACGACAGCCTGGTAGAAGATGTACAGGTACGAAATGTTATCGTTGACCCCCACGGTGTGGTTGTAGTCGGACAACAGGTCCATCATGTTGGCCAGAGTTGACGGGATCCAACGACGGCGCTGGTTGTAGAACTCCCGGAACGTTTCAGGGGCGTAGGTTGAGGCGTCGGCGGCTGCGCAGTATTCCACTTTGTAGCCTTGCTGCAGGAGAAGAGTGCACAGCCAGCGGTCTTCACCTAAAACGTGTTCACAAATTGAAACAATAGGGCCTACCATGTGCAATACACTCTTTCAAGGATAATGTGTACGACTTTGACGCACATACGTATGGATCTACCAGTACCTATTATGCTAAAATATTATTAATACAGTACTACTGTACACACAAAGTGCCTTGTCTCCTAGATACCGGGATACCTTGGTGGTGCTAAATATTGACATAACATTTTATAGTAATGTACTAGGGACAGAACACAACAGTTAATTTGTAATAACCTCCATCATACCAGTACAAGCAGTACCAATAAACAAATCTTGCCCTGTACTAAATTAGATAGTGCCCGATGGGATGCCATCAAACACCGGAAATCCAAATCTAATTGAAAAATTAGTACTTGAAAAATTTACGTACAAAAAAAGCGTTAAACTGCTATTAAATGAATAAATAAATAAATAAAAATATTAGACGTGATTACCTTGATCGTACTGCACGTAGTGGCGTGCCTCAGTGGACTTGGTGGCGTACGTGCGCATAACGTTGTCATCCATGATGGCGGATCCTCTGAACAGAGAGAAACAGCCCGGGCTACACAGTACACATCCCAGCATGTGCTCGGCAGCCTTCTGCAGCCAGTGACCAATGGCGTACTCGAACTTCTGATACCACACCATGGGGCCTACAGAAAAGCATATTAGCACATGCGATCTCAACAATTTTTTTAGAAAAAAACTAAGGGTTAATACTCAATGAAACTATTGTTCTACGTGGATCGATCCAATTCGGCGAGGACTCTTGCTGAATGCAATAAGATTAAAAGGTTAACACGCATCCTCATGGCGTTGAGTAGAACACAGAGAAGCTGGTGATTATACTAGTACTTTGGAGACAAGAGGAGGCGTGTTAATCTGTTGAATTGATCGCATTCAGTGCTAGTCCCCGCTGAGTTGCATCGATCTACGTAGAACGATACTTTCATTGAAAATGAGCCCTAAGCGTTGAATTAAACCCATCCCTTCGATTTTAAAAGGGGAGAGTACGTTCACATACGTATCCCTGTTCGTGAATGGCACTGTTGATTACATGAAACAAAATGCATGTATTAAAAGCATATGCCTTACTCCTGCCAAGGGGGGTTAAACCAGTGTGTGGTATAAAACCCTTTTGCAGTTACATGAACGAACACACACAAGCACACACACACACACACACACACACACATTCGTACCAGTGCCGATGGGATGAATACGTCCACAAGCCGCTCCCACTTTCTTGTTCTTCTTCATCCTGTCCACCAGCAAAGTGACGGATTCTGCCTTGAAGTCGATATCTCCGTCCAGGGTAAGCAAGTATGTGTTCTCAGCCTAAAACAAGCGGATTCTTATAAAAACTGTGTTTAGATATTTAATGAAGGCTAGAATGCAAACTTCCATGTGCAGTTAGAATTACTTTCAAGCTTTTAAAACATAGCGGTTGTTTATTGACGAACTTATTGTTACAGTAGGCCTATATTCACTTCATTTGAGCTACAACTTCGTAATATCCAATCTCAATGGGTTTAGAGCTGTCAGTACCTTCATACATGTATAATAAACAGAAAACGAACAGAAAAATTGACTGGAAACCATAATTTACCTGTAGTCGCTGAACGTGATTCATATGGCGGAATATCCTACTTCTCTGGTAGATGGGATTGTCCATGTCAGGCTGCGTGGCCTTATTACCTCCAACGTCCGACGTACCGTAGTATATACCTTCATCCGTGTTGCCCATTAGACGGTAACCCAAAAGGTAGTACATGTACATTACCTATGGGAGAGAACCAGATAAATGTTCAGGAATGCCTAGGGGTTATGGTGATGAAGAAGTGGATCTTTTACCGTGAAACTTTCGTGTAGGCCTACCTAGATCAATTTTACCCAGAGCAGACCCTTTTCCAGCAAAAAGGGCGGTTTATTCGTACACCACACCCCCACCGGCTACGAGCCTGAGTCGTGATGGCTAACATTATTTATAAATATTCCTTACAATATCATTATTAAAAACAGTATACTATTCCGCGTCAATAAGAGAGGCATTCAGCTATAGCCGATAAATGCACTGCCGTCAAAACTTGGCAAGATCGAACTACTCACAGCCATACATATACAAGACGAGTATAAAAACCAGGTCCTAGTACATGTACAATTAACATACCGAATACACAACTGATATTTTTGACATAATTACGTTTAAAATAAGCTTGCAACCATGTCATTTACCTGCGACCACCTTTTCTTGTGCCGTATCTTGTTCTTGTCCTTGATGTGCACGTAGAGCAGGTTACCCCCGGGGAGCGTCCAGGTCAAGCGTCCGCCGTACGGCGTGGGTGTCTTTACAGGGGGCGCTATCACCATGGCGGCCTGATGGATGGACCTTGAGATGATAGAGGAATTTTAATTTTAAAATAACATCACAAGGTCAGCTGAAATGTGTCGTCCATAGTCTTATATCTAGGTTTAATCTGAACAATGCATAGGACTATTATCAAAAGGGAACCGCACTGCAGGGTTACATGTATATGCGCAACGTATTAAACGTGTTATTAAATACTCGTGCTTTCATGAATATATCAATGTCTTTTAGACTGTTATTTAACTATTATCCTTAGCCAAAAATTACGATCTCTTTGCAGTTGAGAAGAACTTAAGCTGAAAAATGAAGCAAAACACAACGTAAGCCTTGATGGAACTTACGTTGCAGCCAACTCTATGACATCCACCATCTGTTTAACGAAGATGTTACAGGCTTTCTCACCCTCTGCTGTGTCTTCCATTGCATCATCAAAGAACACATGAGCTGAAAACAGCATAATAATAATAATAATAATAATAATAATAATAATAATAATAATAATAATGACGATGATGATGACAATGAGGAAAATGGTGATGTGCATAATATATATGAAATACATTTATTAATTTACTGTCTTAAAGGCAAGATAAAAAAGGCATCAGAAGTATCATAAAACGCAACGAAAAAAATGATTGCAAATTAACTCGAAGAGAAGCAGCAAATTGATAGAAAATTCCGACAATGGCTGGGGATAGTATACAACTGTTATAACTTATTTATATGTACCGTATGAATCCGTTCATTATAAATTAGCCAAATCTAATAGAAGCACTATCCTAAACGAGCAATCGTAATATTGAAAATAATTTGCAAAATAAATGCCTGAACCATTCAAGTTTGCTGACAACTATGGCATGGCGGCGGGCTCAATTTTGAGAGAGAAGGTAGAGCAAGTGCCCGGTTAGCTCAGTCGGTAGAGCATGGGACTCTTAATCCCAGGGTCGTGGGTTCGAGCCCCACATTGGGCGATTTAGCACCTTCTTTTCATATTTTGCACAAAATAAGTGCTACATTTATTTCCGAACGCTGATATAATGGACAAAATTTGAAAAAGAGCTACCTTCAAACTCATAAAAGTCGGGATCCGTAATGCCGAAGTATTCCTGAGCATTACTCCTCGCACTCTGGTCAACGTCCATTCTAAAAAGACAGCGACAGTAGTATATTACACTGACTTGTTACTTCACATTCTGTAAAACATTGCAAAACGATCTGCTTCTAAACCCTGCTTCTAAACCGTAAGGACAGTCGGACACAAAAGAAAGGCAAGTAAGAAAGATGTTTAGTTTTTAATGACAGTTTCCAAAGAATTATGGTTGTCTATCGTCTTTATAAACGTCCACTTTAAACCTTTTTACCTCATGATAGACTTCAACATCTGTACCATTTCGTTCGATGTCTCGTGCCACATTGTTGCGCAGACGTATATCCGGGAATTTACGCGGTCACGTGCCGTGAAGCCGCGGTCGTCTGACACCGAGTCCACCTGGGAGGCACTGTCGTCTGCCGTGGGTTCAATGTTCAGTTTTGTCGGGCGATTTGCTTTCACAAACTCATCCTCGTCGTTCCTTCGTCTGTTTAGCAGTAAAGACTGTTCTAAGAATATACCGCAGTACTGAGGAAGGACAAATAGTCTGAAAAGTTGAAGGGTGAGGTAGTAATGTTTTATGGAAAAAATAAGACGGAATGGATAATTTGTTTAAACTGAAATACTTTAAGCAGAAAATAGCATATAAGTGAATGTAACTTTTGAATCTAAGCGCCTCTTTTTCAGATATTTCAAAGTAGATAAAATAATGACGACACGATCACTAGAACGCGTTCGAATACATGTTTTTCCTACCTTTCTACTTTTGCCAACCTCTCACTTCGTGGAAACCACGTGTGAGAAGCAACCCAAAGTTGTGAAAGCCACCACAGACCCAATCCACAAGCAATTTGCCACGGGAACGTTGATGAGTGCCAACTTTCAGTACATTTCCAGTAGCCAATATCTAGGTCAGGCAGTAAGACCCTCCCCCATCCTTGGGCATAGCACAAATACAGAAAGATCCCCATGGTCGCTGGCGTCGATAACGACAGCGGGAATGTAAAACCAAATTGCTGCATACAAAGCTTACAGGATAACCTTGCAAAATACCAACAAATGCCTCCAGAAAACGCGTGGACAATCAGTGGCAAGAAGCGGAGAAACGTCTCATCAATTTCCGCTGGTGCCGCTGACGCTTTGGTATTGTAGTATTCGTCGTAGTTATAATAATCGTAGTTGTTGAAGTTTGTGTCGTCACTGCTGGCGGGTGGGGCTGTGTCCCCTCCCGCTTGCCCTCCGCCAACATCCTTCGTAGGTTCACCTGTCCCGTTTGCTTGCCGTTTTCTCCTTCCACCAAATGGGGCGAAATCATAGTCCGAGTATAAGTCTGGGGATCCCGTGTTTGAGACAATATTATTTCCATAGATGTCGGTATCCACTGGGTTCGTGACAAAGCTCGTTGGTGCCGGTGACAAGGCTTTTGTCCGTGGGGTGGTTTTGGAGGGGGCAGCGGGAACTGTCGCTGGCAGGTTATTATAGTTATCGTAATTATACGTGTCACCAGGTGGAACAGCGGAAAGCACGCCGCCATCTTCAGTAGCGATTGTTTTATTAAGATAAAGTGTTTCGTTCTTTATGTTATGGACAATGTCAGCGAATGGCGTCATATGCGGAATCAGTATGTAGGCAAATGCAAACGTCAGGCCGATCTTCCACAGACTCGCAATGATGTATGACTTACATCGACCACGGCGAATCGATTGCTTAAAAGCCTGGACAGGGATGTTGAATATGTCTCTGTCGATATAGTTTTCCCAATATCTGATTGATATCAGAACGAGGGCAGCGGGAACCTGTGCGACTTCTGAAACCCCCTGCAGGGCTGTCTTGTCACGTGTCAGGAACCTCGTGACCAGGAAAAACATGGAGGCTTGCATAACAGTGGCCAGAATGTCAAACACTATCGTAATTGGTCCGCGCCCGACTTTTGAAAACAAAAGTTTGAAGAGTGCCGGGATGAAGCACGAGGCATTCATAAGTAAAAGTGCCCGGATTATATCAAATTTTGGAAGCACACGGAAAACAAATATACACAATCCGAATGTGTGGCAACTTTCAGTAAGTATAATCTGAAAAGAAAAACAATACAAAGTGAATTAAATAAGAATTCAAGTTAAAGTTTACGACTTCCTTAATAAATTCTTTCAAGATGGAATAACTTTTGTAAATTTACTCTGAAATAACATTAATGGTGTCCGGTATGATCAAACTTTATACAGTTAGCCTCCAATCCTTAGAAAAGGAGTTACTTACTGCAAATATAGACCCGAAAGAAGGCCAGCTGGTATTACCGAACATGGATTTCAAAAGGCTCTCCACAAAGACGAAGACGTTTGGCATACTGACTGCGATCACCAGCATAACTACAATCAGATCGCGTTCGTATTTACTCTAAAATGGAAAACAGAGTCATACAGTGTATACCGGTAGAGCAAATGGTCCAATTCAGAGTGAATAGTGGGTGTTCTCTCTCTCTCTCTCTCTCTCTCTCTCTCTCTCTCTCTGCGTGTGTGTGTGTAGTTGAGTGGGGAAGAAGTAAGGGACGAAGGGGTTATCATTGTAGCTTAAGGGAGGGAAGAGGGCTCGTGTCAGCAGTACCCTCACCTCGATCAACCATTGAAAAAATCCGTTTGCCTCAGGTATCTTCACAACCGAGGAAAAATTAATAGATAGATAAATAAATATCAAGTGAGAATGTTTGAAATATAAAAAACCGTCCGTTTGTTATGTATACATCTTAGGTTAAATGAAATACTGTCTGTTGGAGGTAATTATTGGTAATATATAAATAAATAAATAGATAAGTGAAAATTAAATGAAAATGCTTGGGATACTGAAAAGTTAACTATCTATGATATACTCCTGTGCATCTTAGCTAAAACAAAACACTTTTAGCTGCCGGGATTTATTCACTAAATTGATTCGCAAGTAAAGGGTAAAATTCACATAAGCATCTGTTGCTCGTGTTTATGACAGCAGTTATGCCATTGGGTCATGTCAGGTGAGACCACTCCTCGACACCATATGTGACATTTTACTAGCAGACGCATTCCTGGAATTTCAAATCGCTAGGTAGGAAGGCTCCTTTGAGATTGATAAAGGCTACACAACAAGCACTGTGATCACGCAAACTAGACAGTAGTTACGATGGCAATTAGCAAATTAATTTAAAGAGACTGCTTTATCTTTTGCATGAGACGTGGAATGTTTTACGTATTCCATTCTTTTGGATAGTGCAGATTTGTGAGTATGTAAAACGCCCTTTAAGAAGTTAAACTCCGACTTACTTAATTAGGCCTAATTCAAACTACTATAGAAATAAACCGACTGTTCAGGTATCTGAAGTACAACCGCATGCATTATGGTCCTCTCCTCTTTGAACAATTTGTCTCATCCATTCCAGACACACCAAGCTTTTTGTATGGATGAATAGACTTGTATCTTGCTGTAAACCGCTTTATGTTAAACAGCTGCACCTCAACCGATAAAGGCCGGAATCTACATTGTGAACAGGGCGGTGCCATGTAAATCGTAATCTAATTTAGTTTGATGACATCATTTAGCGCAGTTACAAACGCCTTGTGGCGTCATAAAGTGAAGATATGTACTGCTGAACTAGATGTGTCAATTTTTTCTCAGTTTATAAATATACCTTTAATGTATCCCCTGCTCCGGTTGTCATCATTAGCAGTGTTACTTTGCTGGTGAACAAAGAAGCCACAGCTACAGTAAAGAAAAACATGTACGCGCAAATCTTTATAATCTTCAGAGGTGTCTGGAAACAACCCCCGGCAACATGGCCGCTGTCACGTGATACTGTCTGGAAGACGTCCCAGGCTTCATTAGACATCGTCCTAGAAATAAGAAAAATGAACCTATGAAGAAATGTTTTATGATGAAAACGCTTGGAAATGATTAGTGCTCTTTTTTGAACAGCGACTACATAAGATTACACATAAACAATCCTTTTGGACAAGTTTTTATCATTTTGAAAGACAATGAATCACAACCAGAAGAAATACACTAAGGAATAATTTCAGTGTGTTTTAAGGTGTCGCATTAAAATGAGTAGAGCAATAGTTCCTGTCACTCTTATCAACAGAAAAATAAATTTAAAAAATAATTTCTTTAACAAAACCAAAAAATACCGATATATGTCACTTCACCTGACATTACTGAAGTACTTACAGTTGCTGACCATCGCTGAGATGAGGTTCTTCCGGTTCCGATTCGTTGCCGCTCTGGGCTCCGTACCTGTCTGCCAACCGCTGAACGCGGTGACGAATCGAGCCCATAACCGACGACATGGCGGCGTTGAAGGACGGGCTTTTACCTCACCATGCTGGAAAAAGAAAAAAATAAATAAATAAATAAATAAATAAATAAATAAATAAAAGGAAATATCTTTTTCTGTGCCTTAAGTGATACTTTTTAAAACGGAAACGGATCTATATTTCATCCTCAAAAATACAGGATAGGTATTCAGTTATTGAAAAAAGTCTGCATCAACAGGAAATTGAAAAAAAAACGACATATTAATACAAAATGAAAAAATGAATTTTGAAAGAAGAATAATTATAAATTCAAGTTACCGAAACAACTGATCAAGAAATGAAAAACACTAACTCACAAAAGTATCAATATAATACGTCGTTATAATATTTTTCTTGATGGCAGAGTATTTATACTTTGCATTCATAATTGTTATTAATTGCCCCCCGATTGATATAAATAGAAGCAGTAAACGTCAAGTTGTATTCACACCATCTGAAGATATAAAAGGTCTAAATACTTGTACAACTAGTCTTTGGCATATCTTTCACATAATAACTTATGATAAAAAATTAACAATAGAATTATATATTGTAATGAAAATATATTAATATTAATTAATCTACTTTCAAAGAAAAAGTTAAACCACTGTTCATTTTTAATGTGCATTTGTGTGCCAGTTGCTACAATCTATGATTATGGTGAAAGGCATGAAGATGAGTGCACACACTGGATTTTTTAAAATTCAAATTGTGTACATCTTAAACCCCTAAAAGAACATTACCATTATGTGCTAACACAAAGTGACCCAATGGCTGTTAATTGCTCTAATTATGTTGTTTTAGCATGTTCTTTATAAAACGGTAGGCCACTGTATATCAGAAGAGCGGTTACACTTTGACTAAAACTATATCAAAAACAAAAACGCAGGTGCTTGTGATTAGATAAAAACCCTCGTGCATCCTGTTATAAATGGAATAGAAATACAAGAAGGAACTGCAGGTAAGACATCCAATATGATAAGATAACCGAGAAGAAGAGACACCAACTTTTACGAATGATTATTTTTTATTACGGCAGCCAGTATTCATTGAATGTTTTCCTTTCGGCACGACATACCTAACTCCCAATATACACGGGTAAGGATAACAATTATATACACAACTGTTTTCAGTAAAAACGTCAGAGCCCTACCTTTATTATGCTCCTTCCAAATTAGACCAAAATATCCAATGCCACTTCCAATATCTCAAAAACTGAAAAATTATAAGGCAGCTAAGGCTATCAGAGGCTCGTGTGGCTGGCAGACTGCACCGCGATGTGTCGATACACTGAAGAGTTCATTAAGTTTCAGCCCCACCCTTTCCGTTATTAAAAATACGACCAGCTGCCGTCCAAGTTTGTACAGCGAAGTCACATACCTTGGATGGTTATACTTCCATTAGACTCAGGTCACGTGGTGTTAACTACGTGCGTCACGTTGCACAAAACGAAAACGCCCAAATAATAATGTATGAGAACACAACTCATTTTGTTATTGAAAAAAACCTCAAATTACCTGTACCGTATGTGAGATTGGTTTGATGTACCGATAATTGCAGACGCTTTACTGTTACGATAATTAACCTAATCGCTTTAAACG
Organism: Lingula anatina; assembly: GCF_051362555.1. Lineage (NCBI taxonomy): Eukaryota > Metazoa > Brachiopoda > Lingulata > Lingulida > Lingulidae > Lingula > Lingula anatina. The sequence continues at coordinate 12,813,635 of NC_141771.1, read as the reverse complement.
TTATGTCAATATGGTGATCGTTATGTTATCACGCCTTGAAACAGCTGATGCACGTTAACTCGCTTAAGTCATGGTAAATTCAAAGTGATTACAAAGTAATTATTATTATCAATCCAAGTAACACGACTGGAACTTACAAAAATTCAACTGTTACAAAAATGTAATTGATGTGGCCCGAGTACGAAAGTGTAAATTTCGAAAGGTACACCTACCGCCAATTTTATCCTGTCAGTTTAACAACTTAGAAAGGCTCTTCTCAGCCGTGCTTAAATGTCTTTTAACTGCAAAACAAATGCACTTTTCATTGGTCAGATCTCCAAGTAGCATTCAAATGTGGTTTCCACGGAAATCCTTATTAAAACCAGGTATGAGGATATTTGTAACATATTGTGAAAAAAAATCGACCACATGACGTGTAAATTGTCACTTTGACCCTTTATATCTCACGGTTTTTGATATGCAAACAGCGCGTTGAAAAACAACGTAAAAGACAATACTATAATAAACACCTATCCGAAAATAGATTTTAACTTGGTAAACATCCGAAATTGATTTTTTAATTTAATAGCTTATCATATATAGAACTCATTTTAATACATACCCAATCCACTGTGACTTCTGTTTTTCTAATTAAGATGCTTTGACGTATTTTATAATTACAACGACAAGCAACATATGGGACGAAAATCATTGATTTAATCTCATTTGCATTTAGTGGCGTGTCACCTAGGCCCGTGTCGTATGCACATTTGTCCTATGACATATAGAGCGACCACCACATAACATCCTTGGACCAGACAGTCAGTCCTTCAGTCTTATTTCAAGACTGGAGTATTACAGCGTAACAATTTGCCTGAGCGTTTCATTATGGAACTCCATTTCTTTGTATTATGGCTTGGGATTTGTTGCACTGTAGTAGCGTCAGGCGATGTGGGTAAGTTTTACATAATAATACCTATGGGCTATTAAGATTTAATAAATTTTGCTGAAATATTGAATTTTCTTTAACAGATGTTGGGAAAACATTAGACTTAGTCACAGTTGGTAACAAGTGCTAGATGGGGAACGTTTATATATTTTATCTTAAGAAAACAAAACAATTGCCTGCTTTTATGTGTTTCCCATTTCTCTCGCCTTTCCAGGACACGGAAACTTTGATAATTATGACAAAAGCGACGATGGGGAAATATATGCGACAGAAAATAAGAAACCTTCTCTTCCCGACACCAAGTCTGCCTCAAAAACTGAGTTCTACACACCCAGTGGCGAAAGGTACGACGCTTCACAGCGATACAACCGACAAGATGGTGAAAGAATCCCCGTAGAAACCGACACCGAGTTTCGTGGATTGGAACGTGATGGCCACCAAATACAAAACACCGGTGCTGAACGTGAACCTGATCGCTATACCAACAACAGACGCAACGTTGCCACAAAATATGCCAACCCGTATCGTTTAAACGACCAACGACCACAACATGGTCAACACGGACAGCCTCAGTCGAGTTACGAGAACCGCCTAGATCTGCGTGGCCAGGGTCCAGGGCGAGGCCGCAGTGCGTATATACATTGCTACTCGTGTTCCAGTTCGTTCGCCATGTGCGGCAAAACGGTGCAGAATGCCAACGGCATGGTGCACATCACCAAGTGCCACACCAAGTGTTTTCTGAGGGTCGAGGAACACGGAGGTAATGGCTTTATTTAGTATTCACTCTAACAGTTGTCACAAATGCGTGCGAGATGTAATTCCTCATCTATAAGGATGTATTCAGAACAAGTTCATCCACGGATTAACAGGTCCGAAGATCAAATAAGGCCTTCACACTTGAAAGTTTGTCGCATATTAAATACTGAATAGATTCCCCTCCGGAATTACGCGACAAGCTTTCAAGTGGGTTAGCCATATTTGATTCGCGGAACTGGTATTCCGCGGATCCACTCTGGTTGTGTAAGTTTAAACGCTTTGTCAAGATTAAGTCGTTGACTGGAGATCTAACATGTGATATGAATATCGCATGAACATACCGAAAATAATATTCATGCCATACAAAATTACACTTAACGCACACAAAGCGTTTACATAATACATTCTTATATCACGTGCAGCCTAAAGAAATGTAAAGGTATAGACACGTTTATACACGTATAAATGAAAATCATTCTTATGTGTCACCATTATTTTATGTCTTAGGATTCCAAAAGTCAATATGATATCTCCAATTTTATCCTTGATTCAGTAGATAACATAGCTGCACATTTTACTTTATTTCGACATATTAACATCCGTTTGATACCAATAATAGCATACCATCCTTTTAGGCCACACTTGATAAACCTTAATTAACTTGACTTCAAAAGTGACTTAGGTAAGGGGGGAATTGTGTGATTTTCAAATGGGCGGATATATTTTTCAATTATGTTCAGATTGACGTTCGCCTCACCAGATGAAAAATGTAGATATTCATCTTGTGGGCGGTGTATTCTTATGTCATGTAATAAAATGTCATAAATTCCTATGTGATATCACATATGAAATTAGCGTGGCACCATCTGTAAATTAACAAGATGCTTCAAAACAGATGTGTTTAATGAATGAAGCCGCGTGGGAAAACAAATGTTGCAAGCACCGCAAAATGCACATAGAGACAGATCAACGAAAGCTGTTCATATTTTAAAGAAAGCCAACTTTAAAAATAAAGTGTTAATATTTTTTACACATTTAGATATGAAGACACCTCAGTTGTGATATTGACAAATCAGAGACCACTAATCTTCAAACATAAATAAATACAAAACGTGTCGATTGAACTTTGACTCTTCTTTTTCTTTCCCAACATATATTTCATAAAAGGGACCGGAATTATATTGGTTTAATTAACAGGAACTTGATAAATAGAAACACACACATATATTTTGCATAATTGCTTAATATCTAAACTGGTAATTTGTATACACTAAAATTCATCAATCTGCATTTCTTGCTTGCATTTTTTAATTATTTGACCATTTAATTCACCATTTGTAGTTATATCTCGCGACTGTTTTGACGGCTGGTCCAGCATTCCCTCCCTAACGGCAGACTATAACGGCTGTAAGCCGCAGAAATGGGGCGGCAGGATCATGAACTGGTGCTTCTGCACGGGACACTTCTGCAATGGCCAATCCGAGGCTGATCTGGGTGGACCAGGTTAGTGACGCCTCTGCTCTCGTAATGTCGACCTGTGTGAAATGTTTTTTGTTTTTTTTTTTTTTTTTTTTTTTTTTTTTTTTTTTGGGGGGGGGGGGGGGGAGGTTCTTCATTTTGTATGCGGTTGTGATTAATATGCTTAAAGGTTAGTGCGAATGTTAGTCTGTAGTACAGTGTAGATCTTGGTTGACCGGGTAAATGGAATGTCGACACTCATAAAGGCGATCGAGTTGACGCCGATTCATTGAGATATTCACACATATAGAAGGAAGCATTTTGAATCTGCTACTAGGTTACAAACCGTATTTTCACCCAACCGAGCCATTGGGAAGACCACGACTTGGGGCACAAAGTCATTCCGGTCAGTATGACCCTTACCACAACGTCCGACCAGGCAACGGAGACAGATTTCGCCAGGGTGCTGCTCAGGGCCACACAGTCGACCAGCTTCCCTATCCAAAACGCTTGAGGTCTTCTTCCCGAACAGAACTGGCACCTTCTGTTGGACGCTCGGAACCCAGACAAGATGGAGGTTCCAGCAGGGCGATTCAGTTCAATGGTAAAACCTTCTGTTAATACAGTTATTCTGTCAACATCGAGGCCGGTTAAGAGATGTAATATATTGTATTGTTAAGGGGAACGTTTTGGAGAACATCGATTTTTTCTTTTTTTTTAATTGGTGGCCACATGGATGATATTCAATATCCACTGTAGATATAAAACGCAAGAAGTACGTATGTACTCCAACGAAATCCAAAATGAACAAGTTGGATTCAGCTTCAATCTTTTTTCGCAATTTAGAGCACAATTTAAGAGTTGCATGGTTCTTTAAAGATAAAACGATACAAGGCCTGGAATTGTAATAACGATGTTAACCATGATACTATATACCTTTTATATTCAAGCTATACAGTGTCAGGAGTCGGGATTTACTGGGGACCCTAACAGCTGCCAAAAGTTTTACGGCTGCAGTTATCAGGGTCGGGATATCGGCCACGCAGTGATGCACACCTTCTACTGCCCTGCAAGGTTAGAATGGGACAACAGACGTAAAGAATGTGTCCGACATTCGACCACCTGCGCCCCACATCTCCGCCGCAAGGAGTTCGAAGAATTTTTACCACCCATCGAGCAAAGAGAAAGGCGCATTGATGTTGTGAAACCGGAAGTCATCCCGCAGGAACCACGTTACCGAGAAAGCGCCCCCGTGACTCGTGCAAAACAATCTACTCTTTCGAGAGAGAAAGCGCGTTCCTCTGAGGAAGATTTCCCCTATCCAAAGGTAACAGCTGAAGAGAATGTGTATAAAAGAAAAGGAAACAATGATGTTCAGCTTGAAAAAGACTTACCTTATCAAAAAGATTTACCTTATAAACAAAACAGCAGAAAAAGAATTGTGGCACCATACGAGAAAAAATCAGTTAGAAGAGATAAAATAGAGAACCCTTTTAAAAAAGACGACAGAATTATCGCCCCTTATGAAAAGGAATTAGAATAGTCACCCCACATCGAAATGACTACAGCTCCATCTGACAAAGACAACGGAAAAGTCGCCCAGTTTGGGAAGGGGTTCACAGTAGTAGAACTTAAAAAATAACTGGGCGAACTCAGCAAGTCCTAATAGGTCTCCTCGTAGAGCTAACCGTTTCTGTTAGTCAAGAGCGACAGCTGTACATAGGGAATAGGGATATTCTTAAAAGGTTTTGTTCTCTGGCATTGTTTTAAAGGATCTTCAGTGGATATATCTCCTGTAAGCTACATGTATATTTGGCGATGCTCTTTGATGCAAACAGTGTAACGATATTCATCATAAAGTGTATAGAAAATGAAATTATCCTTATCACACACACTCAAGGGAAACAAAATTAAAAAAAAAAACAACATTAAGGTTTAAAAGGACACACGGTCTCATTCATATGTACATGTACATAAGGTATGTATTTTGGTCAGTAATTGGTATGCATGTATTTAGCCATGTTGTAACGGCGACTACCGTATATCTGTTTTTGGAGACAAAATGTATTTATTCCGTAGATGGTATATCGTCAGTATACATGTGTCTAGAGTTCTTGTCTCACAATTATCAGGTGTATGTGCCATTTAAATGCCTCTTTATAGAGCATTCCCTTGGATACAAGGGTTATTGCAAACCTGGGCGATATACTTACTTGCATATTCATAGGCTTCTCTCCATGGCTTCGCCGTCATGGTGCACATAAAGGTATATGGATATATAAATGCAATCAAAACGATCCTGTTTCTTTATTTTGGATTAATAAAATTCCAAGTGTGTATGGGTTTGATTCAAATGCTATGCTACATGTGTATATGTATACTGTTTTAATGTTGAAACACATATTGGGCCGTAGCAGACTAATTAACTGTGATTGCTTCTGAATCACGAGCGCGTTTATTGTGCTATTTTGTATTATTTGTCTGGTTGTGGGGCTTCGAAGTTGTAATCGCAACTCACAAGATTGGACGCTTCGGTGGAAGTAAAAGCGTGAAATAAAACATGTTACCGATAGATGTCATTTCTTTGTGTTTCATTAATGCACTACCGGTATCTCAGTTACACGTTGTAAATGGACACGCAAGAAATGTCTGTATCAACGATGTTATACTTGACTTGGCCGCTATTTCATTTTTCATAAGCGTAACATGGACTAATATAACTAATTTCGTTTTTTTTTTCTTTCTGAAATGCGTTAGGTGCGACAAAATCCCTTTTGTCAATGCGTTACCACTAAAGCATGATATTAAAATGAGATATACTGAAATATGCCATTTTTTGTTACATCGGCCCCACGCAGGAAGGGATCATTGGCCACTCTGATCCATCATGTTCTGTTAGTCACCCACTCGGGAAAACATTACGTCATGCTGCCTGGAAACGCGTCTGCTAGAGGAAATGCTTCTCCCCCGCACATTTATTTTCAAAATGTTTTTTTATCAAAACACATCAGTTATTGTTGCTGTAAGTCAATACATTTCGCCTGTACATTTCGCAACGACAAACGCAAGTGCCAAAAGCGGTCAACCCCCACAGTTGACATTCAAAATAGCAAAAATACTCAAAACAAAAAACCACCAAGTTCAATTTCAACATACTTTTCACCCTTTGGGTCATATAAAGACAAATCACAAAGCAAAAAAAAAAATCGATGGTAATTTTAGGGAAAAAAAACAGAATTTTAAAAAATTGCCTGTGCACGCCAGGAGCATATCAAGATAAATATGAAGATTACACTTGAGGAGTGGCGTCCTCAGGGTAAAGGAAAGAGTTCAAACTATTGGTTGTGACACGCTTTAACGTACAAAGTACAGTTGTATACTTGTTAGAAAAGGGTTTTAATTTGAGACATATGCCTTGTACGGACTTTAAGGAATATGAACTTCCTCACTTCAGCCATGTTTCTCTTACCACTGGCTAAAGGGGACTTTTTGGCGCCGAGGTGAATTAAAACCTTGACATTGGTTGGAGACTACCAGTGAGATAACTCGTTTCATAAAAAAACGAAATCTTAATGTCGCTGTGCATAAATACGATAAAGAAGTTCTAATATGTTCACACAGTCGTAGCAATATCTCAAAATGAATGAAGCATTTTCGGTCTGGGCGGCCCTGGAGGATTACCAGGGTTGAGTAGAATAGAAGTCATGAAGCCTTAAATACGGAGAATAGAAAGAGAATCACAATGATTGAAGTTAGCGGTTTACGCGGCAGTCGCCATTAGTTTTAACACGAGAATCCTATTTCCTCAATGGCCATCAATGGGGGCAGAAAAGAAATAAACTTGACACAAATGAGGAAAAACTGTGCTCTGTCCCAATCTCTTTTAGATTAAGTTAATAGGGATTAGTGCCGGTGTGCTTTATTATCTGATGAACGTATAATAATGTCTGAGAGAATGATTATAGGATAACGTAAAGATAAAAGAGAAAAGAGAAATGCTCGAAAAATCTCCCAAAAAGCCCATGTTATATAAAATCAACTATATATTACTCCGTTTTTATTGTAAATAACAAAAAATGCAATCTTTCTGTTTGAAGTATGCTGACGTAGGTACAGGTACGTATACATCGCTCACGTATTCTAACATCAAGCTTTTTTCTCTTCTTCTACTACGAGCAGAAAAGGGCAAATAATGCCCGATTTATTGAGGACGATATACACTTCGAGGTCATCCTGCTTGTCACTCTTAGTACCAAAATCACGCATTTAGCCAAGTCTCTAATGACATTTAACATAACTGTACGTTCATTCCAAGAAGCCAGGAACGCCAAAGCGTGTTGTAAAATAATCGACTTAAAGGCTCTCGCTCAATCCGTGCTTAATTTGCCTCTGGGGTTCTGAGTGTCCTGGTTTCTCTAATGTCACTGTAAACGGTGTCTTTACAATATCCCAACGTCACATGGTGTCCTCTTAGTGTCCTTGGCATTATTAGAGATATCTTATACATCGCGGTGGACTTCAATAAGGCTGTTAGCGCCTAAAAGCCCGTGTTTGCGGTTGCATACGGCGATACGTTGGAAATCCTAGAGACCAGTTCACATCAAAAACAGCTTAAACACGCTGTAGAATTGCATGTAGCGTCAATGTGTGACTATAAATATTCGGACAAACAGGTATGCCATGGTACATGTGCTTTCAGAATCTTTACTCCACATTACAAATGTGATCAGACCCACTCGTACCGAAACTAGGTTTCATTTATTCCCGAAGTGAACAGGAACTCCCGTCATCTAAAGCTTTGTATTTTGTACTTGGCGTTCGATAAACTTATATCTGTGTTTCTCGAAACCGCTCTAGCAGTTCATCTGTTTCTTGTGTTTGAAAGAAGTATTACGTTCTGCCCACGTCTTACCGTTATGTGAGATGTGAATACGATCCTTTCTTGAAAACAGTTGGGCACAAATCTGATGTTTATGCAGCTCGATGTAAACCGATTCCATGGTAAGAAACTTTCATTTATATTTACGAGATGTCCGTATGACACCACCAGAGAGTTAAGCATGCTATCATGAAAATTAAAACACACATGTGCGCTACTTGAAAGTGCATTGTAGGCGGTTTCAGAATTGTTTTAATAACCGAATCAGCGTATTTTAGTAAAATGCGCGAAAAACCTTGATTTAAACTTAGAAGAAATACCGATGGCTAGCACATTTTAAAACATGTCTTTGCCATAACACAAGAAGTGAGTTCATTTTGATTTCATTTACTGTTTCTGAAAACTTTTGAAATTCAATTTTGATTCAATTCGATTTTTATAGATACATGCAATGCGTTTTCATTCCAAATTCTTCTCCTGCAATACATGTACCAGTAGTGTGCTTTCAAATATAGCAACGTTTGTATTTCGAAAAAGATTCTGCAAAACAATTGAAGTGATTGAAACAGAGAATTGTAATTACCGAAATGTATGGTAATTTAAAGATTTTATTATATTGAATAGTTCAATATTTTCTTTGAAAGCAAACATTTGTGGCTGTTAATTGTATAATCAAGGCTTTCCAACCTAAGTGTTGATATTTTCCGACATTAAAGGAATCCAAGACAATAAATCGAACTGCAGTACATGTACACTGTAAAAACAGTGTTTAGCTCCGAGACACATTTCTAAGCGCCTGTTTTGTCTCATTTTTTCCACGCGTTTAGCACCTAAACACGTTTAGCCTATTAACATGTTACACGCTTTGACGTGCCTCACGCCTAATAAATGTAGGGTGTATTTGTTTAACTTTAAGGTTGTAACGTTTTCAACTGTTTCAGTCACTACACACACACGCACGCGCGCGCGCGCGCGAAGTCACGGTCACCTTTACCTGCTATAGATATCTCTATCTATAACTGGGTACCGTGAACTGTCAACATAGTTGATTCACACCATCATCTTTACAGCGGGACTTATTCATCCTTGTGTTAGCTGACCTTGCGAGGAAGTTAATTGGAATATATTTCTGTAAAACAAGTTAGGAAAATTCACTAGTTTACTAAAGACACGAAACAACTATCACTTTTACTATAAAACATTTTTTTCATATTTTGATAAAATGCGTTAAGGTATTGATGTCCATTTATTTTTTCCGGAAGTAATGAACAATAGAACATCAGGATGATGGTGGGGTATTCATTATAATGGTTTATTTAAGCTTACGTCACATGTTGTTTTTTTTTGGTAACGATAGTCCGAATATTTTTCAAATCGCACCGCTCTAGTCGCCGACTAACCCAAGCCCATTTTGGAATTAACCGCTAACTGTAGTACATACAGCATAAGACGTGCTTTGGTGATTAATAAAAAAAGTTTTCAAAACATTAAATAATGTTTTTCCAGAATGTTATAAAACGCTTATAAAACTGCAAGTGCATCATTTTGCATGGAGTTAAAAACACCCATAACGTTACCATGACGTTATTCTATACCATCACCATCATGTAACCAGCTGATAACGTCGTGAAAACGTTATTTGTTATTTGGATTATTACTTAATGGGCCTATTTTAAATAATCACACGTTACTGCAAGGAAGGACACAACGCGTTCGAGTAGGCTGCTTCTCGCCTCCAACAGCCCCATATGTTTACAAGGGGAAGTGTTAAGCAAAATTGTTGAGTCTTGTAATAAACTTGTTATGGGATCGTATATATGGGATTGTGAAGCATTTTTTTCTGTGACGAGCTTGAAAAGCTAAACATGTTGTTTAGCAGCTCCACGCGTTAAGGAATTCCACACCTATAGCAGCTCCATATGTTTAGCAGCCTCACGCGCTTAGCAGGGGAAGTGCTTAGCCAATGTGCTTAGCTTGTGATAGACTTGTTATAGAATCATATGCCGGTGAAGCTAAACACATAGCTAATCGTGTAACAATGCCAACGTGTCTAGCTTTTTCTTCTGTGAAACGTTTGAAAAGCTATACGCGTTTAGCATTTACACAGATTTCTAAATGCGTATAGGTGCCTAACGTGTGTTGCATGTATTTAAATGCTAAACACCGTTTTTACAGTGTATGTTTTTATATATATATATAGATGAGCAAACACCACAGAATGATATTACAGCAATTGTTATCCAAGTTTTGATGTTTTGCCCTTTCTCTGCCTTTGGCGACCAGGATATGCAATTGCAATACCGGTGACTAATCCACATTTACTGATTTTTTTCAATATGGACGTCTTATTTGATTATGTCATTTTGTAGCTATCTCCCATTCTTTATAACTCCTAACAGTAAAACAATATTACGTCTTTCAAAAAGACGACCAATTTCCTCTGAATTGAATCAAATATATTGGATAACCATCCAGAAATATGTGATCCGCAGTTTTACGTAATGATAATTCCAGACAATTACTATCGCTATTTACTTCAGGAGTGTCAAATTGATTGCACAAAGATTATCCATTTATTCCTTAAAGGTTGTCTATCTTCATCTTTCTAACAATGAAAGCAGGAAAGAAACCTTGAAACGATAGTCCTGATTTATGGGATCTCTTTACTACGTTTTGTATGGCAAACTATTGGGATTAGAAACGCAGCATATCACATATTTGATAGATTTATTGACCTTATTTACAATGGATATGATTTGTAGCACAAATTTTAATTTTTTTCATACATGATTTATGCTTTATATGTGGGATCAACAGAAAAAAGAAGCCGGTGAGAATTTTGTATTCTACTGGTATACGCTCCAAGGAACTACATGAATCTGGTCTGAAGGTGAAGTCAAAAACATCCAAGGAGCCTTTATTCATTTCAAATTACCAAACAAGGCGAAAATCTTTTGATAAACGAGAGAGTTCGGAAATCTACATGTGCTTTTGACAGCTACGTTACACTTGCTTGCCCGGTCAGCTCCCACCAAATGGCCGCCCCTGGCTCCAGTGTTAAATCAATTTCTATCTTTTTCTATCAACCATATCTATTAACCATTATTACTTTCTAAGAACTGCCAAGATCCAAAACGAAGTTCAATTCTAAAGGTAGACGATACAAGATGTCCATGTTTGCATAGTTATCTAGTGCGGACAAAGGTAATCATCCCCTAACGTTATTACGGAAGGCAAGGAGAAGTGATTTGCAAACAATCTCCGGTATGTTCATTACGTCGTCAAGGGTGCGTTCAGACACAGACATTGACCCAGATTGGCTTAGGTGAAAACAGTCATCGAAGGACTACATTAGTCTATCAGTGATTGTGCAGTCTAGACAGGACAGATCTTCCTGCCAGAGAGACACCCATTTAGCTTTAATGTTCCTGGTATAACTACTGAAAACCACAGTAAAACCAGCGCGTGGCTCTTATACGTACCACATAGTCTGGAATTCTGCACATCTCAAAGGCACAATTGAAAAGAATGGCCAGTTACTTTGATACATTGCAGCTGTTACCAAGTTTGTCAAGGTTCTTAGGTCAGCGGCCATATTGGTTTTGCATATTTTTTTAGATTAGCTTGGTGAATGCATGGGCCTGTAGTATTAAAATAATTAAACCACTAGTTATGATTTCGATTCGTCCACTTCGCCAGGTAAACCAAATTGTTACTTTCTTTGCCTTATGTGCGTAGCATAACATTAAACCTCAATGTTTGTCTGCCAAATGGCGTTGAACGTATTTCAGAACGCACAAAGAAGAAAGAAGATATTCAAAGACCAGATGGTCAATGATATAGTATTAGAAATATTAATCGCGAAGCTTATTACCAATGTTTGAAAGATAGTATTCCATGTGCTGCGGTAACCAGACGAAGCTTGCTAGCTACCATACTCATACCCTTCTGTGTGTCGTTGTTGAGAATGCGTCACCTGGACATAAAATTGACAACCAAATATCTGATGTGGGAGCAAACAAAATCTATGATTTTGATTCCAATAAAGGGAAACAACATATGCGTGAACTTTAATGGATTGTATGCCCTGTGACACACATATCTTGTTGAACGTGGAAAATAGTGTAGGAACTAAACATGAGTTATATTTATAGGCACCACATTACCAGGCGGAAACGAACACAGATTGACAATTTGAATTCGAAACAAACTCCATTGGTTCTTCATTACCTGTGTTCTTTACCATATTTAAGGGACAACTGTTACATTAAGCTGATCATCTGTAAGTTATCTTTAAAACGAACATTGCTTCCTGTAAATGCACTCTTTTTTGCGAATGTGGTGCTTGTTTCACCTTTTCAGTTTAGAGGTTTTAAATACTTCAATGGTGCAATGTCTCATCGGTGCAATGTATAGCAAAGAAGCTTTCCATCTGGTGCTAGTCTCATTTAGTGTACTTTTCGCTAGGTTGCACTCACCTTATTTTTTAGTTAGAGTTCAAATGCCTGCAAGTGCATTCACTGCATTTTATCATAGATTTAATTTGATTGCTTTGAGAACGTCAATTATCCATTCAATTAAATTTTGCAAGTTCGAACACATAAAAGTGGAGTGCATTGTTCAATTACTTTGAAGCCATTCGTCTTGATTTTGTTTCTGTATCCTTTTAGATATCTTGTTTGATGTAACGATAGTATATTAAGATGGAAGCCCAAATGTCCAATAGATAGACTGCCAATCAATTATTTGTGAGGACAATGGCCGACTGGTCAAATGAGTGGCGCAATGGTAGTAGCATGTTTTCCTTACTAGTAATCCCATGTGTTTTTCACATTCCCTAGTATGGTCAACCCCATTGTTTTGTCATATATATTCTGTGTCGGATGAAAATGAGTGAAGCATTTGCCTAAAGTTATCATATTTCTTATCGTGCTAAGTGAAACGCCAAAAACAAACCATTTGGTTAAGTTCGAGACTCAATCGAGACAGTGAACTCCCTTTACGAAGTATGTTATCCTGTCCTGAATCCTACATGGAGGTAGCAACCAATAACACTATTCCTGTCACCTGCAGGAGGAATACTTTTATCTCTTTCTTTTCAAAGATATTAGTGTTATGGAATAGCCTCAGTTGTACTTTGTTTCGGAATTATCCATAAGCTGGCGCTCGAATATATATATAATCAGAGTATGCAAAGCTAAAGTCAGCCGTGATATTTACCTAGATAAATAACATGTATTTACATCTTTTCACAACTTATTGTTTAGCGACGCCTTTTTTGCAGAAAATTTAGTTGAGGCTGTCTTTCCCGCATTAATTACGAAGATGTGACTATACCGAGTGCGATAATTTTGTGTGTGAGGTAGGGAGACATGCAAATTTATGAATATTTTAAATCTAATTTCATTACCAACCTTATATTTAATACTAAAGGGGGGAAACTTAGATGCTTGGTATATTCGGTAATTATTTTGGGGAATTTTCTTGACTTCATTTATCCTGTTTAGAAACGTAGAGCTACTTCACATCCATCCGTTAATCCAATCGACCTTCCTATAAAAAAGTCACTCTTCACATTGTTAAGCATCTGATCTGATCTCAACTTGTTGTATCGGTCTTCTGTTGTTTTGGAATTACTAGCAGAAAATAACGAACGGCGTCTTCTTGGATGGTCACATTATAAGGCGACTATGCGTCTTAGACATCATCCCTTCGGGAAGGATTTAAAACATTAATTTCGACCTCAAGATCAATCCGTAAGGATAAAAACATGACACTGAGAGTGGGAACGAGATTGATCGAGTGTCCATTGTGGTTAAAAGTAATCAAAACATGGCCTCGTTATTAAAATGACTTGGTACTAATTAATACTGGCGTTTGTATTACTGATAGTAGCGAAAAATCAAGATGAAACGATTTTCTCGTCAAACGGGAATGGCACTCATTTCACACATTTCAATCAAATAGATGAATATGGTGAATAAATGTACAAATTAAAAGTTGAATAAATGAGCGCGTGTAAAAAGATCACATTAATTATACTTCTATGTGGAATAGCACGTAAAGTGAATAAAGGAATAGATCGACCAAAAGACAAAGAATGATAAGTTTTCCAATAAATGATAAATTAGAGAAGGATTTTTCTCAGCATGGCAACAGCACATTTTACAATCTGAATCTTTTGAAACATTCTTCTCTTGTGAAACATTCTTACGGACGTGGGCGCTTTGCGTTAGGCAGTCAATTTTTTCATAATTGAATTTCTTCTATTTGTGACAACATATCAGATTCTCCTTCTATGTATTTTTCGAGTGTTGGCTACTTTTAAAATAGCATCACGTTGCTCGATTGGCGGTCGTATGTTGTTTTACCTTCAGTCTTTCTATATAAATTCTGAATCCAGCATTATACTGTTAGGTCGATATTGTTACCTCAAACACAAAAGCCCATGTATTTTTATACTCTTTTAGATTTATTTATTTACTTATTTTTGCATTATGTCTTAAGATTCTAATTGATAAGGCAGTCTTTTAAGTATAAAACGCATAAGAGAATGTTGGCCACTGCTATGTCAACGTGAGTCTCTTTACATGACGACGAAATGATAAGATAACTCTCCGGAGAAGCATCTGAAACGGACCGGTCTGATTTGAATCGATGAGCTCTATAAGTTGTACATTGCCTGCGTCAGATGACTAGACGATACAACCGTAGACATCTGTCTCCGTTCGCTTAAATTATCAGATTACGCTGTCAAGAGTGATAAAAACGAGTTTGAGTACAGCCGCTAACTGCTCTCTGAGCGCTCAACTTTTCAACATGGTGTTGCTGTAAGTACAGTACCATCTATCTTTAATGTTTTGATAGGACTACTGCACAGAATAGTGACTCTCAGAATCAAGTCAGTGACGTCACATTTTGTGTATTAAGATAATCCTGACTTGTTTAATATTTTTGCTGTTTTATACTATTACGTACCCTCCAATGTAAAAAGTAGGAATTGAAAAGCGATACAAAACAGCAATGCCAATATGACACAAAATGTTGTATCACTGACGTAACTTGTTTACTTTAACCCATAAAATATACCATTTTGCCGCACTTTTAATCATTTAAAAATCACAAAGTATCTTGTTTTCGTGTCCTTAACTTCTTACAAATATCTACGGCTGCTAGTTCACCGTAACAACCGGGAATAAGCGAACGGAAAATGCAGCCACCTGGAACAATCGTAGATCGCCGGACAGGACTAGGTCAACCTTGAAAAGTCGCTGAGTTCGCCTTTTGCAGTTCATTTCACAGTGCACTTTTGTGCTGACTTGGTACTGACTTAGTTAACGCTGGATCTTTAAAGAATGGCACTTCACCAACAGAAGCGGAAAAGCGCAGAAGACATTGAGCCCGCAAAGGTTTCAGTGCGATACCGTACTGAGCTTCAGCGCTTTAATCGGGTCGTGCTGCGTAAAGCCGATGCACTCAAATGATCTCTTAGCTGAGCTACTTGTTGTCTTGGGATATGCTAAGGGCTACGACATGTGGTTGATCTAAGGAGTTCGTGCCAATAAAGAAGCATGAGTTGTCGCACACAACATAACATCCATACATGTTATGCACGTAGATGTTCTTTAATTAAATAAAACCAGTAGCTAAGGTCGGGTATGGCCTTTTTAAAAAGAAGTTTACTTACACCACATGCAGAGGGTTGGATGTTTCTGAATATGTAAAGCACGTTATATAAAATGTTCAGCTTACGAAGCCAAAGAAAATTAATCCTAAGTACGGCATACATGTAAGCGACGATGTACTTAAAATACTATTTTCATTGCATGACATTTAAAAGAAGTTAATGCGTAATTATCTTAAGGTCAATTAGCCTCGGGAACTGGTCAAATGCAACACGCAACTAAATCTAATTAAACTGTAACCTGAAATATATCATAACGTGGCTTAATTTGAGTTCTCGATTCCATTTTCTCATTCGAGTATCGGTTTTAGTGACCACGCTGATCAATATTCAGTATCTTTAACAGTTATATTGCACAATGGTGACGTTCTGACTTATTCAATTACAAAGAAGCGTTTGTTTTTCGACCACACCCCAATAATCGTAATTGGGTGTGGGTAGCAGACGGTTCGGTTCTGCTGCAAATAAAATATCCAAAATTGGTGCAGTTTCATTGGCAAAGGTGTGAAGGACAATCCTGTTTCACGGACTTCAGATATCATATCTTTTAAACTGATGCAAGGCGGCCATGTTTACAAAAGACCTTTAAAAATGGAGTACATGTGTCTAAAAGAATTGTTTTAAAAGGTCGCCGCACCACCTTTTAGCACTTATGCAGTTTCTATTTGTTGTTGAATATTCCTGAGACGAGACCTCGTAGTTGAGAACATTAAAAAAACTGAAAAGCACCTTTACCTTAAAGCACTGTCGTGGCTTTATCAGCAAAGTGACCACAATGGACAAATTATGTCCACGAATATAACAGATGGAAGATAAAAATGACTGGTTTAGCCTGTGTTTGTCTAACATAATGTATATAACTTTGAAATCAACACAATTAAGAAAAAAACTACGTCTGCATGCCTTTGTAATTGTTTTAGTCACCTTAACTAACTTGTTACGACTTTTGCGATATATGTTAACCCACAAAACACAGTCCACAGCCCAGTGCATGATTGATGACGCACTAAACCACCTTTTGGGGTTTAGGAAAACGGATCATTTAGCTTCCGGGATTTACGCCTTTTTCAGATACACAGCACGCTAATGTTATATCAAATGAAAAACGCATTTAGGTGTAATTTGATTTCGAATGTCTCATAATGGTTGTTTACAAACTTCGGAGGACTGACGTTCGACATTCTTGTTTATTATTACGGTTTACTTAAGTGCGTGCCCTAATAAAATGTACGGGTTATAGAAGCAGTCAAACTTGCTTTCGAAACAATCATGTTTCACAATAATAACCACTTTATTACTTTATAGCCACTTAAAAGTGTCTCTTATTCCATTACTGCTCAGACAGAAACTTCCCCAATAATGGTAAACGATGTCCAAGCATGACACACCAAAAAACCTTGAACGAGAACCTGATGGCAGAATGATTAATTTCTAATCCAGAACACTTGTAGAGTTTTATTGCGATTAAAGTGAGAGTGACGTATTTGATGGAGCAACGACTGAAGAGGCAAAAAGGACGCTTCGAGGTATAGTTGACTGCTTTAAAAGCTTTGGAAAGCAATCTGCACAATGGATCATCAGGTAAGTTATTTCATTTTGAAAGTATAAATGTCAGAACCGCGAAAGAAAAGACCAATAATGCTCGGATTCAAATGCATTGTTTTTATTAGATCGGTTTCTGACTGGTTCTGCTGTATGGTATCTCGCGGGTTTCCATGACAATAGAAAAGTACATCAATATATATAAAGTGGAGCGCACGATTCCTGACCTTATTTGGCACACCTACAGACTAATTCAGAAGCAATTGGGATGGGTTCTCAGACAAATGTATAGACACATTTGAATCAAGAGACGTTTAAACATATGGTTCTTTCTGTTGAGATACTCAGTCACTGTGTTCGCGAATGTAGCAGATACGTGTCAAACAGCTTGACCCTAGAAAAGATCAATTGACCCCATAAGTATAAACGGAATTAGAATTAAGGACATGATTCAAGTTCTAAAGTATCCGTGCCTTGCACATTTTGAAAAGCATTAGCAAGACAACAGACCGAAAGAGTACGTTGGACTGCCGAATTATACCGACAGCACCAACAGGCATGAAAGTTATTTAAAACCTCGAAACGGTAAGTTTTGTGTTTTTTGATAACATTTTATCAAAAGTGTTTTACAAATGACACGTGTCTATATCTATAATGTTAAAAAGAAACACATTTGTTTGCTCTATGTAATATAGCTAGTTAAACTATTAAGAATATGACTTGAAAAAGCAGGCAAGTACTAGACCAAAATTCGACATGGCAGTAACAGTTAAGTTACTTAATTGTTGTAGTTATAGCTCAAGGTCAGATCTTCTAATCAACTTTTTCCAAATTCGCTAAACTATAATTCTGGTAACGGTGGGAGGGGCAGGGTTAAAATGACCTCTTAACAGGAATTGGTTTTTTTCGTCGCTATGGTAATCCTCTTAGAACTATTGGTTGGTACCTTGTGGCACATCAACAAGCAACTCATTCGTATAAATTAAAACTCTAGTGGCGTCAAAGATGCCCCTACTCTCTGTTGTCTGAAATAGGTAACATTTTTTCCTGCAAGGAAAATAAATCAATTTGATCAGTATTAAAGAGCCGGATATTGTCAAACTTAATTAATAATGTCCCTGAATAGTCTCTGTTAAAAAGAAATTGGTGAAAGTAAAATGTCGATTCTCTCCATTTTCATTCTCCGTCACATGTGAGTTTTCAGGTATGACAATACTTTGATAGAACTGGACTCAGGTAAAGGCCATACTGGGTTGGGAATACAAAATGAATGTTAGTTCAAATTGGTATAAATATTCAAAGAACATTGAGGTTTAATTTCTTATAACGATGCTTATGTAATCTCTTATAATCAGCAAACACGTAGCTCTTTGGCTCTAGTGAATCTATAATCGTATTGTATTCTTATAATGTGTTTTCCATCCTTGCTTGGCAGGTACTATGCTAGATAAGGGTCTCTGTTTGGCGTAATTAAAGCAAATCCAATTCCAATATTAACGATGCTATCTCAGTCCGTCGTGCTCGGGTGCACTCGAACTAAAATCACATTTTGTCGTGTCTGAGCATGTCTTATACAAGAAAACCCGGATTCATAGGACGTGACCCCTTTGTTTTTATGATGTTTTCCAATTTACAATGTTCTTAAATTGCCATTGCTTTTTTCATACATTATGTCTTTCATGCTATTCGCATTGCGAGTCTCACGGAATGTTGTGCTTCGATGCATATTGCCGTCAATAAAAGAGGGGTATTGCTCTTTTAATTTGTAAATGCGACAATTCTTCGTTGCCACAGTGATGTACTTAATCATTATAACAATGTAGTCAATATTTTGGTATAGCGATGGTATAGGCTTACCCTGTACATAACTTTGCCAAAAACTGCCGTGTAATTAACAGCAGTGTGTTTGTAATCCAATTTATGTATTTAACAACATTTCCCAAGACAAATTGTGTATTGGTTCTATTAATTGAGAAAAAGTTACTTACTCAAGATTGTTAAGTTTCAGACTGTTTATGTGCTATCAAAATCTTGTCCAATTGTAAACCCTGTAAAATTACAAGTACATCGGAATTCTTACCCTATGACACTTACGATTTTATGGTACAAGGTGGTCCAAAATTTGTTTCCATTTTTTTTTGATAAAGTAGCATTTTCTGTTTAAAGGAAAACTTAACGATTTTTTCATTGATATGTCTTACAGACATGTAAATTTTATGTGGTATATTTTTTCCTCCATTTTGTGATCACTTACCTATAGTTAATCATGTGTTCAATCTAAGCCCTTGTGGTGTTGCTCCTACTGATGAATAACAGTATACATGTCCACCTCTTAATTTTTTTTTTTTTTTTTTTTGAATGATAGGATAATAAAATGGATATATCTTTTTGGACCATCATGTATTTGTCTTAGGAAGACCACTATATAAATATTACTTCATTCCAAAATATACGGCGTATTTTCAATATACCATCTCTTAATCGTATGGTTCATTTGAAGTGCCCTCTGATGGCCACAAATAGTGTTGTTTTCAGTTTTAGTTACGTACATGTAACTTTATTGGGTCACTACGCCCTGTGCGGTATTCTATTAAACATCTAATATATCGGCTATTTGGTAATTATGACGGTCGTGGGCTCAAAAATGTTTCATTTTGATTTTCTGGCTAAATTGTATAATTTCGCACACAAATCACATCTAATCGAAGATACACAAGTTTACTAGGGACTTAAGTGTCTGTCTGAATAAACCCCAAATTCCAAGAAAAGTATAGATTCTCACGTTCAAGACACAGTCGTGCTTCTGGTGTCAGTATGTGAGAATGAAAATATTGGGTTTTCTTCCTTCCCTTGCCGTGTACGACGAAAGTAAGAACCAGCACAACACATGCTTCATGTCTGTAATCATACATTGTCGTAATTATTTTTTTCCTATTTCGTTCTCTTTTATAAACATGTTGTGTTGACATATTTGTATGTGTACTGAATGACCTATTAAGTGTACAGCAAATACCTACCCATTCGTTTATGATGGCAATTAAAGTACGTGTGAAGCATTACCGAGTTACTAAACAGGATAACAAAGTTATAAAATCCAATTGTAGCAAATGGAGCTGAAATTAACAGGCTTTTGGTATCCTGTGGATGGGGGATTAATGCACCATATATTTGTTTCATATCGTAATTTCTATTGGAATGAGATTTTATTATGAGATATATAATTGTGAAAACGGCAGTTGTATAATTAAAAGATATGCATATTATACAGTCAATAAGTTCACCGGAAAAATTGCTGGTACAGATAAAGCACTTTTGTGTGTTGCTTTATCTCCTCGGCATTTACGTGAATTACAAACAGCTTGCATCAAGGTATTTGGCCTCCATGAACGTTTCACGGTAATAAACGTACAGAATAAGTGATAACATCAAGAAATATAGAACGTTACATGCATGCTTCGAAAGATGGTATAGGAACAACTTTCGGAAATTCAAGCTAGTGAGTGCAGTAATTTTAATTACTTAAAAGTACATTATGTAATTAATCTGGCCTGTATCTGAAACTTACGACTCGTTCCCAATGAAATTATATATCAGATAAACACGCCACCACCTGGCGTTGAGTAGAATACAGGAAAGCTGGCAGTCATGCGAGTAAGTTGGAAACAAGAGGAAGCGTGTTAATTAGGTAATCTGATTGCATTCAGCGAGAGTCCCGCGGAGTTGGATCGATCTACATAGCACGATACACTTACTTTTATTGGAAATGGGTCCTTAAACGCTAATAATGTATGCCAGTTGTATAGAATGTTGGCATACACAAAATTGTATATCAACGCAATAAAGGGACTATCTGTCAGATAATAACAGATAAACACGGCTCCCCTAGCGTTGAGTAGAATACGTATGTTAATTCATCTTCCTTTTCTGACTTTTTTAAATGAGCAATTTCTGCACCACATATTTTATAAGATCTGGACCATTTTTCTTGTTTCTGTGAGTATGATAGTGATGTGTCACACGAATGATATTTCCTCAGACAAGGTATTATTTTTCTTTGAGACAATCATGCATAAATATTGCACATGAAAAAGTACTTCTTTAATGTCTTTAAAACCTTCACTTTGCTTTTAACTTCAAAAGCCTTCGATCAGATTTTCAGTTTTTGATACAGTCAAAGAATAACCCACACCATTTGCTTGCAAAGGGTTTTGTCTGACATTTATGACGCCAAAAGGAAGCCTTACTATCTTTTACGTTCACTCCTGTGCTCATTGCTGTCACTTGGTTTTAATGCACTTCACTTCACGTGATTTACTTTGAGTCCGATAAAATTTCTGGTACATTTCTTTTTCTACTAATTGGCTCATTCAAATGAATAGTTTTACCGAATGCCATCATCACACGCTATTGTATATTCTACAATGTGTAATTCAACTAAACATAGGTATAACATTTCATTAACCATGTATTAGGATACGTGACATAAGCTTTAATCATGTACGTTACACTAGGCGTCTTTTCATCAATTATATACATATACTATTACGGTTAGAAAACATGTTTTTATTGCGCCTTTTGTCATTTAAGAGGAAGCGAAGGCTTCCCACGCAAAATCTAAAATGCCAACTTCCATAATACTGTTCGTAAAACGATTCCAGTTATCCAATTTTCTCAATGCACATGTAATAAATTAAAGTGACGCACATCTTAGATTTTGTATAAATGTAGCATGGAACACGAATGTAATACAATTCTTGGAATATTATTAAAGTTCTTTATTGATGACCAATCTGCTGATTTTGACAATGAACCCGCTTCGTTTACGGATGATTCATTGGTACAATAACATGATTGACAATTGGCTCACCCATTTGAGAAAAACAGAGTAAATTGGCAGCCAATATTATGATTATCTACGTGTACTAGAGTTGTAAACATCCTTCTTCCTGTCAGGGCGAGGACTCCAGACGATGACTTGTCCTGAATTCCTATGTGAAGCTCGACTTTATGATATGAGATCAATCATAAATGTTGAGACTGACACTGGATAAAATGATACCGTTTGTACGTGTAATTGACAGAACATGCTGAGAGTTGCTTTCCTTATGTAAATCCACTCCCCGGAGAGTTCTTTTTGGTTTGCCAATTACAATGTTTTCGAATTTCTAGACAGATGGAAGCTTTGTCTGACATGTAATGATTTTTGGGGATGAGTCCCCGTTGAAGTAAGGCTTATCGAGGACAACACATATCTGACTGAAGGTATTTCAAATTTTACCTTTGTTGAGTCGAATAGCTCACGTTACAACAGCAAAGGTGATAATTATAAAACACAAAGCTGGGATGTTTCGATACGATTAACCTGGCCCCGTAACTCGAAAGCATCGCGCATTGCGACCGAACGCAAGCATCTGGATTCCAAAACTCGCCCATACTCGCCCCATATAAAACACTGTACAGCCTCTATTTGATGTCGCTATTCGTGATGCTTTCGAGTTCCTATACGGGCCCTAGACCTAAGCCTTCATCAGACTGATGTGAGTAGATGTTGTTACTCACTGACTGCTAAGTGCTACAGCGGCTAATATTGCCTCTTTTGTTTTATAATTATCAAATATGATCCCACTACCAAGCTAATAAACCATTTTGCTCAAAAGCAAAATTGTAGTATTGAATGAGTAAGAATGAAATATAATAATACAATAAAATTCAACAGGTTAATGTATGAATAAACATAGCCTGAGATAAAACATGACAGGTATAGTTTCGAAAAAGAGTGTATTAGCAAAATGCAATGTGTATTCATCTGAGTTACAGCTCTTCCCAACAATGTTTAGGGCTCTGATATTTGGTTTTCTCCCCCCCCCCTTCCCCCCCAATAAATTCCCTCTCCGCTTACACTTACACGTTCGTCACGGAAGCCGTTAAAGAGTTACCTTCACAAGAGCACAGCTCTTCTAGGAAATGTGATCAATAGCTTTGAAACCGAAGCAATTTCTTGACTGACAACAATTTGGCGAGATAATAAAACACGCAAATACAAACAGGATCCTCACCTCAGGCGTGACACTCAGCTCTTTGTTGAACCAAACAAAAAAGCACTGTTAATCGATACTAGCGCTTTGACAAATGTTAACTAGCTGAGAAGATTCTCGGTAAAATGAAAGGATAAGGTTCCATGCACCATGAATAAGGATAACTTTTGCGTTTAACAGTGAGGCCAAAAAGCCCTACCTAAATGTTCACCCTAAGCATTTAAAGGTACCATACTGAATATATAGTTTAAATTTGATTTTGTCACAAAGGATTTCAAACTAAAAACATAGATGTGTTTATGATGTAACTTATATTATCAGTAAATGTCAGCACACATTATGACTGAATCCACTCTAGTATGTAACAAACTTTTACTAACACTCGAACCCTATTAAAAATCCTTAAAATATGAAAAAGACACAATAGAGTTTAGGGTTACTTTTATTGCCGTTGATAAAAATTCTGTTAGGCCATTTTGTCCGAAATTTGAAAAAAAAATTATACATTTGCCAACCTAAATAATTGTCGGGGAATAAATATTTCAGATTCGTACTTAGCATCACATTCTGTCCCGTATAGGACTTGTTAATAAGAAGATTGGGCTAAGTCTGCCCTGTACATAAAGGTAGTTAGAAATGTTTTGTCCGATTTTCCAAAACTGGTTGTCGTACCGATCCACTTAATACTCCTAGATTATATTCCTTACCAGAAGTATATTTCCTGGCTTATTTTGTCCACGAACTAACACAGCTGTACTCCCAAAATTTTCCATGGAAGCTATATCGCCCAAGAAATCATAGCAGTAGTATAATACCCTATACAAAAAAAAACAAAGTACTTTTTAGTCCTGTTGATGTCATTTTAAAATCTGTTATCATTGCTGCAGCTGGCAGGTAAACGAAATGATAAACCTATAGGGTGATTTGTAAATTCAGGCCGCCCAATGAATTTCATTTCCGCATCGTTATGATGGATGGAGAGAAAGGGAAAAAGTATCAAGAAAGCAATTGCAGCAATGACAATGGTTCATAAAATGAGACCGTGATTATAGTATGCCTCCTGTTGTAATAGCGCATCTTACAGAACAATTTGCTCATCTTGACCGTGTGAGTTCGCTTTCTTGGTTTTTAAAATCACTGTATCTTTTTCTGATATTTGATATTAGCTTAAAAACATTTTTTTGTTCAGAACCCTAACGGAAATAAAAACAGTTGCGTTACTTTTGAAGGCTGATTGGATACAAAGTGAAGGTGACCGCCGGGTATCCTTCAGCTGGTATTTTTCTCTCCTACCTTCCTCTCTCTCTCTCTCTCTCTCTCTCCTTCACACACACACACACACACACACACACACACACACTAGTGAAAACCAGCCAACAGATCACAAAACAAAGCCACCTATTGCCATAAGACATAAGCCTGAACGCAAACGCCAGTTACAGATATCTTTATATGCTTTCTCAAAACTTGCTGACTTTTGCCAGATATCTGGCGGCTGCTTCTGTGAAACATCGTTAAGCACCCGATGGGTACCCTAACAGCGGCTTTGAAAAAATATTAAGGAATGAAGGCAAATCTTAGATGTTCCTTAAAAGAAAAGCCAAAGGATCTTATTTTTACTCGTATGGCCTACTCTTGGCTGTGAGTTATATCACGTTGCATCGACAAAAAGGCTAAAGGAACTTTTCTAATCGAATGGCAAGAATCAATACTTCATCGGACATGTTGCAAAATAATCTAGCAATTAAATTACTTTGAAAACATAAGAAACGACGCCCCCTGAGTTTTATTTTTGTTCTTGAATGAAGATGGATGAAAACAAGTCAATGATTCATCATTGATGATTACGTTAGGTGTACTGTACAAAAACTTGTATTTGGACAATTGTTAGTTGTTTAAGTTATTACATTGCAGCCTTAATGTACAGTTTTGGTGGATGTCACGGGTTTACAGTATTATCAATTCAAAGTTTTAAGAACTAAAGTAAGTAGTAATCAAGCAAGGTTCATCTAACAAAATAAGATAAATGCAAGTTAGAGCGTCGAGAGTCGAAGTAAAAACATGTCACCATAATGTGGTTTCATAGTACCAGTCCCAAAACACGTAACGTGTGTTAGAATGAAGTAATTTTTCTTCAGTCAAAAGCTTAATATTGAAATTTTGAATTTTTGAAGTTTTACCCCCAATACTTCGATGTCTAACAGAACATCTTCATCAGGATATATTGGAGGTAAAACTATTTCAATATTAAGCTGTTGACTGAAGAAAAATCACTTCATTCTTATACCATAACACAGCTGATGAAATTATTCTCTGACAAGTTAAAAGAAAATTAAGCCAGCCTGAACAGTATTTGTTATTTTCAATGCCGTTAACCAATATCCGATTTGTCAAACGCGTCTTCTCTCCGAAAAGATCGTTGACATGTAGGCACATTGACAGCCGGCATATGTCACAAAGAAGACAGGTCTTTATCCCTATTTCTTCTCATACGTTACAGTACAACTGAGGTTTTTCTATTGAAAGAATTTGATTCATTTTATCGGGATGATATCGAAAAAGGACAACCTCAGGTGTTCAAATCACAAGTCTCTATCGGGGCTCGTGAGCACAGTGCTTTTATCCTTTGAAGGAACTTCAGTTTCTTTGAAGACGCATATGTCCCCGCAGGCGTGTTCTCATCGCATGCATTAGCAAGCTACTTTAAAGGTATTAAGAATGCAATGGATTCTGCATCTTTAGGAAATCCTCGTAAGATATGCCGTTTCTTCTTTATGAGAACAGCTGGGCATGTTCGGTATGGATCTTCGCAAAATGACATATCTCTATCTTTTGAAAGCAATATAGGCTTGTTGCCACGACGGGAATCGGCTAATATCGTATAATTACTTGTCCTTGGTGTTATCACTGATTTCCATAGCAGATCATTGTTTAATCAATACTCAATTTTTCACAACATCGACGTTTTTGGATGATCTCCGGGAATATATTGTATATTATATTATGATATTTCGCCCAGCAGTGTTTCATTCAATATGCATTAATTTTACAAAGGCGAAAAACAGTCCTTCTATCTTTGCTATTATTTAGGCCCTTTATGTTTTATCCGTCGCTTTTGCAGCTCCGTTTCGTACATTTTTTCCGAGCTATAAGCTCAACATTAACGCCATAGGCCATCAGCACCTGATATGGCCACGCAAAGACTTTTTCTGGCATCTTTAATCTGCCGTATTAATTTCCCTTTAATTTTTTACCTACTTAATACACTTGCAACGTATACAGGCGCACCCTGCTTCTTCCTGAGCTTCGGTTTTTGGCAGGGCATGTAGCTTGTTGACTGGGGGATTGCTATCAAGGAAAGGTAAACAAGAATCTACCATGCCCCTCAGGAACTGAAAAAATGAAGGCAACTAAATATATCACCACCTATATCCGTCTGTATTACCGGTGTGACAGGAATGGTAGTCCTAGAAATGGAAGTCCGGGATCTCTTAAGATTAGTACAGGTTAGGTTTAGTCGGAGTATTGGGGTTAGTATATGGGACGAATGTCACCTGCACAAAGTAATGGGAAGCGGACCACAATACCCTAGCCTAGTAGCGGACTACCATTCCTGTCACACCGGTATAAAATTGGTAGTTGTTAGTGCTTAAGTCAGGTTGGGTTGCTTGAAGAATCGTTATTATTCTACCGAGAAGCCAGGTATGCTGAAAGGCCTGTAAAGCAGTATTAACTGTGTTTCCTCATGTAAACCTTTAATTATTTCAAAGATGATTAAAGTGTTGATAATATACATGCTTTATGGATACCATACTTTTTGCGTTATTATAGATAAAATTATTTTATTCTATGCCATTATTCATACCTTCATAAGCGTTTCTTTCCTTGCACGCACAAGACAACAGATTTTTTCTGATTGTGAACAAATCTACCACAAGATGGCGCCAGAGACACGGTCAAATATTATTGGTGGTATATGTTATAATATGGCCTACTTTGATTGACATTTTGTGTTATCCATTTATTAGCAATTGTTATCAGTTTCTTGTCCTTTTGTATCCATTCTTCACAATAAAGCACCAAACATCATTCTATTTTGAAGACGTTTTGAAGCTTCACAAACACAATACTGGATATGATTATCATTTTGAGCATTATAAATGGCACTTGAAGGCGACAATCATCTAAATATTCATTTACTCTGGATCTGTATTACAATATTTATCAACATGCGCTGAAACAATGCATATAGAACTTTGGATGTGAAGCATAATATTTCCAACAATAAGCACATTGCTTGGCGTTTTTATCGACAGTCCTTATAAGTGTTGATTAAACAATTGTAATGGCTGTCAAGTTTTCATAGCTCCACAGTGAACCTAACAGGGCAACTGAACACGCCTTCTTCCACCTGCTCAGAGCAAGTACAAAGTGCGCGTTTTATTTACTTTGTTACACTTAATGTTGATATTTAATACCAACGCAACGGTTGTATTTGGAAACCTATACTAATCTGCTCTGAGGAGGATAAACAGCTCCAGAGTGAGTACTTGTAATTAAGGTAATGTTTATTTTTAGTATAAAAAACATTCACGGCAATCTGTAGTTTTTGATTGGGCATAAGGTTTCAGACTAGGCCCCACATTTTGGAGTCTTCAGTTTAAAGTGCTCTCCATCTGTAATGATAAGAGAGCGATGACGAAGAAAATTACTGAGATATCACTGGTGTAGTTTTTGACCTTATGCATACCCAGATACCAGGTGAAGTTCTAGAAGATTACGAGAGTTTCCTGGAGAGCTAGAGAGGCAAAACGCACTTTCAGTAGCAGATCTAGATGTTAAGTACAAGTGTCGACCGTTCTCGTGATGGAGTGTTGATCATGGTGGTTTTGTTTGATCAATTTGGTTGCCCTGAACAGGTTTGGTATTAGAAATGAAAGCACTTTGACACACCATCCTATACCAGTGCACACTCGCGGTCAAATCCAATAAAATGAGTGTAGTAAAAAAAATTGCCTGGGATCAGTACTCAGTGGACACTCAGAGAAAGACCGTTTAGATCATTTAATTCCGCACTACAGGGTATCCAATATATTTCAAATATATTCCGTACACTGTACGTCTTATTATCAAGTCAGATGAGCCTTTTTGTATATCAAATGCGTTTATACTATAGCATCGTTTTTCTCTTCTTCGAAATTTCTACTCGGAAAAACTATAACCACATGTCTTGTTAGGCAACTAATGATATCCTGTAGATTTACCACACGTAGAGAAAAACTAACCCACCGTTTTTTATGTCAAAAGGCAAACAAAATGGGCTTCTTTAACATTTGTTTTCCTTCTTTAAATGAAGCCGCTTACAAGGACTTAAAGCGACGATTTTTTTTAATCGGTGGAGTGACAAAAGCGGGTCTATGTATGAAGCGCCAGACGCACGCCCATGTGGCAGCATATTTTAAGACCAAAAAGAAAAGAAAAAAAAGAAATTGACGTGTAAGTTGAGCCTTAGGGAGGCACGCGGCGCCTGTGTGACCTCGTCGGGTTTTCGGTGCCTCGCGGCTTGTTCTCCCTATAATACTTAGTCTATCGATCGCTCGCGTCCTGTCGGGCTGTAGTTAAGTATCGGAACACCAACAGTGATAGCTTCCATGTTGAGGTGCAATCTCACCGCTTGATTTACAAAGAATTTGCCACCACGGAAAGGTAAATACATAGTGTTACTTGAACGTGTTATCTTTCTGCTTAGTGTGGGACTTTGTTTTCCTATTACTTAAATTTCTTTTCTATGTTGGACGTGTTCTTGATTATTCAGAGTCATATATTCTGTATTTAATAGACGTTTTCTTTTTGACTTTTTATCAGTTTCTTCTCTTCTCCTTTCGTTATTTCTATTTCCTTTTTTATCTTGAGGGTTAACATAATATCATTTACATTCTTCTTATTTTTTTTCGATACATAAATTTCAATTTTTTTCATTCATATGATAATTACATTTAGTCGTTTTATATTAGTGACCGTTATTTCCATACATAGTGAGGAAATTGTAACTGAGAAAACTGAATTTTCTGGGTTGATCTTGAGTCCTCCGCATTTTTATCATAGGTAATATGATTTACAGCAGCGGGAAAACACGCCTAAGATCTTAACGATAAGATGCCATGTTCGATTGGATGCGCACCGATTGAACCGTACTAACAATTTTCTCAAAACTCATCGGACACCCCACTGCGCGTGTAATTAACTGATCTTCTATATACCCACTGGTACACGTAGATGGCGCTGGCGGTGGCGCTGGCAAAGCTGTTTGCAGAATCTCCCTTTGTCAGTTAGTTAAGTGGTGATTTGCGCAAATATGTAGCCAATTAAATCGCATGCCACTTACTGCACAGTACTAAGGCCGGATGCTTGTTACTAACCATTTTATCTGTTGGTTTAACTCTCAAGGTCAAAAAACTTTCGGAATGACGTCAATACAATAGATAGGCGATATAAAATAATGGAAGGAAGAATTGCATTACTAATAGCCATAGATTAGATACTAAACCAGCGGCAACTTTGTATTGGGTGTTTTGATCACGTCCCACATGTGCAATGTAGACAAGGCTTTCTATAGAGCACAATGTTACTTGTATGTGCTATTAAGGCCTGGTGGTATAATGGAACAAGGGGGCGAAGTTTGCGAATAGGAAAAGCCAGCTGGAGTCAACAGCGTAGCGACATGTTCATTCCTGAACATAGCATTAAATAATGAAAATGAACAGTTATGGGCTATAAATCTTGATGAACAAGTTCACAAATACCGCAACAACAGGCGTTTATTTTGATGGAAAACGTGCTTGTTGTAATAATCGCATAATATGAGTAAAGGTGCCAATATATTTTTTTACAAAAGAAAAAAAGTGACTAATAGCCGATAGCGCTTTGTATAGAAATGATCTGTCGAAGTCATCGAGGTGACGGGATAAGTAGAGAGTAATCACCCTCAAGCCGGCTTTTACCTATGCAGTGTAAAAGAAATGACAGTTGTCGAAACCATTTGTGATCTCCCAGCTACAAGACTGAGATAGGATTGAGGAAGGTATGTTAAATTTTAAGCGTTAGCATTAAGTATGAGCCTGACGTTATATCGTATATGCTTCTCCAAACTTACTCATCATGGGGTTAAGGAAGACATTTCGAGTTGGCTGGGTTAAAATGAAAAGTAGGTGACAGCTGGCTCGCATGGCGTCAGTCTCGTTGAACAGATTAATAAACAGGATATCGGTGACATGAGGATTTCACTGAGTACTGCGAATGGGGTATGGAGAACGTTGGTATTTGCTGGAAAATATGATCCTTGTAGACAATGGGCACCTGGAAAGGTTTTCGATAGCAAACGTTTATTTGGTCGCATGATGACGTCACTTTGACCTATACCGGTTTAAGTTTGTAGTTTGGTCTGTTTTAATTGTAGGGGTAATGGGGACCGGGCATGTATTCACTCTCTCTCTCTCTCTTCATTTTTTTTTGCTTTGATGAGAGCTCATTGGACCGAGATTAGGGTCAATCGCCCGCAGTTTTATGAGAGAGTTGCGTGTCCTATTGAAAAAAAATATCCTCTCATATATATCTGGGGTAACTTAGGGTTTTAGGATATATTTTCCTATTTTAACCTAGTATAAAAATTGCCACAGATCACCATATCTTAGCCAAGGGGCATGTATGTATGCATAGCAAAATACTGCCTTGTGATCATTGGTTTATTGTACACACAGAACTGTACATGGGGGACCGATGAAAATGATGGCAGGAATAGAAACAGCAGCATATCCTCGAGCTTGTGGGTCTAACAAGGCCAACGCAGCAAGCGAAGTTGTCCATTTATTTATGTGGGTGTACGTTTATTTCTTTATTCTCTCCTTTCCTCATTAATTCATCTACTCATTCTTCATTCACTCCTGTGTGGATATAAAGTGTTCAATATTAAGGATTTATTAGAATGAAAAATCCGCATTTTTTGCACTTTCGAACGTGTCAGTATAGCCTACACAATACGTTGATTTATTTAACCATTAAACGGTTTCAAATCCCACTCGTTATACGACAGTTAACCTGAATTATAACTGAGATGTCACCCGCAGAAGTCTCAGCAGCCAGGATAAGACGCGGCGTTCGCGTGCGTATCTTACAGCAAGGCAGTTATTATTAAATTGTAATCACCCTCCATAGCAATGCGAGAGGTATTTATTGCCAGCTGCCCGTTAATGCCCCGGTGAGGGCAAGCCAGCCTTAATAGTCATAACATACCAGCGTGGCTCTCTCTCTTTCTCCCTCTGAATTTCAGCATATGACATATCGGCCTCTAAAATCGAACAAGCACACAAAGATGTATGTCCTAGAAATCTAATTTATATTCATTTAGATTTGCATTCATTCCAAATATCAGCCGAAATAACGTAGACATGCAGCTGAAGTATACAGAGTCGACTACTCCCGGCTCAACGGGAAGTATTGTTTATTAATATTCTGCCAGCAGAAACATTGTCAACGTGGGGGAAATTTCTCATGTTTAAATCATGCTGTTTTATAACAGTACAGCTGAGTGAGGGAGTTCTGTTGTTGAAAACAGAAACGGTTTCTTGACTCCTTTCCAAATTCGCTCTCACCTGCCACAGAATTGTGTGCGTGCAACGCAAGGAGATTATATAGAAAGCCGTTCGAACTACGCGGGGTCCTTTTTATCTTAAAGGTTTGTTTTTGTATACTTTCTGCATTTTCTTTATACACGTTATAATCACATTCATTTATTTGTCAGTTCCAAAAGTTGAAAGCATTGCGTCAGAACTCTGTGTAAGTAAGTACCAAGGGTGTATAATGTCATTCAAGGAAGTGAAGAATGAAATACATCGGATTTTACTGAAATATTAAAACCTACAGTACCCAAACCACACTACAAACGAGCATTGTGGATTGATATTTTTGCATATTTGTGAATGCTTAAAGACGTAAAGTTATTTTCATATGAATAACCTCCATCACACATTCATTGTTTATAGACATCTTATGACTTAGGAGTTTATGGACAGGTAATGTTTTTATAGATGTGTAAACGTGATGTCCAATATGTTAGCGGTAAGAGGTAACCTGTTTCGATTGCTCATACATACAGTAGTTTATTATAAGAAAGGAGGGGGTTCGAGAAGCACCCGGCTCAAATTAGAATAGTCCTAAACCCCGTGATACAGTGACAAATACAATTACGAAGATGAAAAAGCACAGTGCAGACAGGGTCACATAACTGATAAAACTATACCGATTATTCTAGGCCTACTCTACTGTACCCCCTATGTCAGGCGCTCATTTAACACTCCCGTGCAATGAAAATGTTATTTTAAGTCCTATTTCGTCATCTGTAAGGTGGTAAAGGTTTCTTAAAGATCAATTGTATTCGGTAATCAGGACACTTAATCGTAAAGTAGTGAAGAGGAAATCATTCCAGAGCTTCAATCTGATTAAGTTAAGTTAGCCAGCCTACGTTTCTGGCGCGGAACCTAACAGGCACGAAGGCAATACGCCGTTAAAGGGCACTCAGGAATTTTTACAGTTAATAACTTATGCTTGATGAACGAGGGAGTAATGGGTATGAGGCAAATAGTGGCCAGCGGTGGTGATAACTTTTATGCTGGCCACTCGGCGGAGATGATGTACGCTGTATTGTTCGGAGAAATTCATTCATTGTGTAATTTGTCATCATGACATTGGCAGCAAGGTGGGCGTAGCTAAGATGCTGCTTGATCAGTTTTATTGCATTATTCAAAGCCGTGGACTCTGTGCTTGTAGTTTTGATTCAAAGGCAAAGTTACCCTGCGACGCGAGTGAATAAGGATAACTTATATTAAAGGTGAGTGCAATGATATTTTTGCCCAGTGTATTGTTATGCATTCTGTTAACATGATGAGGAAGACTCCAACCGGTCAAATTATATTGTGCCTATGGCCAGAAGACAGAGAGCCTACTGAATTCTCGGCGATCTTTTCTTAAAAAATAATCGTTCGAAAATAAATTGAGGTACCCGTAGAATAAAACTGTACATGCAACAGGGCAATTCAAGATTGAAATACAGCCAAGCTAGTGAATTTGAATTTCAGGTTAATTAAGCATTCGATTTATTCAGTACCTTTATCTAAACTCACCCTGAAAAACATTGGCATATATTGCTCTGAAAAAATAAATAACTTATTAATCCTTTTGTCTAGGTACTTTGTGTTTGTATCTGTGTTGGTGTACAAAGAATTAGTCTAAAAGTCATAGAAATTGTTTAAAAAAATAGTGACTTGTGAACTGCACAGTAAGTTATAACTTAAGATAAAAACATTCAATCATAGAACCAGATCCTATCCGCGTGTGTCATCAAATGTCAGATATGCATGGGTCTGTTTGACAGTAAAGGTATTATAATAATAATAAGGACAGCCTGGATCTTGTCAATATGACAGAAAATGGCGTTTAAAGTTTAAAAAAATTATATCGGGTGGAAAAATATACTTCCCGAGCTTTTGACTTTTGATAATCCATCTATACTCTTGAAAGTTCTAAGGAATTTCTCTCAACACTAGTTTATTGCCTCTTTTACGACAAAAACGCGTTTTTTTCTATGAGGTGTAGTTTCTGTTACATTTCTGTGGAGATAAATTGAATATCACTGCCCAGCATCGCTTTGGAGCGCTCTTCCATTTATCTATGAGAAAAGTTGATTGATTGCTGACTTGGCCTTTTTCTACACACTTGTGGCATTACGTTTCATC
The DNA here is from genome assembly GCF_051362555.1 of Lingula anatina. NCBI lineage: Eukaryota > Metazoa > Brachiopoda > Lingulata > Lingulida > Lingulidae > Lingula > Lingula anatina. The sequence continues at coordinate 12,779,566 of NC_141771.1, read as the reverse complement.
TATCATGGATTCTGGTACACGTCTTAACCTCAGCTATGAGTTTAACTCCACAGACCTCTGAATTATAGCTATTTGTCACTCTTCAGTGATATTTTCAGCCACCCTACAGTTTTTCCATGCAGGGCAGAGCTATTTGTAATATGTTGTGAGTTCAAAAATACATCTTGTAAATACATGCTAGGTTCTTTACGGAATAGGTGACATATTCCTATATAACCATTATATGGTATAAGATACTGTCCCATCTTTGTTTTATATGTCATTATTTGAGGCCGCTACTTGATATTTAATAAGTGCAATATTTCCAGTGACATATAAACGCACCGAAGACTGTTATTTACAAAGGTATTTTACCATGCAATCGCGGGATATACACACTACTACACAGCTAAACCACTGCTGGTCGCATCTAACACATTAGTTTTCACAGCTAACACACTGCTGGTCGCAACTAACACATTCATTTTCACAGCTAACGCATTTCTGGTCACAACTGTAAGGCACAGTTACATGTACCACAGTGCACTAAATCAAATCGTACAAAGAAGGGTTTTTAATTGCCTTTAAACTGCAAATAGCCACAATATAACATAACAGGCAGGTGCGGCTAGACCCCCCCACGCCCCATACACACAGGCGCATTGTTTAAATAAAGTAAAAACATCAGTCAAAACTCGACAAAAGTTTTAGACCATAAACCACCTGTACAGCTTTTTAAGCGGGTTTTACCGATTTTCGGGAAGAAAAAATTAGTAATGAAAAACCGTTTTTTGTAGTTTTTATCTCTGTTCCCCACAAAGATCAGTTCTGCTTTAGATCATGTTATCAATGCATTACAATACGTTAAAGATTTTTTATTGCCGCACATTTCGTAATACCCGTTTTAAGTTGCATTTACTGGATATACAAAATTAACGTTACGGGACTACTTAAGCTACAGAGTTAATCGAAATACACTGAATACACTGTTTTTATCGTTCCTGTAATATACAAACAAATGAACAATGACATTTTAATTACAGACGTTATTATATAACATCGACCAATGTTGGTGTTACTGTATTAAGATAGCCGAGTCGTCTACCGGGAAGTACATATGGAAATTAAGTGCAAGACAGATGCATCATTATATCATGGCAGAGCAAGCTGAACTGAAAAAAGGAATAACAACTAAGGTGTCCTGAAGGAGACTATTTATCTCCCAGATGTGTTTTGCCAAGTGTTACGACCTTTTCGCTAAAGCTTGCCTTGGTAGGTGATTTGCATACCTCGTATATATCGTTACGTTGATAGATGATGACTTAATGCTCGGTCGGGTATCATTTTGAAAACATTTTAGCCTCGGCCAAAGTTTGATTGAGATAAAACTTGGGAGATATAACAAGGAAGAGACCATTTCAGCAGTACAATCAGCCATAAAAACAATTAAATTATGACTCCTTTCAGTATCATAGAACATCAAATATGTTGACTATCGAGCTTAATACTATTTCAATGTTTTTAGATACGAAATCCAGATGCGTTACACTTGGGGAGTGGGCCAAACATAAACATGCCTTCAGTAAAAAGATTAATGACACGCACCCTTAATATTCTAGAAAACGGATTTATCCTCATCATATTAGCCACATTTAAATATATTTGCCCATAGTGTTTGGTATAATTTTGGCTTCACTTTTGCACAGATTCGACTGTCGGGAAGTACCATCATGAAGAGGTGGTCTCCTTTAAATAATAGAATGCTAAGGCTTATAGGATGTTTGGGAACACTCCTTTCCTCTTTGATGATAATAAATTATTTTCAATGTACCTACATATTGTGGATGAACCCACATGTGTTACATTGTACACACACTTTACAAAGGACACGTTGAATAGGACATGATGTGCCAACAGTAATAATGAAACCTGTATGAGGTAAAACTCAAGGTGAAAGGATCACATGTTCGGTACACAAAATATGGGCAACACAAGCAGAGATTATGTTAGCTTGTACAACATTTATGCCGAAACACATGTTTTCCTAGACGCGTTAAACAAAACCAGGTGTATGGAAACGCCCAAACTCGTTTTTTTACTACCTGTTTCTCTGTGTTATGCCTCCTATCCGCCGGAGAACATTCTAAGGATTTGTGCAATAATGATGAAAATGATCTACGGGCGCGATAACACGTGTAAACCAATCATTTTCCCAGTCTGTTTTCCCTCTGAAGATGTAATGATCCCTACATTGGGTTAATTGTAAGGTTAATGCAACATGCAGTTTCGTGTGAGAAACATTTTTAATGAAATGCTACATGACAAACCGTTCACTTTTATTTGGTTCTGATAAATTTTAGATACATGTACGTTTCACAGATAAATCAATATGGAAAATGCAATACATTAAAAGATAATGATTGAGAGCTGAAAGATAAGAAATGATGAAATTTCTTTTAATGTTTGTTCGCTATGTTCCAGTCAGGTTGGGTAATGAGTTCCACATAAATTCATTGAAAATATTATTACATATATGTATGGGTCCCACATGGTTTTGCAATTGAGCCGAACCGGTCTGGTTTTGCCAACAAGCCTGATGTGCCTACATTGCTTTGGAATGGCCCCTTGTGGTCCATGACATAGAGTAAACGATGGAATAACACCTGATCATTCAGCCATTGCCAGTTAGGATCCAGAATGACAAAGGCCCCATTCAGAATAGAAGACTAACTAGTCCGAGGGTCAAATATGGCGACCTACTACAAAGCTCACCGTCTATTCCGCTAATAGTTACTGAATAGATATTCCGTGGGGAAGTATTCAAGTGGGCCAGCCATATTTGACCCTCGGACTAGTTAGTCCCCCTATTCTGAATTGGGCCGAAGACTGCTCGCTGCCTGCTATTTTTCGCTTCTCCCGTCTACAAATGTGAAATGTGAATCAAGGCTATTGATACATTAACTTCCCTGATTTCTACGAAAATGCCCCCCTCCAGGGACCCTTATCTTACTACCAGCACGTGCATTCGGGACACCCGCCAGTCACCTAATTGAAGAAGGGTTCGTGTAAATGGGCCGATTAACACCTAACCAAACAATTACTGCAGTGAGCGGCATTGACTGCGTTGCCATTATCAGTGATGCACTGGTTGGGGCAACACTATTTAAAGCATAGTTTCCATTTTGATTTAAAATTTAAAGATTTCCCAACTAAAAGGTCAATGTTTTTCATCGATTTTTCTGTATGGTGTTTCAGCAGATGGTGTAATATATCTATTAACTGCTCCTAGTACACATCTGGCTGTTAACTAGCAGAGGATGCATGGTTGCCCCCAGCAAAATAATCAGCTCAAAGTGGGATGAACCGTACACCGAAAATGACTTTATCCCGAAACATAAAAACACAAGTATGGAGGATTGTTTTTGCCAAAATATTAACCATCAATGACTCACGAACTTTGCTGTCCGGGGGAAGATTAGAACTTGATACCGTTAATGATCTGCTAATTATACACTGTTGCTCAACAGCTGTGACTAACAAAACCACAATTGGCGTCAACAAGAAGCAAAATTCTGATTTCCTGGTAAATTTATATTGACAGTTTAGTAACCAATATGACGTGAAACCGTGATAGATTAGGCAATACTTCTCTGCCGCGTGCCCCTATAGTACAGGATCATGATACCCATAAAATCAAAGAATCGCTCTTAAAAGTAGGAGGGAAGATTCAATTCAATGATGTAGAGACAGCTAATAGCCTGTAATGCGTAGCATGAGAACTGACCCTTAAAAAAACATTGGTTGCTTATGGTAAACTTGACTTAATCGGAGAGCGATCGTGTAGTGGAAAAGGTGGTCTCATCTTCAGTGTAACCGCGCCTGAACACCTGACCAGCGATGACCTTCATATATCCGGTAGCGACTCATTAAAGACTTGCCTACGGATAGGTCATTTTATGATTGCCTTGCATCTAGAACCTAATAAACGGGACGTGGATATAACGAAGTGATATATAGCGGGTCATTAACTTCCCTATCAACTAACAGAGATTTAACTACCAGTAGGTTACACCTTTACTGTCTGCCATAATGATAAAAGTTGGTCGGTCGAGATTTTCATCAAAGGCCAAAGGCAATAGATGTTCAAGTTTAAGAGATAATTACTCTTCATTTTGGCTGGAAAAATACCAAAAATGGGTTTTCTTTTAGTCCATATCTCCGTTTCTTTCTTCCTCTCTTTTTTCTAATACATGTATCTTTTTTCAAGGTTTCAGTTATCAATTTATTTCGGGTGACGATGATGCATATTTGGATATAATAGATAATAATCATGATCTCTGGTCCATTTTCAGTCAGTATCTACTCACGTTTGAGACTGTGCAACAATCCATCATAATCGATATCATCAGCATCTATCTTTATGGTTCTCCGAGTTAAAATCGTGAAATGGAGTAAATGAAAATTGATGAGCACAACGCAAATTTCTTAATTTTTTTTCTTCAGTCATTGCACCACAGTGCACCGGTCTTTTAACTTACTTTTCTTACCACTGGGAAAGCACTGCTGAGATGTACTAGATTAAGTGTACATAAAGTGTACCATAACGAATTACTTAAATGCTGATGTACATGTATTTGGAATGTGATAAGGCTACCGAGACGAGGTATCCAAGATGGCGCCCTACAGGATGCCTTGAGCACTCCGCACTGGACCTTCAGCGGTATTACTCAGATTACAAAATCCCCGAAGAACGCCGAGGGGCCGAAAGCTTAGATTACTTATTATATCTTCATAGTGGATCTTCATTAATGCATCGGTATAATAACTTATTTGCTCAGATTACAACATACGGCCGTTTGAACGGAGGGCGTAACCTATTGAAATTTCGAGAATGGAGATAAAAAAATATTGTCTTTGTAACTTGATATTGTGTTGCATTTGAAATGCGGGATGCCTTTCAAATTGGTTAAGAGTCCAGTGTGTAATACAATGCCCAACAGACAGATATGAATAGATTTTAATTTACAAAAATATCTTTTAGAAAAGTGTGCTATTGGCCAAACAATTCCAGGAATAAATGAAAACGTTTGTCATTTTCGTCATTGTTTAGTAGACATTGATATAAGCAAAACAATATTCAATAAAACCCTAAAGATGTCGCTTAAGAGTTTGAAATGTGCAATTTCAGACGCAGACGACACCGATTCGCGCAGACATATATCAGCGTGAGGCGGCATTCAATGTCAGCAATAAAGATATGGAAACAACGTACGAGGGAATCCTGTGTTATCGAAAATTCCAAGAAGGTCCATATCCACCAACAGGTAAGTCGGCGTGATTCATCTATTTACTTGTCTTTTTTCCTTACTTGTGGCACGCCCAATCAGGTCTATAAGACTGCGTTTACATCCCTAGATCGATCTAACAGGTTCGGTCCATCTCAACGGGGTCCCTACCAAAATTGCTTTCAGCCCAAGCGGCTTAGACGTCTGGGACGCCCACTAGAGCTGCTAAACAATAGTTAATTACCCCCTATCAGCCGCAACAGGTTAATTGCAACAAAAGGTGGTACTACATCTATGAATCCCTCCGGAGATAGTTTGATCCAATGTTAGTACGATAGGGTCTGGGAATGGTTTCTGAGACAGTTTGCTTTGTAAATGAGCCGTTTCTGCTTATTCGGCCTATTTGGTGAATGTGTTGTCTGCGATTGAGAGATTCTGATAAAAACTTTACAAATGGTGATATGGCAAATTATATGGGCTATGTTCTTGAAGGTGGTATTCAATTATGCAAGGGGCGCGTACAAGTTGTCAGACAATTAGATGTACTACATCTGTGTTCAAGTTGGTACATGTATAGGTATCAAGAGCACTTTTGCCACAAACAAGGCAAAAACTTACCACTGACGTTAAATATTTTGATTTCCCATTGGCCATCTTTATCAGTCTTGTGTATATATATTTTTGTAAAAACATTTGGACATCAGTCAATATAAATTTCGCTATAGCACCGTTATGAATTATTGCAGTCTAATTAAAACTGGCATAAAATTGTGAGATATGGAATGAATCTTCGTTTTTTTTACAAGCTGCGAATCATTAAGAATATGTAGTGCGAATTCCTCTGCTTTGTAATCGACGCTATGATTAACAGTTTGCCGGAAAGGCCCTTGCTTTTAGGAATTTTTTTCAATTTACAGTAAATAGTAATTGGTTTGATATACATGTATCTGCAACCGTACGTCTTGATTAATGTCCAATACATGAACATGTCCGGGGAGATATCAATTCGTGATCATCAAACTAAACCAATTTAACATGGTATAAGAAAAAAAAACACGTATCATATCTAGATTCTGTCTTCTTCTTATTATTCATTTTTGATATACGCCATGATTTATTGTCAATTTGTCAGATTTGATAATATGGCCACTGTGCTTGAAAACTGTTTCTGATTTGCAATGGCTAATTCACTTTTAATCGCAGAGACGCTTTCTCTCGCCATGATGATACGATATGTATCGAACCATCTACACCCATTTGCCTCGGCCGCTTATCTACTTCTTATTAATAAGAGAGCAGTCACCGTGAAGCACTCTGCAATCGTGTGTCACTCATTTCATAGACATCCTTGACCAGTTGACACACGACACTGTTTCAATTTGTCCCGGGGAAAACTCCACGCCCCATACACCTTGGATTCGCGTGCTAACACTTTGCCCTCGGCCCTTCCAGCAAAGAGCTAGACCTCGTTAGAAGGATGTGTGGATGACATGAGTATTCAAACCTCGTCTTTGGGTAGAACAGAGAGGCGTTTTGGTGGACGTAAAGGAGGAATCAAAGTCATTTCCTGTTATGTTCCACTGATAATGCCGCGGGTTTAAGTATGGCCGCTGGATGAACACATTTATGCACTCATACCGTACTTAAGCAGGCTTAAGTCACTGGACGGACGGTGTATGACACTCAATCAACGGCTGGATACCACAAGAATCACGTTTATTTTGTTGGTTAGGGGTCACTGTTTAGAATACCCTTGTCGAATACCCCCCCCCCCCCCCACACACACACACACACAAATCATCTAACGCAAGATGTATCTCTTCAAATTATCTTTTTTACAATTTCCTCTTTCAGTATTCTATTTCGCGTTTTTTACAACTATCAGATATTTTCGTTATCACTTCAGTCGGTTCACGGCGTTTTTCATTCATTAGAACTGCCGACCAGGAATCAATGATGAATATACACATTAAGATAAACCGGTATCGTTTAACTTAGCTGACATTAGTGCGACACTGATGAAGGGGGTTCGAAACGTTGTTTATACCCGCACTGGGAAAATAGTTTTCCTTATTATTTATATGTGAATCCTTATCTTGGTATTAGTGTAATATAAATTAAAACCTTTATAGTGATGACTACTTCAAATTTTGCTCACCATTCCACTCACATTGAAGCACAGGGTTGCCAGTTTAGTTACATGTGCTTTATTTGTTAATGTGAGATATTTTTTGTTGTCGACGTAACTCTGTAATTAAGTAAGGTTTAATCAAGATTATGGACACGGTTGACGACTATTGTGTGCACTACGATCGTTTGATTTTTTTTTTTTGTTTGATTGATTGAGGGATGAGCCCCTATTACGATGTTCCATTAACAAAGGCATTATTTTACCTCTCTTCTGATAAAATCAGAAGTAGGGGTTTTACGAAAATTTTCATGCACCTACATGTAGTACATTTACTTATTGTTATGATTAAATAAACGTTCCCACAGCAGGCCCGTAGCCTGGAGGGTTCAGGAGGTTCGAAAGACCCCCCCCCTTTTGCTGGGAAAAGGTCCCCTCTGGGTAAAAATTTATCAAGGCACATGAAGGTTTCATGGTAAAAGGTCCACTTTTTCAGAAAAAGAACCCCCCCCCCCCCCTTTTGAAATTGCTGGCTACGGGCCTGCACAGTGACGACAGCTGTTCAGGTGAGAGAGTATTGTTTGAAATCGATTTTACAGTTTTCACCCAGAAAACACCGCTGTTACGTATTAAGAGCCAATTTGGCAAATTCGCCCTGATGTATTTTTTATTAGACAGCATTATCTCATATCATGACAACGTTTATTTCCGGATTATCTAAGCAGAAAACCCTAACGTGTGAAAATCCCTCAAGTCAGGCTTAAAACGATAAAGCAACAGACCGAAAGTCGGCTTTCAAAAGGTTCTTTCTCTGCTAGTTTTTTGTTTGAATTCCACTCTTCAGTTTCAAAAAAAATATATATATACTAAGTTAGAATTGCCTACATGTGCAAAGTGAGTTGACTTTGAAAAGTGTTATGTTGGTCAGGCTGTCAAAGCCAGGTTATCAAGCAAAGGTGGCGCAAGATTGCTTAGCCACATTTTTCCCACCCCACCTCTCCTTTCTATTCCTATAAAGTAGATCGCTCTCTGTTGTGTTTTTCATATCAGCATACATGTATATAACATCATACTGCGCACAGTAACATGATATGGTGCACAGTGTAGATCAGGGTTATTATTTACATACAGGAAGTTATTGACAAGCCTGACAAACATGTCCTTTAGTTGTGTAGCCTGGTAGCGTTACATGTACCACAGAATTGGACAGATGCCTAAAGACAAAGCTGAAGATTTTTTAATAGTCTTAGACCCCATTCCCACGCCTATACACACTGGACAATAGAAGTGTCACCCCTACTTGAACCAATACTTTGGGGGAGATAAATGACTGTGGAATGATATGCACCTATGGTATCATTTTATTAACATCAAATTTCACAAAAAACACTAAATGAGAAAAAATATACATTCTACCAAGATATGTAGTTTGAAGTCCAAAATTAGTACTTAGTGGCATAGCCACGTGACATAATAATAGCTGCCAGTCTACGAGGCAAGGATTCATATAATTGTCTGATGCGTTCAGGGCTTATGCTGGCCCAAGCATGAAACACTGAATCTAACAGAGTTCGTCTGCTGGTTGGACGGGCATTTGTCAAAAGTTTTGACATATCATTTCACACATTTTCTATTATGTTTGCATCCGGACTCTGCGCAGGCCACATCACCCTGCGAATGTTCTGTTAGTCAAATCAATCATCAACTGTTCTGGGACTGTGACAAGGAGCATTGTCATCCTGGTGAACAAATGGATAATTCCTGTCACCAAACATGTTAGTAATAGATGGTAGCAAGCCTGACTCCAAAATATCGATATATTTCTGGTGATTCATGTTTCCATCAACCACTACCATTTCGCCCACGCCATGGATGCTGATGCAGCCCCACACCATGATGAAAATCTGACTCCCCCAAAATGTGACTCCCCAGTCAGATTTTCATTATGAAAATGTGACTCCCCAGTCAAATTTTCATAATGAAAATGTGACTCCCCCCATGAAATTTTGACTTCCCCCACAAAACTAAATAAATCTTATTTTATTTGATTATATGACTTTTATATTGTAGTATGCATAATGGAGGATAGATTGGCATTTTTTGCTAGTTTGCAGGTGAAAATTTAATGAGAAAATAATAAAATTAAATATGTTTATTTTACCATCCAATGACTCCCCTATGAAAAAGCTATTTATTTGATATTTGGTGATCATTTCAACATCTATCCCTTAAGTATACTTTATGAAAAATATATTGGAAATATTTGAAAGTCGGTGGTAAAATATTGGGTGCAAAAAATGAAAAAAAATCATGAAAAATCTTCATATATTTGGACTCCCATGAAGAAAGGCCCTATTTCATATTTAGTCACCATACCATTGTTTTCCAAATGTTTTGCATTGTGACGTTTATTTTGTTAGTATTTCAGTTTGGTGTTGAAATTTTTTTTGAAAATTAATAATTTTTGAAACAAGTATTCATCTTACAGTCTTTGGACTCCCATAACCTTTCCATTAGAGTCATTGGGTGGAAAAATGCACATTTTTAATTTTCTTATTTTTTCATGAAAATTTTCAAGAAGTGCCGATGTATCCTCCATTATGCATACTAACAAGATAAAGGTTTTATACTCAAATAAAATAAGATTTATAAGGTTTTGTGAGGGGGAGTCAAAATTTCATGGGGGTAGTCAGATTTTCATTATTAAATTTTGACTTGGGGAGTCAGATTTTCATGTTACACCGGTTTCGAAAATTCAGTGCATGTGTTTCAAATGCTTTACCAGCAGTTCGCCAGCATCGTACCCGTCTGTCATCAGAGGTCAGACCAAAGCGACACTCATCAGAAAAAACTATATAGGACCAATTGTCATGGACTGTCCAGTTCCAGATCCTGTTGGCCCTAGTTCACTCTACGTTCCCTGTTTTGTAACGATATAAGAGGTTTCAGTCCTGCTACCCTGCTGTACACTCTCTGTGCATGTAACCGACGCCTAGAAGTTTTCACAGACACATTCTTATGTGTGAAATTGTTCCACTGTGTTGTCAACTGACAAGCTGTTTCGAACCTTGACAACCTGGACATCAAAATCAGTCGTCGGCCTTCAAGGTCAGTAGTTTTTCTTGGACGACCCGTCAGAGGCAATTTGTCTCTTGACTGTTTCTATACCGAGACCAGACCCTCTGCACGGTTCTGACTGAACAATTCAACGGTATCGATATTCTGACATCGCATATATTTCGCCTCTTCAGGTTAATAACTTGACGTCTATAACCGTTAGATAATTGCCTGTATCTTGCCATATTGGAGGAAGACAGGAATAACATTTGCTGTACATGTACAAGACAACAATACAAGTCCATGGTATAGCGGTTTTATACTCATTAGTCACATTATAAGTAGACCAGGCATTATAACTACCCAAGATCTGCCTACTTTTATTACTCTGATTTAGGGGGTGACACTTCTATTGTCCAGTGTGTGTAGATCGATCTCACAGGATCGGTCCATATCCGAGGGCTTCTCGCTAAATTACTTTCAGCTTAAGCGGCTTAAATGTCTGGCACGCCTACTGAAGCTGCTAAACGAGTTTCAATTAAAATTACTCCTTAACAGCTTCAGTAAGCGTGCCAAACATCAGAGCTGCTAAAGCTGAAAGCGATTTAGCGAGAAACCCCTCGAAGATGGACTGATCCTGTTAGATCGATCTAAGTGTGAGAATGGGGTCTTAAAGGTCAATGACCTGACTTGTAACACCGGTTTTATCCTACTTCTCTACATATAAAAATGTTTTGATCTGTATAGAGATTTTGCTTTACGTCTGCTATCTTGGAAATCCTGCAAATACTTTGATATCCTTTGATAATTCTTCAAGCACGCGAAGAGGGATTATTGTGTTGAAATAAGACAAGATTTAAGGCACACCATTGCTAGCTTCCTCGACTTTCTGAAATACCAAAAAGGTCACCTGCCAGTTACGCGTTTTAATGTATGATTTAAGAGAAAACTACGTGGTCATCTATATATCCAAGTACTGTTGCCGCTTAAAAGCAAGAAAAAAACCCATTGGTATTCACATGTTTAAACCCACGTCCTGTTCTCTTTATGAAAGTAGCCTACTACTAGTAGAAAATGTCATATGTACATATGTCTTATAACATTTTTGAAATCAGCATGTATTGACAAAGGCGAACAGTTTGTCTGATTCCATAGAAAATCATGACACTAGACTACAATGACATTTTATAGAAATCAAACATTTAATCAAACATGGTTTCCAACCATTGCGTGTGTTAGGTGCGCTACGCCATTGCTGCCGCTTGCACCACAACTTCGTATAACACAATTGGGCGAGTAACATTATTTGCCGTCCGTTCTGCACAACGCTTTATTATACTTGTACCAAGAGGGAGAGCATCGTTAAAGTAACATAAGGTGATGATAACCATCTAATTTCATGATTGACGAGGTTATTGTTGTCAAAATGCGTAGTTCAATTTCCACGGCTTTGTTCACAACTGGACATATGACAAACGAAAGCCAAGAGGATCGATACGAAACGCGTAGATACACGTCAGGCTTTCTGACCGTTTTCCATTTGTTTCTTCCTTAAATATTAGCCATCTTAAAAGAATGTTTTCCAAGTTACAACTATTCTGCCCTTTGAATAAAACATAAAATAAGTAAACTTAGTCTAAACTCCCGTAGGTTGCGGAGGGGGGTGGGTGATTGAAAAAAAATGCCTTTCTTTTCTCCCAGTCCATCGGAAGCTTCATATTTTTTTCCTATTCAAGGTTTAGGTGTGTGCCTCATGCGCACAAACTACCTGCTTCCGTGTACTGTCTGCCTCCATGAACTGCACCCCTAATAGCATTATTCTCTGGTCTATACGCTGTGGTGGATAAAGTCAGTCGAAAAGGAAATGTTGTAATCTTAGGGCGCATTCCCAGAAATTTAGATCGATCCAGAGATTTAGATTTAGATCGACCTAACTCCCTGGGGGTTCACGCTAAATTGCAGTCAGACGAGCGCGCACCGTAGTTAATTACCCCCTTATAGCTATTAGTAGGCGGGACAGACGCTTAAGCCGGCTAAGCTTACAGTAATCTAGTGAGACTCCCCACAGGGATAGATCGATCTAAAATCTATGGGAATGAGGTCTTAGTTATTTAAAACAAGCTTAGTAGACCTACGTTTCTTTAACGTCTTAGCAGTGCACAATCTTATGCCCCCCCCCTTTAAAACCTGAGCAGGAGCAGTCTGCATTGGAAAAGAAAAAATAAAAATAGACCCAAATAAGCTTTTGAAAATTCGTAAACAATTTATGCGGATGGTAAAATTTAAGTCAGGAATATGAGGTTTTCAAATAACGTTCCGGTCTCTCTCTCTCCATGTGGGTGTGTCTGTGTGTGTGCTAGCCCGGTATGCAAGTAAAATCGACCTGAGTTTCTTTTGCAACGTTTCACACCACCAGATATCCTATTTGTAACCTTGCCGTCTTTTGGATTTCTTTGGAAATTGAGAAAATACTTTCGACGTTTCATTTCCTTATTATCCGACATTTATGGACAGCGCGTAAGCCATACTTGAAAATAATCATGAGGCCCGGTCTATTAGGGTCGCTCTGATGGAAAAGGAAATGAGGCACATTTCGGAGAAAGGGAATACTCGTAGTAACACGGTAATAAATTACGTGCTTCATTGCCCTCCTTTGACTTCTCGTTTTCGTTTCCATAGTAGAATGACAATTCCTTTTTCTTTAACGAAACGTCGAAACATCTATTGTATGTATGGTCTGATTTCCAGTCAATTTGGAGCAACGTAGGCTATCCCTGTGCTACTTGTAACACTATATAAGTGGGACTTAGCTCTGTACAATCCATAACTTTGCGATTAGCTGAACAAAAACAACAAAACTGTGTTTCTATTACCACACCCATTGCAAGTAATGTACATGTACGTAGCCAGGATCTCGTGTCAGAAAATAAGTTTAGCCTACGAATGGAACTCATACGAACTTCTAAAACGAGGCTGTCGCCTCGGCATGACATGTTAAAAGACTCGCGAACTTGCGAGAATCCGCGTGAAGCTGAGTTAGGTTTTCAGCGTTAAGGTAAATCTCTCTGCACCGGGAATGTCATCTTAAAAAACAATATACAGGCAATTCGACAAGACTTCAAAGTACGAGACAATAACCTGAATACCCGTTGATAAATTATGTTAATTAGCTTGAATTTGATTGCACACCACACTCACTAGTCTGCCATTATTTCTGACCCCACTCACCTACAATACTACTCAATGTACGAATCCGAAATATCGCTCGAATCAACGGTACGTCGCGAGACTTTAGGCTATTTTAGATGATTTTGATCTAAACCTTTAGCCCAGCTTCACGTATGCTTTGACCTAAACGAAAAATTGCACCTTGTGCAGTAATTCATCGTCTTTGAATCCCCTTCTAAGTAATATCGTTCTTAGTACTGCTAATTATTTCATGCAGTACATGCTGGTGAGATAAACTGCCACATTTGCTACTCGTAAAAACGAATGTTCTCAAATCAATATTATTTCTAAAATGGCAGGTCAAAAGAGGTAAGCATCAGCAAACATTTGAACTCCTCAAGAAAATTAATAAAAACTTGTTTTCCCGGCCATGCCTCAATAAAAAGGAAGTATAAAACGCAAGTATCATAAAACCAGATAATCTTCAGTGTTTGCCGTTGGAAACGTTTGAGAAATAACCACGAAAATAATTAGTATCTATGCACGTTTTAATGGCCAAAATTGTTGCGCTTGACTACCTTTTGTGTGATCCAATATGAATATCTCATCTTCAACGTTTCTACGTTTCTCAAGGAATAAAAACTCGTAAATCTTTCTGCTTGGTTGCCTATGGCCCTAACTGAACTTTCCCTGGAGCATGCGTGCCTTACCGTGCTTGGCTTCAAATCGGCATATTTCTAGTTTCTTGGAGCGGAAATCAATGCGATGAGTCGGTTAAAAAGCTAGTATTTCCCACCTATCTTGCGAATTCTATGCCGCATTTGTCATAAGGGGAAAATCGATACATCTCATATGTGTGAACAAGATTCCCCTAGAACACGCACAGCCATTGTTAAGAATGTTCATGACATTTTCAAGATCTGTTAGTCTATTACATTATATAATTTTAATTGTGCCATTACCTTCGTCAAGGCGGTTATGTTTTTGCCTTCGTTGGTCTGTTAGTTAACATTTTAATTCAAAGAATTGTGGACGGATTTGAATAAAGTTTACAGGTTAGGTCAGAAACGTGCTGATTTAAAATCGTTAGGTTTTGGTGGTGATCACATTGATTAGTTTATTTATTTATCAATGACGAGAATTAAGCTGCCTTGGTGGAATCAGTTTTTTTTTTTTTTGTTTTTGTTTTTTTTGATTGAAAAGACCAGGAAATACAAGTTGAGAAACTGACCGTTAGTCTAAGCTCCAGGACGATGGCTTACAGCGGGGAGAATTGTGCATTGAAAACCAGTTTTTGTCCCGAGTCGCTATGGAAACGTTACCAACAGGGACATTTATAATACGTTTGGAATTTTGTCATTTATAAAATGCAATGTTTTTGCTCCGTTATTCCGGTAATAGTGTGATTTGTTTCAATTTCTAATGACTGAACTCTGTGCTTCTATTTAATTTAAAAGTGATAGAAAGCAACGATCTCTCTCTCTCTCTCTCTCTCTCTCTCTCTCTCTCTCTCTCTCTGATATTGTTGCCATTAAACATGTACATTATAGGGAATCATCATTAACTCTTTCGAGGGTATCCCACTAAATACAGCTGTCTTGGAATAACTGAAGTTTTTATGAATGCCCATTCACGTGTAAAGAGCTTTCTACCAGGCGTGTCTGGCTTTAACCTCTGTACATTTCAGCCTCTTAATGTCCAGAAAAAGTCATTATTAAAGCAAACATTTCAGCCGCGGATGAAGTACGGCCAGTCTGCCTGCAGGTTTGACCGCTCCAATCTATCATTATCGGAAATAACGGCGAGCCAATTAAAGGTACTCAAATCGCAGCATTAGGGATCGAAAAAGTCATTGTCGGACATTATCGTAATTTGCCTGTAATCTCGAACAAGGTCCAGATTTATGGAGTAACTCGGAGGGCAAGTTAATTGCGTTGGATGCAGGGTAGCGTGGCTTCAGGGGGGGGGGGGGGCGGGTAACATCGATTACAGTCCTCGAATGGCATTGACGTCACAACAACGTAGAATTCGGCGCTGTTACATAACTAGATTGTAGTTTCTTTGCTTTTACACAATTCGAGTTTTGAAATGGTTAAATAGACATCGAATGGTAGTTATAGACGGAAACAACCCCCAAAATAATGCAGCAACAGGACTGCAAATTTTATGTAAATAAACTAACTGATGCGTTATCATACGGAAAATCCTTTATTTTTGGAACTTTTTGGTTATGATAACATGGGCACAAGAGTCGTTTCTTTTTTCAAGTCACAGTTTTATTCTCTCTCCACGCTCTTCTGGCAGTGCAAAAGGAGAGTCAGGCTATACGCACATCATTGGTTTTCAGCATCACCGTTAGCTCATAGACGGCTGTCAATCATTTCCGTGATCATCAGTACGGAGAGTAAAACCTGTATTAGAGGCATCCTCCCTGCCATTAAGGCAATGATTAGAAGACAACGTTGGTGCTTCTGGCGTTACTTTAGTTAGTCTCCAGCAGTAATGGATGTGATTTTTCTTCTCTTGCCTGCTAAAAGATAAAGAGGGATATATTTTCTGTCAGCATGCACAGCAGCCTGGGCTTTGATTTGAGTATCGATTTGAGGAGTATGAGCATTCTCTCTCTCTCTCTCTCTCTCTCTCATTCTGTCTCTCTCTCTCTCTCTCTCATTCTCTATCACACACGAACAGTGAAAGGTAAAAGAAAAAGAGAGAGAGTGAGAGTGAGAGAGGGAAATATTTTGTAAGTATTTGCCTGTGTGTGTGATTGCGTGTGCTTGTGCGTGTGCACGTGTGTGTTTGTGCGTGCGTGTGTGTGTGTGTGGTTGTCAGGACAGGTATGACTTTAAGTGCTCTTATTTGCTCTTCACTGTCCAGGGTAGTAATACCCCTGGCAGCCCCTCGAGCGGTCCGCGCCCGGAATTTATTGACTATTTACATAGGACATCCTTTATGTAATGACAAGGGCGTTCATTGTTTTTTCCCCGTTTCCCTGAAATATTCATGAATTCTCTAACAATGCAGCCACACTCGGTGCGTTAAACTACCCTGCACTGACGTTCTTTGGTCCTCAACTGCGTAAATCGGTATTGGTTGGGACTGGTGCGCCCGTGCGTAACTGATCGCAATACGTTCACTGCATTACGTGAACTCCTTCGGCCTATTTGTTAGTGATTTAATTAATGTTACGCACGTAAGTAGATTGTGGTTATGTCAGGTTCTTACGGAGTAAGAGGATTACTACCTGCTTTAAGTGGATAACTAAGAAGAGACGTGTTCGCCTACCTGTTCCTATGTATACGTGACAGTCACTACAGACTACCAAACATGGATGTGTAGTTATTCAATAATTCATTGGGACGTTTATTTTTCCTAATCGTTCTGCGCTTTGTAATCTATTAGACAAACAGTCACTACGTTATCATGCCTATGATCACATATTTCGATATCTTTCCAACTCTCTTTTGCCCCACGTAACTATTTATAAAAAACAGAGCCGAGTTTTTTTATTGATAACCGATTGTCACCAATTTTAACGAAGGTTTCACATCACTGTTATATCGAAAAAAATAAAATAAAATAAAGCCGTCAGTGTCCAGTCTAGAGTAAATCACTTGAACACTTAACCACAGGTGAACGAACTCTCTTCACGAGGTCGTGATCACGAATGCCTGTTAACCGACCAAGCGCGCGTATAATACATGTTGTCCTGCCTAAACAAGTATTATTTTACACGCAGAATACGACTTGTTCACGTTTATAGACCTGGGTAAATAGATACTCTCTGACCACAGGGTGCGCTAGTGGCAGTCTGTTACAAAAATGTTGAAAAGTAGTGTGATATTGTGTAGTATTTTAGGGACCCCTAATATCAAAGGGTAATAGAAGCGCACGATCGAGGTATCAACATTTGCTTACGTTGAATGGGTTTAAACACGGACAAAGGGGTGAGGGGGGCGTAACTTTAACCCACCATAACACCAGCTTGTAGCTATGACACGCCTATAGGCACTTTCTACTGCACCTTTACCTTTTGTATGGTTCAGTGCAATGATATGATGTTGTCAGATCTGACGTTTCGACTGAATCCAATACATTCCAAGATATCTTAAAAGCAGTTTTCTGCACAACCAAAACTGACTGATGTTGAATGATGTCAGTCAACACCTAATATTGAGATAGGGTTTCCCTCCAATGTTTCCCTCATTCCCCGAAGAAGATGTCCTGATAGACATCGAAATATTGGAGGTAAAACCTATCTCAATATTAGCTGTTGACTGAAGAAAAATCACATCATTCTTATAACTTAACACAGCTGATGAAATCTTCTCTGACTGGTGTTAAGGCTTGTCAAAAAAATCAAGCAATCTTAAAAGGTGGAAGGTGGTTATGAAAAAGCCGAGGTAATAAGAAAAAATCTGTTGTCAAGTGCAGTAAAGGTATATGTCTCCAGGTAAAACCACGAGCTTTTAACAAAAAGAAACTTTATAGAACGACATATTCCCACACATATAGTCTAACGTAAGAAAATCGATCTAACACAATCA
The DNA here is from genome assembly GCF_051362555.1 of Lingula anatina. Classification (NCBI taxonomy): domain Eukaryota; kingdom Metazoa; phylum Brachiopoda; class Lingulata; order Lingulida; family Lingulidae; genus Lingula; species Lingula anatina. The sequence goes on along the minus strand of NC_141771.1, from coordinate 12,761,402 downwards.
CGGCTTTAATTCTAATCCTCTCCCCGAAGGACGCAGGGATTGACTCGACATATCACGAACGTATTATCAAATTAAATGTCTATTTGTTATTGTCGTAGTCAATATCGAGAATCTCCACCACGCATATATATTCCGTAAGCTCTTCCTAGGCCTTTCTGGTAGTCGCGCTCTGGCCCTATACATCATTTCATGGTTCGACGAACCCGTTATACGTTACGTAACGCCATTGTGCACGTCGAGCGTCAATAATTACCGCCGCGGCTCGGTGCACGCTGAGGCATAAACGTCCAATGCTGAGGGCATACGGGAGCGCGTTTCGCATAACGCGACAGGTAACTGGCGTGTTCGTCAGGTAAGCTGGACGCATTTAGACCAGATAAACGACAGGACAAAGAGCGAGCATAATATACCAGCATTCCCGAGAGTTCATGACTTCTGCACACTAGCAAACAGCACATCAAGATTCTCTTGGAAACAAACGCACTTGACATTGACTGAGACATTGGACATCGACCAGGTTTAGTGATCAGCTGCACATATAAACATCGCTGTGCCTCTTTCAACGAGGGATTTCCTATTTAGTGGCTCGTTTGTTGATTTCTGGATCTGGTGTTTCCTACGATAAACGCCGATTACTCCAAGTTGCCTGGCCATGCTATGGGCTATTTAAAGCTCGACAGCGCTGTCAGTCTTGTATTTTTAATGAACTGTTGCAGAGACGGTGATCATGCGATCTTCAAGCAGCAAGTTGTTTCGCCGCAAAACTGATGGTTAATCGTTGAAGGCTTAAATGTGCTTAAGAGCCACCAGGTCGGCGTCTGAAGTACTTTGCTTCTATAAGACGCTAGCTTCCCTCTGATTAATTCTGAAGAGAGCAAGACGAGAGAACGCGCCGGAGGAACGATTTTTCTGACATCGAAATTGACTTTGAAGTGGATGGGATAACCTGCTGTATGCTACTTTCTTTTCAATTAGTTATAGGTTATCATTTCCCTGTATGATAACGGTGTGAGGAGGACTCTCTTGGCTCAGTTTGACACCAAATACTGCTCAAGAAAACTCCCCGTTTATATAACAAAATCTGGTACCGTCGGGAAAAAAACGTGGCACGTAACAATTCTACTTGCCCAAGTGGTCAAGCTGGTAAACGCTTACAACTGAATGAGACAAGATTGGACACGCTGACTTATAGTGACCATTGTGGACAAAAACGAGAGAGACAAATAATAGAAGGAAAAAAAAAACTGATCGAAGTGCATCGTTATCTCAGCGTGATCCAGGTTACACGCTAGACTTCAGAACAATACGAGTGGCATTTGTCACCGTGATCTATAGACGGTAGATACTCAAGGCGTTGGGGAGTTTTAAGAATATGTAGACAGCACAATAGTAGAAAAGACTGTTAGTTTATATATACATATAAAAAAGAAAATAACGAGCAAACAGCAACGGTTGCTTCATCTGGGAACTTTTCTTTGACTACTGGTGGTATGTTTGGAGGCATGGATCTTCTCGGTCATTTTTGCCTTGTGCTTGTATTTATTTCATCGGAAGCCAGCGCCAGATTCCAAACAGTGCGACGACATCGGTCGCTGTCAGTGGCTGAGGAGAGTGGCGGGAATTCGTCCACAAGTCAAGATTCAGCTTTCCTTCCTTCCAATGTGACATTCTCTGAGCTCTGCCAATTACATTTCCGACTTCAAGGGACATTACCTGAATACGGTAATATTGTTTTTTATGTATCATAAGTTTGATTTCAAATCTTAATTTTTTTTTTTTTTTTTGTTTTCTCTTTTACTATTAAGCAGTTACTTGAGATCCATTCGTTTAATGTCAAAACAATAATAACAAAAGGAAACGCGATACTTAAAACGGAATAGCGTGAAACAAACGTAAAAAAAACTTTTCTTATGAACAGAATAATGATTTTAGTGTTCCTCAGAAAAATTTGAGCAAAGGTGTCAGAATTCATCAGCGATTTTTGTTAAAATCATTCTGTGTGCAAACACGCCTCCCCAGGCATTGCCGTAATGCAGCATGTATTAGCAAAAAACACCGTTGGATACAGCTTAATTGACTTTTTCACGCGGCGGCTCGTAAACGACAGCAAAACTGTGTTATCATCAGTTTGACAGCGGTGGTCCACGCAGTAGCCAAAACATCGTAATCCCACACCAGTTTCACTAGTATTAATTTCTTTTCCAATTTGAAACTGTTGTCGTAGCTATTATGTGCACTAACACATACCCACCGTAGTCAGGAAATGCCAGTACAATGCTTTTGTTAACCAGCAATGTACTGGTTCTAAATGTATCATTCTACGAACAAAGGACACCTGTGTTATCATACCGTAGATCTGGTCTATTTTAGTGTTATGTGCGTTTATTTTTGTGGTTTACAATCCTAAATATATTACAGTGCTAGAGTACCTCCTGCAGGTTTGGAGGGGGTAAAAGGAAGGAGTTATAAAAGTTATAACTCCTTGGTAAAAGGAACCGCCTTTTGGGTGGTAGAGGCCTGCGCTGAATCAAAATTTGATCTAGATTTTTATGTCAATTCTCAAGGGTAAAAATATCCACATAGGTAGTTCAATTGGAAATCATTTCAGAGAGAGAGAGAGAGAGAGAGAGAGAGAGAGAGAGAGAGAGAGAGACCTTTCATAAGCGTGGTTCAAGTGTCAAATTCAAATCTAATTTAGCGGACTGCACTGGCCATGGTGCCTTATTACAAATACTGGACACATCCAACATATTACCTGGGCTCTCCGAGTGTGGACAGATATCACTATTGAATGAAAAAAAAACAAAGCTTTAACCTGGTGATGGAGAAACCCACCACCCTCAGCCACATCCCAGGCCTTTTGTTCCTAACTCTCCCATCTACAGGCCCGTAGTCGGGAGGGGGGGGGGGGGGGGGGAGCGGGGTTTCCAAGAACTCCTTTTTGCCGGGAAAAGGTCCACTCTGAGTTAAATTTTATTTAGGTACATGAAGGTTTCATGGTAAAAGGTCCACTTTTTTAGAAAAAGACCCCCCATTTGAAACTGCTGGCTACGGGCCTGATCAATCTGCCTTTATCTTGCGAGTCTGACTTCCATCTACTTCTAGGGGATTTCTGGTATGAATTATATCTATTTCAATATGTACACGTTTATTGTTCTAATGTATACTTAAAGTCTGACGATATACACTGTAGATTATATTTTGCCTTGGATTTAAGCCCTTGGCTTGCGAAGACAGAAACTTGCGCTTGCTCTACTGTATGCGATGTGCATTTTCAGCTTAATTGGTCTTGCGGGCCGATGATCGTACCTAAATGCATGTTCTCTGACGCAAAATATGGAATTATGCAATGTAATATCTCGTATCATCAGTCTATAAGTCCGTTGACCTCTCTGTCTTCGACGTTTGGAAATCAGGCAAGAATTACGCAACAATTTTGATAGGAATAGTATCCGTCGCAATCCGCAAATCACTGCTATTAGTAAGGTTATCAGTCTACAAAAGATTGCATTTCTTACCGCTCGCACCACTTAAACGTTTAAATCCATTCGCAAACGAGCTGAGTTTTAAATGACGTAACTAAAATAAGTCCGTTTAATTAAGTATCACTCTGATACTACCCTGGATATTAAAATTCTAAGTCTGAATTTAACCCATAAGAAATGGCAAGGAACTCTTAAGGGCGTTCATTGAATATTCTTTAGTGAATAAGGCAGAGTACGGGTGGGCAGCACGTGTATTGATGTTTTGATCGCACTGCGTACACCCATTACTTTTCAGGGAGTCGAACGAAGAATTCCATCGGCTATGTTATGCATTGGAAATTTTGATAACCGATTCTTCAACAACGACCAAAAAAATTATGATTATTAACGCCGGTAGTGCACGTAGCTCTGATTTTAGCTGTCGTTTGAAAAAATCTATGGTAAGGTAGTTCGGTTTTCGCTGTTTTTATAACTCTATATAAAATGTATTAAATGTATAAATAAATGTCGAAAAATTGCGTCTACGCTTTATAAGAAACACGGTACGAAGTAAAAACGATGGCAGCCCGGTAAATCAAAAGATACTCTTTTGCCAAGTTCTGGGTGGTAACCTCTCAACCCATGATGTTATTATTAGGCAAGAATCCGGTCAACCTGTACATTTTTCCTTTGAGCGTGAATTTCCTTTGTGTCACTTTACATTAACAATACGTAACCAGCTGCGCCTAGCACGTAACGAAATCTATAAACAGGTGCTTGCATGGTCTGAGACAATGCATTGTACCTCTTGTCGAATTTCCTTTTACTACATGTTGGAACTCAAGGATGAAAGAATTCACCGTCAAGGAACATGTACCTCAGTATCCGTGTCCTTTGATGTTTTACACCCCTTGTTTTTCAGAGCTATAAACAATGCGTGGCTGAAACGCTGTGACAAACTGTGATTGTTACTTCAAAGTATTATGTAATATAAAAAGAAATGTTGCATTGCAGTATGAAATAATGCTTGGAGGGACCTTGAAGCATTAGAGCACATAACTTGCCCCAAAATCAACTTTTTTACCAGAAAAGACTAAGGCAGTAATGTGATGAAAAAAATGCTCTACATTTTCTAAAAGCATGTGTACAAAACACGCGTCTGCTCAGTAACCTAATATAATTCAGCACCACGGTGACGCTGGCTACTAAATTAGATAAACTATGCCGTAAACTACGATACACGTGGCCTTCCCAGGTGTAGTCGGGTTGTTATTATTACCATTTTATTTATTTATTTATTTATTTATTTATTTATTTATTTATTTATTTATTTATTTATTCATTATGATGAAGACGGTGTTGTTGTCTCCATGAATGTCATTTATTATTTATATGTTAATCATTTCGATTGACTTAGTAAGTGCTTCTGAAGAAGAAATCAATGTCTTACCGTGGCACGAAGATAAGTAACTATACTGCACATTGTATATGTTAGCGGCATATACATGAATGAGCATTAAGCGTCTTTAAAATTATGTGCATCACTACCGAACTCGCACCACGGGTGGCAGGGTAGAATGCTACTGTATCATCGGACCAGGTAAAATCCGCAAAAGCGATCTGGCCTTCGAAAGCGATTTAATGGACGAACACTTTAAAGGTCGCCCAATTATCCAATCAAAGAACGGTATACTTAGTCTCGTTACTGACGGCTGTTGTATTGTGGGGCATTAATAGAGGCTTACTCTCCTACGGTCGCACATAGTCTCCCACTGAAGGCTTTTTGGAAGAGTTAATATGTGATACATAATGTATCTCTATTTTTAGAAGTGCCAATGTAGAGTAATCCGTCTTACAGACTAAAAAGAATGCCACTCCCGCAACGACAGTTAATTAGCCAGTGCCGTAGCTTGGATGATAGTTATATATCTCTAAGATGGCGCTAGAATCCAAGGAGTAGATTGCTAGAAAATAAATAAGTCTGGAGTCCCTTTCACAAGAAAACGTAGAATTTAGACCAAGCACTTTACGTTTTCCCAAGATAGTGCATTAGTTGGCAGCTTTGAAGAGAGTCCTAATTGTTTCAGGAAAACCGGGATTTAGTCCAAGAGAGCAACTTCAGTTTTATGTCCAACTGATTATTTATATATATTACAGGCCGTAATTGACTCACCTTGATCTACTGTGTGACTAACAACTCTCATGTTTTATCCAATTATTATCATTATTTTTCTTTTCATTTTTAAAACTGGACTTCATGATAAAAGTGGCGAAAGGTGTGTAGAACGTTCGTGCAAATGAACTTGTAGACGAATTCTGGAATTACACACGTTACACCTACAACATGATTTATTCTCTAGCAATTTGCAAGTCACAAAAGGGAAACACAAGAGAAAGAGAGAGAGAGAGAGAGAGGTACAATAAAGAGCTGAAGTAACGTATAGTGATTACCCCACATGAGCAATTTGGTACTTCATTCACTTAACTTCCAGCTCTATCGACCAGGTGGTAACGAGCAAGATTTGCGTTCAATCCATAATTGGATATTTGGCGTTACGTGTTGTTACACAATCCGATGTAAAGACAGCATTGAGTTAACTGCAGAGTGTGCTTTCTGTGGGCATAACGATTGACATAGGTAACGATCGGTGGTTAAGTTGATAGAGAGAATCCTGTATAACAGATTTTACTGGGATAGCACTACTACATGTACGTGTTCCTATGTACAAGTGCTCCCACCCTTTACAAGGATCAAAGGTATTTTTCACACTATAACTCAAAGAAATTTCCCTGACTGTTCTCTGCACATTTCTATCCGGCGTGAATTTATTTGCAAAAAAAAAAAAAAAAAAAAAAAAAAAAAACCTCACCACCCTGCTGGGCTCTGCTGAACACTACCTTGCTCCCACTAATATTTGGCAGTGCTGAGGAACGACTCATTGTCTGAACACCTCGAAGCTCAGGTGATAACAAATATTAAGACAACAGTGCACACCATGGAATTTAGAATGACTTCACATGAACCTCTCTTCTTTTCCTATGTAGTACCAGGTCCGTAGGCGCGCGGGGAGGGAGATAGAATCAGGGTGTTTGAAAACTTTTGACCGGAAAGATCCGCTTAGAATCAAATTCGGAACCAGATGTATGGCATTTCTGAAGTTGGGCCAACTAAGAGGGTAAAATGGTCCATTTTACCAGAGACTGTGATATTGCTGACTATACCGGTACAAGGATGAGTATCCTCCGAAGAATGAACAAAAAAGAAAAAAATGAATGAAGGATTGTGTGAGTGAAAGAATGACTGACATTCGCAATGAAGAATTGAATGCATGCATGCATAGGTGGGTGAGTATGAATTGAAGGATCGATGAACGATAAATAAGAGAAAGAACCAAAACTGAAATCAACTAAGGAAAGGGGAAATAAAGTAAAAGGCAACTTGTGTTTTTGAACAGAAAGCTTGGATAATATTTATTTCAAATTCATCTAATCTGAGACAAGTCGATGCGTTTAACCAAAGGTTAGTAAATTTAAGTGTTGCGTTTATGAGCCGTTGCCCATCATCTGGAGACTAATTCTCAAAGTAATGTGCGTATAATATAAAGAGTCCAATTAAGACGGTACATTAACGTCAACGGTAACGGTAATATGTTTGCAATGCACAGAGCACTATTTATCTGTGTAATGACGTCATCCAAGTAGTTTCATCCAAGCCGTATTGTAGCATGCAGGGTAAGACCGACTTCCAATTCCCAAATTATATAACGAGTAATCCATCCGTTTTAGCGTCAGTATTAGATCAATCTAGCATCTAACAACTAATGTAACAAAATAAATTCGAACAGAAAACAACTTGGCTTGATGAAAGGTACGTCAATATGCGTCTCAGACAGCTAAAACAGTGCTGACGTTAGTTGGTCCTTTGGTCGTACCATTAATACCTTGTCTGAATGCACCTCATGTTTTGATCCAAATAGCGGCTACTTTATCTCCGCGTTGGGAATTCCAATCATGGACTTAAGGAGCTGTAGTCGTTTCATAGGATGTTTGTCGCAGAGCCGGATAATGGAGTTTACATTGCTTTTGGTAGATGTTCATTATGGCGATATTTTCATTTCCGGCGCAACAGATAAGCCTCTATTTCCAAATATGAACTTTTTTTTCAATTAGCGTCAAAGATCGAATCCAAATTGACACAGGAGGCTGGTAGTTGTTTTAATTGCCGGCCTAGTGATATTTTCTTCTTCAAAAACTGGAAATGGAATCCGTCATAGAAATGTCTATTTATGAAAATAAGCGAGGTGACTTTGACTTGAGCTTAAAATTTGTGTTAAAAAAGTGAGCAAAACTGCCATTCAAATTGACAAAAATGTTGTTTATTTTGAAAAACATTGACATGACCGGAGGCAAGTTTTCTAAGAAATACGAATACCACATTAAAAGGTTTCTTCAGTTGTTTTGAATGGAAACCTTGACTTTTTACAATTAAGCAAACCAGGGACTTTGTGAGACAAGAAACCTAAGGAATCACTTCGACGTTAACCATAATTTTTGTGTGATCGGACATAAAGTGAGTCTGACATTTGAGTTACTGATGCTCTTTTACGATGTATTTATTTATTTATTTGTAGATGTTCTATTTAAATAATTTCTCCGAAGACTAGTAAAGACAATTTTCTATCTATTTTATTCAATCATGTATTTATTTTTATATATTCATATGTATATTCACGTAAATATTATTTTATATTTTCATTTATGAACCTAAAGATAAACATAGGATTTAAAAAGTATTTGTGCAACCAGTGTAAATAACAATGATGAAGTCCGGGTGGAATTGAGAACCCCTATTAAAGCTCTTCTGTTTGTTGCCAGAAAAGCCATAATTGCTTGTTTACGATTTAATCGAAATTCCGGACAGATTCTTCTTGCTTGCTGCTACATTACGTACGTCATCTTCGCAGAAAGCACATAAGCGTACAGTAAGAAACTATATGCTTGGTACAGAAATTGCCGTATGTCTTCTCCGATGTTTTTCAAATCAGCACAAGGAAGCACACTTCTACGTGCAAACGAACAGCATACGCACACATGTACGCAAACGCGAACAGAGGCGCGTGTGTGCTTCGACATTTGTCATTCACAATGACATGTGCACACATGCACATATGGCAATTCTCTAATCAGGCATGAAAACAGAGCTATACTAAATACGTTTACAAGCACACATTCGTATATGAAATTTGCACTTAATAATGTATTCTTAAAAGCAATTTTTGGGGGGAGGGAGGCTATAACAATAACACCAACAGAGAATAATAAATGAAATGGTGATAGCTTATTTGTAAAACTGTCAGTTGCTACGCCTCGGTTCAACGTTATCAGTGGTGCGATATCTTACTTTACTTTTACATAGACAACGTTCAATTTTGTGTGAGATGTAAGGAGTATCGACACAGCAGCGGTGTGCGTGTGCGTATTGTTAGATATCAGGTGTGTTTTTGCCTGTGAATTTTCAACTTAATTTACACCTACATGTAAACAGAAATACTAATATTACAGTGAAGCAGAAGTGGTTTACGATGAGCAGGTTGTTCGTATAGATGATTAAATAGAACACGCATGCATTATTGAATTCACATAGTACTTAGCATTCATGTTTTATGTGTGCAGTTAAATATGTATAAATGCCTGAGTGTTAAGACATCTTGTTAACATGGCTTCCAATTGAAAAAGACTTGCGCTTTGGGACTTGCATTCCAACCAACGCAAAGGGCATTACAGAGCACACACTGATTGTATTGGCTTTTCATCAAGATGTGCTCCCGTTGGTAACGGCAAATCACTATGACATATTGACTGACCGACTGTTTTGATAGGTTTGCCGTTCATGTGGCTGCCAATAGTTCAGGCCACAGTTCCAATAATAGATGTGGCGCGAGCCTCCTTGGTTAGAAACGACGGTGAGAGGGTTATATTTTGGTCAAAGAATAACAAAACTAGACATGTATTTTAACTCATACGGTTTTGACTTAACCGAGTTTACTAATAATAAATGGATGGATGAAGGGAGGGATAGATGGATGTTTAGAGGGGCATTAATTCATAAATGCAATCTACTCATATTTGCTGGGATTTTCAATCCTGTCATCATTTCAATCCAGAGATACTTCATTTATATCATCAATAAACATGTGAAAAATAATATTTCAGATTACAAAAGTCAGGAATATATATATATATATATACGAAGTAAGTTATCGTAAATTTACGATATCATTGTCAGAAAAGGTTGTCACTCTTTTGGAGTTCATGAATCGCAATTTATACACCATTTTTACAAACAGCGTAATCTCACACCTACACGTTAACCGATATATGCCATAACACATGTGTGACAAAGGATAGTTTACACGTGAAAATTGCAGGTGACATTGGTTTACAGCTGCGTCCATGAATCCCATTATATTTGAAGTCTTATTTGAGTATACTCACAAAAGAAATTGTGTGCAACGAGCACTGCATTCACTCGAAGTGAACCTATCATATATCTCTTCAAATCACAAACAAACCAATATCTAAAGCCATTTCCGCCAGTTGGGGGCTAAAAGTGGGAAAAAACATTGTCAAACATATTGCATAACGCATCACCTCGCAAGTCACATACTTCCCCATCCAATCATGATGATCACTTAGGGAAGCAGAAAGCTTTTAATTATCTCCCCATTGCCCTATAGGACTGGGAGTCCCAATGCGCACTCTGCAACAAGGCGTCCAGTCGCGAGGCGTAGGTGCCGGTATTAAATTTGTCATTCCGCCTATCAACGCACAGAGCAACTAGGCAGGCAAATCGACACCAATTAGCTGAGTGTAAGAACACATATGTTTACTCTGCATGTCGTTTAGGTATAAAAACCCCAAGTTTCTTACCGTTAACAAACAGGTTCGAACTACGAAACAAATTGGATACAAGGGCGATTACCTCCGTTCTGGCACGTGTATTGGCTGATGCAATTTTCACCTGACAGGGAACTGGTGATTGAGACGCCCATTTACCTGTGTTTTTCACGTAATTGCACACTAAGTACATCGTTAAGGAAGAAACATTGCCCCTTATACAAGCATTAAGTGGGATTCAATTCGCAGCGAGTATAACCATTTTGACACTTGGCAATACATGCATGACACTGTATCCATTAATGGATTGGATATATTGTAAGGTTTTGAACCCACGTGCCTGAGATTAGCAGCGAACCATCTCTGTTTCTTCCCATGTGGCTAACATCCAGAGCAGTAAGGTTTTTAAAAGTGTTAGTACAATAAATAACAATTCCATGAAAATTCACTATAAGCAATATAAATATATCATTCTGTAACTGCTGACAGTAAAGAAACCAACGGGCCTTACATAGTGTGTATTTTATGTAGGGCCTGTGGAATCTGTTTTGTCCGTCTCTTTTTTGTAAAATAAACCCTACTTTGAGATATGATTATGTCACAGCTCTAGTCTTATGAAGTGCGATCGTTGGGAATATGCAAATTACAGTTAAGTGGTGCATTTTTCAGTCTGATACGAAATAATCTGCTTCATCCTTTGGGAAGGAGATACCTTGATGTTGCGACAAATAATACCTTCAAGGAGGCACTAATATAACTTCGAATATACTTAAGTCTTTCTTGGGCGATACTTAACAACATTTGGCATCTTTTAAGATGCCCTCGTCTTTTTGATGAACATCGTTGGTAACATTTTCTGATGGAAAAAGTTCCAATTTTGGATGGATGCTTAAAGTTAAGCACAATATTTGGAACCAAAATTAAAAAAGAGGTTGTCTTAAGGGTTTTGTTGCACAAGCACATATATTTGTCATATAAAATTGACCCGTAGCACCAATACGGTTAGGTTTCCAGAGAATTGTGCTTCTTCACCATGCCGTACTGAACAATGAAATAACGAAAGCTGAATAAACATGTTTCTGCTATGATCTGGAAAAAAGCACCTTTGTGACGCATGTTGCACGTTCCAGGCCTGCTTCCACAAAAGACATTTGGCACTCCCCCCCCCCAAAAAAAAAAAAAAAAAAGAAAGAAAGAAAGTTTTTTTATTTTTAGACCAATAAATGTATTTATTTAGTTCAAGGTTACCCCATAATAGTCCACGGAACTAGAGTATTAGTCAGACACATAATCCTTTTTCAACAGCAGGTGCAATATTCCATTTATGTGGACTGTTTCTGAATTGTTTTCAGTCCAAAGAGTCCAAATTGGTAAACACAAATTTTGGGCAAAGTTTTTTTTTCTGAGACAGGTTCCTGCTGTACAAAGACCCATTCATAAAACGACGCCCATATTCCCTACTAAAAGGTTGAATAGATACATGGTTGTCACCGCTGTATGCATGCTGTGAAAAGTGGCAATTTCACGGGAGATTTTTCAGCGAAAATATTTCCATGAGATATTTTAAATCTATTAACTAAGTTAATATAAACATTTTAAAGTTACAAAGACCACATTTAGATTTGACATTTCGGGTGTAAGAGGAAAGATGTTCATTTGGTTCAATGCGTGTATCTAGTGTCCATTTTATTTTCATAAAATCTGAATCAATATCGATTTGTTTCATCGTGAATATGTGTCTTGGAATTGAAAATGTGGTGTAATATATTGAAATGATTTTATATGAGGGCGATTTTTGACTAAGTTTTGTTGGGCTAGATGCGTGTGATCAGGCCTGAAAATCCCCGCTGTCAAAAGGCATCTCCAAAAGGTGCCAGCGAAATGGAGTCCTCTTTGCTCTCCAAAGACACAAATTCCGTCATTGTCCCTTTGATTGGCGGCTCGTACCAAACATGAGAGCGAAAAAGGATGTCAGGTTGCGAATTGAATTCCTCAGGAGACACAGTTATCTTCAATTTCGTTTACGCTACTCGTATACCTCTTTGAAGTGTCCCTTCCTGTCGTTTTCAATAACGTTTCGAGGGATCTGGTATTCATCTTATATTCCAACTCATTAATTCCGTTCTCGTTGTGATGCAACACTGACTATCAATACGCGTTTGGGGTATTACAATCAGGATCGAGGAAGCCACGCGGTCTCAACTGGTGATTATTTGTTGCATTAGTTACCCTGAAAACTGATAGGTGATCAAACGCAGCGGTGGTCTCTTCAGGAAGTACACAAAAGAGCTTTTAGGAAGCCTTGTAGTGGACACATGATCATTGGAGCGGCAGAGTCAAGTGCGGGGCAGACGACATTGCAGTCACGTGACTGTGACGGCGTGTTCAGCTACTTTTTCGCTAATAGAGCGCACCTGTTTTATCATTTATTTATTAATTATTGGGGGTCTGAAAAATTATATAGTTTATCCTTATCACGTAAAGAGAGGGATATAAGCTGAGAGAGAGAGAGAGAGAGATTGAGAGAGAGAGAGATTTTCAAATTCGGCATGTAAAGACACTATAATTTTTGCTGTTCTTCAAGCAACAGAAGCCAAGCCAATACCTGGAGCTCAAAATCAAGAATGCTTTCAATTCAACTGCGAGAAATCAACGTACCCATAACATCATTCCGTGGGTCTCTGATTGGGAGGCCGTGGGTAATCAACCGTTGAAAAAATCATTCGTCGTTACGATAAGTTACCTAGTACTTGTGTTGCGAGACCGCCTATTCTACCCTGGGGATCATTGACCGGCGGAAAGACACAATCAAGGCAAAGTTCAACGCCACAGTCCCAGTATCAGCTGTTTTCTTAAAGACGGGGATTTTTAACAAGACCTAACAATAGTTATGAATATTCTGGAAAGTTTTTAAGATTTCACTTATGCAAATCATGCTTACTTTCTATCAGCAAAGTGTTTCTGAGTTTTCATCGTGATGATTTGAGGACAATACTACTCTGATGCAATACCCGTAGTGCTACTCTAGTGCTGTTAGTCGCAGAGAAGGATTGAGTAATATTGAATAAAATACCGGTTGAAGCAAGTGCGCCTTTTATGAGGTTTTGACACATAGCTAGGAGAAATGTCCAGCTGTTTGAATAATAATAAAAAAATGAGAGAGAGGGGGGGGGGGGGGGGGGAGTCGGACTTTGGATATACGTGTAATCATTGCATAAAGAATTTTATTCACTTGTGTTCAAAGTCCAGTAATCAGTTTGTCTTAATCGGGTTCAAGTATGGATTCTCTTCTAGCGAGAATCCGACATTGCATGAATTCTTTTCTATATTAAAACGCCATGTCCGTCAACAGCCTACCTAAAACGAAGATTCTACAGGATTCATAAGGTTCGTGTCCCCAATGCCTCTAATCTTAGGCATCCATATTTGGGTCCTGACCCCCACAACCCCAATCCCCAATCTCCAAAATAAATTTTAAAAAGGAAAAGAAAAAAATTCAGGTCACTCGGAGTTGTTTTAGTGGCGTTTTAACGAATATAAACCCCAATAAAAATGCACGTAAATATATACACAATGTGAAATGCTCTCTAGATATTGTGTACATGCTAGACTGCTAACTCTGACCTGAAATAAGCTTACCTAAGGGGGGTGTATAAAATATAGGTTCGTCTGTAACATTATAAATGTGAAGCACAATTGCTTACTATAATAATAACGCTAGAATCATTTCTGAAAATAGAAAAATTCTGATAAAAAATCAGATTGAATTGATTTTGTGAAACTACGATGCTAATTCTGCTCTCAAAAATAAAACTTAAAGATATTGTAATTTATATATAGTGTATGTAGGCAAAGAGATTACGTTAGTTCTTGGCACAGTTGAAATTTTCTTATCGTTATTAAACTCCTCCCACATACACTTCTCTTCCGAACCGCCGTCTTCCGATCAACAGAATTGTTAGCGGATTAAGGCAAGAATCATTCTGATGAGATTTTTAAAGCTTATTGGAAAATCAAAATCAAATGTATCCAAGTTTGAACAAATCACTAAACGAAACAACGGATGCATGCTCTTAATAGATGGGTTTGCAGTACATGAAATGTATATGTAGGCCTACCTGGGGAGAGAGAGAGAGAGAGAGAGAGAGAGAGAGAGAGAGAGAGAGAGAGAGAGAGAGAGAGAGAGAGAGAATTTGCTGCTATTTCTAAAACAAACATTATTCGGATAGATACCCAGATTTTTCCGGACGTGAAGCATGGCGACCCTAAGTGTTCATCATTCATGTGAAGGGAAGAATCCGTAAACAACTTGAGGTATAAGAAGGAATGTCGATAACATTTAACTCTTTTTTGGCGTGAATTTATATGTCATCATTGTCGAATATTTGAGTAATACTGTACATACAATCTCAATGAAATTGTTAAGCAAAGTTACTAGTTTAAAATTTGGTCAAAATAAAGGTCACTTTTAAAGTTCTCTAATTTCCTTGTTTCAATGTGAAAATTACGGCACTGTGTACTCCTTCTTGCTTTTTATTCCCTCCACAACCACCCCACGCTACCAACGCTTTTCCGAAACGTCATTTAATCACGCGCAGAATGTAAATTAGAAGTACAAGCACGGGCACGTATCATGTTCCTTAATGGGAACCCCAAAGCTTTTACATCACATTCGAATTTGCTCTGACATAACCTTTGTTTGACCTATACCTCCTCTCCACATAGGAAAACAAACGTATCGTTTTTCTTGTAAGGAAAGCGACTAAAAATATTAATGAAGGAACGCGTGCCGCGGCAAGTGCGCGTGGAATGACTGAAGACGCGATGGAAGCTCTAAATTTAACCGCCAACCAGGAGGTGCGAAAAGTTCACTGACAGGAGGGCCGTAGCGTTGAGGTGCGTTCATCCGGGTATTTTTGTTTACAAACAAGCTAGGTTCTTGGATCGTAGTTCTCTTATTAACGCATCAAAGTCAACGGTGAATAGGATTGGTGTATTTTTGTGTGCTCTGCGAAGGGGGGGGGCATGACACTGCATTGGTGTCACTCGCTCCAGTTAACTTACAGAAATACCCGTACCAAGCAAAGTGTCATTTATCTTCTTTACTAGACAAGTAAAAAATATCTGATATTGGCAGCTGACACGACGTAACCTGATACCTTGGATCAAAACCATGATGAATGTGCTCGTGTCATCCTAAGCACCATAACCGGAGTATATTTGTCCACTACCGCTCTAGTAATATCAGTGCTAATTATAGTTATAAACAATTGTTGTTGACCATTTAGGATTATACTGTACCTTTGTACATGTGCGGCGCTGTATAGGGACTTGGACGATTTTGATATGGAACCAGTGTGTAATTTCCAAACAATCGCAAGAACAGGTAGGTTTTGGGTACAAAGAAGGTTCACAAGGTGTCGCTGTAGTGATATAAACATATTCATTTCAACCTAGAAGATATAAACATGTGCGGTGCATGCAGGCCTATATGTAGAAAATCAAAAAAGACGTTCACAAAGTTAATTGCGTCAAGGGAAGAATGTATTATTGTACAATACAAATTTGAGCTACAAAATCATTACATTACATTGCATTAAGCACATAAATCCCATAAAAATCATAAAAGCACTCACGCAGACCTCAACCAAGGAAGCGTAATTCATTATATTATTAATTAGCTAATTAATTGATGGATCACCAACAAAATCAAATCAATTCTTAGATAGCTCATTTCCGACCTATTCTGAAGTTCTATCAAAATATGTCCATCACCTTTTCAGTAAGGTTGTCATTAAGTAACATAACAACAAATGCAAATACATAATATCCTTGTTGAAGGTAATAGACCAATAACTGTACACGTACATTTTTGTGAACCATTACATCACATTAAACGATGCCATTAAGTCATTAATCCACGTATGGTGACAAAATGGAACTTCAGAGTAGTAATAGCTGCACCTTATGCAAAAAGCGTTTATTTTATCGTCCCACATAGTAATAAGCTAATCTATAGATGTCCGCAAGATATCCTAATCGCTTAGAACAGATAAGACGGTGAGTTTACGTACATTACGCTATATCAAGTGTACTAGATACCCCTTCTTTTTTATTGTATTTCGTTTGTTTTTTAAGGTTTACGTGTGAGATTATCCACTTTGAAGCTGAGCAAGTATCATCCCAGAACACCTTGGTTGTCAGCGAGATGTGTTCAAGGCATATATCGCGAAATGGTGGCAGTTAATTATTTGACATACACACCGAGCTAAAAAAATACTCGCATTTTACCGGAAAGCACCTCTAAAACCGAATAACATATAACGCCACTGTCACATTAAGTCCCTAGGCATGTATTTGGACACACTTCTGTGGGTGCTATAACCCCATGGAGATAACCTCGAGTCTCAGTGGAGACGATTTATTGTTGATCTTATGATTTAATGTACGGAGAACTGTTTGATTGAGATTTATCACCAAACGCGACAGCTGAAGGACTAACTGCAGGCGTAGCGTTCCGCTCTCTGGTGTTCGGTGACACAGAAATAAGGTGACTTATCTCAAAAAAATAATTCTCATTCAGCCAAAAGTTAGACTTAATATTGAGATAGGGTTTTGAAGTGAACTTTATGAATCATGGGTGTTCACGTTAATGAGGATGTTGGACCTGCCATGTTTTAGACAGACACGTGTATATTTGAACGGGATGATTCAGATTTATCGCAGCTGTGACCTTGATGTACATGTTGTACAAGCTTGAAGAGCAGTCTAGAATAACGAAAGGACTGCAGTTTCTCGGCCATTTGTACGAGAGATGAGTGCTGTTCAGTTAAATGGAGACGGCGATATCAAAGTGAAATACAATAAAACATTTTTGGATGTTTTCACACGCCCAATGATTCAGATTAATTTTTACGAACATGCTTTTAAAAGAGATATTCCTTAAGCATGCTTATCAGGAAAAGGGTGCAACTTCAAGCCAGTATACATTGCAACGGTTGCTGTGCATTTCAATCGTGATCTTTTTACTCCCATTCGATTTTCAGCAATTAATTTTTTCATTTGGAAATAGACCATTAGTTGTTGTTGTTGTTGCTCTTCTTCCTCTTTTTCTTCCTATTATCATTATTATTTCAACAACAAAAAAAGGGAATCGGTCATAAAGTTAGGGAAATATTTGACATTTATTCTTTTTTTTTTTTTTTTTTTTTTTTTACAGCCAGTCTTATTCGCGTACTCTGTATATCCCTTGAACTATGAATCCCTTTTCTTTTTCAGATGACGGACAGATATATTGTAACAGTACCTGGAACACTTTGAGTTGCTGGCCCACTACGCTGGCAGGAACGCTAGCCGTGATACAATGCCCACCTAAACTAGGCGACTATCCGCTGGACGCCACGAGTAAGGCTTTGGTGATTTAAAATAATGTCATATAAAAGTTTTTTATAAAAAATATTCTTCACTTTTAATATCTTTTATTCTATTAAAGTTGCCACTTTAATTTTTAACCCTATTTATTTCAATGTCTTATTTGGTAAATTGTTTGATTACTCAACTATCGGTATAATGATTTTCGCGAAAAACCAATTTAGAACAAGATTTGGATTACACAATTACTATAGACGTTTTAACTAGTGAAACATAATATATATCAAATTAATGCCATATTTTACAAGTGTTTGAAAAATACAGACAATTGAAATATTTTTTCTGTGGCATACATTGCAATTCGATTGATGTGGCATGCAATTCGAGCATAAAATAATTCAATTATTGCTATGGAAGGGTTGTTTGAAAAAGGCGAGATGAATAATTTAAACACTGAAGTTTACTGTTTCTTCGTTAACAAAACGAAATGAATAAGAGAGCAAATAGTTCAGTCTTGTTTTGAAAATGGTATCAGTATTTTCAGGCAGGGTGGGATAAGTGGGCTTTGATGGCCGCATTGATAAGAATGTTCTAATCATGATCAACATAATCTAACTGACAAAGATTCTTGTCCGGACATACACACACACACACACAAAACGTGTTTATCTGGAAGATATTAGATTCATACCAATTGTCGTTTCAGAGAACGCCACGCGGTACTGTCACGTGAACGGTACGTGGGCGGAGAAGGCAGAGTACGCTGCCTGCGTACCAGAGCTTCCCACGCCGGACCCGGAGGTAAGACAAACCTTAAAGCGTTATTCACCACCTATCATATTTTTCACAAGATATTCACAGATGTCCTTAGATAAACAGACGCTCATTTGGCTCTCTGTCACCCTGCAATGAAATCTCAAGGATGATTACATGGCTGGTAATTGTTTGCATAACTGCTCAGGCACTGCCATTTCACAGGCCCAAGCCAAGTCCCCTTGACAGCCATCAATACAATATTTTTTTTTATAAAAAAAACTTGCTCTTTTTGTGACAGATAAAAAAGCCCCTTCTGAATAGCTTTTTACTAAAATTTAAAGTTAACTGAGGAATCTCCTGTAGAAACTCCTTACAGAGCGAGTACAATGCCATCTGCGCAGTTGCAGATTCTGCTTCCATCTGGCGAAAAGTTACAGGATGGAAATGTAAAAAATGTGCCTATAATATCTGCTACCGTGGTAGAGGGTACCTAACATACGTGGGTTAAACAGTCATGTTCATTAACCCACTGAACCTATATAAATATGTTTGTAACTCTGAGAAAGAACTTGAACTAAAAGTGACTTGTGGTCAGTGAGGATTGGCGCCAAAGAAATGGCTTCTGTGCCATGGATTATTTAGCGTTTATAAGATTTCCCCTCAACTGCTAGTGTTTTTATAACATCAGCTTCGTACGTCTGCCATCGAATGTAGATTTAATTATAGTACAAAAATAAAAACCCAATATTAAATAATGTTGCTCTGTGATAAATAAAAAAAAGACCCAGCGATATCCTTTTGTGACCCATAACTGAACTCTCTCTCTCTCTCTCTCTCTCTCTCTCTCTCCTACACATACGAACTATTTAATTTGCGCATTGAAGTTCTGACCCGAGACTAATTGAAACAGAAAATAGAGTATCGTTTACCTTAACAGAAATATCTCGAGAGAACCTTTTCAGATGAGCAGTTGCTGTGATAAGCTCTATAGATTAAAAGAGCGTGTGGTTAAGATCCATCAGGTGTAACCTTGAAGGTGACAAGCCATTAAATCAGTGCTAAAGGGATTTATAGGTTTCGAACAAGGCTAGATTTTCCTTTGTTCAAATGCCGTATTAAACCGGTCAATGTATCGATGACGTCATTAGAATTTAGGTTATTAATCTGGGGGAAATTCGTTCATGAATCGCCTCTTTTCTACTCTCTTAAACATTAAATAAATGTTAACCAAAATATCATCCACACTTGAATTTGGTATGAGTTTTAATGCACATGTTCTCATGTTAAATATGGTGTCATTATTCTAAAAATGAGACTTTACACGAAAGAGCTGAAAACTGAAGATTTTTGTAATGTGATCGGGGTGTTTGTAGGTAATGATGCGGAACATTGCCTATGACAAAGTTTTTCAATAGAACGCCGGTTGCAAAATGCGGCTCTAGAAATGTCCTCGGGACGTAACCTGAAATGAAATTTACGAACCAAAACTCTCTATTTCTCTCTCTCTCTCTCTCTCTCTCTCAAAATCAGTTCAACGCGCGACCAACGGAAGTGTGCGCAGGTGAACGACCTGAACCTATGAATTTTGTCGAGACGACATTTGTTACTTTAACCTTTGAGATAAGTAGGAGGGAAGTCGAGATAAATAGTGAACAGATTTACGGTGTAAATAACTTAGGGCGGAACCAACACTTGGTTCTGATTTTTAGCTATCTCAAAGTCCGTTGCGATAACGAAGTGTTATCAAGTAAAAAGCTCGCTTGCAAAAAATATAGTGTATGGGATATTGCACCCCAAAGCATTGTGCAGTTTTATTTTTATGATATATAGAAACTACAGACCATTGACGCTTTCTGAACTGAGAAAAAACACAC
The DNA here is from genome assembly GCF_051362555.1 of Lingula anatina. Taxonomy (NCBI): domain Eukaryota; kingdom Metazoa; phylum Brachiopoda; class Lingulata; order Lingulida; family Lingulidae; genus Lingula; species Lingula anatina. The sequence goes on along the minus strand of NC_141771.1, from coordinate 12,741,040 downwards.
GTAAGAAATGTTCAGAACATATAATCAATAAATGAATTCTAATGTTTTACCTTTAATCTAAAAAAGCAAAATGTATCGACCAATATAAACAGTCTAAGTCTCCTACACTGCAGAGGTTGGCTCGTTCAACAAAAACTTCTCGTCTTATTTTTAAAACAGACTAGCAACGGCATTCTTGCTTATATTTTCCACGTAACAATATTTTCATTTATAGATCAATGCCATTTATTTCTGATAATCCCGAATCATTTCAGTACTCGTTTTAAACAGATTTTCTTGAAGTATCTATTTCCGGGTTATAAATCTATTCAATTATAGACTCACTATTTTTGCCAACATTTATTCTGTAATATAATGAGGCAATGGCCTCGGGTGGCTCTCTACACTTTACAGCTTTAAGATTAAGTTAACTTGAAAATAAAAATGTAGCCTTTCCGGTCAAGGGTGACAGCTCTAATAGAAATCTGACAGCTCATAGTGCGAATGAAATTTTCCGTGCAGCAAAATTAAATGCAAAGGACGAAATTGAGATGTTCCGTGCGTTTCAGAATGTGAACGCCATCCACCTGCCGCGTGTGGTAGTTGTAGACCTAGGCCGTCACAGCACCCCCTATATTGGCGCGCTTTGTTGGAAAGATCGCCTGCCTCTTGTCTGACTAAGGGCGGGAGGCGTCCAAGGAACGGCGTTTGTTTTTCATTCAGACAGTTTCTCAAGAATCTAATGGTTTTGACAGACGACTCATGTATCAAATTATAAAACACTTATTGAAATGATAAAACGAACGTTGTGGCCGCTGCAGGCGACATTAATGTCGAAGGCAGACTTTGCGGGTGTGCTAGAATTACTTGGAAATTTTATGAAAGACGGACGGATTATCTGCTCGCGTATATCATTTAAGTCGTTAATTTTGCGCCAATATATAAAACCTCACTACCGTAAGCCAGATAGATTGGACATCATCTTAATGACGTTCTAATAGCTTATCTTTACAATTTTACATGTACACCACGAGATTTGTATCAGCTGTCTATCGATTTATTTGAACGAGTTCTATTATTTCATAGGTCAGAAATTTTTATGGTCAAAATATCTTTTCAAAATCTTTTTGTATGGTCAAATAAAGCACAAGTAAACACAAACATTTTCTGTAATAGGATACTCGTAATCACTATGCGCAATGTATCATAATATTATGCCGTTTGGTGGAATGCATTTTCAAACAGCACAGAGGGGAGGGACGAATCCTTTGACATTTCTCATTTCAACATTTGTTAAAGTTGTATTTTAACCCGAGTGACAACCATATTGACCACCACCTTCTCGGTGCCAGTAAGACTCCAAAATCAGTAGAATTTACATTTTAATACTTTTGGTCCAGATTTAACTAAATGTCTAATGCTAACTGCTAAATGTTATTGCCGACCCCATAGTGTGGAGAATATAATTACCTGTATTGCATGGGTCACATGAGGAAAGGAGCAGATCGAGGACAGATTGTCAATGAAATGACACAGCATTGGTTTAAGGCCATGTTATATATAGTTTCTGCCGAGGTATCAGTTTACAAATAAACGGTCTTGTATTGAATTTTGTTCCCTTCAAGATTCCATATAGTGTTTTGGTGACGCTTGTTTGTAGGTCTCTAATACTAGCGGTTGATTAATTTTACCTCGATGATACAAAAAGATTATGAATTGAAGTTATATATGTCACAATGTTATGTCATTAAGCATTTTAGTAAATAAAATGACTCATCCAAAAAATGAATCCTACAGTCTGTCAATGGCGTGATGTAAGAGCGAAACTGTCACTCAAACGTGAGCCGAAAACAAGTTTTGCGTGAGGAAATCGGAGAGAAAACACTCATATAATCCACGCATTCCAAGAATCGATAGAAAAATCATTGTAAATTGATGATCAGACACACCATTACTTTGAGATATTTCTCAAACAATTTTACATATAAACAATATCACTTCTAGTGATCCACAGCTATACATGTTCGTATGCAGCTAATGGCATGTGCTTTACGCACGACATTATTCTCTCCCCTCGGAATTTTAACACTAAAATAGCTATACAAAAGAAGAAAATAAAAAAAGAAACGGCGTTGGTGTTTTTCATTTGTTGATCAAAATTTTCTTATTTTAGGACATAGAACACAACTTCCCTGTCCGGCTTGTCTACTACTCTGGGTATGGTCTGTCCAGCCTGGCACTCCTGGTAGCCCTCACCATATTTGTCTACTTCAGGTAATGCTGTACTGCAGGTCTTACGCTGCCGTTACCTTAAGTGTGTATATTAAATGATATTATAAAGATTAAAATCTTAAAAAAAAAAAAAAACATTAGAAAGGTACAATGGCTTGAGACATGAGCACCAGCGGTTTTCGTAAAGGTAAATCGTAAACGGTTAAGATGCATAAGGGGGCTATATTCCCGCTAAGTGTGCATTTCCCTGGCAGACTTTAGCTATCGACTAAAATAAGGGTGCTAAAAAGCATTGTTCTTAGTTCAAATATCTAAAAGCCGCGAATTTTAACTGTCATTTTCATGTGCAATGGGGCACTACACCAAAAAGCTTGTTTATTTCACTAAAATATAGAAAAGAAACTGCTCTATGATGGAGTTTCAGTTCTCTGTAACCGTACTTTTAGGAGTTTAAGATGCTTACGAAATACAATCCACTGTCATCTCATGGTGTCCTTCCTGGTGCGGAATATAAGCTGGATGCTGGTCATGAACCTTTTGTTGCCTAAGATCCACCTGGAAGAGGAGACACAGGTAACCCCCCCCCCCTCCCCCCTCTCTCTCTCTCTGCATTTAATCATTAAAATATATTAAAACTGTAATTGCACTACCAACTGTGTTCCACCATGGTGGTATTAAGAAAGCGAGATTGTGTTATGTGTGACAATAAGTTCAATTCTGCTGGATGTGCTGCAGCAAGGCACACCAAACACATTTCAAAGTGACATCGTCTCTTTTCTCTTCCAGTGGCTGTGCAAGGCCATACTGGTGGTCTGGCATTATGTGCATTCCACGAATTACTTCTGGATGTTTGTAGAGGGTTTGTACCTACATCTTATGGTGGTGTGGGCCTTCTCTGCCGACAAGGTCAAGCTGTGGGTTTACCTGCTTATTGGTTGGGGTAAGCAACCTGTTCTTTAATGTGCTTTCAAAACCACGAGTGGCAAATATCTTTGCGTGGGCACAAAGAGAGGCTCTGAGCTTGTTTGAAACAGACAATAGACTAGATTTTACAGGGTACATGTATATGACACGTGGCAAACTCCAATCACGTTGGAAGCTTGTGATTGTATTTTCCACAGTTGAAGTGATAAAGGAGTGTTTTGATATAATTTTAGCCATTGTTTTTTTTTTTAACAAAATAGGGCACTGTACTGCTTTCATGAACACAGAAAAAAAAACGCCTGCGCGGCATGTTATTTTCTTCTCTCAAACCATTGCTCCATCACTGGACGTTTGTTTTATTTGTAAAGTACGTTCTTTATGAATCATGATAAATTTATGCTGTCATGTTATCCTTACATGATATTTGTCGTTTTTAATGTTGGAATTGGAACATGCTGGTATTCACCTGTTGGAAACAATGCATGGAATCTACAAATATACAAAGTGTGTGGTTTTTTGGGACATTATATATCAACCTGAATAATGTGAAGTTATGGAATTTAGAATAAATGCAAAACCATTTTTTGTTTGCAATTCCATAATGAAATAGGAGGTGCTATTAAACTAAACCGGTGCTTTCATATTTTAACATTTTCGTCGATGGTTAAGGTGGAAGAACGTGATGAATAGAACAGAAATGAACATATAATATCAAACATCATTACAATAATCAGTATACAGCAGGTCTGCGTTATAGTGTATGTTTAAATATACATGCATGTATTAAAAGAGACTGTACTTGGCACTTATTTTAACTTTTTATTACAGAGAAACTCTGATTTTCTACAGGATAAGTTTTATTTTGCAGGAGCCCCTGCACCTACGTCCATCGCATGGGCTTTAACAAAACACCATTTACAAAGTGACGAGTGAGTATATTTAATATTTAGTATCAGTAATAGTTTCCCTCCATCTTTGCTAAAATCATAAATATACCCCCCCCCAAAAAAAATTCTGACATAACTTATATTTACATGTACAGTATATATATATATATATATATATATATATATATATATATATATATATATATATATATATATATATATATATATATATATATACACACACACTCAGTCGTCAGTATTTATAATTCGTACTTGGAGTAATAATAATAGTACAAATGCTTATAAAATGAAATTTTCAACTTAAAATTATCTCTACTGTCTTTTTAAGAACCAAATTATTACAGCAAACGTGTCTCAGAGACTCCTTTGACTTCATGTGAGTTAAATTGAGTAAACGATGGATTTTTTTTCGTTGACAGGAACTGCTGGGGTGCAGAGAATTATAACAGTCAACCCGAAGATTATATTGTGACGGGACCCATATTATTCGTCTTAGGGGTAAGTAAAGAGTACCATTGGCACTACAATCCAGATCATTGTTTTCACTCTATATTCTCTGTAATATGATATTACAAGAATTTTATGAATGATTGCAATTGGTTAAGAAAATGACATACGGAAAACGTGAAGATACAATGATACATATACTGATGGTCGGTCATATAATCATAAGAGTTTCTGAATGGCCAAACTAAACCAAGATATTATGAGAAAATCTGTAATGTACATTCCGTTCCAATTCATGAAAAAGAAATGATTAGTGATTTTTTGTGTGCAGATAAAGACTAAATGTAAAACCTTGCATCAGTTTTAATGGAAATCTAGATTTATTAAGCGGTTTGCTGTAGTATAATTCCGCCATTTTCCCAAATGTTTGTCATTGTATAGTACATGTGTTTGGAGGCATTTCTATGCCATTAAACACAGCCCATACCAATAAAATGGTACCCGTCAAATTCTTCCTTATTCTTACAAATAGGTCAATCTCATATTCCTGGGAACAATAGTGTGGGTGCTGATAACCAAGCTACGGGCGTCAAATAGCTTAGAAACCAGGCATTCCAGGAAGGCCGTCAAGGCCACTCTGATTTTAATGCCGCTAGTCGGCGCCACGTATATGCTGTTCCTGTACCCACCGAGCAATGATCCTATCACAACCAAAGTGTTTAGGTATACCAATGCCTTCTTGCAGTCCACACAGGGATTCTTCGTCGCTTTGTTTTACTGTTTCTTTAACGGGGAGGTAGGGGCATTTTCAGTTTCATAAGTTAATGGATGCCTTATATTAATTATGTATTGCTGTTATTATAGCCACAGTTAGGCATCACGCGTTACCACTATCAGGCATAATACGCTTTAGAGCTATTGCTGTTTTAATATTTCTCTCTTTCTCTGTTCAGTATTAACAAAAAAGGGGGAAAACAAATTTCATAATTCATAAACATTATATGCAATGTTAAGAATGGTGATCTAATTATTACATATGCACCGTGGTCATGTCCAACTCGAAATACATCAGGACCAATCCACTTTTTCGTCTTTCTGTAACTTATGTAGTCTACAGCTGGTCCCTTTTGTTTCATATTAGGTTCAGAATGCTTTGAAACGAAAGTTCTCAAGATGGCAAGACGACAGAAATATAATCAACTCTACGCGGTGGACACGAACATCAATGGACAAAGGCGAAGCAAGGACGAGTCTCTGTGTGAACAACGACCAGCTGCTGCCTCTAAATGAAAAACGAAAGCAAACTGAGCTGAGACACAGCACAGCCCCAGATCGAGACCGCAATGGAAACAAAGCGAATGGTCACGTGACCGTTACCGTGGAAATGGATATCGAAAGCTCCAAACCTTTGATTGGTGGTTCTGAGACTGTCGCTAATCTTTGAGCTACTACCTGATATTGTGTAACGCTGGTTCTGCAGAACAAAACGTTGATCGGTTCACTAGGTACAGACGGTAACAGACATTAGATCTACCGCCAAGTACAAATTACTGATTCTGCACCAAATGGTAGAGGACAAGCCTGTGAGTTGGCGGGAAAATGGTCATCAAGAAGTAACTGCTACAAATATTTGATTCGCCGCCAGAAATTTTGCTACATTATTCAAAATGATGTACAATAAGAAACGCTACTGACTGTGGTTTAGTCTTCGGGTGTGTGCAGCTGCACATAATCGAAATGCGCGGTTCAGTACAAAAACACGCCTATTACACAAGTCTCAGGATGTTTACATGGTTGCCACTATTTCAATACTCGGAGTGCATGGTTCTGTTGTTTAACATGTTATGAACAGATACAACGACGGGACTAAAGGCAAAAATAGCGTATATTAGGCTACGCAAAAACGCTAAGCTTTGACAACCTGTTGTTTTTACGAATTTAAGGTACATATAGTACATTTCAAGGCTACTTAATGTTTTTGAAAATCAGTTTTTCTTGATGTGAAAAGTACGTTTTGTTATACGCTGGAATTCGAAAATGTGCAGACTGGACCATATAGTACCGGAGTTAGTGTTGTGAGTTTTGCTTTAAATGGTTATGATATTCTATTGATAGACAAGAAAAGAAAAGTGAAACTTTGCCTTTTTGTTTTATCCACCAACGTTGCCGTTGACCGGAGAGATTTGATTACAGACAGAAAAGTCAACATCATTAGCAAAGTTATTAAGTCTGCAACAAGCTTACAACTCTCTCTTAGTTGAAAAAAATATATAGAACATGGACGACCGTGATGGCCACAAGGCACGTATAGAAGCCATATTGCTTTACATAATTTTTAATATTTTTTCCCACTATGTTCAACAGAGATGTTTATTTAAACATTTGAGGTATTGTCTAGGTTCACAATCAAATCCGTTTCCTAGAACAAATTTGATTCAACAAGTGGACCTGTTCCCAAAGAACTGTAAGAAATTAAAGATTTTGGAATAGGACAAATAATAGTCCAGTGTCATACGTGTTATTAAGGAGAGCGTCAGTTTGTAAATACCGGGGGATAGTGGCCGAATGTAGCCGAGATGTAATGTTAAATGTTCTTGTAGTAAAATAAAATCTGTTCGTTATTTATAACACACTACACTTCAAAGCATGCCAACCATTATGTTTCGTATTTGACTCACCTAGTACTGCAAAGCTATTGGAATGCCTTCTTTGTTATTAAATCATAATGCCACATGATTCTGTTTTTAAAACAGACCATTGCAACGCACAATATTTACATCAGTATATTTTGAGTATATTGGTAAATCAAAAGCTTAAAAGAAATTAATTAACATCCATTTAAAGTCCGCGTTTAAGGTGGGACAAAGCCTTGCTCTGAGCAAAATCATGATTTTCGGATTTTTTTCTCGTCGTTTTAATTCACATATTTATCTTATATCTGCAATAAAAGTATCTTCTCCATCTGGTTTGAAATATTGCTATTTTTTCATAAAGGGATAAATGGTAATATCGCGGTATTTTATATCGGTTGTGTTTTGTTTATCTCTTTAAATGAAATGAAGGGAAGGCGTTTAGATTTAGTAAATCAGAAGAAGAGATCTGTAATTACTGTACAAATGGGAATGGTGTTAAAAGAATCAGAATAACTGGCAGTATTGGTTCTGCACTGAACATTAAACGGCCGATTTCTCACAGTTTGAATTTGGTGAAATATCTTTATTTGTTTTCACTCCACCGTTGGAGGGTGAAACCGGAAGTCACTTGAAACTTATCAATAAATCTATAAGCCACGAAGTACTTAGCAGTGTCATTTGCCATTTGAAATCAATCTAGAACATAAATCATAAATCCTAGGTGATCAGTTAGTAGTTACTTGTTAGTCTAATATGTAAATTTACATCCAAATCGCACACATTTTGGAGCTGCATCTTTAGGTTTGTTAACATAAATTCGTTCCTGAGGAAGGTCTTACTGGCTTATATTTCAGGCCAAACCTTGTTTTGCACAACCAAGCCATACTTACATGACCATATTGAAATATATATGCCATACTGGTAAGAGCGTATTTAAAACAGGCTAAAGGTGTTCCTTAATTAATACCGTATTAATTTGTAATGCCTACTGCAAGCGACTGCCAAAAGCAATTTAAAGCACATCAATATTAATATATAACTTTAACTTTGACGATTGCTGCATGCTGACAGGGTTGTTCTTATAATGGCACTGAAAAGGATCTTCAAGGTACTGGTTTTACTGGTCACTATGTGTTCTGCAATACTGTTGTATTTGCATTGGATGCTCCAGGTAATTATACTTTGACTTCTTTAAAAATGATAACATAAAACTTGATTTCTGCTCGACTAAAAATGTCAAGCAAACAATTGTTAAAGGGACACTGCATAACATGCTATTACAAAATATTTGATTAAATTTCGTTTAAAACCAAAGGATCAGAGAGACGGCACGGCCTTCGGGTATTGTACCACCAGTTGAAGTAAGCTCATTCGTCTTGGAAAAAAAAAAAAAAAAAAAAGGGACACGACCTCCAGTGCTGTGCTTGACAAGCTATACAAAATGCAGTAAACAAAAGTTCTCAATTTTTTTTAGAAAATTACCATTCATAAGAAAATCGTGGGGAAAAGTAAAAGATCAAATCCAAGATTGCGGTAAGATTGTGAATATAGGACTTCCCGAATTCATTAGTAACTATGAGACCTTGGAAATTTGCAAAGTGTGGTTCATGGTGAAAAGTAGGTCAAAGGTCGATTTCAAGGTCACAGTGAGATTGCCAGTATTTGATTTCCTTTTCAAGTGCATTAGTATGGGCGTATCCCTGCTAATTTTGGAGTATTTCACATTTTATTTTCACCAGTGAATATTGCGATGTTGCAATTTGTGATATAGCGCAGCTCGTAAACCGCATGGAAAACGAATATAATAATAAAAATAATAATAATAATGTTTATTTGCAACTAAAACAGTTGGATTGTACAGTAATATAAATTGTCAAACTCACTAAATGAGGATAAAGTTAATAAAACTTATTTAAAGGTCTTGAGGTGAAATAAAATATTCGGTCCTCTGAGGATATTAAAAAAATAATTCATTTGAAAACACACAAAGAACTATAACAGGACATAATTTAGTGGTACGGTTTGATTGTTTCTGAAGATTAAATGGTTCTCAATTTTGGCACGGTATAAATTTGAGTTCAACGCAGAGTATTTGTCAAAGCTCGGGTATAAACGTGCCCCACACGCACATTTGAAGCAGGCTGAAATCCTTCTTCAGTCTGGGAGTCACTGACCCATGACTGAGTTGGATGGAGAAGCACTGTGCGATCTGGTGTCAGTGCCGTTGAAGGGAAGAAACAGGAGGAAGCCCATGCAAAACGTATGAAACACCACTCACAGCCTAGTCAGCAGTAACTATGCCGACGTTTCACACACACGAACACACCCACACAATATATATATATATATATATATATATATATATATATATATATATATATATATTAAAAGTTAAAACGTTTTTCCTGTACGAGTAATATAATATATTGTATATATATTGTAACCCAGCGGGCAAATCAACCTTGAGGTATCAATGTTGAATCAACTTTGACGGTCAACTTTGAAACTATGTTGATATGACTTTGACTATGAAAGTTGAATCAACGTTGAACCATTAAGGTTGAATCAACCTTGAGGTATCAATGTTGAATCAACATTGATACCTCAATGTTGAATCAATGTTGAAATTAAGTTGAATTTGAAAATTGAATTAACGTTGATATATCAATTAGGCTATCAGGATATTTGATTGAAATTTGCCTGATGGCTGAAGGTGTTCTCCAAGATATCAAGCATTTCTTGAAAAAAAAAGACTCAGATCTGAAAAGGGGGGAAAATTAGGAAAATTACCTACAAAAAAAGGTAATTTCGGAAGAAAAGGGGGGAGGTCCAGACACCGGGACAGGCCCCTGTATCCACCTATGGGTCGTCAGATTCTTTTAAAACTTTCCAGTTTGTTGCTCATGAGAATGAAGTATGCATGATGTACGGACCAAAACAGCCCGAACATAAAAAAAGACAAACAACAACTAATTTAAATATGAATATAATATATTACAAACAATGAACATACACTACATACACTAACTAATACTATCATGTTGCATAAACTTTAACATTTGTCAAATACAGTTAAATTCTAACAGATTCGTAGACAGTTAAGTTTTGAAGACGCAATGTCACAGTTTTCTGAGTCCTTATCTGTTGAACGTTCCTCCTGATAGTGTGGGGTTTTGAAGACGCAATGTCACCGTTTTCCATGTCCTTATCTGTTGAACGATCCGCCTGATAGTGTGGGGTTTTGAAGACGCAATGTCACCGTTTTCCATGTCCTTATCTGTTGAACGATCCGCCTGATAGTGTGGGGTTTTGAAGACGCAATGTCACCGTTTTCCATGTCCTTATCTGTTGAACGATCCTCCTGATAGTGTGGGGATTTGAAGACGCAATGTCACCGTTTTCCATGTCCTTATCTGTTGAACGATCCTCCTGATAGTGTGGGGTTTTGAAGACGCAATGTCACCGTTTTCCATGTCCTTATCTGTTGAACGATCCTCCTGATAGTGTGGCCTCACAAAGTACAGTTAAAAAAGTACAGTTTTTGTACTGTAAAATTGTTACACACTGTCCACACTCACGTGTTGCATCAGTTCATGTTATCCGGAGTCTCGCCCTTAATAACAGTCCCGCACTTCATTTACATTATAGAAGTATTCAGGCACATACGTACGGCAATTACTCATAAAAATTAAACAACAAATTAGCTTTACTAAAATAATTAACACAATAACGTCACATCAGGTAGTTAAGATAATTTTAAGAAAACAAAAACAAAGGGTCACCCGTCTAATTTTTTCTCACAGCTAACTTAAATTTCCAGAAAAACAGGCATTTTTGGCTTTTTCAAGCTTTTTCTTCAACCTTGAGTAAAATTTTGTCCATTTGCCATAAAGTAAGGCTGGTGACCCTATGTTTTTTTCTTTTTTTTTTTAAGATAACCTGAACATCAAATCTGGAAAGTTTAAAAAAAAACTGACGACCGCTTTTTTCACAAAATTAATTTTAATGAAAAAGGGGTAAAACAAGCGTTTTATGAGGGGTAATTACCCTATGCATACCTCTCTAGTGAGATAATCATTTAAAACTATTATCAAGGTTATGATTAAGGTTATAAGGTTAAGGTTGACCCAATGTTGAGATCCAGTTGATATGTCAACATTGACAAAGGGTTTACAAACACAGGTTGATTCAATGTTGAAATCCTGTTGATCTATCAACATTGAAAATTGATTGACAAAGAAAGGTTAAATCAATGTTGAGACCCTGTTGATCTATCAACATTGAATATTGGTTGACAAGAAAAGGTTGATTCAATGTTGAGATCTTGTTGATCTATCAATATTGATGGATCAACATCATCTCAACCTATCCTCAATGTTGAATCAACGTTGAGTGCCCGCTGGGAATGCGTTTTGAAAACGAAGCCGCGCTGCACAGTTATACAGACTTGTAAAAGAAACGAACAAATAATAACACACATTTTCACATTATAAGTACAATAGTGGCAAACAAGCTACGGCCGACATACACCACCTAAAAGGCAGGCGTGAATTTACGACCAAGTTAAAACTGGTGAAAATACTACTCCAGTTTGGTGCAACTGGTTTTTCTCGGACGTATCGTTTTGCGCTGAAGTTACTCGGGCGCAACTGCTATGCCTCAGTTACCGGTGCTACCGGTGCCACGGGGCCCTCAAGCTCGACAGTTAAAAGTTATCTCAAGGCTAATATTGCAACGGAGACTTTTTGAATGAAGACACTACTCCTGCGAAAATCTGTTCCATTTGACGTTCACTTACAGTTCCCAATCTAATTTAGAACATTTGGTGTATTTTTTTACAGCTATTATGTTGTTCTGTAATGAATGTAACAGTCCTAGAACTGTTTTTGCGAAGTCCTTCAGAATGTCCTAGAACAGATTAAGAACATTTTTCATTAAAAAGTGAAAAAAACATTATGTTCTCGGACAGATTGAGAACCGTAAGTGAGCGTTAAATGAGACAGGGGGGAATTTGAGTGTAGGGGCATTTAACGCTCTTGGGAACAGGCAATAAAATACTTATATATTCCCAACACGTCTATGGTTTATAAAATACCTAAACGTTTTAAAATTAATTCAAACACTATTAAGTTTGCTAAAAATAAAATAAAACATTTTTCGGTAGACTCATCAATCGTGTCGCCTTAAAGAGACCGAATATATGAGAATGAATCAGTCGTACCGCACATGAGATTGAAGTATGCATGATGTACTGGTATTTCACCTCCATCTGTGGATGTTTACGCCACAAAAATGCATAAATATATAATAAATGCGAAGGTTAGTATTTTTCATACTGCATTCATAAATTCCTCGCAAAATAAAATGTAACCCTTTGTCGGGATCGACCCGAATTCAAAAGGCAATCCTGACGAGTAAAGGACGTAATTATAAGTAATTTAGTCTTGGCGGGCAAACTTGCAGCACTGAATCCGTTTAAGAGATTGTAATGACAGATAAAATATGTATAAAAGCTACCCTCTACCTGGAAAGCAGATATTATAGGCAAATTTTCAAATAGCCAGAGAATCAAATGACTGACTATTTATCTAAAGACATATCTGTGAATATCTTGTGAAAAATCAATCTGTCGATCGCCCTATTTGAGGGTATATAAAAGCCACTTCTTGTAATGACTCCGCGTCACTTGCTTAAAGTCATAATAACTCTTCATTTTGGCCAAAAATTGGATTTTCCTGGAGTAAACGGCAATTTTCCCGTACTTACCAATGGTCAGCGACCCCATTCCTGCATTCAAAGATAATCCAGGGTTTTTTTCCTAAACGTACGGTTTTTTGTTAAAATCTCTTAAGAGATTTTAACTGACGGAGCTCTCTCTGACATCGCATAGTCACTGTTGACCTACTTAAAACCGCGGGAAAAGCAGACAACAACAACACTATATAAGATTCATGAGATATATTCGTCTTTTTGTTAAAAATACATTAATATCCACAATGTGTGCCATTCTGGGCTTTTCGTTATCCGACGCACTGTACAAAAACTCGCAACTTACGTCTGCGTCCGCATTAATGCGTTTGGCGCCATATGTTATTTTGGTCTCGAATGAACGCGAGAATCCGCGTGACACCATTACGTCATTAGCAACGAATGCCTTGATGAAAGCATCGTAAGCCCTATTGACAAGCACATATTTTAGTTTTACTACAATAACGGCCGTTTTAGTGGTAAAATACAATAGAATATATTTCCATGCGTTGTTTACAATGTATTTCATGCGGAATTTTGAATCTCAAAGGAAGAGTTATTATTGCTTTAATAAAGCAGAGATACGTTAATTTAGCCTTGTGGTTGACTTGGATTCTGTCGCACACACTTACGTGAAGTTTTAGATCAACGTATCTGGGGTTGATCGTGGGAGTGAAAGGTTTACTTGTGTAAGTGAGAATCCATCGGTTAGAGAAGCAGTCATCCATGGTGATATTAGATACTTAATATTACAATGGCATGGAAAAAGGTCTGTCGTGCTACTGGTAATAACATACTGCTCTGCAATATTGTTCTTGCTGTATTGGAAGGGTAAGCATATTGTTTAAATCTTTGTACCTGCTTGATAACAATAACACAAGTATTGATTATGTCTAGTTCAAAACAACTATTGATAAAATTTGGAGAAATATTATAAGGCATGTTTTAAACAATCGTTGATTAATGAAAGGTGGATGGAATTTGAGATGAAAATACACAGAACGCAACGCAAAGTATATACATCAGTATATTTTGAGTATATTGGTAAATCAAAAGCTTAAAAGTAATTAATTAACATCCATTTAAAGTCCGCGTTTAAGGTGGGACAAAACCTTGCTCTCAGCAAAATCATGTTTTTTGGATTTTTTTCTCGTCGTTTTCATTCACATACTTATCTTATATCTGCAATAGAAATATCTTCTCCATCTCGTTTGAAATATTGCTATTTTTCATAAAGTTAAAGGAATAAATGATTATATCGCGGTATTTTATATCGGTTGTGTTTTGTTTATCTCTTTAAATGACATGACGGAAAGTTGTTTAGATTTAGTAAATCAGAAGAAGAGATCTGTAGTTACTGTACAAATGGGAATAGTGTTTAAAGAAGCAGAATAATAGCCAGTCTTGCTTCTGCACCGAACGTTACATGGCTGATCATGATTTCTCACAATTTGCATTTGGGAAGTTGTTTTTGTTTTCTGGTGTATTCACTCCACCGTTTGAGGTTGAAACTGAGAGTAATTTGAGACTAATCAATAAATCAATATGCCACGAAGTACTTAGTAGTGTCATTTGACATTTGAATTCAATCTAGAACATAAATCATAACTCCTAGATGATAGTAAATAATGTAGGCCTATAATTACTTGCAGAAACCCCCTATTGCGTAAAATTATATCCACACCGCACAGGAGCTTCAGCTTTAGATCTGATAACGTAAACTCGTTCCTGAGTGTGGAATTACTGTGTAATATTTCGGGTCAAACCTTGTTGTTTCGTGATGCACAACCAAGCCACAATTGCATGATCATACTGAAATATGTATGCCGTACTGGTATGAGCGTATTTAAACGAGTTTCATCATACTACGTTAATTTTAATGCTTATTGCAAGTGATTGCAAACAACAACTTAAAATACAGACAAATTACATAATTTTAACTTTAACGACTCTTGTCTGGATAAAGGGTTGTTCTTATAATGGCACTGAAAAGGATCTTCAAGGTACTGGTTTTACTGGTCACTATGTGCTCTGCAATACTGTTGTATTTGCATTGGATGGGTACCGCTCCAGGTAATTATACTTTGACTTCTTGTAAAAATGACATAAAATTTAGTTTCTGTTCGATTAAAAATGTCGAGCAAACAATTGTCAAAGGGACAGTGCATAACATGTGAAACAGAATTGCTTGCTATTAAGTTTTTGATTGAATCTCGTTCAAAACAACTATCGATGGAATAAAAATTATATGAAAATTATATCGTTGATTTAAGGATATAACAATATCCTTAATGGAAAATGAAATGAAAAATGATTCTGAGATAGAAAATATCAACTTGAGAGAATAAAAAATTAAAAGATTTCAAGTTTTTTGATGACCTTTTCAAAATCTCAGCCCACTTAACTCCATGGACGTAATCAAAATTACTGTATGATAATTGAAAAAGGGATTAAAGCTCTTCAATTGAAGTTCATGAAATATCAATATGAATGTATGTACAAGATTTTCCAGTTAGCCACCGCCAACCTGAGATCCGCCCTTTTCTCCGAAAGGAAGCTGCAAGTCATGGGGACGTCACACTTATCAACTTCTCCAACGTTACACATAAATACCATCTAGAACATGATGCTATAGATGCTAAAATCTGGCAGGTATTTCTCCGTACATTTCGCAACCAATTACCTCCGCCAAGGAGGTAATATTTTCCTTACTGTTAGTTAGTTTGTCTGTCCGCGGCATTATGAAAAAAGTCATGGGCGGATTTTGATGAAATTTTGAGGATAGGTAGAATGCTTAGATTTGGGGGCTTATATGACTAACCAGTGAGACACAAAGTGTGATAATTACGTCTTGACCTATTTTACAATGATGCACGTCACAGACGTTATTTGTAATCTGTGACCTGACCTCTTGCTCTTGCACTGGTTGGCCAAACTGTAAACTCCGTAAGACATTCGTTGATGACCTAGCCATTACTTAGAAAGAAAATTGACACGCTTAAAAGTGACCTGGCCGAATACATTCACCACTTCATAACATTCGTATATTTGATAATCTTTCTACGTTGCATAAACGATGTTCTTTTAAAAACTGAAAGACATTGTTCAGATTTCACAACTTCACTCTCAAAATTCTAACAACATTAGTGCCTTGATCGAGATGCGAGGCTTAGTACACATGCAGTTTCTGATTACTTAAAGTGATGACAGTTAATACAGGTGTACCTCCATAATTTGTAACAAATCCGGGGAGAATGAAAGTTGATACGTACTGGTACAATCTGGCAGGCATTTCTGTATACATTTCTCAACTTATTTTTCAATGACTTCACCCGTTTGATGAAACATTTCTATTCACTTCGTGTTTGCACATAAAAACATCAGGGTCGCCGCCATTCTTTTATTTTGCTTTGCATGTATTTTGATGGTTAATAGCGTTGAAAACGCACCATTCTTACATCTCAGTGCTACAGTAATTACGCACATTGGCAACTATAGATTTGAGACAAAAGTAAATATAATCTCAAAACTACAATTCTGTATCAAATTACATTATCACATATGCATTTCAACTATTTAAACCCCGTCAAACTGCAGAGATTTGAGCTGCGCCACTGGATCCTCTGCCTCCACGCTGATCTTTGTTGACCTCCTTTTTACCCATAACCATGTTTCTCTGTTGAGGTAACTTTTTACAATATTCTTTCAGTCATTCAGTTGGAACAAGGTGCCAGATGAATGGGTGTCAGTTATCAATAGGAGAAAAAGTATGTTACAAGACAGATGCCGCAACATAAGAAATGTTTCATACTCCCAAAATTTAAGTGCAAAATGGATTCTTGTGGATGACAAACACAAACTCATTTTGTGTTTTATGTATAAAGCCGCAAGTCGTAACTGGAAAATAGTATATAACATGCTAACTGGACATTTTTCTTCATCAAATCTAACATCCAACAAGAACAAGAAACAAACCTTTACCCGGTTAGTCAAATTCAACAACAGTGAAAGAATAATGCGCATGAAAAATTATCTGAAGGTTTTAGTTGTGCGTCACCCATTAGAACGAATTGTGTCAGTTTTCAAGGAGCAAGTGCAACACCAGCTAGGTCCAGGAGTGAGAGCTTATATCAACCAACAGTACAACAGGAATATTTCAAAAAGCAAAGACATGACATTTTGGGATTTACTTCGATACATAGCGGATAATGGAGCAGACAATATTCACTGGAATTTAGTTGACGACTTTTGCAGACCCTGTTATATCGGATACGACATCATTGTTCATCACGAAACTCTACAAACTGATGCAGCAAACCTTTTTCATCTGCTTGATGCTGAAAACTTGATAAGTCAATTCCCGCAATCCCACCGCAAGGTCGAGATCCCTAGCAACCAGACGCTAATACACAAATACTACAGCGGGATTGACCAAAGATTGGCTAGGCAAGTCTGGGATATTTACAAGGAAGACGCGAGTTATTTTGGATATAAACTAGATCTTTAGGCAGTTTATGGCTTTAAATAGCAAGGTTAGCATTTCGAAGTCTCCCACTTTCCATCTTGCTAAGTTGATTATTGGGAATAAAATACCAATCAACACACACACATTTATATAGGGATATACGTGATAAGCAAGGTGTTATATATATATATAGGGATATAAATTGTAAGCAAGTGTGTTTATTTCTATGGGAATTGGTGGCCATCTTGGATATTTATAATTGGCTAAGGTTGCCGAGGTAGCAACCAAGCCAAATTTGCTTCAGGACCCCATGGGGGCAGGGATCAAGAAAAAGCACTTCAAAGGAGAAAAAAACTTATAGATGTATTGGAGGCAAGGGAGTGACCACACCACTATTTGTACGGGAGGGTATAAAACGAATGTATAAACGGTGTATTGTTGAATGATCTTGTAGGAAAATAAAATCCATTCGGATAATGGTTTTTAACACACCACACTTCAAAGCATCCTGACTATTATATTTCTAGATATTCGTATTCAACATGACTTATAATGCACGACGGTGTTGGAATATTTTATCAACAACTAGATAATTCTGTTAAAACATGTGTGATATTTACATCAATGTATTGTGAAAAGAAAGTAATTAAATGTTTAACGCTCGTTTGAAATCCACTTTGATTACGGGATAATACCTTGCTCTCGCTGCAATCATGTTTTTTTTTATATTTTTCTCCTCTTTTGTATAATTATTCTATATCTAAATATATCGTCCCCATCTCGTTTGAAATACTGTACTTGTTTCAATGGGAAGAAAAAATATTTGATTTTATTGCGGGATTTAATAAGGGCTGTTGGAGCAATATATATTGACGTACGCGTGCAGTTGTATTTTATCCTATTTAAAAAAAATAACATGCCAAAAGATTAAGTGACCTCGTAAATTGTCATAAGAGATACGTAAATAAATGCTGCATAAATGGGGGGAGCACAGTAATTAGCAGAAACGTTCTGCGTCGAAGCTTAAATGCATGGCTGAATTCTTACAATTCAAATTTTGGAAGATATCTCTATTTGGTTTCCGGTGTATGGTCTTCACCATTTGAGGTTGATAATGGAAGTTATTTAAGACCTTTCAATAAGTCCAAGTCAACAAATAATGTCATTTTGATACATTTGCCACAACCGACCAAATACGCACACCCTCAGCCCTATAATCAATGGAGCACTAAAAATAGAAATCCTAGGCGACAGTTCAAAGTGTACATTCACTTTTTGAAAACCCAGAAGACCTTCGTGATTCGGGCTCGATCCTCTGCTACTGCGTCGACTAATGTTGTAGGAAAGTGGCGTTATTGCTAGGCCTGTTTACCGTACTCAGACCATTAGGTAACATACCTCAAAGCATTATTTTAATACAGCATAAGAAAAAAGACATTACCAAAACAATAACAAATGGTAAATTGATTCAGGCAAAAGAAAACGTAATTTTAGCTTTAGGTCACACAATGAATAGGATAGTGGTTTTCGACATTTTATGCCAAACCTTGTTGTTTCGTGTGCACAACCAGGCCACATGTGCATGATCATATTGAAATATGTATGCCGTGCTGGTATGAGCGTACATGAAACATACAAAATGAGTTTCATCATACTACGTTAATTCTAAATGCCTATTGCAAGTGATTGAAAACAACAACTCAATATACAGACAGATTACTTTGACGACTCCCGCCTGCTGACTGGGTTGTTCTTATAATGACACTGGAAAGGATCTCCAAGGTACCGGTTGTACTGGTAACTATGTCCTCTGCAATACTGTTGTGCTGTTTGTATTGGATGAGCACCGCTCCAGGTAATAATATTATGACTGCTTGTAAAAATCATGACATAAAACTTGGTTTCTGCTCGATTAAAAATGTCAAGCAAACAATTGTCAAAGAATCAGTGCATAACATGTGAGATACAAATGTAAGCTATTACAAATTTTTTCATTAAATCGCGTTTAAAACTAGAGGATCAGAGAGACGATACGGTCTTCGCGTATTGTACCACCAGCTGGAGTAAGCGCATTCGTGTGGAGAACAAAAAAAGCGGACACCACTTCCAGTATTGTGCTTGACAAGCTCTACAGGGTGCAGTAAACAAAAGTTCTCAATTTTTTTTAGAAAATTACAATTAATGTTTAAATAAAAACGAGAAAAGTTAATCAACGGATCTAACGAAGTATCGGCAAATAGAACTCAGGGGAAAACAATGCGCAAAAAAAAAAAAAAAAAAAAAAAAAAAAAAAAAAAAAAATAATAATAATAATAATAATAATAATAATAATAATAAAATAATTATAATAAATAAATAAAAATAAATAAATATCTGAATAAAAAAAAGATTAAAAAGAAAGAAAAGACTAAGCATGAAGTTATGGAAAAAGAAACTAAAAGCTATTAAGTTTTACTCGGGGTTTACTACTATATAAAGAATTCAATAACTTTCACGACTTCTTGTATCCAGTCACGTATTGTAGAGACATACGAAGAACAAAGTACATCAGCTCAGAACTCTTGTTGAACGCGTTATCGGCAAAATAAAAAGTAATGTATTTCTGAACTCAACGACAAGTGAATTGGAAAATTTATGGGTCATATATTGTTATTTAGAAAAGCCTTTCTGTAAGCTTCTCCTGCATAGTACATATATAGTAAAGACATAAAATGGATAATAAAAAATTATCTAACAATGTATTTGTAAAGTAATACAAATGTGCTAAGTATTTAAGTACGGATTTTTTTGACTGTCTTAAATACGTTGAAAAGTGTTAAATGTATGGAAAATACTTTATTTTATTGTCTATCATTGAAAACGATGAAAATACGCATGAAAACATAAAAAATCAAATAATTTGCCCTATTGCTATAATTTTGTTTTGGTCTGACGGTTTTGTTTCAGTTTGACAGAATTTTCACACTTTTCAGACCGAAAGTCGGACATTTTTACCTGTCGTAAATTTTGTACATATGCTAGTGTAAAACACGGTAAACAGTGTAATTATGATAATAGGTGAGGCAGGTTTTTTCGACTCCTTCCTAGACGATAATATCGTCTAGGAAGGAGTCGAAAAAAACCTGCCTCACCTATTTAACACACACAATTAATTACATAATTGTGGCCGCCCCTCTACCCGAACTATTGAGCAAGTAATACCCGATGCCTTATCAGGTGCCAAATGATTTAATCAGTAAACCGACGAACAATCTGCGCGTCAGTTTTACCTGAAGCTAAGATCTAATATATCCGTTTATTAGATCTTAGGTACGAGTAAATCAATTCAGGAAATCTTTTCATTTTATTATTTTAAAAATCTGTTAAGACATCCTTCAAACAAGACATAAAAACCGTAATGAACTGATACTACATGTACGCATGATAGTAAAATTTAAAATGAAGTGATAGCGCCACAGCTTGCATATATACATGTAATATTGTGAAGACGTACGTACCTGTCCATACACTAGAAAGTTGTGTACGAGCATTTAAAGAACATTAGCTGAAGCTATAGTTCGTCATCATTAAAAAAAGTGCAGCCAAGGGTCGGACGCTTAGGTGAAGTCTTGTTGTACAGCGCATCGTATTTAAACTGAGAAATATTACATATAATTGCTCGATTCTCCGTCCAAATAGCTGTGTTTTCTTGCCTACAGTTGACGCATTTCTGTGCTTCAGCCACCTTTTTAGTTTGACATAGCAGTGCACGCTGCAAACGGCCTTTTATAGGCCTATACGCACCATGTACATCATCGACACATAGCGGTGCCATGCTGGAAACAGCAGAAGGACTACAATGACCCATGTGGCGCGCGGTTTCTGTCACGCGCACTTCTTATTTCCGCAAAAGATGAAAAGGGTCTATAGAAACTACGAGAGCTTGGAAATTTGCAGTGTGGCCGGTTCATGGTGAATAGTAGGTTAAAGGTCAAATTCAAGGTCACAGGAAGACTTTCAATATACGAGTTTCTACTCAAGTAGTAACTAATTGTAGTATAGAACGCTTTGCGCTGAAGTTACTCGGGCGCAACTGCCACGCTTCAGCTACCGGTGCTAACTTAATAGCTAATATTTATAATTAAATCACAATGCAACAGAAACTTTTTGAATGAGGACATGTTAGTTTACGGGCATTTGACGCTCTTGGGAACAGGCAATTAAATACTTATAAATTCCCAACATGTCTACGGTTTATAAAGTACCTAAACTTTTTTAAAATTAATTTAAACGCTATTAATTTTGCATCAGTCGTGCCGCATTGAAGAGAATGAATATATGAGAATGAATCAGGCGTGTCGCACAAGAGAATGAAGTATGCATTATGTACTGGTATTTCACCTTCGTGTGTATATGCATACGCTACAAAAAAGCATAAATATATAGTAAATGCGAAGGTTAATATTTTTTCGTACTGCATTCATAAATTCTTCGCAAGATGAAACTTACCCTTAATCGGGATCGACCGGTGTTCAAAAGACGACGAGTTTAGGACGTAATTTTAATTTAGTCTGGGCAGGCAAACTTGCAGCACTGAATCCGTGTAAGATGGTAATGACTAATAAAATGTGTATAAAAGCTACCCTCTACCTAGGTGGCAGATATAGACAAAAATTTTCAAAAAGCCAGAGAATCAAATAACTATCTATTTATCTAAAGACATACCTTGAAAACATCTTGTGAAAAATCAATCTGTCGCCCTGTTAAAGGGCGTATAAAAGCCACTTCTTGTAATGAATCCGTGTCAGTTGTTGAATAAACCAGCATTACATTAACTTAGCCTTGTGGTTGACATGGTTTCTGTCGCACACACTGAATCTGGGATTGATCAAAGAAGCACTGAGACGGATCATACATGGTGATATTAGATACTTAATATTACAATGGTATGGAAAAAGGTCCTTGTCGTGCTACTGGTAATAGCTCAGTGCTCTGCAATATTGTTTTTGTTGTATTGGAAGGGTAAGTATATTGCTTTAAACCTTTGTAACTCTTTGGTTACAATAACACAAGCATGTTTTAAACAATCGATGATTAATGGAAAGCACATGAAATTTGAGATGAAAAAATATTATCTTAAGAAAGTTAGAATATGTCTGAAAAATTCAAACTTAAATCTTCAAGAATACTGAATTACGTAGATGTGTTTTGGACTACTATCTCGCCAACATGTTCTACTTTGAATAGAATATGTTGGCGAGATAGCAATCCAAAAGACAGCTGACTTATTTAAGCGGATGGTAATCAAAAGGATTTATGTATCCAGTTGGCATTCATATAAAATCAAACTGACTGGGCTTTTATCACATACATGTGCAATGGTTTCAGGCAGCCAACGCCAAGCCCAGGTTCTCCCTTTTCAACCTGTTCAAGTTCACCACAAAGAAGAAGCAAATCAAGATGCATTCAAAGGCAAATATATCAACATCTCTTATGGAACACAGAAATACCACCGACATAGTGATGTCATAGATGATACAATCTGGCAGGTATTTCTACGTATATTTCTCAACCTACTTATCAATAATTTCACTAGTTCAATCAAACATTCCTATTCACTGTGTATCTGTACATAAAAAAAATATCAGGGTCGCCGCCATTCTATTATTTTTCTATGCACGTGTTTTGATGATAAATGACATTAAAGGCGTACTTTTCTTGCATCTCTGTGCCACAGTAATTATGCACATAGACAACTACAGATTTTGAAGCAAAAGTAAATAATGATAATAATATTTATTTCTTAAAAACCGCACTACACTACTGTCTCAGTGCTGTTTACAAATATAATTATCAGAATTACAAGTGATTATATAGATAATAAAAGCAGAGATTAATAAAACAATTAAAATGAATAATGTTGGTGATAATAGTAATAGTCTAAACAATAAAACTATTTTCTGAGAAAATATTTAATTTCAAGTATTAAATTTTAATTGAAGTACTGTGAAAATAAGAATGTTTTCAAGTCTTTTTTAAAAACCTCAACACTATCTCAAAACAACAATTGCATATCAAATCACATTATCCCATATGTATTTCAATTATTAAAATCCCATCAAATTGTAGCAATTTGTGCTGCGCCACTGGATCCTCTGCCGCCACACTGGAGTGCGATCTTTGTTGACCTCCTTTTTACCCATAACCATGTTTCTCTGTTGAGGTAATTTTTTTAAATTTTCTTTCAGTCATTCAGTTGGAACAAGGTGCCAGACGATTGGGTGTCAGTTATCAACTGGAGAAAACGTATGTTACAAGACAGATGCCGCAACCGTAAAACTGTTTCAACCTCCCATGTGAATACAGGACAGCGTATTATTGTGGAAGACCAACACAAACTCATTCTCTGCACCCTGAATAAAGCTGCAAGTCGTAGCTGGGGAATGGTGTATTTGACTCTCTCTGGACAGGTTGATCCCTCATCAGATTCGATAACCAAGAAAAAATCTGGCAATTACACGCAGTTACTCTCTTTCGACAACAATGGCATCAGGGCGCGCTTAAGAAATTACCTTAAGGTAATGGTTGTACGTCATCCATTAGAGCGAATTGTATCAGCTTACAAAGAACAAGTGCGGGAACGTCAAATAGGTCCTAGAGTGAAAGCTTATATAAACCGCAATTACAATGGGAACATTAAAAAAAGCAGAAATATTTTATTTTCAGATTTTCTTCAGTATATAGTCGATAAAGGGCCAATCAACAACCACTGGAGTTTAACAGACACCTGTAAACCCTGCTATGTTGAATACGACATCATTGTTCATCACGAAACTCTACTAACTGATGCAAAAAACCTGTTTCAACTTCTTGATGCTGAAAACTTGATAAGTCAATTCCCGCAATCCCATCGCAAGGTTGAAATTCCTAGCAACCAGACGCTAATACAAAAATACTTCAGAGGGATTGACCGAAGATTGGCAAGGCAAGTCTGGGATATTTACAAGGAAGATGCAAGTTATTTTGGATATAAACTAGATCTTTAAATATCAAGTGCTATACTACACAGACAGTTGTCATGTCCATTTAAGCCAAAAATAATCCAGATATACTTTACAACACAGATCATTGTCAAATGTTGGAACTTAATTAATTTGCCTTTTTCATATTTGTTTTCTTTTTTAGCCATTGAGTTAGTTCCTCTATAAAGACCCGCACTCTGCAAAATCTATGGTAATTTTATTTTCACTTAAAAGTTTATTTTCCTCTTTGAATTTTGTAAGTATACTGGAGTAATTTGTCAGTACACTCAGTAGAATCATCAATATATACTTCAGCCATATCAAAACTTTCACGTTGTTCTTATGGCAGATTCCTTTGTTACTATCAAAAACGCATGATAACAAAAAGGGGACCTTGGCCATTTTTGAATTTTACCTGCATCTAAAAGTAATGATTACTCTTCAAGAGTTTTGAGGAAAACATCAACATTGCTTACCAGTTATTTCTGTACAGGAAATGGGAAATGGCATAAGTGTATCTGGCTCTCTCTCTCTCTCTCTCTCTCTCTCTCTCTCTCTCTCTCTATATATATATATATATATATCTTAACAAAAAAGCCCATACGGATGCCTCTGCTTGGATTTCATTTTTCAGAAAAATTCAACCAAATGCAAATATATTCTTCTAGTACTGCACATTATCATTCCATGCCTTAAGGCCAGTAGAAGGGTAAACTACGCTTAAAATCATGTTTTTGAGTTTTTTGTGTGTTTATATTAATTAAAAAATTATCTGACGTTGGATTTAATATATATATATATATATATATATATATATATATATATATATATATATATATATATATATTTGAATTTGCACCGCAAAATGTGTCTTTTGATGAGTTTTTCAACCGACAACGCGCCCCAGTCAGGCTGACGACTAAACCACGCCTCTGTTGCTAAGGGCCATTGCCATGAGGGGGCGGAGCATAGTTAATAAGTTATAAGCCGATTATATGTGCGGTAATAGGTCATAAGTCTTACATCAGTTAAGCAGTGAAGAAGTCAAGTACGTTATGGGGAAGAGAAAAGTTCGTGTTAAAAATGCATTTCCAGAGGAAAGAAAGAAAATCAAACCTATTCATAAAATAATTAATAACTTCATATTGGCCTAAAGTACGGTGAATGATCTGGTATTAGAGGCAATCCACAGTAATCCTGCAGCGTTACCTGTAAAAAACTCGTATTAACACAAGTGACGGCCACTTGCTCTCGACAGACAGTTTCATCTGATCACTTGGCCGATAACAAAGAAGGAATCTCCGAGGTAAAATTACTCGATTGCCGAGGAAGACCCACTGAAACGTTCAAATGCATCTTCACCCCTCTTAACTGCGGTTAAACGTAATCGCCTTTGTAAGCGCTTCTTTCTACATATCCTTGACACCCGACTGGGCATCACTAGGATAGGGCCCTCTCCAGAGCTGTCAATGAAAATGACGGCACGCTTACAAGTCTAACGTGTGATAGGAAAATGACGAAAACTAATAAGATACAAAGTTACAAAACCGGGGAGATAATCAAACATCCCCAAACTATATAAGTGCCATAATATAAAAATAATAAAGTATGTTAATGAGTGTAACCAGGATTAATTAAGAAAAATATGAGAAATCACAACAGCTATAGGAGCAAAAAGTTGGCGCAAATGAAAATAAAAGGCCATATGATGTGAGAGAAGCTCACACCGTGTGTTTACAGTGTCGAACAGACTGCTGATACTGGGTACAGGGTATCTGCTGCTGAACGTTAATCTCTTGCAAGGAGGAGTCGGGAGAAGGAGAAGCGCTCGGCATTTCTGTGCCTCTGAGCAGTTTTGATGAGCAATAATACGCTGTGCCAACAAATCGCAGTCGATAACAAGTGAAGTAGAGGTTGATTCCGTCTCAGAAGAAGTGTGTGGCGGTGTGACTCGGCTTCTTTCCACCAGGAGCAGTGGATGTAAGAGCCAATCGTCATTTGCTGGATAATGAGCGCGCACTGGAGACAACCGACATCCTGGATCGCCTACGGTACTCCTCCCGGGAGGGGTCTTGGAAGGCATGGTACCATAAAGACAAAGGACACTGAGAAGTCCGCGCAAAGGCAGTTGCATTTATATATAAGACAATTCAGTAATAAAATTTCCCAGGCCAGGTAATTCAAGTAAACGGAATAAGTAATATGAATAAAATATACACTTGTACAGAGAACATATATACCCGGCATAAACCCAACGAATAGCTTGGGTAGATATGGCACGAGCCATATTGATATTAAAAGTGCAAAAAACATCTCCTAGTCTGCCGCCAGAGAAAATCCATGCAGGCAACAGCCTCAGCTTAGCCGTGCACGTAAAAACAGGGATATCTGGTAAAACCGACTAGGCAAACGAACATACAGCTAGGTGACTACCCAGAATAGGGGCATAACAGCTCCCACAAAATATAAACCTAGTATACCAGATACCACCTCAGGGTTCTCACTACTAGGCAAACAGTTAAACACCTGGGAACTACACCCAGAACCTAGTATACCAGATACCACCACAGGGTTCTCACTACTAGGCAAACAGTTAAACACCTGGGAAATACACCCAGAACCTAGTATACCAGATAACACCTCATGGTTCTTACTACTAGGCAAACAGTTAAACACCTGGGAAATACACCCAGAACCTAGTATACCAGATACCACCACAGGGTTCTCACTACTAGGCAAACAGTTAAAAACCTGGGAAGTACACCCAGAACAAAGAGCATAACAACTCCAAAAATACATATTACCTAGTCGACCAGAAACCCCTAATAATACTTCACCTGGTAATGCGGACACGGAGACAATCGGAAAATGGGGATATGAATAGATTATGGCATGTCAGTGACAGCCAGGAAATAGGAAATATGAAAACTGCAAAACTCCTGGCCCGATAGGAATATAAACATAAATAAAATAGATGCACACAAAAGAAATAAAATCAAGAATAACATGATGAAGTGACACCTAAACAAAATAGCTAACAACTGTTGTTGCATCACACAACAAATTATAAATCTACTGATAAGAACACATGAATAAGGGGGGAAAATGAAGACAATAAATAAATACTGGCCAGTGTGTGATCCAAGACTTGAAGTCACCCAATAAAAGGAAACAGCCGGCGCCGAAACTTGAATAACAAAAACTGGTGACTGGGGAAAACTGAATATTGTCCGAAGAAAATAAAGTCACCAAGTAACAAATAGCCGTCAACAGCCGTCGCTGAATCTTGAATACCAAGGCTCTATTCCCATAGATTTTAGATCGATCTATCCCCGCGGGGAGTCTCACTAGATTACTTTCAGATAATCCGACTTAAATGTCCGTCCCGCCTACTACAAGCTGTAAGGAGGTAATTAACTTTCGTGTCCGCCCGGCTGACAGTTATTTAGCGTGAACCCCCAGGGAGTTAGGTCAATCTAAAGTAGGTCGATCTAATCTATGGAAATGGGGTGTAAAACTGGTGGCTGCGGGAAAACTGAATATTATCCGAAGAAAATAAAGTCACCAAGTAACAAATAGCCATCCCCAAAGCTTGAAACCACAAAAAGTGATGACTGGTAATATAACCAGTGTACAAATAACAATAAAGAAACGTAAGTGATAATACAGTGTAGCTGATAAAACTGCGGGTAAATATCTCCGCAGCTACAAAGCTGAATGACTTCTCACTGAATGCAGCTCGCTAGAATTAGTCCCCAAAACATCTTTCATAAAATATAAATGTGTGTGCCTAGATACACAGCAGCTAAGACATTCCTTAACCCTGTTATCACCTTGCCTTGGTCAACTTCTTAAGGTCAAAATGTGCAGACACAAGACCCAAACAAAACGTTGATGTATTACCAAAAAGTTAATACCACCACTAAAACAAACCATTTGCTACATAAATACAATTAATTATCTTAATTGCAGTTTTAAACACTATTAATTTTATACCGAATTATAATTATATACCGAATAGAATATATATATATATATATATAACAAGCGTAAGTGTGGAACAGAGTGCTCAACAGTACGGAGCATTTGTACTTTCTTATAATTAATAAACCTCCTGACGATCGGGCATACCTTCTGGATATGCCCGTGAAAATCGGAGTCGGGGTTATTGCATGTCTTTTGTTTATTTATTTATTTTTAATTATATATATATATATATATATATATATATATATATATATATATATATATATATATCCTTTGTGTAGACTCATCAGTTGTGCCGCATTGAAGAGAATGAATATATGAAAATGAATCGGTCGTGCCGCATATGAGAATGAAGTATGCATAATGTACTGGTATATCACCTCCATGTGTTTATGCATACGCTACAAAAAGGCATAAATATATAGTAAAAGCAAAGGCTAGTATTTTTTCATATTGTTGAACAAAGCAGCGTTACGTTAACTTAGTCTTGTGGTTGACTTGGTTTCTGTCGCAAACACTTACGTGAAGTTTTAGATCAATTGATGTGGGATTGATCGTGTGAGTGAAAGGTTTACTTGAGCATAAGTGAGCGATTGTTCAGTGAGAGCATCCATCGGTTAGAGAAGCAGTCACTTAAGAATAAGCACTGTGACAGATCATCCCTGGTGATAAGATACTTATTATGATGGCATGGAAAAAGGTCCTTGTCATTTTACTGGTAATAACTCCGTGCTCTGCAATATTGTTCTTGTTGTATTGGAGGGGTAAGTATATTTCTTTAACCCTTTGTAACTCTTTGGTTAAAATAATACAAGCATTGATTATGTCTAGTTTAAAACAACTATTGATGAAATTGGGAGAAGTATTATAAGATATGTTTCAAACAATCGATGGTTAATGGAAAGTGCATGGAATTTGAGATGAAAAAAATATTATCTTAAGAAAGTTAGAATATGTCTGAAAAATTCAAACTTAAATCTTCAAGAATACTGAATTACGTAGATGTGTTTTGGACTACTATCTCGCCAACATGTTCTACTTTGAATAGAATATGTTGGCGAGATAGCAATCCAAAAGACAGCTGACTTATTTAAGCGGATGGTAATCAAAAGGATTTATGTATTAAATAGACATTCATATAAAATCAAATTGACTCAACTTTTATCACATAATTGTGCAATTTTTTAGGCAGCCAACACCTAGCCCAGGTTCTCCCTTTTCAACCTGTTCAAGTTCACCACAGAGAAGAAGCAAATCAAGATGAATTCAAAGGCAAAAATATCAACATTGCTAATGGAACACAGAAATACAATCGAGAGAATGGTGCCATAGATGATACAATCTGGCAGGTATTTCTCCGTACATTTCTCTACTTATTTCTCAATATTTTCACTAGTTAGATCAAACATTCCTATTCACTGTGTATCAGTACATAAAAAATATGAGGGTTGCCGCCATTCTATTATTTTGCTTTGCACGTGCCACAGTAATTATGCACATAGACAACTAAAGATTTTGAAGCAAAAGTAAATATTATCTCAAAACTAAAATGCCATATCCAATTACATTATCCTATATGCATTTTAACTATAACATGTAAAACCCTATCAAATTGCACAGATTTGTACTGCACCACTGGAACCTCTGCCACC
Organism: Lingula anatina; assembly: GCF_051362555.1. Classification (NCBI taxonomy): domain Eukaryota; kingdom Metazoa; phylum Brachiopoda; class Lingulata; order Lingulida; family Lingulidae; genus Lingula; species Lingula anatina. Next base: position 12,711,064 of record NC_141771.1, on the reverse strand, counting down.
ACACTGGCGTGCGGTGATCTTTGTTGACCTCTTTTTTACCCATAAACATGTTTCTTTGTTGAGGTAATTTTTTAAGATTTTCTTTCAGTCATTCAGTTGGAACAAGGTGCCAGAAGAATGGGTGTCAGTCATCAATAGAAGAAAGCGTATGTTACAAGACAGATGCCACAACAGTAAAAATGTTTCAACCTCCCATGTGGGTATAGGACAGCGTATTCTTGTGGAAGACCAACACAAACTCATTCTCTGCACCCTGCATAAAGCTGCAAGTCGTAGCTGGGGAATGGTGTATTGGATTCTCTCTGGACAGGTTGATCCCTCATCAGATTCAATAACCAAGAAAAAATCTGGCAATTACACGCAGTTACTCTCTTTCAACAACAATGGCATAAGGGCACGCTTAAGAAATTACCTTAAGGTAATGGTTGTACGTCATCCATTAGAGCGAATTGTATCAGCTTACAAAGAACAAGTGCGGGAACGTCAAATAGGTCCTAGAGTGAAAGCTTATATAAACCGCAATTACAATGGGAACATTACAAAAAGCAGAAATATTTTATTTTCAGATTTTCTTCAGTATATAGTCGATAAAGGGCCAATCAACAACCACTGGAGTTTAACAGACACCTGTAAACCCTGCTATGTTGAATACGACATCATTGTTCATCACGAAACTCTACTAACTGATGCAGAAAACCTGTTTCAACTTCTTGATGCTGAAAACTTGATAAGTCAATTCCCGCAATCCCATCGCAAGGTTGAAATTCCTAGCAACCAGACGCTAATACAAAAATACTTCAGAGGGATTGACCGAAGATTGGCAAGGCAAGTCTGGGATATTTACAAGGAAGACGCAAGTTATTTTGGATATAAACTAGATCTTCAAATATCAAGTGCTATACTACACAGACAGTTGTCATGTCCATTTAAGCCAAAAATAATCCAGATATACTTTACAACACAGATCATTGTCAAATGTTGGAACTTAATTAATTTGCCTTTTTCATATTTGTTTTCTTTTTTAGCCATTGAGTTAGTTCCTCTATAAAGACCCGCACTCTGCAAAATCTATGGAAATTTTATTTTCACTTAAAAGTTTATTTTCCTCTTTGAATTTTGTAAGTATACTGGAGTAATTTGTCAGTACACTCAGTAGAATCATCAATATATACTTCAGCCATATCAAAACTTTCACATTGTTCTTATGGCAGATTCCTTTGTTACTATCAAAAACGCATGATAACAAAAAGGGGACCTTGGCCATTTTTGAATTTTACCTGCATCTAAAAGTAATGATTACTCTTCAAGAGTTTTGAGGAAAACATCAACATTGCTTACCAGTTATTTCTGTACAGGAAATGGGAAATGGCATAAGTGTATCTGTCTCTCTCTCTCTCTCTCTCTCTCTCTATATATATATATATCTTAACAAAAAAGCCCATACGGATGCCTCTGCTTGGATTTCATTTTTCAGAAAAATTCAACCAAATGCAAATATATTCTTCTAGTACTGCACATTATCATTCCATGCCTTAAGGCCAGTAGTAGGGTAAACTACACTTAAAATCATGTTTTTGAGTTTTTTGTGTGTTTATATTAATTAAAAAATTATCTGACGTTGGATTTAATATATATATATATATATATATATATATATATATATATATATATATATATATATATATATATATATATATATATTTTTTTTTTTTAATTTGCACCTCAAAATGTGTCTTTTGATGAGTTTTTCAACCGACAACGCGCCCCAGTCAGGCTGACGACTAAGCCACGCCTCTGTTGCTAAGGGCCATTGCCATGAGGGGGCGAAGCATAGTTAATAAGTTATAAGCCGATTATATGTGCGGTAATAGGTCATAAGTCTTACATCATCTAAGCAGTGAAGAAGTCAAGTACGTTATGGGGAAGAGAAAAGTTCGTGTTAAAAATGCATTTCCAGAGGAAAGAAAGAAAATCAAACTTATTCATAAAATAATTAATAACTTCATGTTGGCCTAAAGTACGGTAAATGATATGGTATTAGAGGCAATCCACAGTAAAATGCCGACGCAATTTTAACATGCTTCAAAAGATATGAATAGATATTTTTTTACAATCAACACGCTCGTGGTTCCAAAAATCACCCACACTCTGTCATTTTATTCAAAAAACCTTGCCTCAGCCACTTTTACTGCTGATTTTTATGCAGCAGAGATGGCATTTCGAGAGATACCGCTCTGAAGCAATATCTGGATTTTTCCATTGACCTGACAATCACCAAGTGTCGTGAATACCATCCTGCAGCATTACCTGTTTAAAACTCGTATTAACACAAGTGACGGCCACTTGCTCTCGACAGACACTTAATTTCATCTGATCACTTGGCCGATAACAGAGAAGGATTTCCAGGTAAAATTACTCGGTTTCGGAGAAAGACCCATTGAAACATTCAAATGCAACTTCACACCTTTTAATTGCGGTTACACGTAATCACCTTTGTTAGCACTTCCTTCTACATATCCTTGACTCCTTAGGCCCTCTCCAGCTGTCAATCAAAATGGCGGCACCCTTACAAGTCTCACGCTTGATCGGAAAATGTATCAAAAGCACAATTTTCTGGCATTTCAAAGCACCCAAACAAAATATTTTTAGATGACAATGAGCAATAGTTCCACCTGATCGTATAACCGATAACAGAAAAATTTCTCAGCTAAGCATTTGACTAATAAGCTCTGTTAACCCAACCTGTGAACGTTTTTGGCTGTTTTAACAGCTTTCCAGATTGACGAGATAAGTGAATTGGTTTCAGGTATATCTCAGCAACTGATCGTTACGAAAATCCCACTAATTGTTGTTGAAAATGTGGATTACTGTCTGATACCAGGGGTGTTGGTGGGAATTGTTTGTTTGAAAGTTATCGTCTTTTGAAGTGAATAACCTTAATCTTAATATTAATTTAACGTAAAAGATGATAAAATCAAAAGTAAATAGTTTAAGACAATTCCCTGGTACCCCAATGAAGTGCTTTCAACCAGTTTTTTGAGGTCGTTTGAATCACTTGAATAGCTGTCTTGGTTATGGAGAAAATGCCAATTCCGATAACAGCATTTTCCCCCAAATTGGCACTATAGCGTCATCTGTTGGACACTGCACTTAATCTGTCTTTAATTGGCCTTTTGGGAAGTATAATTTAATTTTTTATAAAAACTTATAAGCCCAGGGCATTATTTCTATGCCTTTGGTCGTTTTACTACTATAGTGCCCATTTATCAGCATATAAATTATCTTATGCAAAAGTTGATTTTAAAAAAGAATTCTCAAATACAATAAGTGTAGTTACATAATGAAAGTATTAAAGTCCTTCCCATCATACACCTTCTCCTACCGTTGTACTTTTTAAAAATATTTTAAACACTGTATATTCCATAGTACATTGCGGACCCCAGACTTTTTATTCCCTTTTTTGGGACTGGACAAAAGCAGAATTCACTATTTTGATTTGGAAGAGTGGGATGACCATGCCCAATTGGCTTCCACATCCGACCGCGTATTGTATTCATAGCTGACAGTGAATGCTTGCATGTGACCTGTCACGTGACCAGCCCATTGTTTCACTGTTGAAGATTGGCCATACCAATTGCAAAGCCGGATTATTGCATTATTATTCAGTTAGTGAAGTAAAAGGCCTACTTTTTCCTCTGTATAGGCACAATAATTGTTCCACCTGTTTTTTTTTTTTTTTGGGGGGGGGGGGGGGTGGTCCCCAAGATGATTATCCTGACTCATCTCTGGTGGTTTCACAAAGTAGAGACAACAAAGAAAAAGTCCAACACATGCTGACTTCTGTTGCCACATCTGGATTCTGCACTCTGGGTGGGTGGGAAAAAACTGAGAAAAATAAACATTTCAGGTTTTTGTAATGAAGTTCCCTAGGCAAATTAAAATATAATTTAGGAATGTGACTGGAAGGGAAACAGTATAATATTAAAGTGAGAATGTTAAATTATATATCTGTATATTTCAAATAATGAAAAATGTTCATTCACATGGAAAGTATTTTTAAGTCTAATAACAATACACCTGAGCAGTCATACCTGATAAAATACTTAAGAAAAGCTGCCTTATATCTTTTGATGAGGTCAAAATTTCTTTGACTACTTCCAAGGCGTCAGTAGTATCCTTTTCCTTACTGCCCACTGCCCACTCTAGCAAACTGCCCATCAGCTAGACAATACTGGACAACAAAGGTTTAGGTACTGACCAACTGGATTTATTAGTGTTTGGTAATGTTGAGACAGTGGAAAAGCATTGGAGAAGACCAACTGCCATGTGGATAGGGAATCAATGTAATGGTGTTTGTTCTGGAATCAATTACAAATACTCCAAACTCATACAAGTTTCCCCTAAGATGCTACACAGATAATATAACAGCACATCCATTCTAACAGGCATATTATTACATTAAATGAAACTGAAAACTGCTGAATCTGATAGATTTGATTTAATGGTAAAGCTTGTCTGATGTAACATAAGAATGAAGTATACATGATGTACAGGTATTTCCTGCACCTGTAAATGTATACACTTCAAAGAGAATAAATATGAAGTAAATGTAAATGTTAGTCTTTTTTTCAAACTGCATTCTCACAAGATAAAATGTAACCCTTAACTTCAGAAGCAGTGACTTAAGAATAAGCACTGTGACAGATCATCCCTGGTGATAAGATACTTATTATGATGGCATGGAAAAAGGTCCTTGTCGTTTTACTGGTAATAACTCAGTGCTCTGCAATATTGTTCTTTTTGTATTGGATGGGTAAGTATATTGTTTTAAATTTTTGTAACTCTTTCAATTACATAAGTATCGATTGATAAAACAACTATTGATGTTATTGAAAGAAGTATTATATGACACAACATCTTAATTATAATGTTAGATTATGTCTTTGAAAAATTCCCAGTTTTTGATGACCACTGAAAGCTTCATGTGTTTTGGGTTACTATCTCGCCAATTAGCAATCCAAAACACATCTGACTTATTTAAACCGATGGTAATCAAAAGGATTTATGTATTCAATAGACATTCATATAAAATCAAATTGACTCAACTTTTATCACATAATTGTGCAATGTTTTCAGGCAGCCAACGCCTAGCCCAGGTTCTCCCTTTTCAACCTGTTCAAGTTCACCACAGAGAAGAAGCAAATCAAGATGAATTCAAAGGCAAAAATATCAACATTGCTAATGGAACACAGAAATACAATCGAGAGAATGGTGCCATAGATGATACAATCTGGCAGGTATTTCTCCGTACATTTCTCTACTTATTTCTCAATATTTTCACTAGTTAGATCAAACATTCCTATTCACTGTGTATCAGTACATAAAAAACTAGAGGATCAGAGAGGCGATACCGCCTCCGAATATTGTACCACCAGCTGGAGCAAGCGCATTCGTATAGACCCCCACATACACAAAATAAGGGACACAGCCACCAGTTTTGTGCTTGACAAGCTGTAAAAATGCAATCAACAAGAATTTTTAAACTATTGCAAAAAATATATATGGTACAATCAAATTTAAGTTCTTCGTAAGGTAGGTCAAGGGTCAATTTCAAGGTCACAGTAAATTGCCAGTATATGACTTCCTATTCAAGTTCAAGAGTAACTATGGACCTATCTCTGTCATGTTTGAAGTTAAAAGAGAAAGAAATTAGCAGAGTTCAGTTCATGATAAAAAGTAGGTCAAAGGTCAATTTCAAGGTCACATTTAGATTGCCAGTATATGACTTTCTATTCAAGTTCAATAGTAACTATGGACCTATCTCTGCCAGTTTTGGAGATAAAAGGGAAGCAAAATTTGCAAAGTTCAGTTTATGGTGAAAAGTAGGACAAAGGTCAATTTTAATGTCACATTTATAATGCCAGTATATGACTTCCTATTCAAGTTCAATAGTAACTACGGACCTATCTCAGCCAGTTTTGGAGATAAAAGGAAAGCAAAATTTGCAAAATTCAGTTTATGGTGTAAAGTAGGTCAAAGGTCAATTTTAAGGTCACATTTAGATTGCCAGTATATGACTTCCTTTTCAAGTTCAATAGTAACTATGGACCTATCTCTGCCAGTTTTGGAGATAAAAGGAAAGCAAAATTTGCAAAGTTCAGTTCATGGTGAAAAGTAGGTCAAAGGTCAATTTCAAGGTCACATTTAGATTGCCAGTATATGACTTCCTATTCAAGTTCAATAGTAACTATGGACCTATCTCAGCCAGTTTTGGAGATAAAAGGGAAGCAAAATTTGCAAAATTCAGTTTATGGTGAAAAGTAGGTCAAAGGTCAATTTCAAGGTCACATTTAGATTGCCAGTATATGACTTCCTATTCAAGTTCAATAGTAACTATGGACCTATCTCTGCCAGTTTTGGAGATAAAAGGGAAGCAAAATTTGCAAAGTTCAGTTCATGGTGAAAAGTAGGTCAAAGGTCAATTTTGAGGTCACATTTATAATGCCAGTATATGACTTCCTATTCAAGTTCAAAAGTAACTACGGACCTATCTCAGCCAGTTTTGGAGATAAAAGGAAAGCAAAATTTGCAAAATTCAGTTCATGGTGTAAAGTAGGTCAAAGGTCAATTTTAAGGTCACATTTAGATTGCCAGTATATGACTTCCTATTCAAGTTCAATAGTAACTACGGACCTATCTCAGCCAGTTTTGGAGATAAAAGGAAAGCAAAATTTGCAAAATTCAGTTCATGGTGTAAAGTAGGTCAAAGGTCAATTTTAAGGTCACATTTAGATTGCCAGTATATGACTTCCTATTCAAGTTCAATAGTAACTATGGACCTATCTCTGCCAGTTTTGGAGATAAAAGGGAAGCAAATTTTGCAAAGTTCAGTTTATGGTGAAAAGTACGTCAAAGGTCAATTTTAAGGTCACATTTAGATTGCCAGTATATGACTTCCTATTCAAGTTCAATAGTAACTATGGACCTATCTCTGCCAGTTTTGGAGATAAAAGGGAAGAAAAATTTGCAAAGTTCAGTTCATGGTGAAAAGTAGGTCAAAGGTCACTTTCAAGGTCATAGTAAGATTGCCAGTATATGACTTCCTATTCAAGATCAATAGTAACTATGGACCTATCTCAGCCAGTTTTGGAGATAAAAGGAAAGCAAAATTTGCAAAATTCAGTTCATGGTGTAAAGTAGGTCAAAGGTCAATTTTAAGGTCACATTTAGATTGCCAGTATATGACTTCCTATTCAAGTTCAATAGTAACTATGGACCTATCTCTGCCAGTTTTGGAGATAAAAGGGAAGCAAATTTTGCAAAGTTCAGTTTATGGTGAAAAGTAGGTCAAAGGTCAATTTTAAGGTCACATTTAGATTGCCAGTATATGACTTCCTATTCAAGTTCAATAGTAACTATGGACCTATCTCTGCCAGTTTTGGAGATAAAAGGGAAGAAAAATTTGCAAAGTTCAGTTCATGGTGAAAAGTAGGTCAAAGGTCACTTTCAAGGTCATAGTAAGATTGCCAGTATATGACTTCCTATTCAAGTTCAATAGTAACTATGGACCTATCTCTGCCAGTTTTGGAGATATAAGGGACTAAATGTTATAATTTTGGAGTTACCATAATGTGCCTTAAATTTCGTACAGAAAAAAATTAATTAAAATAAAGAAAATGTCATTTTGGTCAAAATTCTTGAAATAGGAGGTGCTCTGAAGTTTCAGAAGTTCAAATTTGATGAAATAATGTCATTTTTGAACACAAGTTGTCTGCTTTGCCAAGCCTTATGTTTTATTTTTCCAGAGTTCAAAATTTATTATCCATTACCATTCTGCACATTTTGCTTTTACCACCAATATGTACTTTTTGATACAGCGTAACTCAAAAACCGTATGGAATACAAAAAAACCGAGATAACCTCCAGTGTTGGGCTTTACATGCTCTACAAATTGCAAAAAAGAATGGGTCTCTAGCATTAACGGTTCCCGAATTAGAGACAGTTTTCAGTTTCGGTATCTTATGGCCGCTACTCCCGTGAAAATGCACCGATTGACCCCAAATTCATGGAGATGAAAGATGACCTGAAGGGTAACACCTTCCAATAATATTACTGGTTAAATCTGTGTGGTGTCTGAATAGCAGGGCAAAAAAAATATTTTTCGTAAAAAATTTCATTTTTTTGAAAATTTTGGCCCATTTGACCTTGAAGTAAAGGTCAAAGGTCAAATCCAAGGGTATATTTGAAATCTACACATATGACTTTTGGAAAGCCGTCTATAGAAATTTTTCCCATAACTCCTTCCGTAGGGTAGATAATTAGCATTTAATTTTGCCATTTTTAGACAAGGGTGCATTGCAATGAGTGCCACACCCAGACCCCAATACCGACAAAGCCCAAATTTTACGTGGAACGAGTTGAGATTATAGGTGACCTAAATCCATGAGATGGGTACGGGGGCCCTTACCGTCTAGGAGGAGAAGCGGTAACGGTAGCCGTCCGGCGGAGCCGGCAGAGCCAATGGAGCCGGCGGAGCCGGCAGAACGATCCGGACGGGACCGAAACCATGTGTACCGCCAGCGCTAACGCTGGTGGTACAAATATCAGGGTTGCCGCCATTCTATTATTTTGCTTTGCACGTGCCACAGTAATTATGCACATAGACAACTAAAGATTTTGAAGCAAAAGTAAATATTATCTCAAAACTAAAATGCCATATCCAATTACATTATCCTATATGCATTTTAACTATAACATGTAAAACCCTATCAAATTGCACAGATTTGTACTGCACCACTGGAACGTCTGCCACCACACTGGCGTGCGGTGATCTTTGTTGACCTCTTTTTTACCCATAAACATGTTTCTTTGTTGAGGTAATTTTTTAAGATTTTCTTTCAGTCATTCAGTTGGAACAAGGTGCCAGAAGAATGGGTGTCAGTCATCAATAGAAGAAAGCGTATGTTACAAGACAGATGCCACAACAGTAAAAATGTTTCAACCTCCCATGTGGGTATAGGACAGCGTATTCTTGTGGAAGACCAACACAAACTCATTCTCTGCACCCTGCATAAAGCTGCAAGTCGTAGCTGGGGAATGGTGTATTGGATTCTCTCTGGACAGGTTGATCCCTCATCAGATTCAATAACCAAGAAAAAATCTGGCAATTACACGCAGTTACTCTCTTTCAACAACAATGGCATAAGGGCACGCTTAAGAAATTACCTTAAGGTAATGGTTGTACGTCATCCATTAGAGCGAATTGTATCAGCTTACAAAGAACAAGTGCGGGAACGTCAAATAGGTCCTAGAGTGAAAGCTTATATAAACCGCAATTACAATGGGAACATTACAAAAAACAGAAAAATTTTATTTTCAGATTTTCTTCAGTATATAGTCGATAAAGGGCCAATCAACAACCACTGGAGTTTAACAGACACCTGTAAACCCTGCTATGTTGAATACGACATCATTGTTCATCACGAAACTCTACTAACTGATGCAGAAAACCTGTTTCAACTTCTTGATGCTGAAAACTTGATAAGTCAATTCCCGCAATCCCATCGCAAGGTTGAAATTCCTAGCAACCAGACGCTAATACAAAAATACTTCAGAGGGATTGACCGAAGATTGACAAGGAAAGTCTGGGATATTTACAAGGAAGATGCAAGTTATTTTGGATATAAACTAGATCTTTAAATATCAAGTGCTATACTACACAGACAGTTGTCATGTCCATTTAAGCCTAAAATAATCCAGATATACTTTACAACACAGATCATTGTCAAATGTTGGAACTTAATTAATTTGCCTTTTTCATATTTGTTTTCTTTTTTAGCCATTGAGTTAGTTCCTCTATAAAGACCCGCACTCTGCAAAATCTATGGAAATTTTATTTTCACTTAAAAGTTTATTTTCCTCTTTGAATTTTGTAAGTATACTGGAGTAATTTGTCAGTACACTCAGTAGAATCATCAATATATACTTCAGCCATATCAAAACTTTCACATTGTTCTTATGGCAGATTCCTTTGTTACTATCAAAAACGCATGATAACAAAAAGGGGACCTTGGCCATTTTTGAATTTTACCTGCATCTAAAAGTAATGATTACTCTTCAAGAGTTTTGAGGAAAACACCAACATTGCTTACCAGTTATTTCTGTACAGGAAATGAGAAATGGCATAAGCGTATCTGGCTATATATATATATATCTTAACAAAAAAGCCCATACGGATGCCTCTGCTTGGATTTCATTTTTCAGAAAAATTCAACCAAATGCAAATATATTCTTCTAGTACTGCACATTATCATTCCATGCCTTAAGGCCAGTAGTAGGGTAAACTACGCTTAAAATCATGTTTTTGAGTTTTTTGTGTGTTTATATTAATTATAAAAATTATCTGACGTTGGATTTAATATATATATATATATATATATATATATTTTTTTTTTTTGAATTTGCACTGCAAAATGTGTCTTTTGATGAGTTTTCAACCGACAACGCGCCCCAGTCAGGCTGACGACTAAGCCACGCCTCTGTTGCTAAGGGCCGTTGCCATGAAGGGTCGGATCATAGTTAATAAGTTATAAGCCGATTACGTGGGCGGTAATAGGTCATAAGTCTTACATCAGCTAAGCAGTGAAGAAGTCAAGTACGTTATGGGGAAGAGAAAAGTTCGTGTTAAAAATGCATTTCCAGAGGAAAGAAAGAAAATCAAACCTATTCATAAAATAATTAATAACTTCATATTGGCCTAAAGTACGGTGAATGATCTGGTATTTGAGGCAATCCACAGTAATCCTGTAGCGTTACCTGTAAAAATCTCGTATTAACACAAGTGACGGCCACTTGCTCTCGACAGATCATCTGATCACTTGGCCGATAACAAAGAAGGAATCTCCGAGGTAAAATTACTCGATTGCCGAGGAAGACCCACTGAAACGTTCAAATGCAGCTTCACCGGTTAACTGCGGTTAAACGTAATCGCCTTTGTAAGCGCTTCTTTCTACATATCCTTGACACCCGACTGGGCATCACTAGGATAGGGCCCTCTCCAGAGCTGTCAATGAAAATGACGGCACGCTTACAAGTCTAACGTGTGATCGGAAAATGTATCAAAAGCACGATTTTCTGGCATTTCAAAGCACCCAAACAAAATATTTTTTAGATGACAAGGAGCAATAGTTCCATCTGATCGTATAACCGATAACAGGTTAATTTCTCAGCAAAGCATTTGACTAATAAGCTCTGTTAGATGGACCTGGTGGTGCAACTGTTTTTCTCGGACGTATCGTTTTGCGCTGCAGTTACTATGGCGAAACTGCCACGCCTCAGCTACCAGTGCCACCGGTTCTACCGGGCCCTGATGCTTGACAGTTACAATTTATTGCAAGGCTAATATTTATAATTAAATCACAATTCAACAGAAACTTTTTGAATGATGACACTAAGGCGAGTGTAGGGGCATTTAACGCTCTTGGGAACAGGCAGTAAAAATTTATAAATAAATATTTATATATTTCCTACACGTCTATGGTTTATAAAATAAATTGTCATTTATAAATGACGAAAACTAATAAGATACAAAGTTACAAAACTGGGGAGATAATCAAACATCCCCCAAACTATATAAGTGCCATAATATAAAAATAATAAAGTATGTTAATGAGTGTAACCAGGATTAATCAAGAAAAATATGAGAAATCACAACAGCTATAGGAGCAAAAAGTTGGCGCAAATGAAAATAAAAGGCCATATGATGTGAGAGAAGCTCACACCGTGTGTTTACAGTGTCGAACAGACTGCTGATACTGGGTACAGGGTATCTGCTGCTGAACGTTAGTCTCTTGCAGGGAGGAGTCGGGAGAAGGAGAAGCGCTCGGCATTTCTGTGCCTCTGAGCAGTTTTGATGAGCAATAATACGCTGTGCCAACAAATCGCAGTCGATAACAAGTGAAGTAGAGGTTGATTCCGTCTCAGAAGAAGTGTGTGGCGGTGTGACTCGGCTTCTTTCCACCAGGAGCAGTGGATGTAAGAGCCAATCGTCATTTGCTGGATAATGAGCGCGCATTGGAGACAACCGACATCCTGGATCGCCTACGGTACTCCTCCCGGGAGGGGTCTTGGAAGGCATGGTAACATAAAGACAAAGGAAACTAAGAAGTCCGCGCAAAGGCAGTTGCATTTATATATAAGACAATTCAGTAATAAAATTTCCCAGGCCAGGTAATTCAAGTAAACGGAATAAGTAATATGAATAAAATATACACTTGTACAGAGAACATATATACCCGGCATAAACCCAACGAATAGCTTGGGTAGATATGGCACGAGCCATATTGATATTAAAAGTGCAGAAAACATCTCCTAGTCTGCCGCCAGAGAAAATCCATGCAGGCAACAGCCTCAGCTTAGCCGTGCACGTAAAAACAGGGATATCTGGTAAAACCGACTAGGCAAACGAACATACAGCTAGGTGAATAGGGGCATAACAGCTCCCACAAAATATAAACCTAGTATACCAGATACCACCTCAGGGTTCTCACTACTAGACAAACAGTTAAACACCTGGGAAATACACCCAGAACCTAGTATACCAGATACCACCTCAGGGTTCTCACTACTAGGCAAACAGTTAAACACCTGGGAAATACACCCAGAACCTAGTATACCAGATACCACCACAGGGTTCTCACTACTAGGCAAACAGTTAAAAACCTGGGAAATACACCCAGAACCTAGTATACCAGATACCACCACAGGGGTCTCACTACTAGGCAAACAGTTAAAAACCTGGGAAGTACACCCAGAACAAAGATCATAACAACTCCAAAAATACATATTACCTAGTCGACCAGAAACCCCTAATAATACTTCACCTGGTAATGCGGACACGGAGACAATCGGAAAATGGGGATATGAATAGATTATGGCATGTCAGTGACAGCCAGGAAATAGGAAATATGAAAACTGCAAAACTCCTGGCCCGATAGGAATATAAACATAAATAAAATAGATGCACACAAAAGAAAAAAATCAAGAATAACATGATGAAGTGACACCTAAACAAAATAGCTAACAACTGTTGTTGCATCACACAACAAATTATAAATCTATTGATAAGAACACATGAATAAGGGGGGAAAATGAAGACAATAAATAAATACTGGCCTGTGTGTGATCCAAGACTTGAAGTCACCCAATAAAGGGAAACAGCCAGCGCCGAAACTTGAATAACAAAAACTGGTGGCTGGGGGAAAACTGAATATTATCCAAAGAAAATAATGTCACCAAGTAACAAATAGCCATCCCCAAATCTTGAAACCACAAAAAGTGATGACTGGTAATATAACCAGTGTACAAATAACAATAAAGAAACGTAAGTGATAATACAGTGTAGCTGATAAAACTGCGGGTAAATATCTCCGCAGCTACAAAGCTGAATGACTTCTCACTGAATGCAGCTCGCTAGAATTAGTCCCCAAAACATCTTTCATAAAATATAAATGTGTGTGCCTAGATACACAGCAGCTAAGACATTCCTTTACCCTGTTATCACCTTGCCTTGGTCAACTTCTTAAGGTCAAAATGTGCAGACACAAGACCCAAACAAAACGTTGATGTATTACCAAAAAGTTAATACCACCACTAAAACAAACCATTTGCTACATAAATACAATTAATTATCTTAATTGCAGTTTTAAACACTATTAATTTTGAATTATATACCGAATAGAATATATAACATATATATATATAACAAGCGTAAGTGTGGAACAAAGTGCTCAACAGTACGGAGCATTTGTACTTTATTATAATTAATAAACCTCCTGACGATCGGGCATACCTTCTGGGTATGCCCGTGAAAATCGGAGTCGGGGTTATTGCATGTCTTTTGTTTATTTATTTATTTTTAATTGTATATATATATATATATATATATATATATATATATATATATATATATATATATATATATATATATCCTTTGTGTAGACTCATCAGTTGTGCCGCATTGAAGAGAATGAATATATGAAAATGAATCAGTCTTGCCGCATATGAGAATGAAGTATGCATAATGTACTGGTATATCACCTCCATGTGTTTATGCATACGCTACAAAAAGGCATAAATATATAGTAAAAGCAAAGGCTAGTATTTTTTCATATTGTTGAACAAAGCAGCGTTACGTTAACTTAGTCTTGTGGTTGACTTGGTTTCTGTCGCAAACACTTACGTGAAGTTTTAGATCAATTGATGTGGGATTGATCGTAACAAAGTAACAAAGTAACAAATAGCCATCCCCAAAGCTTGAAACCACAAAAAGTGATGACTGGTAATATAACCAGTGTACAAATAACAATAAAGAAACGTAAGTGATAATACAGTGTAGCTGATAAAACTGCGGGTAAATATCTCCGCAGCTACAAAGCTGAATGACTTCTCACTGAATGCAGCTCGCTAGAATTAGTCCCCAAAACATCTTTCATAAAATATAAATGTGTATGCCTAGATACACAGCAGCTAAGACATTCCTTAACCCTGTTATCACCTTGCCTTGGTCAACTTCTTAAGGTCAAAATGTGCAGACACAAGACCCAAACAAAACGTTGATGTATTACCAAAAAGTTAATACCACCACTAAAACAAACCATTTGCTACATAAATACAATTAATTATCTTAATTGCAGTTTTAAACACTATTAATTTTGAATTATATACCGAATAGAATATATAACATATATATATATAACAAGCGTAAGTGTGGAACAAAGTGCTCAACAGTACGGAGCATTTGTACTTTATTATAATTAATAAACCTCCTGACGATCGGGCATACCTTCTGGGTATGCCCGTGAAAATCGGAGTCGGGGTTATTGCATGTCTTTTGTTTATTTATTTATTTTTAATTGTATATATATATATATATATATATATATATATATATATATATATATATATATATCCTTTGTGTAGACTCATCAGTTGTGCCGCATTGAAGAGAATGAATATATGAAAATGAATCAGTCTTGCCGCATATGAGAATGAAGTATGCATAATGTACTGGTATATCACCTCCATGTGTTTATGCATACGTTACAAAAAGGCATAAATATATAGTAAAAGCAAAGGCTAGTATTTTTTCATATTGTTGAACAAAGCAGCGTTACGTTAACTTAGTCTTGTGGTCGACTTGGTTTCTGTCGCAAACACTTACGTGAAGTTTTAGATCAATTGATGTGGGATTGATCGTGTGAGTGAAAGGTTTACTTGAGCATAAGTGAGCGATTGTTCAGTGAGAGCATCCATCGGTTAGAGAAGCAGTCACTTAAGAATAAGCACTGTGACAGATCATCCCTGGTGATAAGATACTTATTATGATGGCATGGAAAAAGGTCCTTGTCATTTTACTGGTAATAACTCCGTGCTCTGCAATATTGTTCTTGTTGTATTGGAGGGGTAAGTATATTTCTTTAACCCTTTGTAACTCTTTGGTTAAAATAATACAAGCATTGATTATGTCTAGTTTAAAACAACTATTGATGAAATTGGGAGAAGTATTATAAGATATGTTTCAAACAATCGATGGTTAATGGAAAGTGCATGGAATTTGAGATGAAAAAAATATTATCTTAAGAAAGTTAGAATATGTCTGAAAAATTCAAACTTAAATCTTCAAGAATACTGAATTACGTAGATGTGTTTTGGACTACTATCTCGCCAACATGTTCTACTTTGAATAGAATATGTTGGCGAGATAGCAATCCAAAAGACAGCTGACTTATTTAAGCGGATGGTAATCAAAAGGATTTATGTATTAAATAGACATTCATATAAAATCAAATTGACTCAACTTTTATCACATAATTGTGCAATTTTTTAGGCAGCCAACACCTAGCCCAGGTTCTCCCTTTTCAACCTGTTCAAGTTCACCACAGAGAAGAAGCAAATCAAGATGAATTCAAAGGCAAAAATATCAACATTGCTAATGGAACACAGAAATACAATCGAGAGAATGGTGCCATAGATGATACAATCTGGCAGGTATTTCTCCGTACATTTCTCTACTTATTTCTCAATATTTTCACTAGTTAGATCAAACATTCCTATTCACTGTGTATCAGTACATAAAAAATATGAGGGTTGCCGCCATTCTATTATTTTGCTTTGCACGTGCCACAGTAATTATGCACACAGACAACTAAAGATTTTGAAGCAAAAGTAAATATTATCTCAAAACTAAAATGCCATATCCAATTACATTATCCTATATGCATTTTAACTATAACATGTAAAACCCTATCAAATTGCACAGATTTGTACTGCACCACTGGAACCTCTGCCACCACACTGGCGTGCGGTGATCTTTGTTGACCTCTTTTTTACCCATAAACATGTTTCTTTGTTGAGGTAATTTTTTAAGATTTTCTTTCAGTCATTCAGTTGGAACAAGGTGCCAGAAGAATGGGTGTCAGTCATCAATAGAAGAAAGCGTATGTTACAAGACAGATGCCACAACAGTAAAAATGTTTCAACCTCCCATGTGGGTATAGGACAGCGTATTCTTGTGGAAGACCAACACAAACTCATTCTCTGCACCCTGCATAAAGCTGCAAGTCGTAGCTGGGGAATGGTGTATTGGATTCTCTCTGGACAGGTTGATCCCTCATCAGATTCAATAACCAAGAAAAAATCTGGCAATTACACGCAGTTACTCTCTTTCAACAACAATGGCATAAGGGCACGCTTAAGAAATTACCTTAAGGTAATGGTTGTACGTCATCCATTAGAGCGAATTGTATCAGCTTACAAAGAACAAGTGCGGGAACGTCAAATAGGTCCTAGAGTGAAAGCTTATATAAACCGCAATTACAATGGGAACATTACAAAAAGCAGAAATATTTTATTTTCAGATTTTCTTCAGTATATAGTCGATAAAGGGCCAATCAACAACCACTGGAGTTTAACAGACACCTGTAAACCCTGCTATGTTGAATACGACATCATTGTTCATCACGAAACTCTACTAACTGATGCAGAAAACCTGTTTCAACTTCTTGATGCTGAAAACTTGATAAGTCAATTCCCGCAATCCCATCGCAAGGTTGAAATTCCTAGCAACCAGACGCTAATACAAAAATACTTCAGAGGGATTGACCGAAGATTGGCAAGGCAAGTCTGGGATATTTACAAGGAAGACGCAAGTTATTTTGGATATAAACTAGATCTTTAAATATCAAGTGCTATACTACACAGACAGTTGTCATGTCCATTTAAGCCAAAAATAATCCAGATATACTTTACAACACAGATCATTGTCAAATGTTGGAACTTAATTAATTTGCCTTTTTCATATTTGTTTTCTTTTTTAGCCATTGAGTTAGTTCCTCTATAAAGACCCGCACTCTGCAAAATCTATGGAAATTTTATTTTTACTTAAAAGTTTATTTTCCTCTTTGAATTTTGTAAGTATACTGGAGTAATTTGTCAGTACACTCAGTAGAATCATCAATATATACTTCAGCCATATCAAAACTTTCACATTGTTCTTATGGCAGATTCCTTTGTTACTATCAAAAACGCATGATAACAAAAAGGGGACCTTGGCCATTTTTGAATTTTACCTGCATCTAAAAGTAATGATTACTCTTCAAGAGTTTTGAGGAAAACACCAACATTGCTTACCAGTTATTTCTGTACAGGAAATGAGAAATGGCATAAGCGTATCTGGCTATATATATATATATCTTAACAAAAAAGCCCATACGGATGCCTCTGCTTGGATTTCATTTTTCAGAAAAATTCAACCAAATGCAAATATATTCTTCTAGTACTGCACATTATCATTCCATGCCTTAAGGCCAGTAGTAGGGTAAACTACGCTTAAAATCATGTTTTTGAGTTTTTTGTGTGTTTATATTAATTATAAAAATTATCTGACGTTGGATTTAATATATATATATATATATTTTTTTTTTTCTTTTTGAATTTGCACCGCAAAATGTGTCTTTTGATGAGTTTTTCAACCGACAACACGCCCCAGTCAGGCTGACGACTAAGCCACGCCTCTGTTGCTAAGGGCCGTTGCCATGAAGGGTCGGAGCATAGTTAATAAGTTATAAGCTGATTACGTGGGCGGTAATAGGTCATAAGTCTTACATCAGCTAAGCAGTGAAGAAGTCAAGTACGTTATGGGGAAGAGAAAAATTCGTGTTAAAAATGCATTTCCAGAGGAAAGAAAGAAAATCAAACCTATTCATAAAATAATTAATAACTTCATATTGGCCTAAAGTACGGTGAATGATCTGGTATTAGAGGCAATCCACAGTAATCCTGCAGCGTTACCTGTAAAAAACTCGTATTAACACAAGTGACGGCCACTTGCTCTCAACAGACAGTTTCATCTGATCACTTGGCCGATAACAAAGAAGGAATCTCCGAGGTAAAATTACTCAATTGCCAAGGAAGACCCACTTAAACGTTCAAATGCATCTTCACCCCTCTTAACTGCGGTTAAACGTAATCGCCTTTGTAAGCGCTTCTTTTTACATATCCTTGACACCCTACTGGGCATCACTAGGATAGGGCCCTCTCCAGAGCTGTCAATGAAGATGGCGGCACGCTTACAAGTCTAACGCTTGATTGGAAAATGTATCAAAAGCACGATTTTCTGGCATTTCAAAGCACCCAAACAAAATATTTTTTAGTAACAAGGAGCAATAGTTCCATCTGATCGTATAACCAATAACAGGTTAATTTCTCAGCAAAGCATTTGACTAATAAGCTCTGTTAACCAACCTGTGAACGTTTTTGGCTGTTTTAACAGCTTACCAGATTGACGAGATAAGTGAATCGGTTTCAGGTATATCTCCCTATCTAAGCAACAGATCGTTACGAAAATCCCAGTAATTGTTGTTGAAAATGTGGATTACTGTCTGATACCAGGGGTGTTGGTGGAAATTGTTTGTTTGAAAGTTATTGTCTTTTGAAGTGAATAACCCATCAAAATATGGGGTAATTTAACGTAAAAGATGATAAAATCAAAAGTAAATAGTTTAAGACGATTCCCTGGTACCCCACTGAAGTGCTTTCAACCAGCTTTATGAGGTCGTTTGAATCACTTGAATAGCTGTCTTGGTTATAGAGAAAATCCCAATGCCAATAACGGCATTTTCTTCTCAAATTGGCACTATAGCGTCATCCGTTGGACACTGCACTTAATCTCTGTCTTTAATTGGCCTTTTGGGAAGTATGTTTTAATTTTTTGTGAAAAGTTATAAGCCCAGGGCATTATTTCTATGCCTTTGGTCGTTTTACTACTAGTGGCCCATTTATCAGCATATAAATTATCTTATGCAAATACCGATTTTAAAAAAGAATTCTCAAATACAATAAGTGTAGTTACATAATGAAGGTATTAAAGTCCTTCCCATCATACACCTTCTCCTACCGTTGTACTTTTTAAAAATATTTTAAACACTGTATATTCCATAGTGCATTGCGAACCCCAGACTTTTTGTTCCCTTTTTTGGGGACTAGACAAAAGCAAAGTTGGCTATTTTGGTTTTGAAGAGTGGGATGACCATGCCCGACTGGCTTCCACATCTGACCACGTATTGTATTCAAAGTTGACATAGTGAATGCTTGCATTCATGTGACCTGTCACGTGACCAGTCCATTGTTTCACTGTTGAAGATTGGCCATACCAATTGCAAAGCCGGATTATTGCATTATTATTCAGTTAGTGAATTAAAAGACCTGCTTTTCCTCTGTGAAGGCACAGTAATTGTTCCATCTTTTATTATTATTATTATTATTTTTTTTTTTTTGGGGGGGGGGGGCGGGGGGGTCCCCAAGATGATTGTCCTGACTCAACTCTGGTGGTTTCACTAAGTAGAGACAACGTATAAAAAGTCCAACACATGCTGACTTCTGTTGCCACATCTGGATTCTGCACTCTGGGTGGGTGGGAAAAAAACTGAGAAAAATAAACATTTTAGGTTTTTGTTATGAAGTTCCCTAGGCAAATTAAAATATAATATAGGAATGTGATTGGAAGGGAAACAGTATAATATTAAAGTGAGAATGGTAAAGTTTATTTCACTGTATATAGTGCCTCTGGCCTTTTTACAATAATTTGATAATCATTCATTTCTATAATTGTGCATTATATTATACATCTCCCTTGTCCATTTCAAATAATGAAAAATGTTCATTCACATGGAAAGTATTTTTTAAGTCTAATAACAATACACCTGAGCAGTCATACCTGATAAAGTACTTAAGAAAAGCTGCCTTATATATTTTGATGAGGTCAAAATTTCTTTGACTACTTCCAAGGCATCAGTAGTATTCTTTTCATTATCGCCCACTGCAATCTCTAGGAAACTGCTGGACAATACTGGACAACAAAGGTTGGGGCACTGACCAACTGGATTTATTTAGTATGTGGAAATGTTGAGTCAGTGGAGAAGCAATGGAGTTGACCGACCCCATGTAAATAGGGAATCAAGGGTTTTTGTTCTGGAATCGATTACAAACTCATACTAGTTTCCCTTAAAGGGATAATAACTCTTCGTTTTGGCCAAAAAATGAATTTTCCCGGAGAAAACAACAAATTTCCCATACTTACCAGTGGTTAATGAATTCATTTTTACATTCGAAGTTAGTCCCTGGTTTTTTTTCTAAAGAGTTTGGTTTTTTGTTAAAATATCTTAAGAGATTATAACAGAGTACAGCCATCAATGGAGGTCACGTGATCTGAAGAAAAGCTCAGATATCAGAATAATAGCTATAACTGCCGTTTTTGTGGTAAAACAGAATATATTATATTTCTATGAGTTGTTCACAATGTTTTTATTGTGAAATATAGATATCGTACGAAGAGTTATTATCCCTTTAAGATGCTACACAGATAATATAATAGCACCCCCATGTTAACAGGGATATCATTACAGTAACTGGTTAATTATTAACTTATCTTTTGGGCCAAAAACTGAAAACTGCTGAATCTGATAGATTTGATCTAATGGTACAGCTTGCCTGATGTAATATAAGAATGAAGTATACATGATGTACTGGTATTTCACCTCCATTTGTAAATGTATACACTTCAAAAAGAATCAATATGAAGTAAATGTAAAGGTTAGTGTTTTTTTTTTTTTCATACTGCATTCTCGGAGATAAAATGTAACCCTTAACTTGAGAAGCAGCCACTTAAGAATAAGCACTGTGACAGATCATCCCTGGTGATATTAGATACTAATTATGATGGCATGGACAAAGGTCCTTGTTGTTTTACTGGTAATAACTCAGTGCTCTGCAATATTGTTCTTTTTGTATTGGATGGGTAAGTATATTGTTTGAAATTTTTGTAACTTGTTGCTTACAATAACACAAATATTGATTATATCTAGTTTAAAACAAGTATTATTGGAATTGGAAGAAGTATTATAAGACCTGTTTTAAACGATCTAAGGTAAATAGAAAGTGCAGGGAATTTTTGGTAAAAAATATTATTTTAAGAAAATTGGAATATGTATGAAACAAAATCCAACTGAAAGCTTCATTTAAACTGAATTACATAGGTGTGTTTTGGGTTACTATCTTGCCAACTTATTCCAAATAAGTGGATGGTAATCATAAGGATTTATGTATTCAATTGACATTCATATAAAATCAAATTGACTCAGCTTTCATCACATAATTGTGCAATGTTTTTAGGCAGCCAACGCCTAGCCCAGATTCACCCTTTTCAACCTGCTGAAATTCACCTAAGCAAAGAAGCAAATCAAGATGAATTTAAAGACAAATATATCAACATCTCTAATGGAACACAGAAATACAATCAAGAGAATGATGTCATAGATAATACAATCTGGCAGGTATTTCTCTGTACATCTCTCAATATTTTATCAAAAATTTCACCAGTTTCTCCATGTGTAAATGTATACACTTCAAAAAGAATCAATATGAAGTAAATGTAAAGGTTAGTGTTTTTTTTTTTCATACTGCATTCTCGGAGATAAATACAATCAAGAGAATGATGTCATAGATGATACAATCTGGCAGGTATTTCTCTGTACATCTCTCAATATTTTTATCAACACCAGTTTGATCAAACATTCCTATTCACTGTGTATCAGTATATAAAAAATATCAGAGTTGCTTCCATTTTATTTTTTTGCTTTGCATGTGATTTGATGATAAATAGTTTTAAAGGCAAACTATTCGACTTGCATCTCAGTGCTACAGAAATTACACACAGATAGCTACAGATTTAAAGCAAAAGTAAATATTATCTCAAAACTACAATTCCATACCAAATTTCATTATCCCATATCTATTTAAACCCCATCAAACTACACAGATTTGAGCTGTGCCATTAGATACTCTGCTTCCACGCTTGTGTGTGATCTTTGTTGGCCACCTCTTATACATTCACCACATTTCTCAGTTGATGTGACTTTTTAAAATATTCTTTCAGTCATTCAGTTGGAACAAAGTGCCAGAAGATTGGGTGTCAGTCATCAAAAGAAGAAAAAGTTTGTTACAAGACAGATGCCACAACAGGAGAAATGTTTCATACTCCCATAAGTTTAGTGCAAAATGGATTCTTGTCGATGACAAACACAAACTCATTTTGTGTTTCATGTATAAAGCCGCAAGTCGTAACTGGAAAATAGTATATAACATGCTAACTGGGCATTTTTCTTCATCAAATCTAACATCCAACAAGAACAAGAAGCAAACCTTTACCCCGTTAGTCACATTCAACAATAGCGAAAGAAGAATGCGCATTAAAAACTATCTTAAGGTTTTAGTTGTGCGTCACCCAATAGAACGAATTGTGTCAGTTTTCAAGGAGCAAGTGCCACGCCAGCTAGGTCCTCTAGTGAAAGCTTATATCAACCAGCAGTACAACAGGAACATTTCAAAAAACAAAGACATAACATTTCAGGATTTACTTTGGTATATAGTGGATAATGGACCAGACAATATTCACTGGAATTTAGTTTATGACTTTTGTAGACCCTGTTATATTGAGTATGACATCATTGTTCATCACGAAACTCTGCAAACTGATGCAGCAAACCTGTTTCATCTGATTGATGCTGAAAACTTGATAAGCCAATTCCCGCAATCCCATCGGGCGGATATTCCTTTTAGACAGAAGCTAATACACAAGTACTACAGCAGGATTGACCAAAGATTGGCCAGGCAAGTCTGGGATATTTACAAGGAAGATGCAAGTTATTTTGGATATAAACTAGATCTTTAAATATAGTGCATAGTGCATATAGTGCATAGTGCACAGCTGCCAGTTTGATATAAACCTAAAAACAGCCTAGGTTATTGTCCTAACTTATCTCATTTCTAATAGACCAAGTACAACAGTGGGATTGACCAAAGATTGGTAAGGAAAACGGGCTATTTACAAGAGGCAATCTATCATGGCTATAAACTAGATCTTTAAATATCCAGTGCCATACTGCACAGACAGTTGTCATGTCCAGTTAAGCCTTAAATAATCCAGATATACTTTACAACACAGTTCATTGTGAAATGTTCTAACTTAATTAATTTGGCTTTTTCATATTTGTTATTTTTTATTTATTTATTTTATTTATTTTTTTTTTTGGGGGGGGGGGGGATTGGGTTAGTTTAGGAGGGATGAACACTTTTCATTCAAAATGCGTTCTGTTGATACTTTTTTATTTGTCACTTGCTTCATTTTGCATTTTGTACTTCTCTTCTATAAACACCGACACTACAAAATCTCTGGAAATTTTGTTGTTACTTTAAAGTTAATTTTCCTCTCTGAATTTTACAAACATATAAGACCAGTACTCCACTGTCTTTTTGTGGCTTCTGCCCGCACTTTCTCAACAAAATAATCAATATATACTAGAGCCATATGAGAACTTTCACATTGTTCTTATGGCAGAATAACTGTTTCCACCATATTTATGTTAGTATCAAAAAATGTGATAATCAAAAAGAGGAACATTTTTTAATTTTACCTGCATTTAAAGGTGATGATCAATCACAAAGAGTTTTAAGGAAAACTGCAACATTGCTTCCCAGTCACTGCTGCACGGGAAACTAGAAATGGAATAGGTGCAGCTGGCTTCAGCTACCAATCCCACACACTTGGGTGATACTCGAAAACAAATTCCATTTATCTTTACATAAAAGCCCACAAGGGTGCTCCTTCTTGAATCTGATATTTTTTCAGAAAAATTCAACCAAATACAAACACAATAAATTCTTCTAGTACTGCACATTATTATTCCATGCCTTAGGTGATCATTAAACAACATGCAAAACATCTTAATATGCAAAAGTTGATCTTAGAAAAGAATTCTCAAACACAATGAATGTAGCTATACAATGGAAGTATTAAAGTGCTTCCCATCATACACACCCCAACCTACTGTAGCACTTTTTAAAAAGCAATTTCGGACACTTTTATACTCCATAGGACTTGTGAACCCAAGAAGACTTTGGGACCACACCCAGACCCTATCGTACTAACTGTGGATTGATCTATCTTCGAGGGGATTCTCGCTAAATTGCAATCAACTTAAGTGGCTTAGAAGTCTGCCATGCCTACTAAAGCTGCTAGGGGGTACTTACATATCCTTAAGCAGCTTCAGTAGCTGTGCCAGACATCTAAGCCACTTCAGCTTAAAGCAACTTTGTGAGAAACCCTTCGGAGATGGACTGTTCCTTTTAGATCAATCTAGGTACCCGAACCCAGTTTTTGTTTCCTTTTATGGGACTGGACAAAAGCAGAGTTCACTGTTTTGATTTGGAAGAGCGGGATGACCATGCCCAACTGGCTTCCACATCTGACCATGTATTGTATTCATAGCTGAGACAGTGACCTGATACATGACCAGTTATTGTCGCTAACACCCATTTCGCTTTTGAAGATTAGCCATACAAATTGTGAAGACAGATCAGTTAGTGAAGTAAAAGGTTTGTTTTTTTTTCTCTGTGTAGGCACAGTAATTGTTCCATCAGTTTTTTTTTTTTTTTTACTTTGGAATGTGGTCCCCAAGACAATTGCGCACACTCAACTCTGGTGGTTTCACAAAGTAGAGACAACATATAAACAGTCCAACACGTGCTGGCTTCTGTGGCTACCTCTGGATTCAGCACTCTGAATGGGTGGAAAAAAAATGATAAAAACAAACACTTCGTTTTTGTAATGAAGTGCCCTAGGCAAATTAAAATATAATTTAAGATTGGAAGGGTAATAGAATAAGAGTGAGAATGTTAAATTAAGGCAGCAAGGCTTCCAACAGGAAAGAAAAAAGTCCAATTTGCTCATCCTGAGATTCTAAACATGCTGATGGATTGAATTTGACATACTGCACTTTTTATTTACTTCCATTTTATATCTTTTATTTACACTTAATTAGAAAATTTTAACAGATTTAACATTTTATTATATGAAATCAACTAACATAATTGCTAAGATGCAGATAATGTTAAAAAATCACTTTTACAAATCTTATTAGTCCAATTTTTTGAAGGGCGAATGTATGCATTAAAAAAAGTAAGAATATAAAAACAGCGTAATTTATGGAAAAATGGTCAGGTTATTTTCAAACTCAATCTGTATTTCATAAATATTCATCAGTTCTATAAGTTTAAAGACAAAAGGTAAAACAGTTTTCAGTTTATTTGTATAACTGTGGAGAAAAATATGTTAAAAAAGAAAAAAAAAGCATCACTGTTATTTAAAAGTTCCAATCAGGTCCTGAATATACATCAGTTCAGAAAGTTTTGGGACAAAAAGTAAGATAATTTCATTTCATTTGTATAGCAATGGATAAAATGTGATGCAAAAAAGCCAACAAAAAAATAGCAGAACTTTCGAAAAAAATTGGTCCGATAAAGCTGATTTTCAAACTTGACCCATATTTTATGAATGTTCATCAGTTCTGTAAGTTTGAAAACAAAAGGTCAAATGGTTTTCCACTTATCATTATAACACTGAAAGTACACATCCATGGCGACTATGACATGTGCAGTTGATTGCTATATGCAAAGACACATATGTGTACATATTAAAAAAATCATGAAGTCCAAAACTAGATCTTTCTAGACTGGTTGACTCACCTCCACTGCCTTTTTCACTTGACTCATGACATCCCTGCAGTCTCCAAAATGTTTGACCATTTCATCATCGCGAAGCAATATGACTAACAATAGTGATGCAGAAGCAGGATAATGGTCTTCAACATCATCATCTGGTCGAAGAATATATAATTATCATCATAATTGTCAAACTATCAGTAAAGTGTGTGCATTTGTGTGTAAGAGAGAGAGAGAGAGAGAGAGTTGTGTGGTAGCTTCTTTTCAGCTGCTGTCAAAGTG
Organism: Lingula anatina; assembly: GCF_051362555.1. Taxonomy (NCBI): domain Eukaryota; kingdom Metazoa; phylum Brachiopoda; class Lingulata; order Lingulida; family Lingulidae; genus Lingula; species Lingula anatina. The sequence goes on along the minus strand of NC_141771.1, from coordinate 12,684,670 downwards.
TTAATAAAATTATGGTAACCATTCTAAATAATTCATCAAATGTTCATTCACATGAAAAATTATTTTTCTATAATACTAACAATACATCAGAAAAGTCATACCTGTTAAAATACTCAGAATTTCCCCTAGGAAAAGCTTCCTTATATCTTTTGATGAGGTCAAAGTTTCCTTGACCACTTTCAAGGCGTCAGTAGTATCCTTTTCTTTATCGCCCACTGCCCACTCTAGCAAACTGCCCATCAGCTGGACAATACTGGACAACAAAGGTTTAGGTACTGACCAACTGGACTTAATAGTGTGTGGTAATGTTGAGACAGTGGAAAAGCAATGAAGAAGACCAACTGCCGTGTTAATAGGGAATCGATGGTATTTGTTCTGGAATCAATTAAAAATACTCCAAACTCATGAAAGTTTCCCCTAACATGGAGCAAAGATAATATAATAAAACAACCATTCTTACTATCATATTATTACTGGTTAATTAATTAATTTTTTGTTCCCAAATTTGAAAACTGCTGAACCTGATAAACTTTAGATTATTAAGTTTTCATAACATACATGCAGTTCTGCAGAGCCTCAGGGGTAACAGTTCTTATATCTTGACTTACACAACTCTAATCAAATTTCCAGAAAATAAATTAATAGAATTAATCTAAATCATGCCTGTAAAAGGCACTTACCAAAATGGTAAACAAAGAAGTTGACATCAATTTTCCCACTTGGTCTTCCTCTGGAAACTGTCTGAAAACTCTGCAAACGTTCTAAAATTGAAATGATTTATTTGTCATTTAGAAATAAGGCCAAGAGTTATCTTTCTTTTCTGATCAGAACATGAATTATGGTTTTGATTGCATTCCATTTATTTTTCCTATTTAATGTCACATGATTGGGACTTTTAAAATATCTATGTATATAATATATAAGAAAAACAATTGTGGCAATATGAAGTCAATCCCTCCCCCCCCCCAAAAAAAAAAAAAAGACTTCAGCTCAACCTTTTCCCATAATTATTTTTATGTTATCAACTATCCAATAGTTGATTTTCAAAATGCATATTTAATTTAATTTACATTTAATTAGGAAATATTCAGTTTTATTACATATACCACATTAAATCAATTCTCACGTCGGTATGTATTTCAATATGCTGTTACAGTTGTACTTCCACTTACATGCACAGTTTTTACTTTTTAGTTATAATTTTACATGAATTGTTATTATTGTATTATCACAGTTATAAAATTCACCCATTCACCCAGTCACTCTCTTCAAATTATGCATATACCAGTGAAAATGCATACCTGTGCGATGGCAAGCCCAACAGGTGATCTGTCTGTAAAACTATACTTTTTAAATAACTGATCAATGGGCATTTTCTGACCAGAACCAGCTTCAGCCAAACTGGATACACTTGTCCCTGGCATTGGAAAGAAAAAAAAACTTTCTGATAATCATTTTGTGTTACAAACAGTTTCAGTTAAGAATGTATCATTATAGGGTAATCATCAAAGTTTCCTTGTTGAAAACACTGAATGATATCAACTTTACTTACTCAATATAATATAATATTATCAATAATTCAAAAAACTATAACTTTATAGCTTAAGTAGCAATGATTTTCATGAAAATAACATTACATAACGCACCTGTCACCAAGATCAGCTGATGAATCTATAATAACCAGCAGAAAACCTGACATTGCATGTTAAGCTTTTTAAAAGAAAAAAAAAGGAGCGGTGTTTTTACAGGACTGATATTTTGTGATGGCCTACAAGGCTTTCTTGAATCTTCTTTCTTTCTTGGGTGTGTCTAATCTTCTGATAAGCCCAGTTAGCTTTGCCAAATTGGTTGTCATAGATTCCCCAGTTAATGTACATGAGAAGCTTTTGTAAGTTGAACTCTGAATGTGAAAGCTGATTTTGTGAAAACTGCCTCAGTTTAAAAACAAATAAATAATAAACAATAATTGAACAGAATGATATGGGACCTGCACAGTTTGAGTATGGTAATTACTCGATCTTTTCCATAGGGTAAAATTGTGAATTTTGCAGATATTGTATTTTTAATAATTTCTTAAAATTAGAACATTCTTATTGAGTGGTAGCAACAAAATCAAAAAGCAAGCTACTCTATAGTTCTGTTCTATGCAGTAAAAGTACCACAAATGCCATAAAGAAATATTATTTTTGCCCATTGAAAAGATTGAGACATTACCGTAATTTGTTTGAAGGTCATTTGAAGGTTGTGTCTATTTTACTGTGAACTGTGCAGGGGTGACGAGAATAGAGATTGGCATATTCTTTTCCAATCTGTTATCTTACATAGTTTGCCCTAGAATTAACGTGGTAAATCTAAAAAAAAAAAACATTAACAAATACGTTTATCTTTCTGAACATGTTCTCTGTGCATTACTACTATTTCTTGACAAGGATTATTTTTAATATTTGTGTGGTTGTTAGATTCACCAACTGATCAACAAGACAGCTGACTGTGATCTTACCCATTAAAACAGACAATAAAAAACTGATAAAGTTGGATGTCTCCATCACGCTGCAATTTTCATGGCGGACTTTCAAATACCTAACATGAAAAGAAAAACATATGGTCTAAGAAGAGCATTTTGTGACCCCTACACTCAGACGTATTCTGTATTCTATTAGGTTGAATGACAGTGAATGGGGGCTAGTTGTGAGTAAACAAAACCATCTAAATTATAAGCAAAATCTTACATGGAGTAAATAGGACAAAAGAATCAAAACCTACAATCTATATAAAAAAGCATACAAAAAGGCATTAAAAAGTCAGACAGCATACTCTGATATAACATAATCTCATATGAAATTCTTAAAACAGATGTGAAAGAAGAGGTGTAATTTAGCCAACAAAACCATGTGGTAATATTCAATTACAGAGAAAAGGAAATGACAAACAATATTACTTTATTCAAAATAAATTAAAGAATAAGTCTCAACACAATTATCTGCTGCCTTAAACGTGAGATTAGTTAAATTGTCAACAAATCATATTTTTTATCAACATCTCTCTCACCATATAACACTGTAAATGACTTTTTTTATCCAATCACAAAAATTAAAATTTGCTATGGGATCAAGACGTGGGTGACAAGGCTGGCATCTATGCATACAAACAATTAATTTTCTAGGCACTTTTTTACTTTTAGTTACCCATTTTTTTTAAATATCATATCATATAGAGTAAGAATTTAAAATATTTTCAGGGAGAGCTTTAAAACTGGCAACCCCTGAATCATCCTATTAAAAGCAGGCACCTGCACATTAGGACTTGGACCAGGTAGTCTTTATCCTCAGTGCTGCCACCTACACTTCTGCACCAGCCAGCCAGCCCTATATACAGCTCCCGTGATATGTCAGGAAAGTAGTAACACATCTCTGCAACCTCCTTCTGCTGGGAAGAAAGTGTCAAGAAAGTGTCATGGCCTGAAAATAAAGGTTGAAGTCAGCAAAATATTTTACGGTGAAATATGACAAAATTGTGGATTGCGCTAATGAACTGGCATTAAGATGCCCTGTTCTGAGCTTAAAGATAAAATTGATACTGTAACAGTTACGTCTAAAATACAGAAGACCAAATTACAGAGATGCAGAACAAGACTTTAAAAGATAAAACTCAATTTAAGGGCTTGATGTACAAATTTCAAATTTTGTGCAGCTTTTTAATTTAATTTACCAAGTGTCAAAATGCAATGTACTTGAAAAAACAAACAAACAAACAAACAAAACAGAAGAGTAAGCAATGCTCAGAGGTGTCTCTCTTGTTTAACAGGATTTAAGAAAGTCAAATTTAAGACTGGTATGGGTGTAACTTTACACCTACTCTCAAACTTGTATTTTCAAAGTCACCTGTGTCGACTATTAGAGGAAGCAAATGGACTTTAAAAAGCTTTTATCCAACTATTACATCTCTTTTTAATAGTAAAAAATAATAATCTGTTTTTATTTCTGGCATTACTATTTTATTTTTATGTACTTATTTGATCCAACTTAAACCTGAGATAGTAAAACAATTTTATGTGCATTTTATAGTATTTACATTGGCAATTAACTTTATTATTAGTATTATTACCTAATCACAGGTCTGAGTGTGACTTTACAGTCACTGCTAAAGTCTGTGTTAATCTTAAAGCTACCTACTCAGTAGTTCTAATAGAGCAACCTGGACAGAACTCATAAACTGTTGGTTATGCTGCTGTGTCTTGACCGCACTGGACAGCACATGTAACACTGGTATCGCACTGTCCACTTCTCCCTGCGACCACAGTGACCTCAGCTCTTCAGGAAGTCCTTGCAGCCACTGACTGACCACTTGACTGAAAGTGATCTAAATGTTGAGTTAATATGTTACGACCACTTGGATTTAATTTTATTGAAAACTTTATTTGACTGTTATTTCTTGAATGACATGTTTGTAGCTAAAAAAAGAGGGTGCCTGTGGCACATGCTGACATCTAGTGGTCTGTAGCTTTATTTTAAATTACTTTGAGTAAGGCAGATCACTTACTGATTTTTGACTTTTCTGAATTTTTAACTATTAAATGATTTTAGCCCTGTAATTTCAAATAAAAAACACTATATATATTTCTGCTTCAGCATATTTCTTCGATGTACATGTACATTCAGATTCTTACAAGTTAGAAGTTACTCACTGGTTGCTAACATCTGACTTAAAAATCACATGACTGAAAAAATCCATCAGTTGTCGCCGCTCACTGGAAAGTGGGTGGCTTGTCTTGTAAGCCACCTGGATAGCAGTAAGGAGACCATATTGTGCATCTACTGTACAAGAAAAAAATATTATTAATATATTCTTACAATTATATCTGGTCCAAACATTCTGTAAAGAACTTTCAGATGAACATATAGAAATTTCTTAATTTTCTTTATATAAGTCCGTATAGATTAAACATTTGGAAATAGTTATTTAAAGAATGACACAACCAATTAACATCCTCTAAACAGCAGGAAGTGAACTTCTGGCAAACTTGTTAAGGTGAGTAAAGTTGCCCAATTACACGACAGAACCCATCAAAACCATACTGACACTGTTGTACCACTAAAAAAAATTCAAATAAAGCATATTTACTTGATGTTCTACAGCATTCCACCAACATCTTCATGATAGCAACAGATTTTTTCCTCTGGTCTGGGTTATGTGGTGTTGGAAATGCCTGTGTCATGTAGCTAACTGCCATCTTCAATAAACTGTCTTCTGCTGTGGATATTCCCTGTAAAGGTCTGCTGTCTGGTTTGTCATGTGTTTTATAAAATGTGCAGACAGTCCCACAGAAACACAGGTTCAGATCCAGAGCGAGGGACTAAAAGAAAAAAATAAGTTCTAAATCATTCCTCCTTTTTTGAATGAAAGAAAATAAATTGAATGTACTAACTGGGCAAAGAATAATAACGATAAACATCAGCAAGTGACATAGTAATTATTACTGGCATTAAGTAAATCATTACTTTACAGTAACAAGAGAAAGGGGAGTACTGAGTAAATTTCCCTTACTTTAACATTCACCCTGTTTGCTTTTCTGTTTCTTTTGGCAGTATCACAGAAAGAAAAAGGAAAGTGAGGCTGAATGTGTTGTCTCAGGTCTTTATGGTAGAACCCATACAGCCAATCCAACTAGAAAATAAAATAATATCATATAAATAATGATATAAAATTACAATTATTGCATTCATCTGAAAGATTTGTAAACTGTTAAAAGCTCTTCTTTTTTCAGTAAATTCACACAATCATTTTTATAGTCTGCAATTCCATATTGTCCAGTTTTTCCTAAAAATATCATCAATTTAAACCAATTCTAACACTTAGCAGGATCTTTATCACTAATAAATGAAATTGTTAAAAATGACAACCATGTATTTATCCAAAATATCTTCCATTTAAGAAGCCCAAGCACTGCTATGTATTTTGAGTTCACCTAAAAAAATCTAACTACACTATCTACTTACAGACAGTGCTTGATCTTCTGCCCCAAGAGCTTCCACACAAAGCCCTAAATGTTGTAGGATTTGCAACACACAAAACATGGTGGGATGACTGTCCACTGGAAGTGGGTGACCTTATAAAACCACACAAGTAGAAAGACTGTTACAGTGGTGAGTTCTTGGGGGGGGGGGGGGGGGGGGAGGGGGGAAATTCCATGAAAAATGATGTAAGAGAACAATATAATTATGGTGTCATTTCGTTTACATCTAACATTTAAGGTGCTGTAATATTGAAAATAGATTTTCTAATGAAAAAGACTGACAGAATATTAAACAAAGAAACATGTCTCGCAAATTTACCTGCAGAATTCTCTGGTAAGACTTCTACCCAACACTGAAACAATAGGGGGACAACAGTGCCAATGAAGTTCTTCAAATAATCAGCACCTGTTGAAAGAGACTGCTGTGGCAACAATGACGACCTGCGGTTCAAAAATAAAAAATTTAAAAGTTAAAAAAATAAGAACAATCAGGAGAAGAACTGCAACTAGACAGAATAACCATATAATATTCAAAACATAATCAAGAAAAAAATGAACAGACAACCAGTACACAAATAGGAATTTAAAAATTGTTTACTAAAAAAAGGAACTTGTGCAAGAGATTGGTTCTCATAGTAAAATTGAACTGTCAGAACTAACGGGAACTTCTTGCCGAAATATAAAAATTATATCAGTATCATTATAAGAAAATTTATCGAATAAATGGACAACAATGTATAAGTTAGACTGAAGTTGCTAGGGTAAGTTTGTAAGAATTAAGACTGCTTCATTCATCTGTTTTTGAGTGGTTTTCTTTAACAGTACTAGCAAATACTTTTGCTTCAACACATCCTTATATGTTACCTGAATGTAAAATCACTGTTTATCAATCCCACAGAAGAGCAGGGCTGGTAACATGTTATCCCATCATCCTTCCACCCGACATGACAGACCTCACTTGTTTCAAACATTCCAGTCCTCTTGGGGAAACTTTCCAGATAAACAGACAGGAACCTGTTTAGTCTCTCCAAGACTTTCCCCCTCCATTTCAGCGCCCCCATCTTTCCACTGGGGTTTATAGTCAAAGAGAAAGCTCCCGATTTACTCCCTTGGGACTGGCACTGCGATATCTGATCAATGAAATTGGGCAGTAACTGAGATGTCCCTGTGATGATCAACTTGGGGTGGAATTCAAGACAAACGTCAAGGACAGACAAGGCATCCAATCGGATGTCCTCTACTATGTGTGTCATGGCACAGCTAAGATGGCTGCTGAGAATGCCAAAGAAAGGCACCAATTCTCCCGTGTCAGTATTTGAGAGCACCACCTTCAGTAACTTAATCACGGCTTGCCTCACCACAGAATCCTTATCCATAAAGAGCGGAGTCACTTTTTCCAACATGGCTGCCAGGTGCTGTGAAATGAGAGCAGGGTGTGTAGCGACAAGTTCCCGAAGGCCTGCAACGGCACCGTGTCTGGAACCTGCATTGTAGTGCTGCAACTGACTCAACAGGTCCTGAAATGCATCATTCAAGCTCCTACAGCAACTTACCGAAAATATTTTGTAATATGTACTGATTGCATTATTAGGAGTGATTCATGTGTTACTGGTGTAAGGTAGGGCTATCTCAGAAGTAAAATGTGTCTAAATGTTTAGCTGTGTCTATAATCATGTGTTTTGTCGTGAATACATGTCTGAATATGTTAAGCTTTGGCAATATGTCTAAATACTTTTACTTTTGGCACCATGCCTACATGTAATTTGTACATAACTGTGTTTATCTGTGACAATATGTGTCTGTATACATTGTTGTGAAAAAGTGCCTATATATGTTAATCTGTGACAACGCATACAACCTACCTCAATCTTCAGCTTCCTCTTAGTTGTAGGCTCAGTAGAGCTGGCCTGAGTCAACTGCTCCTTGATCTGAATGGAGTGGGTCTTGAAGCTGGTGTTGGTTGAACTCTCCCGGGGTAACTTACGGCCCACTTTCAGTTTCACTTTCTGGAAATCTTGGTTCTTCTTCTTCTTTGCCATGTTTGCAGATCGAATCTTAGGAATTAATAGTATAAAACTATAAATATCCATCAAAATTAATAATGGAATGTGATCCACACATTAAATGCACACATGGACATACTGTACAGAGTTGTAGTGCCAGGGGCAGGTAGAACCGGCCGGGTAGCTTAGTAGGTAAGAGCACTCGCCCTGTAAGCGAGGGGTCCCGGGTTCGATTCCTGGTCTGGCTGGTGATTTTTCTGCACTCACCCCAAATCGCTACAATGGTGTTGCGAGATAGGGCTTGCGTCTTTCGGCATTTGGGGGGGAGGAGTGTAGTGCCAGGGGCAGGTAGAACCGGTCGGGTAGCTTAGTAGGTAAGAGCACTCGCCCTGTAAGCGAGGGGTCCCGGGTTCGATTCCTGGTCTGGCTGGTGATTTTTCTGCACTCACCCCAAATCGCTACAATGGTGTTGCGAGATAGGGCTTGCGTCTTTCGGCATTTGGGGGGGAGGAGTGTAGTGCCAGGGGCAGGTAGAACCGGTCGGGTAGCTTAGTAGGTAAGAGCACTCGCCCTGTAAGCGAGGGGTCCCGGGTTCGATTCCTGGTCTGGTCGGTGGTTTTTCTGCACTCACCCCAAATCGCTACAGAGTCAAATGTACACAGCAAAATGCTTCATGGACAAAAGTTTTAAGGGGTATGTCGTATAAACTAGTAATCCCATAACCAATTCAATTATTATTCTAGAAGACAAATCAGTCAAAATGTGTGTGTACTGGGGTGTAACATTAGCAGGTAGCCCCGTACTCGGGTTAACCGTCTCCCAGCTTTGTAAACTGCAATATTTCTTTGTAGTGCATCATTCTTTATCTTCGTTTACATAAAAACCCAGGATCACATAAAATGATAAAAGATATATTTTTACGGTTGTAGAACGCATTTAATACTTTATACAAACCTCAAATAACAATTTTAAAGCTCAACGCGTTTTACGTTCCACCAAAAACCGGAAGTTGCACATGGGGGACTGTCACAAAGAAAGATGCATTCGGAATGATATGGATATGTTCGCATTATTTAAGGCAAGCTCTTTTATTTATATTTTAATAAGACTTACTTATTTTGAAAATTTAATTAATGTCAACATATCCAAATTATATTAAACTCTTTTAAACACAATAAAAGCAATTGATGTTTTTACTGTTTAAGACGATCTTGGTTTTAGTAAATTTCACTATGTCGGCTTCCAGTGAGTATGTCCGGTGTCACGTGTACAGTCCGTTCTGCGTGAACCATCCGTCCTGACCGATTGTACACGCAGCAGTCGCGTGTATGAACCGTTCCGTGAATGATCCGTTGTTATTCACCTACACTGTTATACTTGGCTAGTGCATTGATTTGGCCTGTTCGTTTCCTACCTCATTTATATATTTACTATAATGGGGGTATTTCTAGGTAAAATTCATGTGTTGATACAGAGTTTGTAATTGATAATTTTGATAGAAAATTAATTCGTCGCATTGCATGGATGAACCTACCGTGGACAGGCCGTCGTTATTCAGTTGTTGGCCTACTACATGTTTTAATGTGTTGATTTTTACTAGGATAGTGTGATATATAGCCACCTGAAGGAAATTGCAGTAGAAGTACATTGTAAACAATAAATACTTGCTATACATCTTACATGAACAACTATAAGATATGAATATTTCTAAAGATTATGTTTGAATTTGCAGTTTGTTCTTAACGGTGTATATTTATTATACTTAAAATAATGTTTATTAAAGTAATGTACTTAATATTGTATGTGACAAAGTCTGGGATCATGATATCCTGCTCGTTCATCATGGGGTGCGTTTGCCCTTGTAGACCATTAGATTGAGGAAATTGAAACTGAATATCTGAATGTTAGTACCAGGCACATCAACAGGGACATGTGCATGTACGTGTCCTGCTTTGGAATTTTACTGTGACTGGGAGGTGGGCTGGTCCTGCGAGTTGATGATTCCAATTTTTGGCGTCAATATGTTTAGACTCGCATCAAGGAAGATTTTTTGTTTTATATTTGTAATCAATAGTCAAGATCCATCCTGTGTATCCTTGGAGTTGTGGTCCCTGGCCATTGTTGCACGGAGAATTGCTTTTGTTTTGATTATTATTTTATATGAAGTATATTATAGGTAAGTGAATTTTTATAAATATTACTTTACATTTTATCTATAATAAAAGGAACAACAACACTAGGACTGACACTATGATCCTTGGGGTGGTGCTCTCCTTGGCAGGTGGATGCATACTTTTTTTCACAAAAATTGTCACATTATTTTTTTTTAATAACCATGCATGAAAGCAGATTTCTGCCTTTTCATTTTCATTTGTGTATAGATCTAGGCATGTTTGTTATCTTTTATTATCTGGACAATTTTGGTCACAACTTTAGATGAATATTTGTAATTTTTTGTTAGGTGATTGGGTTCGCTAAGGAAGAAGCAGCGCTTAATAATGGTCAGACTCAGATATATGCCTTCACAGTAATTGCTGTAATAACTTGAACATCACGAACAAATAATTTGTCCTCCCCCCCCCCCATCTTTTTCCATAATTAATTTCATAAAATTAGTTTTGTTTTCTTTTTCCATAAAGGATGAGGTGCTGATAAGAGGGTAAAAGTGCCCACCTTTGTACATGAAAAATAAATTGTGAATCTGATTTTTTTTTTTTTTTTGATTTTGAAATATCAAAAATTAATGCAAAATATGGATGAGAAGTGGAGTCTAAATACAGTTAGTATAATCTATTTCTATTCTCATTTCTAAGGATTAGTAAAGGTAAAATGTTTTTCAGATATCCAAATTTATAGTAATGATTTTAACAGCAGGCATACATTGTGGTGGCCCCTACTTTATATAGAGACTCATGCTATAGAGACCTTTTGCATAGGGTGGGCTTGACCCACCCCACTCCTAATGGGGATTAAAGTATATATTCTACAACTAAATTTTTTGTGTAAATACCCCCTTTTACATCTATTTAGCATGAAAAGTAAAAGAAAGGCTCTATCACACACACCCTAGTTTTGTTACATGTACTTGTGACTTAAGCTTCAACACCAGCACTATTTGTAATAGCACTGTATTTTTTTTAGGCCAAAATGCTATGAATGGCTTCTGATGTCAAGGACATCAGTGAAAACCTATTGGCTTGGTAAATAGTGAGAGACCACTAGCACCTGATTGAATCAGAGCCAAAATACAGTCAAGGCACACATCTAGCCACCAGTACAGCCCATGGATTCAGACCTCCAGTAGCAAAAACTAGACCCATCGGTGGCTGGTACTGTCAGTGTAAAGTAGGTTTCTAGACAGTTGGAAGTTGTGCATATATCACTTGAGTCCTGAGGTATATAAGGTTTGCCAAAAGGCAGTGAGACAATTGAAAATTAAGTTGTGTAGAAGGTTGTTTAGATGCCTCATATTTACCAACATCAAGTGTTGACAGAATTAGTGAGAACGAAAGTGTTTTGGACAGCACATCCGATTGATTTTCTAATATTTCTTATACATTTTTTTATTCTCTTATTTGTATATTTTGTATAATGTAACTATTGCAGTGTGTTCTTTACAAGGTCAATATCATATATACTCATATGAAGTACTTTTTTTGATGAATTAATTTCACTGTCATACAGATTATTAGCTATAACTGCTACGATGTATACTTATATGTTTCCATTCAGTTTTTACTTTTACCTTATCATTATTTTCGGTGAATTGATACCTTATTCATTTAATGGTTATTGGAAACATTCAATATAGCTATTTAGAAAGCTTTTTCAAATGATTTTTTTTTGTTACTGTAACATCCTTTTGCTTTCAGCATTTATTATTCTTCTTTATAGAGCCTTTTACAAAATGTATATTGGTTATCAATACAATTATTTAGACCAACACATGCTGGTCTAGGAGAAAAGTTACATAAAATGAATAAATATGCTAAAACAAGTTGTCTTAGTTACAAGACTTTTATTTTATTTATTCTCACCTTACAGTAATAAGTCATGTACATTTAAAATAAGTGACAATGTAGTAGGTCCCTGGGATCCCTGCAAATGGATGATTATCAATTTTTTTCATTAAATCAATACACTTTAGTAGCATGCACTAAATCAAATGTTCTAATAAAATTTTAAGTTTTTATTTCAGTCTCAGTTTGCATCGAAAACTATTTTAAAAACTTTATCAGATTTCAGTACTATCATATAAATATATGTAAATTGCATTATGTTATGGGTTGAGAAAACTTTAAACCAGTAATACAGGTGCAATTTTCAGCTAACCTTGTACAGAAATGCAAATTGGGCATGTAAACTGGGTTTTACGAAGTGTTTTTTTTTTTCGAACATTTGACTTTAGCACAAATGGTATGTAGCCAACTTTGGCAAGTGCTGCACTGTATCCATCGATGGTATCCTTTATTTTGGCAGAATGCTATGTCGCATGCTTCATCCTCTGACTTTCTTCCACTCTTTCTAATTTTCTGTCTAACATATTCCCTAAACCACTTGCAGTGTGCGTTGTCGATACTGTTCAGTCCAGCTCCTTTAAGGATAGCTTCTGTATTCTGTAAATAAGAGTGAAAAAAGTGTAAGACAGTTAAAAATTCCTTTATACCTGAAAAAGCTTTTTCAAAGCTTGTAGTTTCTGTTAATTTAACAAGTAATTAAGTAAATAAAGCTACTATTTCGAGGGATACATTAAAAAAAAAATTTATATTCTGATAACTTGGTAAATGCTACAAGACAAGCTACCAAATGTACAGACTAAATAGGTAATAGAAAAATCAAACTAGTCATCTACAATAAAATGTAAAGGAAAGGTTTGTTTAATTTTATCTCTTATGCTATACAAGAAGAGACATTTTCAATCTGTGTTTTGTGAGTGATGCCATGTCTATACATAAGAGAAGTATATTACAAAATAAGCACCTGTACTTGTACGACTAAGGTTCAAGTACAAATGCTATTAAACCACTTTGAAACATTATGAACAGCTTCATATTGTGGAGGTAACCAGAGGCAACAATTTAAAGTTTGAATGTTACCAACATTTGTGCAGATGCTCTAATAAACCTTTGAATTACATGACATACATATTGATTATTGATACATTTAATCAATTTACTCTAGGTAGCACACTGGTGAAGATCAATGCATTGAATAAACACTGACTGAAAACTTGAATGATCCCTTGAAATCCCTAACCCTAATACGGTATATTCCTTTCTGAGAGAGAAAACAAATTTCTGCTACCTTCAAAGCAATAGATACTATACCTATGAGATCCATCCCAATTAATTCCAGAGGCTCACTGACTGATATGGGATTAAGCTCTGGGCTCCAAGTCTTTATCTTACTTTGTCTTTGGCATGCATCACACGCTTCAATCTGCAGCAGAAAGATAAATTTTTCTGATGTATATCAATTGTGATCCTTCCTATTATTTTGCAAAAATAATAAAACTACAAGTACACTGAAAACTCCTAAACTACTACAAATTAGTCACTGATGCTACATGGGCACTATCTGAATAGTTTACAAACACACTGTCTTTGGAGTGAACATAATAAGAAAATGAGAGAACAGTTTCATTATCTCTGTACGTATAAATTTAAATTATTGTTATTATTTTTATCAAGAGCTTATAAAATATGTTGGTATTACCTCCAATATTTCTGTGACTGTCAGTCACCATCATCAGGGAGTAAAAATATAAGAAAACTCTTTAAAGCAAAAAGCTAATGTTTGAATTTCCATGTGTATTAAGTACAATAAGTTAATATGGCTTATTCTGATCAGAATAGTATCTGATAATACATACATATTAAGAAATGTACCTGAAGATCTTTATATAGAAGAGCTTAAAACAAAGTGTACCTGTTTTGCTCAGACATACTTACATATTCTGTTACATCCTGTGTCATCTTGTACCAGACATATCCTCTACATCCTAAATAACTCTTTGTCTGATGCCTGATTTGTCACCTTTGCCAACATAATAAAGGTCTCCTGAAGAGAAAAAAGTTACTTATATGCATTCCCGTACATCAAATACTCATGGAATTTAGAACGTATATTCATTGTTTACTACAAAATATAAAGAATCCTGCAAAGGGATAGAAGCCATTCAACCATATATCTTGGATAATAATGGTTTACCAGCCAGAGTGATATCTAGATATTGTGCCACACATGATGATGCAATGTAAGGGTGAGGTAGGAGCATATCATGAATCAGAATTGACTTAGATGGAAAATATGATTTCTTTGCCAGACATCTGGACTCATTTTAAAAACCAATCAGATATGCCAAACTACTTACCTTCATCATCTAAAACACGAGTCTGTGCTCTTTCTCTTATTTCCCTTAATTCTTTAGGGTCTTCCAAAAAGTCTCTCGGTCTCCCGTACTGTATGTACTGCTTCACTTCCCTCATAAATGTAATAAAGTCGTCATTTTTTGTAGCCATGCTGGAAAATGTATAAAGTCACAAATAAAAACATTGCTCATTATGCCTTCTGCAGAAAAAGAGGGACCATAACTTCCATCTAATTAGGTTTTAAATTTGAATGTTCACCAATAGTGTGGCTCCTAGTTGCTGGCAATATGAGGAGGAGTTTTTTCTTCCTTTTAAAAGCCATCATGCTTTAAGTGTCAGTCATCTTGATTAGGCTGGTTAAAAAGTAAGTGAAAGTTATCAGATAATAATGTTGCAATAAGACATATTAAGAACAATCAACTGTAACTGGTGATGTTATCTCCTGATATAAACTTATGCTGTACCTGAGAGTTGTCATTTCATTGTTCTCATAATGACAAAAACTGACAGGTGATTAGCTCTGAGCTTAAGCCAAATGACATTTTAACTGAGTCAAAGTGACACAAACATATGTACCTTTAATCAAATCAATTCTTCAAGATATTCAAACTGAAAACAGTCCACCTGTGATAAAAAAACTCACTTGATTTCAGACATACAGATGGTTAAGACCATATAATCAAGTTAAAAAATCTAACAGGTGACCTACTTTAATATCCTTGTTTCAGTGCTTTAGAAAAAGAATAAGCTAAATAAAATTTTAATTTTTTTAACTTAATGATTATCTTGGTAAGGACCATACATACAAGCCTGCAAGCTGAAAGGTAATTAAGAAATTACCTAATAACAAAGGTGGAGACAAACCCTTCTTCCTATTATGAGACTATTTCTGTTTGACTTTCTTTACAAGGAAACCAACAACTCTCCATACACGTACGTATATTTTGTACTTACTACATAGTTAAATTTAGAATATATCTGATTATATGATTAACTTAAAGAAGGTGTATATATATATATATATATATATATATATATATATATATATATATAAGAACGATTTAAAAATACATAATTTTCATCAGAGATTTGCCAATTTTCAATGAAATATTAGGTACATGTATGTTTGTTCTTTATTACAAGCCCAAAAAGTGAATTTTATCTACAAGGGCAAAATTCATCTTTCTTTCACGTGTTGAAATAATGATTCCAGGGCTCTGCATTTACAGCTTGTTATAATAGTTCTTCTCACATTTTAAGTCAAACAACATAGATCTTAGTTGATGAATTACTTAAGACAATTAAAGAAATAAGCATATGTTGAGTACTCCTTCCCACAGACCGATTCAGTTAACAATGGCTATGAAAAAAACCTAGGCTGTGCACTGTAGTAAGAATCAAATTAAAACATATTAGTTTAACAATCAAATGTCTGTTATAGTGTGCAACATTGTATATTAATTCAGCAACGAAATTCCAAACATTTCAGATAGAGAGGACTTGCCTAAGTAATAATAACTTAAAATCAATAATAAACATACAGAATTGTCATTCACCAAATTTAAAGGCAATTCTCAGCATCAGTGTGCAGAAAATGTTTATTTCTACTGCAACTGTGTGTATCTTTACTGTCCAGGTAATTCAAGTAATTTTGTTAATACACCGAAGAGTGAAGACACATTTCGACACATTTTTGATTTTGTCATTATGAAATATTGGTGGGCACTACTCTGAGTAGTACATGTACATTATACTTACTAGTAGTAGTAACTCTACCTGCTGTGTAAGGTTACAAATTGACATCAACAAGTAAAACATACGTTAGACTTACTTGCCAACTGGTAGATGATTTTCCCCCTTTTTTCTACTTTGTTCTTTTGAAGTAGACCAAAAAATCGCCGATATCAGCCTTCCTCAGTCCCTCCACTCTTAGTGATTTCCTCCTACATGCTGTGTTTTCCTGAAGTAAATGGCTCTTAAAAGTAAACAAACATCGTACTCCATGTTTCTTATCATCTGTTAAATACCTCTACTTATCAAATCTTATATAAATCGAGCGTAATGTTTTGATAAATCGATAGAGACGGACTGTACACGCCGAAGTCTCTCAGATTTGCCTGCGCTTTGTGCGCATGTGCAGAACGGATGGTTCACGCTCCGAGCCCTACACGCCACACCGGGAAGGAGAAAGAGTATCGGGGAAAATATAGTTTTCCTTACACACTTCGTATTCTTTTTAATACACGTGGATCAATGTACGCAGAAAAAAGCGACAGTGCTGATGGCGATAAACTAGGTAAGACTTAAGTGTAATGCTTTGCAGTCAAAGGAAGAATCGTAATAATTTTATTGATTTGCTGAGCGGCGATGCCTTGAATCTTGATATATCGGTACTCGATGGCAACCGAGAACATCTTACTGTAGACACACGCTTTGATGGACATTTATAAATTACTGGCCAAACCTACTAAGTTAGAATTTTGCACCTTAATCACGATCAGACACCAAAATACCGAGTAAAGGAAATATGTGACCCCCCCCCCCCCCCCCCCCCCCCCCCCCCCGGTTTGCCAAGGGACATTTTCTGAGTGAAAGTTGAAAGTAGTTGAAATGATTGCTTTCAGACCTTACAATAAATATAGTTTTTTGCAGAGATTAAGTTCATCTAGTTGACTATGAAGCTGACTTACAATGGAAAAGGAGCCATTGTCAAATGTCCATCGATCATGCCCTTAGAACCTTGACGTTTGTTTTAATCTGTATAATTACTTGTATAACTTAAAAATCACAAAATTGAACAATTACACATGTAAAATATACATTGATTGATGCAGACGTACATTATGATTGAGTCCTTTTATGAAAAGATTCAATGAAGTCATTCACGGAGGTTTATTTTATCATGATTCATCTACTTTCCAGAAAAAGAATAGTCAACATGGCAGCCCTGTATGAGATAGATATCAAGGACCTGGAATTTTATGAACGCTGTGGTGGAGGAACCTTTGGCTGTGTGTACAGGGCACTGTGGAAGTCACAGGATAGAGAGGTGGCAGTAAAGAGACTGCTAGTGTTGGATAAAGAGGTATAATATATATATTTGATGACTGACAAGGTCTTACTTGAGAACAAAAACTGAAAAGTTCATGTAGATACAGTGGTGGTGTTGAAAATATCACTATGTGAAGTTGATGCTGAAAATAGAGGAACAGTTGTGAAAAGTTTGACAAACAGGTGATAATCACAGAGAGATAGCACTGTGATTCTGAGGGTGCTGTAATTCTGTTGCTGTACATGTTATACTAGTATATTGAAAGAGAGAGAGGGGGAGGGAAGGGAAAGTCTTCTTATTTCCATTGCCATTGTGTTTTGCCCTATAATTTTCTCTTCAGCCTGTATGCGTACACACATCAGAAAATGTTCAATTAGTTGTTGTGTGACTTATAATCATGACAGTATATTGAAAGAGAGAGAGAGAGAGGGAGGGAAGGGGAAGTTTCAGGAATTACAATGGAGTGGATAAATATTTTAGCTTTTTTTCTTGTCTTTTCTGCAGGCTGAGATTTTGGGAGTTGTCAGTCACAGAAACATCATTCAGTTCTATGGAGCAGTCACCAAGGAGCCACATTATTCCATTGTCACTGGTAATTATATCATTGATTCTATGAAAACTTTGATGTATACTACACATCTTTGTCCTGACCATGACATATACATTCTTATCCAACTCTTAAATGATACATTCCTAGAAAATTATCAAAACAGGAAAAGAAAAAGGAACAAAAATACTATTCTAGAACCTCATTTGGTTTGTCAGCCAAAGTTCCATTCAGACATGTGTCAAGTAATTCAAACATGTTTTCTGAGTTGAATTACACTGACATTAATATATTAATATATCAGTGATTTGACTTCATTTATATTCTTTTAACAATTATACTTTTTAAAATATAATTTATATATGAAGGTTTTTTTTTCTTTTTACAGAATACGCACCACTGGGCTCACTATATGCATTCCTCCAGCAGCCGGAGAATGTGCTGGATTTCACACAAATCCTGGAATGGGCTAATGATGTTGCCCTGGGTAGGTTTCTGTTTGAGACAGGAAATACTGCATAGGGTCAAGAAAGTGTTGATCAATGCACATCTCTTAGGTACTAACTTACGGCACAACATACGTGACCTGTTGCATTTGTTGTCATAATGCCAATTGTTTACTGATTAGAATTGACAATATGAGCTGAAATGTGTATCATTCAGTTTGCCTTGGTGGTATGTTACGCCTAATACAGTACATAGTGCACATTATGTTACAATAAATACATGTCATATGAACATAATGCTGTCACACCAAAACAATGATGTCACACAATAATGTCACACCTAACAGAATCTAGTCACACCTAACATATTTTCTGTCATTCCAGGCATGAACTATTTACACACAGAGGCCCCAGTCAGAGTCATTCACAGAGATCTCAAGTCAAAAAATGGTAGGGTTTGCATTGCTTTTGCAAGGAAAAACAGCACTTTTATGATGTCTTATCTCTTTTTTTTCTTAAGCGTGCTAGTTCAAGTCAGTGGTAAATAATTGAGGTTTTGATATTTGAATGCAAGGTATTTTCTGAAGTTGTAGTAAAATATTTTTACACTTTTTACTAAAGAAACTTACCAGTATGTTGGTGCTTGCCCAGACTCTTAATCTAAGACTTCTTTATGAAGAGACTTATATAAAAAAATTAAAACATTGATTATTGCAGTTGTGATATCTGCAGACTGGGTGTGTAAGGTAAGATATTTTCTTTCTGTCCATTTATTTGTTTATTTATGAGTTCTTTGATAGTCTAAGAGCAATATTTATATCCAATAAGTAACAAAACGTTAAGCTTGAAAATATATTCCAATCAGTAGTCTGAGAATAATATTTAGTATTCCTAATAAGAGTAAGGCTAGTGAATATCTTCAAATACTTATATATCACACCATATTGATGTTTTTATATGCAGACTGATGTTTTTATCTATTTCAGATTTGTGACTTTGGTGCTAGCAGAATAATGGGCAGTACCACTAAAATGTCTCTGGCAGGTACCTTCCCATGGATGGCCCCTGAGGTAAGCATGGAATACAGATTTTTTTTTCTATTTTTCAAGTGTCCCACTTATTCTTATATTTCACTTTTTCAAGTTTAAAAGTAAAATTCTTCAATCAACAACTGGTATAGTAATTGTTTACATCCAATATTCTAATAGTAATAATAATGTGTATATTGAGCAATTTCCTCAGAATGAGGTCATCCATGTGACATTGAAATATTCTTATGAAAATAACATTTTCAGTATTAGCTGTTGATTTAAAAAAAAGTTTTCAAAAATCAATACTGCTTAATTCTAACAAGTTGCGCAGCTTTAAATAGGGACTTCATCAGTGTATATTTATTACCAAAGAAGCTGTAATATACTACAATTGTAGGTGATCCAGAGTTTACCTGTGTCCGAGACCTGTGACACGTGGTCCTATGGGGTGGTTTTGTGGGAGTTATTAACTCACGAGGTCCCCTTTAAAGGTATTGAGGGGTTCCAGGTGGCCTGGCTGGTGGTGGAGAGAGGAGAGGTAGGTTGAGGGTATTGAGGGTTTCCAGGTGGCCTGGCTTGTGGTGGAGAGAGGAGAGGTAGGTTAGGGGTTTTGAGCGGTTCCAGGTGGCCTGGCTGGTGGTGGAGAGAGGAGAGGTAGGTTAGGGGTATTGAGGGGTTCCAGGTGGCCTGGCTGGTGGTGGAGAGAGGAGAGGTAGGTTGAGGGTATTGAGGGGTTCTAGGTGGCCTGGCTGGTGGTGGAGAGAGGAGAGGTAGGTTGAGGGTATTGAGGGGTTCCAGGTGGCCTGGCTGGTGGTGGAGAGAGGAGAGGTAGGTTGAGGGTATTGAGGGGTTCCAGGTGGCCTGGCTGGTGGTGGAGAGAGGAGAGGTAGGTTGAGGGTATTGAGGGGTTCCAGTTGGCCTGGTTGGTGGTGGAGAGAGGTCATCATATATGCCCATTATCCAACAAAACATAAATGAATTTTGTTTTCTTTTTTAGAATCTCATGTAACAGTTCCATTAAAAAAAATAATAATAATTTAACTGAAATCTCTTTAAAAACCCATAGAAAAAATCAAATGGCCATGTACGACCAATCAATCCACACATTCTGTCCAAACAAAAATTTACCGTCTGTAGGTGTAGGACCAGTGGCTAACATGGCAGACTTCTGATACCAACAATAACTAGACTTGACATGTGTGCTATAACTTGTTCCAGAGGCTGACCATTCCAAGCACCTGTCCAACGTGTTTTGCACAGTTGATGCAGCAATGTTGGCTGGAGGCGCCCAAGGACAGATCATCATTTAGACAGATATTGACCACTCTGGACACTATAGTACATGATGGTAAGGAGTGCTGGAGACCGTTTGTTTTCTCACAAAAAAATGTTTTACATTACCATTTCCTTGGGGTAAGATTACTCGGTCCATGTGTTCCTAAGTTTATAAAAAAACTATTTTTTTTTATCAAAATAAAGCTTTTGATTCATCCAATTGTTTTGAACTAAGAAAAAGATAGAATCGAAATTGATTTTCATGCTGGATCTTAAATTTTGAGAAATGTGACCCAATGTGATCCCAAGACCATCTTCAGGTGGACAAATCTGAACTGAGTATTGGTTTTAAAGTTGATCCAAGTCGTTATGTCAGACTATTTATAAAACTAAATACTTCCCTTGTGGAAGTCTCTGTCTTTAGTGTGTGTTTTCTACTTTTCTAGTTTATGTTACTTATTTTTACCTTTACTTATAGAAAGTGTGTCTGACATGACAAATTCATTCCTGGAACACAAACAGGACTGGAGGAAGGAGATCGAGGCCACATTGGACAGACTGAAGAGAGCAGAACGCGAGCTAAGCGCCAAGGAAAGAGAATTAGCTGCAAGAGAAACCAAACTGAAAGAAAGAGAGAAAAATTTAGAGTCACAGTTCAAAGTTGTGGTAATTGTAACCAAAAATTATCAATATAATGAACTGAAATGCAGGGTTGTGAACTCTTTGCTTGGACACTTGGTTGAATCAAGATGAAAACTTAAAATGTAGAATATAACATATTAACAATAACTATTTATATCACCTACATCAGTGATGGAGGTTATGTTTACATCAATGTTAATTTGTCTCAAAATATTCTTCACAAGTTTTGATGACATTACCAAGGTGGACAGTTATTCAGATGGTTAAGAAGTGATGACAATTTCAATTGACTTAATTTGCGTCTCTGGGAGTGTTCTCTCTTAATAACTACGTTCACATTTGTGTTATATAACAGCGTGTAGGTCTTTTAAGGTATATATTCTTGCAAATGATCACCATTCATTGTATTACAGCAACTGGATGCATACGATGTGAGCAACTGGAGGGAAGTGGATGTGGTGAGTAGATGGACTCTGGACTCATTTTTTTGTGCTTCTTAGAGCAAGAATATAATATTTGTGTGATTTCATTGTTATTGATTGCTGTCAAAAGGTTTAGATGTGTTACTTAAAAAACTTATATGTTTGTCACAAAAAGGAGGACATAATGTAAGTGAATTGTATGTAGTAAAGATGTGACATCTTTTGCATTTTTGCAGCAGCATTGGCTGGTGCAGAATAGTAACAAAGGCTACTTGTATGATATATCTATAGCAACTGTTACAGTGGTTGATGCAAATCAGTAATTAAAGCCACGTCTATCATATATTTTACAGCAACAGTGGTTGATGCAAATCAGTAATTAAAGCCATGACTATCATATATTTTACAGCAACAGTGGTTGATGCAAATCAGTAATTAAAGCCACGTCTATCATATATTTTACAGCAACAGTGGTTGATGCAAATCAGTAATTAAAGCCATGACTATCATATATTTTACAGCAACAGTGGTTGATGCAGATCAGTAATGAAAGCCAGGGAGGGGATTTGGCCCAGTATGCTGAAATCTTCAGAGACAACAATATCAACGGGAAACGTCTTCTGCTTCTGACACAAGACGATCTGCTGGCACTGGGGATGTCTTCTTATGGACACAGGATAGAGTTACTGGTGAATATGAACTTTGTGGAAATTAAATTCCCATTTGATTAATGATTGATATAGTACTTGCGTATTGTTTTGTGAAATTAGATTTCTGATTGACTTGGGTGCAAAGTTGCCTGATGTCTTCATGAATGGGTTAAGTGTCATGCTTCACACAGTATGTAAAAGTGTGCTATGTCTCTTTAGAAATGTTTAAAATTATTTAATATAATAATATTTTTAACATAGTCATTTTTATCAGAGGCATTCTAAGCTAGGCTGACAGTCTTTGGTAAATCTGGATCTAGAATTAATCGTTTTTCAGTATAAAATGCTTGAGGTACATGTGCAGAATCTTAAATGTTCAGTTTTTTTTTCTTTTAGACAGAGGTCCAGCTGCTTCAGGCTCACAATATGCAGCTGCAGAACTTCCCTCCTTTAGCTAAGGTAACATATATATATATATATATATATATATATATATATATATATATATATATATATATATATATATATATATATATGGACATGTTTCTCTTATTTCTGGGGTGGTTCAATATAAAACAAGATACAAGGTGTAACAACTTAACACTAATTGCATTATTTAGCATATCATAACTGGATTATTCTTATTGCCTGATTGGAAGCAAATTGGCAACAGGATATATGTAAATATGTGTTGTGATTTGATCTCAATTGCCATAGTGAGAAAACAAACATTTTTAATATGTTGGATTGAAGAATGAATTGGAACATATTGATTATAATGTTTTTTTTGTGGGAGAGGGAGAGAAAACAAAGTGCTGAAAGCCAAAGAACAAAGTAAAGCCTGGTCTGAATAAACTATTAGCATGTAGAGAAGAATGCTATCAAAACAATAACTTGTATCAGGCACAGGGGTTTCCCAGGATTTTGGGTACAGAGAGTCCAAAATGTGAAACCAACCGAGCAAGTCCGGAAAGTCCTGACGAACTAACCCGTCATTTCCTCCCAAAAAATATGTAAGCCATCTTTGGAAATATAGGCCGTCTTCTGAAGTCAGTGGCTATCTGGACAGCTCTCTTGGAAAGCCTTGAACACATCATACAATATCATTATAACTCTGTTTATTAATGAACTGTTATCTTGTATATGTACAGGTGCAGTCCCCTAGTAACAAGACCAATGCAGTGAACAAGACTCTCACCCTAACATTACTGTTAGGTTGTCATCTTAGACAAGGTGCAAATCAACAGGTTTGTGCAACAGTTAAAAATTATGTCATAATAATAAAATCACAAATTGCTTTTGGTGCTGGAGGTTATGAAGATGTTACAGTCTCAGGCCCATAGCCAGCAATTTCAGTAAAGGGTGGGGGGGGCTTTATCTCAAAAAGTTGGACCTTTAACCATGAAACTTTCTTGTATTTATATCAAATTTTATCCAGAGCATACCTTCAACCAGCAAAGAGGGCAATTCGTTTGAACCACCCAACCCTCCCTCCTCTGGCCATGGGCTGAAGGCTGTCCAAAAAAAAAACAAAAAAAACTTTAAATTGGTAAACCTTCTCAAGAGCAGTCAGTCTGAAAATCAGTAAGCCAATTTGAAAGCTGAACTAAACAAATTTACAAAATTCAACTGTCCCAGCTTTGATATTTTGCTGGTGTGGGACCAGTTTTAACATTGTAAAAAAATTGCTATATGAAAATAATTCCTAAGCTTATGTTTCAAATAACTAAGTCACCAGCTTAACCAGTTTCAACTGATGTTGATTACCAGGAACACAAGTGGAAGCTGTATTTGGAGTATGACACTGAAGACGAGGACGATGTGACACTCGTGACGTGTATCAGAGATGTCATCTTTACCAGCTCTGGGGCAGCTTTCACTACAGTCAAACTCACACAGGTAACACAGCTTTTAATTTTATGGTTAAAAGTTTTCATTTTCGCTAGTTCCACTTAATTGATTTACCTGTTCACTGTTTAGCCTGTTTGCTCTAAAAAAAACTTGGTCACAACTGAATTACCTGTTCAGGTGAAGGTGAACAAATATGTGGATCTGTCGTAAATGAAAACTTTTAACTATCAGAAAGTGGGATCCAATGAAACTGTTTTGAATTCACACTTTTATTATGGTCAAAGGCAGCTGAAGAAGTTACCATGGCAGTAAAACATACTTCAGAAAGGTCCCCTTTTCAAAATTGGATATAGCATACTATTAGCTTGTAAATGAAAGATGGTATCTTCAAACCCTACCTTGTTATGGATAGCTACTCTGTTTTACCTAGGCACAGCCATAAGCAAATTTAATTTATGAATTTGTTGATTAAATAATATGTAAATTGCACTTATATATATATATATATATATATATATATATATATATATATATATATATATACCTAGCAATTCAGTTTAAATTGTAAGCCCAGAAAAAAATCTGGGAAAATATGTGTTTAGGGATTAGAATTGGTTGTGTAGGAATGCAATAAAAACACACTGTTCATGTTGTGTTTTAGCCTCCTTATATCATGGAGAAGTGGCAGATTGGCTCTGAGTTACCCATCACTGTGGATTGTATTGTCACATTTGAGGTAAGGGGTAAAATGTACACTGTAATAAAATTGGAATTTTTCCATTTTAATTATACATGATAGCATACAAAAAAAAAAGACCGAATTAAATGGTGGTACTTTTCTGTAGAGCAGCCTATTTTTTATTTGAACAGTGTTACCATTTAATTTTAAAAGTTGGAGTGCTTATAAATGAAATGATACTCATTGAATGTAGGAGTAAATAAGTATGCACCATAAATTTTGAAAAATTCGCTGTTGTAAAACGTCAGGCGTCATGTAATAAAAACGTTTCTTTTAATGGGATTATTTTTTCTTTTCAGCCCAAAATCAAGCAACCACGCAGTGTCAAACTGTCGTACATCATTGATCCTCAGAGCTCTTCCAAAGTGGAGCAGAAGACAGTGCTGTTGACACTAAAACAGGTGGCAGCACCAGCTGCAGTCCCCTCTTCAGAATCATTCACTTCCCTCCAGTTCCTGCGTCACAGTCAAAGTGCCTCAGCTCTGAACACCCCCAGGGTGCCTTCCAACATTGTGGTCCCCAACTCGCCATTGGACTTTAAACGTCAGTTCAGACATGATGGCATTCTGTTTTTGAATTCAGCCAGATTTTCTCCTCTCTTTGTAAAACTTTTCCATTTCTTAAAAGAGCGCATCATTGTGATGTCAGATCAGTACATAAGGAAAAGATAATGGGCAGTAACAATCTCCCTTTAAACACTTATAATATCTTGTATAAAAATACTGTATATCAATTTCCCACTGTTGGTAGTTGGCATGATTAATGTGTTGCAGCACAAAACTTATATTATTTATGTAAGCATGATATGAAATCTTACATTTAGTTGCTCTATTAAGCATGTAACCCATCTAGCCATTTATTTATTTTTAATTATTTATTTATTAGATGTCTCATAGAGATGAATATAACATTAAATATTGTTATTATAATAATTATTATTATGAATTTCTATTCCAGCCCCAGACCAGGGATGGGCAGCTGTTGTGGCTCATGGTACTCCCAAGCACACACAGCCACCCACCTTCAAGCAGCTTGGGAAAGGACTGAGTATAATACAACAGCCACGCCAGAGTTCTCCCATCAGAACCTCACTGCCTCACAACTCCCCCAGTCCAAGTCACAGTCCACAGACGGTGAGGCCCGAGAAGGGGCATTCTCATGGTTTATTTCACGCACAATCACAGCCAGTGTTTAACATACCTCAGGAGGTGCCACAGAACCGAAGAATGTCAGCGCAAAATTTGAACTTGAGCGAGAACCAGTTTGATTCAGGCTCCAGGCCTCTAGGTCAAAGGTCAATGTCAGTGGGCCAAAGTTCAAGGCCAGTAGGTCAAAGTTCAAGGCCAGTGGGTCAGAGTCCAAAGACCCCAGTCTTCAGTTGTGATTCTGTTGGGAGCAGTGCTTCAGATGTAAGTGAGAACAATGGACGGAACGTGACATTCCGTGATTGCAGTTCTCCCATGCACTCAAATGGAGAGAACAACAGGCAAGCACCAGGCCAACTGAAGCATTCTGTCAGCTACGTAGGTCCTGCAGGGTACAGTTCTCAGTGGGAGTCTGACACTACTACCAGAGGGAAAAGTGTAAGTGCTCCTGATGTACAGCACATAGGAGGTGCCATCTCAGACAAAATGGGCTCAGGGAGGCAAAATATCACCCCCGGCAATAGTAGTAATAGGAATAAACAAAGGGAACAAAGCTCTGTGTATCAGGTACACCGTGATTTTAAGAACTGGAATGGAATTTCACAAGGTCAGAATACACAAAAGGGGCAACATTCGCAAAGAGGTGGCAGAAATCAGCATGGCAATAGTACACGTGAAGCAGCAGGCCAAAGGGATGGGTATCGTAGAAGTGTGAGTGATTTCCCCACACCTTCTCCTAAGATGGCTTCCGTCAGTGGTAGAGGAGCTCAGACATACGCTGGAGAGACTTTGACAAGTGACAGTACTCTGTCACAGCCAGCACACAGTGACGCATTTACAGGAGGCCAGCCATTGATGACCCAATTCTCATCCAGCACGACAGACTCCAGTGCCAGCCGCCTCTCCACCTCTACTTCAAATGAACATATTTCTGACTCAGATATTTCAGTGCATTCCAGCCATGATAACAGAGCCCGTAAGTCCAGCCCCAGTGGGCACTCACCGGCCAGAGAAGAGTGGACACAGGTCAGAAAGAAAGACAGGAAGCCACCAGTGGATGCACAATACAAGGAGTATGGGAGATATGGTGGTGGTCAAAGGGGTAGGGGTGGGGGTAGGGGTGGGGGTGGGTACAGGGGAGGAGGCAGGGGGACTTGGCGAGGTGGAAGAGGGCAAAGGGCAGGGTTCACAGGTCAAGGTCATAAATGACAGTGGTTGACTAGTGGAATTTAAGTGAAAAGGTTCACGGGTCAGGATTGATAAAAGTTATGTCATAATGCTTCTGTTTAGAATATTTTTAATTTTTTAGCTAAAATAAAATTAAGCAAACAGCCAGTCACTGTGGCCATAAATATTAAGATCTAGTCAGAATGATCCACAAAAATTTTTGAGAGAAGATCTCAACTAAAGTACTGTTAATAAGTATAGATTTTATCTGTTTAGACGCTAAAAGTGCCAATTTTACATAGTATGTGTTCAGTTAAATAAACCCAATAAAATTACTACTTTTTGTATTATTTAATATATAAGTTTTATTCTTTTTTTTTTTTTAGTTTTGTGGTCACTCATAAATTGTTTTATCATCAGTGTGTATAAGTACAAAGTTTGCCAGAAATATTTTTTCCTTTCTTTAGCACACTTACAAATGACAGAAAATTGCCCTTTTTATATTCCAAAAGTCTTCAAGTCCTTGAGGTCTTTGTTAAGGTGTTGCTGTATAGATGAACCATAGGTATAATATAAGGAGAAAAAACTTAATATAAAAAGCTTTAATGTACTTAATAACTAGAAATGACAAATGCAACCATTTACCATCAATATCACTGAATGAAGCATCACTGTCATAGGAGAAAAATATATGGATAATTTACTGCATCAGTGTTATTCCATTTTTAATGCTTTGAATAAGGCGAGACCTTATAATATTGAATGCTACACTACCAATTATCTCTGTAGGGGATATATTTTAGGGTAATTAAGTTGTGTAATGTCTAATTTATACCAAGCATGTTAAAGTAAGGTGGACCAGATGCAATGGCACAAAGGTCAAAATAGAAGGACCAATGCAATCAACTTGCCTTTGATAATCGTACTACCAATTTTTTTATGTATCTTATTGTATGAATTATAATTCATGGAATCTCATGTCTGCCATGTTTACTTTGCATAAAAGCAAACTTCCTCTTAAAAAGAGGAAATAATGATACCTTCAGGTAAAATTATTCTTTTAGGCCAGAAGTGCATTCATGCCTTAAAGCTTAGAGGCAGGACCTCTTTTTTTTTTTTTTTTTTTTTTTTTTTTTTTTTTTTTTTTTTTTAGATATTCAACATGTATGGTGGATCCTAGTCTGGTAGTCATGCTAGTGAATTCTTGACATCCAGTCCCCATGACTTAGAAATTGTAATGGCTTGAAATGTCAATTTTAAGATAATTTTCGAATCAAGTAAATGCTTATCTGATGTCATAACAAATGTATTGAATGCTACGTTTATATATTTGTCAAATTTTGGGGTGATTTTGTAGACATTATTGAAATTTAAAATATTTTTAAAGAACACATTTTTTACAAGTTAAATAACTGCATGTATGTATTGAAATCGACTTCTGAACAATCTATTGTCATTCTCAGAATATTTTATTCAAACCACTAAAAGATGCACTGATTTTTCTGTACAAAAGACCGTTTTAAAAACAAATATAAATTGTGTAAAAGCTTAGGAATAAAATAATTCGTAATCGAGTTATTTTCTGACCTTGTATTTCACATAGTTCATCCTTTTCACAAATTGCCTTGTTAAGCAATCTTTTGATAGTTTTTAAAAATGTATGCTCCTCAGCATACTTTTTTTCTGCACTGTATGAACTTTTTTACCACTTTACCAAAGAGTGAAAAAATGAATGCTCATTACTTTGAGCCTTTCATAATCCACGAACACAACAGGCGAGAGACATTGTCCAGAAAAGCCGCTAGACTTAGTTTATCACTAAAACTTCTCATCCTGAACCACAAAGTACTGCTACAGTAGTATTAAACACTGGCCTTTGCCTAAAATAATGTCCATGAAAGGTATACCTGAGAATGGCTGAGGTTTTCTTGACATTATGCAAATCAGTCAAAATAACTGATAAGTAGCACATTACTTTATATTAACTGACAGTCTGGGTAGTTTCAAACAATTGTCTCTTCTTCCTTAATAATAATAATATCACGTGGCATATGTGATTAGGGAAGCTGCCTTGTCTTGAACCTGCCATTGTGAGCAACAGCCATGGCCTCAAGTTGGCCCTTCATCTAAGCCAGACGCATCACATTAATGGATGGCTGGTAATTTAAAGCACTTGCCCCTGCACTTCTTGGTATTTGTTAGTAAAAGGAATATTTAAGACTGGATGTCTCAATGGCTGAAAGATCTATTCTCTAGACTTGTTCTCAAAATGATGGATGATGATTTCATGAAAAGAACATCTGAACTAGCTTGAATTTGTCTCAATGGCTGGCCAATGACAGTTGGTCTTGGTATGATGGATGGATGAATGGATGGATGGTGATTTCAAACCCTCACATTGTTCCTAGTACATTATTTAATGTCCATAAAGGGTATATCTGAGACCAGCAGTACACTCCTAGGGAGGGGTCTTGGTGACGGGGACAACAGCGTGTAACTCTGCCTGTCCATGTCAACTTGTGTGCTGTAAAATATTAGTATCAATTGAGACAGTACTATACTGTAGAACAGCATTAAAGTGCACATGAAACGGTTTTATTTAATATGACATTAGATTTTCCAAATTTTTATTGCTTGTTGGGGCAAAAATGCCTGGAAAAGAAGACAAGATTATCTTGTATTACTCAAATTTTCATCACATTCATTTAAATAGTCGCACGCATGGAGTTCCCAATAAATGTTGATACTGATGTGTATTCACTATTATAAGCCATTGCAAGAAAAATTTATCTGGACAATGTTTTACATAAGATACACACATATTACAAAGATACACATTGTATGTGCAAATACATCTGTGTACACAAGAGAGAGAGCAAATTTGGTGACAAAAACACTGAAACACCATTACAATCAATCCAGACAAACATCTCTCCACTAGTCACTCTGGGGACAACATTGTATAACTTACATTACAATAAAGCCAGCAACATTTGTGGTGACAATGTCATCATCTCCCACTTCTCCAAGGCTGATGCTGAGAACTCTGTTGGACAAAGACTGGCCTGCAATATTAACAGTAAATTACTGAATGTATTACAGTCAGAAATTGCAATAAAATACACTTTCAAGATGGCCAACTGACAGAACTCTGCTGGATACGGACTTGTTTGCAACCGTAAATGAGCTACAGTCACAAGTACAATTTCAAATTAGTAAGTTTGTAAATTAGCAAGTTAGATGACCAACTGATAGAACTGCTGGACAAAGACTATTGATTTATCCTCAAGTTCAGAAAAACTTTAAGCATAAAATCTTCTTCTAAAAACAGCCCTTGGTTTCTTTAACTAAGACTAAGTGCATTTCACCATTACCATCAGATTCACTACTTTTTTAAATCAAATTTACTTTCCAAAACTCCCAAGTTCAGATTTTACACAAAAGTATTGTATTTACACAAATACTACTATTTTTTATACAAAATTTATTTTTCAAAACTCCATGTCAATATTTTACACTAATAGTTGTATTCACACAGACACTTACTGGGTTGAATGGGTACCAGTTTAGTCTTGTTGTCCTGGACCACCATCCCTATGGGCATACAGCTATCTGGGAGACTGGGGGCTAGAACACACGACCATTTATCATTAATTATTTAAATTGCGAGTTTGTTGTGTTGAAAATTTATTTAATAACCTTAATTCATGACAGTGTGTAAAGTTTTCACTAATGACAAACTAATTCTAATTTATGATTGGCTTAAGAAAAGAAATGATTACAAAACTGATAATTTTTCTTTAATTTCTTATTATATCTCAAACGTATTCACTTCAGTTTCAGAATATAAGATTATTTAATAACCACCTTTTCCATAACTAAATATGATTTTCTACACTATGATCTTACCTCCAATCTTATAAATCTTCACCTCATTGAACTTCACCTCAAATGTGTGTGGGAACAGGTCATTCTTCTTGCCATAGAAATACTGCCTGATCCTGTTGTCCCTGGACTCCTCTCTGGTCTCCTTGCTCCTCTCCACCACCTGGAGAAACATATACAGTTATTACTCATTACGATCTTTCCAATGGGCAAAAATAATTAAACTTTCAGATACATAATTTTACAATCATAACAATATATACATAATATATATTTCTACATAGTATTTGTGGTGCTTTAACTGCTTAGAATACAATTATAGAGTAGCCCGTTTTCTTTTTTTTTTTTTTTTGTTCATTTTGTTGCTACCACTCAATAGGAATGTTCTCATTTTAAGAAATAACCTATACTGAACAAAAATATAAATGCACGAAACTAAAATGGTCAGTTGAAATGGATAATCATGAAATATGCCCAGGTTGATGGTTTATTTGTGAACTGATGGATTTGTTTTGATCAATTATAGTGGTCTGGTTTCACTTGGCCGCTCCCCGTAAGTATACTCAAGGTTCAGTTTTTACACCCATTAGACTAATGGAGCATGACAGAGTAGAGGTCAATCTGCAAGACCAATACTCGGACACTCTCTACCGCCTAGGCAATAAAAGGACACACCAAAATGTGTATTTCTGCCACTTGTCAACATGCCACAGCTGTCTGGAACCATGAGGGAGCATATGCCTGAATGTGCATCATTCCACTGTCAGCCGTCTGGGAACACGCTCCAGAGACACTGGTAGCAATTGGAACCACCCTCATGCACCATGTCGCCCAACAAACACCTGTGGAATGTTCTGGATCAGAGTTTTCAGCCATCATGTTCCAGCTCTTGAAAATGTTCGCCAACTGCAAGAAGCACTCCAGGAGGAATGGGATAATATCCCTTAGGCCTCTTGACAACTTAGTGATGTCCATGCGCCGCTGGTGTACTGCTCTGCACAAATTTAATGGTGTCTGTGAACTCAGGATGTTGACCCCCATGGTGTATTTGATGCCCTAACTCTTGGACTATGCATTTAAACTTCCCCTTATGCTCTCAAATTGATGTCTATTTGTCGAGAAAAATATGCTGTTATTTTTGGCTATATACTCTAGTTCCATATATGAAAATAAATCTACATATTCTTTCGTGCATTTATATTTTTATTCAGTATATTATGACTTGAAAAATACAGTATCTGTAAAATCCAATTTCCCCCAATGAAAAGATCCAGTGATGGCCGTTACTTAGTTACACACTTGGAATAAATGACAACAAACAAACATGCACTGGATAAACATAGTGTCAGTCCACAATGAAACTATCGTTATTCAAAAGTTATTTTTCTGCATAACTTACACCTCCTGATTTTGGTTGTAATATCACTTTCACAAAGTCTGGCAGGTCTCTCTTCAGTTCATTGTATAACCGTTCCTGATCTAGGACTACAACTAGGTCAACTGGAATTTAGGTCAAAAGTCAAGGTCAGCGGTTATGATAAAAATCAGTTATATAATCATCAGTTATGTTATCATACATAAGGTAAATAAATATTAAATAACAAACATAACTCTGCATAAACAGTACAAAATAACAAATATAACTCTGCATAAACAGTACAATATGACAAGTTTTGGTGTATTATGCTGAGCTAGAGTATCACTTACTGTACCAGCAGTCTCTCCACCTACCTTCAAAAGCCCCAGCAGTGTGTACAATAGAGTGGTAGCCCCCACCCCTCACCCAACCACAGGTGTTGATCACAACACCACTGGTGTTGGCTGGAATAGAGGAAATATGATATGTTTTATATTAAAACTTATGATTTATCATTTATCATTTATTGAGACACCACACAATGACTGAGTCATATTACAGGGAGTACCTTAAATTAAAGTTCGGACTTTAAAATCCATTTTAAAATAAAGACAATTATTTTGAATAAATTCTATACCACATATTTTAACTTTCTTATGTCCGCTGATATTTAGAACCTTTCATTTCTTGCTAAATGCTCTGACAATATGTCCTTAGCCAATGGAGAACAGCACTGTACTTGTGCATTGCTACCAAAGAGGTTTCATTGCGTATGGAAGACATTGCTTTTTTATTATTTTTTTTATAAACCTTACTGTAAGAATAATAAAAGAAACCTTCATAAGACGCTGACCTCTCTTGTTGGACTCACACCTGAGGTTGACCATCTCTGCCAGCTGTGATATCAGGAGATCATACAGAGTGAGATTGTCACCAGGGGACTTGTGGCCAAAGTGGAACACAAGAGGAGCCACCTCGGAGAATCCCTCCTCCACGCTGGCTGGGCGCTCAACTATCAGTGCCCCTGGAATATAAAATAAAGCCATTGTTTGATTCCTATAGGTTGACTACAGAAAGTGTTATACTGAATGCAGATGTTTTAAAACGATATTTCAATTCAAACTTTTTTTATAATGCTGGTCCAATGGTCATCAGAATGTAAGGGGTAATTTCATATCACTAGGCAAGTACTTGGAGTCACCAGCATAACATTCAAAAGAAAAGTCACAGTGTCTAAGGTTACTCTGCATAGCAAGTGCTGGTTGTATCCTTGTGTAGGCTTTGTTTTTTTTTTTTTGCCAGTCTCTCATTTACAAAATCACGGTCAAAACCAACAAATGAAAACTGCTCAGACTACATGTTTTACCTATTGTCCCTGGTATGGCAATGTTTCCCTGGCCAACATCCAAGTCTACATATATAGGGGCTCTCTCCATTCTTACTGCATAGTTCAGTAACATACGACAGACTGTGGACTTGCCAACATCAGTGGGACCAACTACCATTACCTGTGGACATAAAATATGATATAAGAATATAACCTATTCCTTTTTAAATAGTTATTAATATATATTAATTATATATTTGAATATAGGTGTGTCATGTAGTTTTAATATGAAATCAAAGAAATGACTAAACTTAAAATGACTGATGTTCCAGAGTACTGTTCTCTTAAGTATTATAGAAATGTATATTTCCTCAGACCATCTGGCATTTCCCAACCAAATTCAAATATGTATAAACTTATCAAAAAGCACCAACTATCATTCAATTCCTAAAGCCATTTTTTTTATTTTGGGAAAATTCAAATAACCTTCCAAATTCAGGAAAATTTCTACAGCAAGCTAATGTAATTCAGAAACTATT
This sequence comes from Lingula anatina, assembly GCF_051362555.1. Taxonomy (NCBI): domain Eukaryota; kingdom Metazoa; phylum Brachiopoda; class Lingulata; order Lingulida; family Lingulidae; genus Lingula; species Lingula anatina. Next base: position 12,650,208 of record NC_141771.1, on the reverse strand, counting down.
ATTTTTACCCTTGGCCCACGCGTGAATTCTTCATCAGCTTTCTGCCTCATCTGTTCCAGAGCCGCATGTGTGTTGACATACATAGTCATCGGGGTTTCCTTTGCAATATATGCCGATTCTGTCTTTCCTGTTAGGTACTCTACGTCAAGGACATAATTATAACTAAAAACAAGGCAGCAAAGCTGTCAAATGTACAGACAAAAAACAGAAAATAAAGATGCAAAAAAAAAAGGTCATTTTGTCAATTTTGATGCAATAATAAATAATGCTTGTAATAGCACTGTCAGTCAACACTGAATTTTAATCATGCACAACAGGTAACATGGTCAATAACAGGAGCAGATCCAGAGATATTTTCTGACAGTATTCCAAAGTATCTATGTTGATTCATCCTCCATTTTGATGGTCTTCCAACAGAAAAAAATAGATACCAGTCAATATAAACTTAATAACCTGTCTTCCAGAAGACCCAGAAGATGGTCTCAATCCACCCCTTCAATAAGATTACAGTTTCAGGACCATGAAGGACTAAAGTCACATGATGAAAGTCTCAATATTTGAAAAATGATGACAGTGCATAAAATAATATTATATAATGTTTAAAGACATAAAAAACAATACAATTGCTTATGTCGAAATACAGAAAATGTGCAGAGCCTCGAGCGGATGAGAGTTAAAAGTCATAAATGCAAGTGTTTGAGAAAAAATTGTAAAGGAAAACATAACAAAACTAGAAAACCACGGAGAGTGCAGACCTCTGCAAAGGCAGCAATTGTTGATTATTATTGATTATTGATTGATTATTGAGCCAGACCACCACTAAAAACTAATCATTGTCCTCTTTGGCCCAATTCAGACAGTTCCTGAAAATTTCAGCAAAATTGGTCCATAACTTTTTGAGTTATGTTCATGACAGACAAACAGGGGTGAAAATATAACCTCCTTGGCAGAGCCTGAGGTAAATATAATTTCAATGAAGCTGCTATTCAAACTTTTAATCTTTGATTATATATATTATCAATTAATGCAGGTTAATATATATAATAATTATGCAGGTTATATATATATATATATATAATAACCTACATAATTATCACTGCTTCCTTATTATTAATCTAGAAGAGAGCTTAACTTTTCGGAGTTTACAAGGAAATATCAACAAGTGTACTTTATGTAATCTCCTTTAATGGCCTATCAATTACGCAAATGGCTTTATAACTCAGAAATTAGCTAAGTGATACCCAAGGGATATTAACAGACTGACCCTCTCAAAGGTCTTTCAGGCCCATAAGTCACATCTTAAGAAAAGCACAAAACAATAATGCACAAAATAGGAGACTACCAATTCTGATGCAATAGTACATTACGTTTTACTGCACAGGCAACATCAAATTTTAATTATGCACAACAGGTAACAACGACGAAAGTAAAAGCATAAGGCTTCAGGCCCATCCGAGTGCAAGTTTATACTTAGAAAGTGACAGAATGAGAAAAATGAAAATTTCACACAAAATTGCATAAATTCAATAATAAATGATAACCCAATTGTCCTGGCTTTCTAATTTGAACTGCATGCCAATCCTAAAAATCATACTTGTAAGTTAAAAATAATAATAAGTAACACTAATGTTTGCAGTAGCAATGCAAAAATATTGTTGTCAATTTTGATGTAACATTACATAATAAATTATACAATAATTATCACCAATTTTTGATTTAATATTGACAATAAATAGCATGGACATGTAGAAAATTTGATTACCATTCGGCTTCATGTCCATGGGAGCTCCGAGTCCCACAATGAATATGCCAAAAAGATAATGAATATTTCACTCAAATGTATAACTTCCAGAAAAAGAAACCAATTAGACTGCTTTTCCAACTCATTCTGCATTTTAGTCCTGTGTTTGTTTTTTTAAAGGTTTGACAGTCATAACACAGTTTTCCCATGATGGTCATCATGGCAGCAGCAACAAAAATTGTGTTTTCTTCTATTTTGATGCAACATTACATAATGCTTAACAGCATAATGACCATCAATTTTTAATAATAGAATATAAGTAACATGGACATTCAGAAAACGTGACAAGCAAAGGTCTTCAGGATCATGGAACTTCAAAGTCACACCTTGAAAATGCCAATATGTGAAAAATTAAATTTTCACAAAAAACTGTTTAACTACCAGAAAAAATTACCAAACAGACTGCACTGCCTACTGAAGCTGTATTTTGGCCCCATGTTTCTTTCCTGTAAGTTTGAAAACAGTAAGTGACATGGTTTTTCTTAAATGGTCATCATGGGAGCAGTGCCCAAAATAGGGGTTTCTTCAAATTTTGATGGAATATTACATAATGTTTAACAGCATAATGACCATCAATTTTTAATAATAGAATATTAGTAACATGAACATTCAGAAAACGTGACTAGCAAAGGTCTGCAGGCTCATGGAACTTCAAAGTCACACCTTGAAAATGCCAATATGTGAAAAATTAAATTTTCACAAAAAACTGTTTAACTGCCAGAAAAATTACCAAACAGACTGCATTGCCTACTGAAGCTGTATTTCAGCACTATGTTTCTTTCCTGTAAGTTTGAAAACAGTAAGTGACATGGTTTTTCTTAAATGGTCATCATGGGAGCAGTGCCCAAAATAGGGGTTTCTTCAAATTTTGATGGAATATTACATAATGTTTAACAGCATTATGACCATCAATTTTTAATCATATAATATTAGTATAATGGATATTCAGAAAATGTGACTAGCAAAGGTCTGCAGGCTCATGGAACTTCAAAGTCACATCTTAAAAATGCCAAAATGTAAACAAGACAGCACTGTTCTGAAATGGGTTTATTTCCATTTTTAACACTTTTTTAACATAAAACAAAATAAACAGTTTGTTGCCATTTTTATATAACCAACTAAGAAAATTGATGAGATGGGAAAAATATCAATAGAACAGTGTTAAATGTCCAATTTCCTCCATTCTGAAATTCTGAACATAGTGGATGATTGAATCTGACAAACTGCAATGATATGAGTTTATTTCCATTTTTGACACTTTATTACACAATACACGATAACAAGTTTACCATCATTTTTACATAATCAATTAACAATGTTGTAAAGATGCAGGAAATATCAAACAAACACTTTTACTTATCTTATTATTTAAATAATGAGACTGTTAACATGCCTAAGAATTGAATCTGAGGAAATGTGAAAAAACAGCATAACTTCTAAAATAAAGGCCCGATTATGCTGATTTTCGAACTCAACCTGCGTTTTAGTTAGTTTGACTACTCCTGTGAGTATAATGACAATTGGCCTATCTGTTTTTCTTATATTGTGCTATCAGTGTTGCATATATGCTGAAAAAAGTGAAAAAACAGCATAAATTCCCTTAAAATGACCCAAGCATGCTGATTTTCGAACTTCACCTGCATATTATGAATATTCATCAGTTCTGTAAGTTTCAAGCCAAAAGGTAAAATGGTTTTCCACTTATCGTGTTATCGGGGTTGCATATATGCTGAAAAAAGTGAAAAAACAGCATAAATTCCCTAAAAATGACCCCATCATGCTGATTTTTGAACTTGACCTGCATATTATGAATATTCATCAGTTCTGTAAGTTTCAATCCAAAAGGTAAAATGGTTTTCCACTTATCGTGTTATCGGTGCTGTATATATGCTGAAAAAAGTGAAAAAACAGCATAAATTCCCTAAAAATGACCCAATCATGCTGATTTTCGAACTTGACCTGCGTATTATGAATATTCATCAGTTCTGTAAGTTTCAAGCCAAAAGGTAAAACCGTTTTCCACTTATCGTGTTATCGGTAAAAGTGCACGCCAACGGCAACGGCAACGGCGACGACAGACGCAGGTGACGGCTATATGTACAGACACATCTGTGTCTGTACATAAAAAACAGCATAAATTCCCTAAAAGTGACCCGATCATGCTGATTTTCGAACTTGACCTGCGTATTATGAATATTCATCAGTTCTGCAAGTTTCAAGTCAAAAGGTAAAATGGTTTTCCACTTATCATGTTATCGGTAAAAGTGCACGGCGACGGCGACGACGGCGACGACGGCGACGACAGACGCAGATGATGGCTATATGTACAGACACATCTGTGTCTGTACATAATTAACCACTCTCCAGGAAAAATAAAGAATCACCTAATGCAAAATATACATACAAGGTCTGCCTTTTTAATTATCAGGAATGATTGTGCAGTCTTAGATATGGATGGAAAAGGGACAATAATAATTTAACATGGCTTCTTGCTCAAAGGAGGTCATCATAAACTCAAAAACATATTAGTTTCAAAGGAGATTACCTTCAAGTGGAAACCAAGCAATTTGTTGGTTGGAATTGAAATGACAACAGCTCCATTACCTTTCAGACACGCCTTTAATCAAAGTCTCCTTCTTTTTATTTGAAAAACAATTTAAAAGTTGTCTTATCAAAGGATATAGTGACTGTGCAGCCATGGAAGGTGTACACTGCAAGCTTGGAGCCTCCTTGAAATGTACACTTCTTGTTCAGAATTAGCTCTGTGCCAAACACCTCTGCAAGACCTTTTGTGAGCTAAAAATTTAAAAAATAATCATCAAAATGATAGCTCTGAATAAAAATCACTACAACTCGTTCAGCAAATTGCTACAAAAATTCATGTACAGGTAACAAAGAAATTGATCAAAGGCATCACGCAAATAAATTTGAAATTTAACTAATTAAGTTTTTTTTTTTTTTTTTTTTTGGGGGGGGGGGGCATATGGCATCAGTACCCATTACCTCGAGCTGAACAGTTGCTCCTGCTTCTACTTCAAACCTTAGCTCTGTGTCTGGTTCCAGTTTGTGTGTGACCATTTCTTTATCCTACAGTAAAAACAAAAGAAGATGCATTCATTTTTGAGGGTGGTCCTTACCGATCAATAATTTAATTTAAAACTTAACCCAGTCTTCCGTCCATTAAAGCATTATTATGCATTCACAATTATTGTATTTGAACTCAAATGTGCATTGCTGTTACTAGTTTTATTGAGAGCTGCATTTGCAGAAGTTTTCAGCCCTATATGCTCACTGTACCCTAACCACTGGAAAGGGTATCGTGAGCATGTAAACATCGTAAGACTGAAAACTAAGGTAAGAGCCGCATTTGATTTCGATAGTGGACATTACACCGCCAATGAGATATATGTTAAAACGTGTTTTAAAAACGTACTTCGCCTTTGTCCTCTGCCATATTGCCAGGGGATATTTCAAAGTCACGTATATCCACCTAAGGCATTTGGGTGCAATCAAAATTTAAGAAATTGCACAGACTCTAGGTAAAACAGTTCACTCCAAGGGCGCAGACATGTTGGTTTCTAAGTCTCGTCTTTGTTAGCGTCATCACGAGATTTGGAATTTTATTTGCTAGTTATGTTGATTTTGATTGTGCTTATTTAAAATATTTTAATTGAAGGAAGTATGCATTTTAGGTTATAAAAATCGACGAAAATATTTTTGAAAGAACACTTTTTAAAAATACATGTTCAAGGTCACGGTCTTTCGATACAGACGGGGCTATTCGTGACAACGCTTACAAGACTGCTGCTGTCGATACAAGGCTTTCAAGCGCTTTCTGAAGCTGTTTCAGGTAAGACGTTTACAGTTTTAATTTACCAGTGATGTTATTGGGTTAGTGCGGCTTGACTTCGGGGTATTAAGTCTCTTCGCTAATTTTTTTAGATCCTGGTTTAGGCAGTAGAATCATACCAGCGAGAAAAAGAAACCAGATTCAGATTCTTTATTGATTCTCACACCTTTGTACAACACAACTCAATATATCAATATACCAATAAATAAATAAATACTCATGTATTTAACCACCACCATTACATAAAAAGTTATATAATAATATAAGGATATATATATACGTAGTCCACTTAGAAACGTAGAAACCCAATTACTAAAATTAGACAGTAAACCAAAAGTGGCTGAAATAAAATGGAATTCCCCTCTCATTCGGTCAAAGTACAGTTGAACATTGTGGTCTGAAATCTAACACGCTGTGCTTATCAGCATATTTGTATGGAACCATTTGAATCAAAACAAATAATCACTATCTGAAAGCATATCTGGGATATTCCACTTCAATTTACATATATTGATTTTATTTTTCAAATTGTTTACCACGAAGTTACAGTCTGCTTTCATTTTCCATTCAATTAAGTTTCTCAAGAAGAAAGATCTTTTTGTCCAATATCACTACTAGTATCCCTTCCTTGCCGATGATAATTTAAAGAGAAAAGTGAAAAGATTTTAATCTGATAACCAAATTTTCTGCCACAGAAGAAATACAAACCAGGATGCATATGTTTTTATTTACTTAGATAGTCACCATTTACTATTTTCTCAATTTAATGATTTTGCTTGTTATAAGTAGTGATGTGGATATCAATGCAGAAAAATAATGATAAGATCTTTGTACAAAAAAACGCGAGCATTTGCTACTCAACTATATCAATCATCAATAGGCTTCCTGGAAAAATAAACTTGTCTCCAGATAAATTTAACCTTGAACGTGTGCCCCTGGACTATTGAATTACCTTATCTAATCAGTTTGTTAAAAAATTGGCCTAGTTAAAATGTATCAGCTCTTTGCCTGATTTAGTGTTTGAGTCATTGAGTTTTTTACTGGAGTATGGAACATTGAAATACTTTAATTTTGTTGTGAAAAATGAGTTAAGTATTAAAAATGCTACTTATTTAAAAGTTATAAGTACTAGTGTTCACCCTTCCTGCTTATTTAGTCTCTTACCGAAGACACTTTATTATCGTAAACTAAGAAAAGTATCACAACAACAGCCTGTTGAAACTTCTACTGTTGAGATAATAATATTGTTTGTAGACACTCCAGAGTAATGTTCAGGAACTATTAAGCCAAAATCAGTGACAAGTCTTACGCCCGTATTCTATAAGGTCACTCACACTCACACTCATAGAGTGCCACTTGACACTCAATGAGTGAAAGGTTTACCTCAGACTTGAACCTTTCACAGACCTCACTCACACTCATTCAAGTTATTAATTTTGAGTGATGGTTGAGTGTGTGGTACACCTCCCTCAACATTCACTCAGTTCAATGTTTGTTTACCAAAATGGCGGATGTGTGGCTAAATAGAATAGAAGACAATAATAGATTACAACATGTTGGCGGTCAAGTGCGAAGAGAGTACAATTTTGACTATGAAAAGTATACTGACGAAGAGTTCAGAAGACGTTACAGACTGACGAAAGACGCCTTCCAGGAATTGTTGCGTTTGGTAATACCAATGATAGCCCCTCATAATGAAAGAGGCAATCCAATCCCTGCAGATATACAGCTGCTACTTACACTGCGTTTCTATGCCACTGGCACCTTCCAGATGGCTTGTGGAGATCTCTGTGACATTTCCCAGTCATCTGCAAGTCGTATCATCAAAAGAGTATCAGAAGGTATTGCTTCGCTTAAACCACAATTCATACGGTTTCCTGAAGGACAAGAACTTCAAAATATGAAGCTAGGATTTTGGAGGATAGCCTGTTTTCCAGGCGTTGTGGGTGCTATCGACTGCACTCACATCAAAATACCATCTCCAGGTGGTGTGGATGCAGAACTGTACAGAAACCGGAAGGGCTACTTCTCTATCAACGTTCAGGCTGTATGTGGTTACAATTTGGAGATGTTGCATATCGTGGCCCTGTGGCCTGGTAGTGTACATGATGCACGAATATTTGACAACAGTCGTCTGTGTGCACAACTTGAAAGAGGGGATACAGAAGGTATTCTGCTAGGCGATGGGGGTTACGCGTGTCGTCTATATATGATGACTCCAATAATAAACCCACTTACAAGGCCAGAGCGTAGTTACAATGCTTCTCAGATACGTACCCGAAACACAGTTGAACGAATGTTTGGTACATGGAAACGCTTGTTTCCCTGCCTCAGCATGTCCCTTCGCACAAAACTACAGACCACTTTGACCATCATTATCGCCACAGCAACTCTGTATAACTTTGTAAGAGCCAGGAATGACCCCATGGATGAGCCACCTCCACAGAATGCACCGAACCAAGTTGTAGCACAGTTTCCTGTTCCAGCTAGAGGATTGGGCAATGCAGCCAGACGTACCATAATACAGCACGGTGTTGTTCTTGCTGCATTGCCAAGCATCGGGATTGAGCAGGAGTGGCCTGGGTTTTCCTGACCGGCGGAGTGGATGAAGTGGGTTGCTTTCCAGTCTCATCTAGATCTGTAATAGTGACAGTTGATGGAGTGGGTTCATCATCAACATGGCTATCATGTTGAATGTCATGCTGATCGTCGCGTACAGCATCTTGTTTATCTGTAATGAAGTATTGCAATAAAGTAACCATTTTACAGTTATACTTTGTCATATACATTCAAATAACTTAATAGTGTGCGGAAAATATGACAATCTATTTATACAGGCGATTACAATATCATCAATAGCAGTAATAATTAACAGCATTCTAGGTAACTACTACGAATAAATACCTTGCTCCACATTGTCATCATCATAGGGGTTGGACAAACTGTCGATCTGTGATGGTATAATGGCTGCTACAGCAGAGGCAGTTTCATCCGCAACACTACTTCGACCGCCACCAGTCAGCTTTGCTTCCCTCTTTTCCTTTGCAATAGACTTCTTAGCCCGAGATTTTATATTTCCCCAGCATTTTTTAGTTGCTTACTGTCCCGTTTCTTCACCCCACTTTGCGAGTTGAACTCCTCTGACAAGCTTTCCCATGTATCGTTTTTCTGCTTGATCATTTTGAAGTCATTTTTTTTTTACATTCCCGAACGGATTTGTTTTTGTCCACTAATTCAGTCAGTAGAGACTTCTCTAGCTCAGAGAATTATTGTCTGGACATGGTGACTGCAGTCAGACTGACTAAAGTGATGTGCACACTCAATACAAGGAACTATTACTCAAGTGTCACTTAACTGAGTCACAGTTGAGTGAGCTTAGTGAAAGTGAACACATGTATCATTCAATGAGTGTGAGTAGTCACTCATTTTATTGAGATCACACTCACACTCACACTTGAGTTACTCTTCAGCCACACTTGAGTGAAACTCAGTTGAGTGTGAGTAGAGTGTGAGTGTGAGTGACCTTATAAAATACGGGCGTTAAATTACTTGAATGACAAGACAAATATTCGACTGTTTTTAAAGTTGATTTAAACATAACCCAAATAATCAAGTTTGAAATAAATTCTGTTCAGTTATTGAAGGGAGTATATGGTTGACAGTTTGTGAAGCCCAAGCTATTCATAACGCCTAGGTTTTGCGTCACTGCTGTATAATGGTTATTGTGAAGGTGACGTTAAAGGGTGACATTAAGTCATCAGTATGCAAGCCATACACTGCCTTGGTTAACCTCATGAGCATAGAGTACCTGTATGCAGATTTTTAAAAAAAAATAAGATTAAAGTGTGAATTAAATTGAAGTATTGCAAGCTGTTTTGGGAAGGTTTTAAAATAAAGGATATAAAAATTTTTCACATATACATGTGACTTCATGCACTTGTCACTGTCATTGTGCTTTATTGGGATAGGGACTATAAAGTGAATTGTATATATACTGTTGAAGTATGAGATTGGAGTGGAGTGGCACGTGCGTTAAGGATATTTATTTTATTTATTTAATGACAGTGCGCATGAAATGCTAGAGGTTTCAAAGGATATATTAGCTTTGGGAGTGCTATTTGTTATAAATTTAAGTTTATATCTGTTAGGATGTTCTTGTGTTCTGAGACTCCTCCCCCCCCCCCCCCCCCCCCCCACACACACACACACACACACACATGCACGCACACAATTGCCTTGGTCTCCTAAGTCTTTCAGGAATTAACAATGTATTTTCATGATTGCAAAGTTTATAAACCCAAATGGCATTTAAAATTTACACCTGCCATACTTGATATAGTAAGGTCCCCTAGGCCACATAGGGTGGGTATGGTATTATGAGTCATCTTTTCCAGACAACCATCTATCTGGACCTGAACGAAAACCAAATAGAGGGATTACTGTAATAGTTTCTTTCACATATCTGAAGTTGTGTGATAAATTACGTAGTCTGAGAGGTGGGTTATCCCTGATGGTATGTTGCTATATGTATATTACCTCCCCCTATTAAATTTTATCTGTGAGTATTTTCATAAATATTAGCTACCCCCTCTCTCCCCTGCTCTTCAACATGCATGTTTGAACATGTTCATTCAGACACATACACACTAACACACACCTGGTTATTCTGACAGACACACACTATCATATGAACGAACATGGATTTACATTCTGTTTTCCATTTTACTCTTCACTTTCCATCAGAAAACGAATCATGAACTGGTACAATTTAAGTGAATTTTTTGTTGCACTTTCTCTTGGTATTGGCAATTGCAACTGGAAGAGGACATGTTTTAGTTGGGTCTGTACAGCATCTGCTTGTGATTCATATTTTAAAACAACTAAACAGCTCACGCTGACACATTCTGCCATATTGTCACCAGTCACGCCATAGACAAATTAACTGGGGAGGAAGTGATAGTATGTAAGGTGGACCTCAAGAATAGGTTTTGTTCAACCTTGCCTGGTTAAGATCTTTTATCATAGATTGGTCAATCTGAATTACCAGCCATTAAATTATAATCAGTCTCATTTTGATGTCTTTAATTTGCACAAGCTGTCAAGAACTATTTTAGTAATAATTAAAAGCTTTAAAGTGGGATTTAATTGATCACATACTAGTAGGTGAGTCTAGGAAGACGTTTCACTGAACTGGGCAACAAACACTTAACTATAGCTAGCACTTAACATCATTGTCACAGTACTACTAATTGGATCCTTTGCTGATGCAGTTTAGTCTCAAATCAGTCTATTTGCATCAAAATTAATTTTATTTTGATATTCAAAGGGTATGTGTCCTTGATTCAGAACCTGTTTCTCAAGTACATACTAATATTGCAGCAGCTCACAAATTGTATACATAGGTTCAGGTTAGGTTAAAAATGTTTTTTTTTTTTTTTTTAATAATAATAATTATACAAGGGGAAAATATAATATGTATGTCCTCTGTTAGTGTATCAGTGACCAAAAACAACTTATTGTTATGCTTTTGATTTTTGTTTTGATGTTCATGCGAAATGGGCATGTCACATTAAAAAGTAGCAGTAAAGTTCATGTGACCTTTTGGTAAGAAAATTACCCAGTGTCTTCAACTACGCATGGTTTGAATTTGAAAGAACATGATGGGGGCTGGGGTTGATAGTGAGGGGGGATTTGTATTCTTGGTTACAAGACGGCCTCTGGATGGTGCATAGGGTGGTGTCCTAGAAGAATTTTTATGGTATTCAAACACCTACTTAAATAAAATAGAAGATATAATTAAAACTGGAAATTTTTGGTTAAGTTCTGTGCAGGAAAAATTAGGCAGTAGTTTACCAAAATAAAAATGTTTTTACCTGTAGTGCAGCCAAACTGGTTTATAGGTGATTGAATTAATATAACATTTTGCAAATTGAGGCCATATTCGCTGCAGGTCCTATTAACTTTTAAAGGCTAAAGTGGTTCAGTAACTCATATATGGACTAAACACTAATTTATGTTTTGTCAAAATACATTAAAATATGGTTTTAAAGTTTAAACCAGTCTTTAGTCGTAGATGCCCTTGTTAGAATCTTCTCTTAGGATTTCCATCTGTAACAAAATATATATATAATATATATAACCTTGTCCTATCTCCAAAGCACTCAGTATAATGTTATTGGCATAAAGAGCATAGAGTGAGGAAGATCCACTCAGTGTGTTTACTAGTACTAGTAACTGCCAGGTGAGGCAGGAGGTGCAGCAGTCAGGTGATTAGCCCACTTCTACTACTGACGTGGGTAACTGGTGGCGTAGGTAGGTTTTCCAGGTAAATAGGAATATTGGCTGCAAAATGAGCAAATAAAACAGTTTGATGAAAAAAAAAAAGAAAACAATATTAAAGCAGTAAGGTTTAACATGCTGTTAGACAAAAAAAAAAAAAGGCCGCGTACTAGTAGTTTACAAATATGATCTTGTTCTTTCAGTCTGCGAAAGAATAAGATATCAGATGTTACAGATCATGGAGTGCAGAATGCCTGGCTCTTCTTTTTATGGGTGAATTATTTTGAAAGAAGTGCTGCATTTGTTATGTAAAGAACATGAATTTAAACAAGAGCCATTATGTGACATGATATATTTATTTATTCCTCCCGAGAGAAAGAGAGGCTGGCAAGTGAAAATGATCATTAAGATAAAGTAGAATTATATTAACTTTTGGCAATTTGGAGTAAACAGAGTGCAGTGTAATCTCTTTTCTTCCTCTCTCTCACACTCTCTCTCTCTCTCTCTCTCTCTCTCTCTCTCTCTCTCTCTCAAACGCACACATTTATTATTTATGCATTGAAAATGTTTACATAAGGTTTCAAGCAAATAATTATGGAAGTACAGACACTACCCCCCTACTCCACCATTTGATACCCTGCTGCCACATGATAACAGCATCCAGTCCAGTGTTTCCCCTGGCTTTCAAGCTCTGCGAGGTGGTAGGCAGTCCGCGATCCCAGCAATACTAGGGGGGTCCGGGGGCATGCCCCCCCGGAAAATTTTTTAAATCAAGGTGCAATTTGGTGCATTTTAGGGTATTTAGAACTGATTTTTTTTACATTTTATGTGGCACTGAATTGTCTTGTTTTAGATGTTTTGAGGAGTAAATTCAGTAATGACATAACAAAGGTTTGGACAAAATTTATTTTCCAGTCTGTGCATTCACTCATTTTAGTCCTTTTCAGTTTATAGAACATACTCTTTCAAAAAAAAAAAAAAAAAAAAAGTTAATACTTTCAAAAAAAAAAAAAAAAAGTTAACTACTTTAATACTTACAAGAAACGGGAAAAAGGGCTTACTACATTGAATTATTTTTAAATTGACCAAAAAGTTGATAAAATATGTTGTTTTTACCGTTTTCACATTCTTGTGAAAGTAACTGGTCAATTGACTTTGCGTGTGGGAGCGCTTCATCCTAATATAAAACTGCCGCAAAAGTTCTCTCTCTTGTCTTTCAGCGCAAAGCGACTCCCGCTACTAGTTATACGTAGTTTGAGATGTAATTTATAATCAACAACTTCAAACACCGTTAAATGAATGCTTCGGAATTAAAGAGATGAAAATCACACTTATCATCAATTTTAGTTCTTCGTTTATTCATTTATATGGTTCTATTCAGTCATGGAAATTCATATTCAATGCATAGGTTTCCACGCGAAATACTGACGTGACCCAGTTTTACAACGCTACTGCTTTCACAAAACTCACCCGTAAATCAATAGAAAATCTTCTCTAAGTTTATAAAATCAACGAAGTCCACTTTATTTACTCCTTTTTATCAGTGAATATTCGTAAACTATAAAAACAAACAACAGGCGGTCTGAATTTCGGAACATGAAGTGATAGAGAAAGTGTATTCTTGACACGTGATTAAATGGTGTCAAGAACAGTTGCCTCGTTTCGCTCTGTTTCTTATACTTCAAATAAGGCACAGAACTGCGAAAACGAGGCACTCACAGGGAGACAGTAACTGCTGGTTATTTTAGGCATACGCGCATGCGTCTTTCCGTTACTACTAAATCAAGTGCTCAGAAGCATGGGATTACGTATGTAAACAGAAAATGCCATATTTGCTTAGAAATAAATATAATTTTCAGTTAGCATGAGTGAAAATATACTTTGTTGTTCCATATAGTCCAGCGAGGCGGTGCTTTTGACAAATTTCAGCGAGGCGCTTGCAAATATCATCGAGGCGGGCGCCTCGCTCATTTAAGTGCAGGGGAAACACTGCAGTCACATGGCTGAACCTTCTGTCACATGATCACAACATCCAGTCACATGACTGCACATGTCACATGATCACAGCATCCAGTCACATGACAGCACCTCCACCCCACAGTAGCACGGCTACACTGTAGATTTGTCACCACCTAATATCACCACAAATCAATCATCATACATACAGTTCTATGAACAGAAAAGGTATTCACAGAGAAGGAAAAATTAAGTACTAGTATTTAAGATGAACATATTTAGAGCATGACTACCAGTTAACCACACCACGTGAGGTTATAGTCATTCAGCTAAATAAATTTCATGTGGTGAAATGAACAGTCAGGTGAAAAAGACCCTCATACAACGTTCAGACTGGGTTTAAGTTGGAACAGTGTGTGAGTTAAACTAAACTAAACTCTCTCTCTCCTCCTCCTCTTTTCCAATGTTAGAGATTACATCTTGAAGTCATGTTTGAAATCTTTGATTTTTAGATGCAGTTCTTCAAGTTAAAAACACCTACTAGTAGTTTTGTTTTTATATCAGTTTTAACATGCTATAAATTGTAGTAATTGTTATTTATTGAAACAGGACTCATGTGGGAGTGAAAATTAAAGAAAAAACATTACTCCATGTAAGAATGTCATTTCCTGTTCCGTGGCAATTTCACCTGCAGGGGACAGTCATTAGTAAGATTGTCTCATCACAGCGTGACAGCTTTCTCCAATGTTCTCGTCTGATCTTCATCTCAGTGGCCATCAAGAGCACATCATCTAGAACTATAAACTTTAGGAAACTTATAAACTCTTATATAACAAACCATATTTCTGTTTTGGTCTGTGACTGTGAGTAAGATAAGTGTTGGAGTGTAAAGCAAACAGATTTTTCAGATTCATCAGTTTATGTCTATTGTGAACAGTACGGGATTATTGGATTTTTTTTACTTTGGCTGTTGAGAGGAATAGAAGAATTACTCTATATATACTTAGGTAAGTTATTTAGATGTATGTCTGTTAACTTACACTGTGAATTCAGTGTGTCAGATTAATGACACTTATGTTTGAATATTTATGTATGATGAGCAGTATCTGATCAAGAGGAGCCAATTTAACTTCAAGGGTAAAATATTGAAATGTTTGTATATGTATAATATTGACCAAGCCTGGAGTTAAAAGGGATTGTAATGGATTATAAACAATTAAAAAGCATAATTTGCAATACACATTGATATACTAGTAGACTTAATGAAAATGAATTTTAAAAAGAAAGCATTTTATTGTAAATTTAAATGTAGCTTGTGCCCTTGAACTATCTACAGTACTCCAGTTTTATTGCTCAGAATTAAAGGAAGTCTGGCTGATTGTGTGAGGATCGGTAAATTTGTAGTCAGGGTTAACAAAATATGAACTGATAAAAAAGGTTGCCACATTTATGAGCTAAACAGCTTCCTCATTAAGTTGGCAGAAAGTGTTGCACTGAATGTTAAGGCTGCCAAGGTGGAGAGGAGTATGATCATAAAGCTTAAGTAATGTAACAGATGTCACACTTAGACGGGTTTTGAACTACTAGTAAAATTTATACAGTTTGTGTGTGTGTATGTATGTATGTGTGTATGTGTGTGTGAGAGAGAGAGAGAGAGAGAGAGAGAGAGAGAGAGACCAGTCACCAAAGGCTTAACAGATTAATTAATTGCTGTGTGGTTTTCTACTAAGTGGCTTGGCTGCAGAGGAATATGCCTGTATTTTACCAGAGAGGGTTATCATAGTGATTGGGTCTGTGTATGGAGAAGCCCCACTGGCCTTGAAAAGTTAGGGTTCATATTTTCAAAAGATGTCTGAAATGGGCCAACTCTGAATCGGTTAGATATTGATGGCGATGCAATTCTGAATAATTGTGTATTAATGATGAGAACTAAGCAGCCTTGGTGGAGGTCTGCACTCTCAGGGTGCTTTTCAAGTGGTATCTACTATATGCCAAGAACATGATACCTTTTCTTTTACCTGCACTGTAAACAAGGTCAGAAGAAGAGGTATCTAGTCAGTAAAGTGCAGCACCCGTGCCTGAGGCGTGTATTTTAACTGAACCAAGCTATCTTCTGTCTGAGGTGTATTCATTGCAGAACTTTGCAAACATTTCCTCACCTGCTTGTCTTTATAACTCTGTTAGGCAGTGTTCACAACCAGTTGATCCCCAGACTAACTAGTCTGTGGATCAAATATGGTGTGACCTTCTTGAAAGCTTGCAAAGATTTAATTGCTCTGCCCCTGCTGGGATGGCAAGTGAGAGAATCAATTGTCAAATGTGCGCCATATTTGATCTGCGAACTAGTTAATCAGCGCAGCAAATGATTGTGAATATGGCCTGAATGTGGCCTTATTACCAGACAGTCAGAGGCTAGGCATGCCAACTCTGCATGTTTTTAGCTGATTTTGACGGTGTATTTTTGACTACAGTTTCTCTATTTTTAGGTGTACATATTTTATTATTGAAAACAAGACAAACTTACGCAAGTGTTTTGAGAACTACAATTTTGGCAGTCCTGTAAACTTGCACTGCCTCAACTTGAGCTACTAAAACAATATATGCACCTGATTGGTTGGATTTTATTTTCAATTTTCTAAGATGATCGCAAAAATTTATAAGAAAAACTGAGAAGGGCTCTTCCTCGTTATTTGTATTTGCTCTAAAGATACTTTGACGGTTTTGCCATGGCAAAGGTCAAAACACGGATAAAGGTAAATTGCCTTGATAATTAAAGGAAAACAATCCACAAATTTGGCCCAGTGAAAGAGGCTCCTCCAAGGTATAGTCTGGTAGTGGTTAGGTTCTACTCCTGCAGTGCAGCAGTGGGATATGTATTTATAGCATGCGTGTGTCATCCTGCTCTCACAGTGGTAATGCAGGTTAAGCCCAGGTAGGCTTAGCACTATGGCAAGTTTTACAGAATTATTTCAGACCAAACATTTTGGCCTTGTTTGACTTGAGATATATATAATATACTGGAAAAGATGTGTGTGTGTGTGTGTGTGTATGTGTGTGCATGGAGGTGAAGACTTCCCATTTACTAGTAACTTCATATATTAGAATCACTGGTACTGAAACTATATATTAATTTTTATGGCATGTGACATGTTTTTGACCTGTATCCTATAACCCAGTATATTAATGCACCGACGGTGAGGTTCTAATGGAAATAATAAAGAATCTTCCTATATAGTCCGCTGATGTAACATACACAAGGGCCCTTGCATGATTAAGTATGGGCCCTGCCCCTGGTTAGCTGACGTAACATACATGACCTAAGCACTCTGTGAATCACAATATATCATAGGCCCTACTATGAATCAGGATAAGATTAATGTACAGCTAGTGGAAATATGATGTGCCCCAATGGTGAATATGTGTGAGTTGTGGTGGGCGGATGGTTTAAATATATCTGCTGCTGGCAAGTATGTTGACATTTATCCTCGATTACGCCAAGGTACTTCAAGGTACCTTCCCAGCGAAAAGCGAGCTAGGATGGGAGAAAGTGATGTTGTGTTTATCTTTTGAAGTCTGAATCATTCAGGGTTGCTATCATAATATATAGGAATATAAAGATTTGTGTGGTTGCTGTATTTCGGAATTAACTTGGCAGGTATTTCTGAAGTCCGAGGAGAAGACCAGGTTTTGAAGGTATTTTTTGTAAGTTGTCATTTTGTGTTTTGATTAAGTTCTGGTTCTTTGCTTGCTGCCTTATTATTAATGGTTGACTTGAGTAGTTTAAAGAATGCTTTGGATTTTGTTTTAGGGTGTTCATTAATTTCAGTTTAAGGTGAAATTTGATACAGGTAATCCCTATTTCAAGTCACGTTTAGAGTCATTACTGTTAAAAAATATTTAACTCAAATATGACTATGAGCTAAACATCTGGCTATATTTCCCGTAAATGTTTTACCAGCCAGAGCCATAAATGAAAACATATATTCTGGTAACAACCCAAGATGCGCATCCCTGTTAAACATCATCTGTGATACGTCACCATTATATACTGTGCACTTGCCCAGTGTATATATTTATATAAACATCAGGTATAAACATTATCGTCATGTTACCTCATTTGCCAATATTCCTGGCAGGTCAACAATGCTTGGCATATATACTATAAGGTATATGAATTCATACCTTTGGCATCAGGTTGAGGTGAACATGTGAAAAGATGAGACTTGTTTTATTACCAGTAGACATGTGAAGCCCTCAAGGACTTGGCTTGTGGTAATGCGTCTAGTATTCTGAACTCTCACATTAACTTTATGCTCATTGGATCTTTATGTGCTGAACAACATATTTATGATTTGTGGTTATTTTTTACTGTAGTATATAACTAAAGAGACATGTGAATCCTTCATGCACTCAATTTGAAATAGCATTGTGTGAATGTTCATCTTGATATATGCTCATATGAGTTCCATGTGCTTAATTAGAATGATAATTGATATACACTGTACAGTATGTGGTTATTTTGACCTTGAATGTTTATGAATATTGATCTGGTGGCAGACAGATGTAGCAATCTTTCTAAACAAAAGTAAAAACAACTTTTATCTTTTAAATTATTTATTTTGTGAAACTGGACCCAGTTTTGTGTTAATATTCTCAGCATTTTGGTATGGGGTAGAAGTACTAGTAAGGTTTCTGAATGCTGTAATGCAATAACTGGTCCATTTTAGCACGCTCTGTATTAAACAGTTCAAAATATATATGTGAGAAGCATATACACTACTGTAACAGTTACTTTTTAAACCAATTATCACCCAAAAATAATCCAGTATTTTATTCAGCCCTTACCTTTTATACTTATTTATTATTATTATTATTTATTAATTAATTTATTTATTTAATTTTATTATTAATATTTTTTTTTTGGGGGGGGGGGGTAGGAGGGTAAATAGTCTGCCCCAACAGGTAATATATATTTGGGGATCCAATTCCAATAAAAACCATCTACAGTTACTCATTGAAGCAGGTAATATTGTGTATGTGCTTCATGCTGGTAAGGTGCTGCTATAGGTAATAGAAAACTCCCAACCTTAACAAAGACTAAAGTGGCTTCAGGTGACTTGATAAGCCAGCTAGCAGACCTCCATGTTTGTCTGGCTGATGTAAAGAAAACAGTCTGTCTGGAACAGAGTGTGGCAATAATCATGATAATAGAAGTCACCAAGGTGAAGAGTTGAGTTCTTGAAAAGGGCTCTTGAAAAAGAGCCTCAGTACATATCTTTTAAATCATAGAAACGGTTGAGTGGAGGAGACAGTAACTTAAGATTTTTAGATGCTGCTTGCATGGTACCTGCTGGTTTGGTGTAAGGCTTAATGCTTAAATTGTACAAGGCCCTTCTTTTTCAAAATTTTAGTGATTTGGGAGGTTCTTGGTGCACTTTAAAAAAAAGAGTGCAATTTTAAAGTCACTAGTGAATGATCTGATTGTCTGTGAACTACACTAAATCACCAGTATAACTTTTCGGTTGCCTGGTTGCAGTATTTTGACCAAAACTGTTGTAGGTTGAAATCAAGGTTTGGGCTTGCCTTTCAAAAGCTGATTATGTATGTGGCATGCAGGAACTGCTGGTTAAGATGTAGCACACTGATATCTCGACCTGTATTTTATAGGTGCAACGTAGGCACAGGTGAGGTTGTCATGTAATTTAGATGTAATACAGTGGTTTATGTCATGTTTGGGAAAATACCACTCCTGTATGTATCTCCACACTCAAACAGCACATTGGTTAATTACATAGAATTATTTTTCTTTATTTTTGAAGTCAAATTTATCATTAATTTTTTACACATATCAGTTATGAATTGGTCAGAAAAAAATTTTTAATGAGCTTAGGCCACACTTTTTTAATTTTATGGATGACATCCTGCGCGCGCACCGATTTTCGCCCGTTCTCCGAAAAAAAAAAAAAAAATCCCCCCCCCCCCCCCCAGCCCCCAACGAAGTCGGTTGGCGCAAACGTCATTAGTGAATTTGCCAGGAAATGAGCTTTCTGCGCATGCGTATTATCGCCACGTGGAAATGTGGCCGCTTTGCCGTCAAATTCATCTCTAGGATAACTTTCAAATTACACGACAATTAAAGTCATAAAGAGAACGGGTGCCGTCGTTTTGGATTGGTATGCCATTGATATTGGGCATGGAGATATCACCTTTTTACAATTGTGCGAAAGGCTGGCGGCCGCCAGCGATTATCGCCCGAAAAATTTCAGTGACATTCTGTACAAAGCAGCACATAGGCTACCAGGTTTTCTGTAGCGAAAAAAGGGTCGACAAGGGCGTCGAGGTATTTGGTGGGCTGAAGGTCGGACAGGCCACCTGACAGTTTGGCCGTGTGAGTCGAAGTAGACAAAATGGCATCGTCCGAAATGACCTTTAATAGATTTGGTAGTATTAAGCATATCTTTGCATCATTTTTTTAAACATTTCTGTGAAGTGTTCAAAATGCTTTAATATCCTGACAATACGAATAAAGACACACTGTTTGTTTGATATTTGTTTTATTGATTGCTATACCAACAAAATGCATGAAATAACCTTAATAGATTTTGTAATAAAAAGTATATCTATTCATGACTTTTTTTTACATTTCTACGAAGTATTCACAATGCTTTAATATTTTGAGAGCATGGATAAAGACATATTGTTAGTTTGATACGTGTTTCTGTGGTAAAATTTGTGTTTCCAGCTGTGTACTGACGGCATTCCTTTACTTAAGCAGTTTTTTTTTTTTTTTTTTTTTTTGGACCGTTTTTTTTTTTTTTTCGCCCTCTCGCACCGATTTTGGGGTACCCAGAGGATGTCATCCATAAAAATAAAAAAGTGTGGCCTTACTAGAACTAATAGGTGATTTGGATCTTTATCTTTTTGAAGGACTTTCGATGATATTTATATGAGTTTTTATCACAGGTAATCAGTATCTAACAGGTAAAAATGAGTAACTGCGCAGGGGAATTGATATTTTAAAACAGTGACAAGAATCATTTCACTCCTGTGATTTGCTTACCAAACATCATCTAAAATGTTATGATACAGTGCCATGCTAACTTAAACAAGGTAAGAAGACCAGTTACCATAATATAAACAGTAAATTGAAGGATGTTGACAGTAATGGTTTAACTTTCTCGTGGGTAACTTGCCTTTGAAGCTTGTTTGTGATGGACCTCTGATCTCAGTGACAATACTGTGCTCAGTGCCAAATAGTTACAAAGTACTTGTCATGTGAGAAACACCTAGCTCAATAGTTTTTATGTACAGACACAACTCTTATGCGGTAGCAACATTTATTTGTGCTTTGTGTCTGTGCATTTGACAGCTTTGCTGCCTAGTTTAATTGTCCAACATATGTAGCATGGTTAAGGTGTTTTAATAGTAATTAAAAGGCTACGCTCTGATCACTTGATTCTGTACAGTTCTTTTGGAAGTAATCCAAGATAGCCTGAAATAAGACTTCAAATAAGTCTTCACAATCCATGTGAGAATCCACCGATAGGGGTGAAACTCTTTGTGTTGGGAATTACATTTAAAAAAGAAATACAGAAATCACACCCAAAGCACTGTGAATTTGTACTGTTGTGAAATGGACTCAAATCCGACAGACCTTCAGAGAAAAAAAAAACAAACCCCAAAAAAAAAAAAAAAATATATATATATATATATATATATATATATATATATATATATATATATATATATATATATATATATATATATATATGTGGATAATTTGTTAGCTTCTCTTCCCTGTTGCACAGTGCACTCAGATCACTAGCTATAGTCTGCCATTATGTCTGACCCCACACTCCTCCAAACCCTGCAGTTTGTCAGGGCTCTGAACCATGGGGATTCATATTCAAGAATAATGTTCTATAAAGAAAAAGAAAAAAAAAAAGTACCCCAGCTTAGCTAACTGGTTCTACCTGAGATAAATCTGAGATGGGAGGAGTGCCAAGAAGGGGAATAAGGACACTGCTGTGTATGTACAGATGGGTGGAGAGCAGGTGATCCCTTTTTTTATTGTACAAATTACTACCACCATATCTCATAACTAAAAAAAAAGCATACAGTATAAATTCTACTCAACTTACAGATAATGGGAGGTAAAGAGGAAATGAAAGGGTTTAGATCAATGTTTTTTTAATATACGGAGTTGTTCATAACCCAATCCATAATTTTTCACATGATTTATAATAATGATTTCTTTACTGCCAGATATCTTTACTATAACAATGTCATCAAAAGGTCTGTACAGATGACTTTGAAGTTTCACAGGTAGAAGTATTGCAGCCTTAGTTCATCAAGTTCAATACCAGCTTGACAGATAAATTCATCACATATAGATATTTGAATATCCAGGGTACCATGGAGGCTGTACACAGTACTGTAAAAACTTGAAAAATTTGTCACATAAAAATTAATTTTAAATATTTACTAGTTTTGCACGGGAAAGTACAACTGAGCCTAACACATTCAATTTCTTTGCAGTTAAATAATGTAGTTTTTGCTGAAGCGTTTTAAATTTTATTAGCTTCAAACCAGTAGTGTGAACTTAGTCTTACTTTGAAATGTTAAAAGTCTTGCTTTAAAATGTGTTTAATTGCAGCTCCAGGGTTTGTATGTTGAGTATGCCTGGATGGTAAGGTTGAGTTGTGGTTTTCGTGAATTATTTATTATATTATATAGCAAATGCATTGCAGGGTTCAGCCAAGAACAATACTTTTTCTCCAAATACAAATGAAAATCTGCGGTCTTCTTTTGCAAAAATACACAGTGAGGCAGGCATACTGCTGAGTGTGCCTTGATGTTTGTTGTGAACCACAAATTGATTATTTGACAAATGAATGGAAGTTTGTGAGATTCTGAAGAAGTATTAGCTGTGCAGTGCAGTTGACTTTTAAAGGGATGCTTATTTATTTATTTACTTATTTATTTAATATTGAAACTCAGTCACTTTATCAAAATAAATGTTCCGTCCAAAGCAGCAAAACGTAGATTTTATGGTTTAACATATATGGGGACATAAAATAAGCCAGAATAAACTGTTCAGCACCAGCTTTTTGTAGGTGTTTATGTGAGGTAGATGGTGTATGGTTTATAGTTGGTCTGTATTAGAATACCTGCCAACTGATCCTGTTTTCAAGGTGTAAAATACATGGTATGTCCATGGGGCACATCTAGAGCTTTTTCCAGACACAGAAAGTAGGACAGTTTTGCCGATCGCTTATAGTATTACGTAGATGTTCAAGTGAAGTTATGAAAAACAGACTATTTTGGTTCTGTTACTTTTAAAAAAGTCAAATAAAGTTTCCACCATTATGTAAATTCTGAGAACTTCTTTTCTGCACAAAACTGCATTGAGGAGAGGAGTATGAATTTTGGGCTGTAGGTGATATATTGTAAGTTACTTATTTATTGCTGTTTACTTGAAAACGATTTGTTAGAATTATAATGGTGACTTAATTCTTACCTAAGCTGGTCCAGTCCTAACTTCTTACCTAACTGCACCTTTTGTCATTGTCTTACTAAGTCCAAAGTCCGTCTTTCAAAACTAAAGGAAATAATTGAAAAAATAGTCGATGTGTCTGTAGGCTATTTACATTGAATAACATTTTGCTGACTTTCAGTCTGTCGCATCTTTCTTATGTCAGATTAATTACACTGTTGATGTAAGAGTTGGTGGAAAAGCGGCACATATGCTAAGAAAACTAGGTACATAGATCATTATATTAGCCAAAATAACTGCAGGGTTTTCTTTTGTGTCTTCAGATTGTTGTAGGACTTTTTAAGTCAAATGTTGTAAAATTTAACCATAAATGTGATGACCAAAATAAACTCCATGATATTGTATTAGTCTAAGATTTAGGTTACAGTGTAGCTTGTCTATATAAGTGCCTTAGGTGTCATTTCTTAACGTATGAACGTTAAAGAAAAAAATTAAATTTATAAAAAATGAAAAAATGATGATATTGTTATCTCGTTGAATTTACCCAATATAACCAAGACCAATAAAAAGTTGAGCTTTCTTCCTGAAGGGTGTTGGCAAATAAACCAGTTATTTCCTATTAGTAACCAGTTTTTGAGCTAGCTGCCTTTTTGAGAGAGAACGAGCATATATGTCAGAGACATGTACTGAGAAATATAACTTGTGAAGATAGATAAAGGTACCTAGTTTAACAAAACAAATTTGGCTGCTTACATTTTAGTTGATATTTTTTCTGACAACGTTTTTGTATATATATACATATATATATATATATCAAGTGCAGCATATGATATGTTGGTACACTGTGTACGTGTGCACGCGCATGCATGTGTATCTAAGTGCTATTACTGTAACATTATCTTAAATTTATCATCTCCTGTCATTCCAGACTCCCCTGGTGAGGTAGATTAGGGCGTCATCACTTCCCCACTGCCTGAAATAGGCATCCCATCATTCCCCTGGTAACCTTGGATGCACCGCCATCACCATGCCATCACTGGACTACTACGACGTTCTCGAGGTGTCGAGATCAGCCCCAGATGCAGAGATCAAGAAAGCGTGAGTGTTCTTTATTTATTTTTTTTATTTAAATCAAATGTAAATGGAAGTAAAACATTTTTACAGATTTAAATCTTTTTGTTTGGTGTTTCTATATTCGCACCTAGGCTCTATTCCCATAGATTTTAGATCGATCTATCCCCGTGGGGAGTCTCACTAGATTACTTTCAGATAATCCGACTTAAATGTCCTTCCTGCCTACTACAAGCTGTAAGTGGGTAATTAACTTTCGTGTCCGCCCGGCTGACAGCTATTTAGCGTGAACCCCCAGGGAGTTAGGTCGATCTAAAGTAGGTCGATCTAATCTATGGAAATGGGGTGTTAGAGATGGTTGACCTAATTATGACCCATGGCAGCAGATTCTGCGAAAAATAATTATTTCGCCCTTACGGGCAATTTTTATGTACAGACACAGATGTGTCTGTACATATAGCCATCATCTGCGTCTGTCGTCGCCGTCGCCGTCGTCGCTGTCGTCGCCGTCGCCGTCGCCGTGCACTTTTACCGATAACACGATAAGTGGAAAACCATTTTGCCTTTTGATTTGAAACTTGCAGAACTGATGAATATTCATAATACGCAGGTCAAGTTCGAAAATCAGCATGATCGGGTCATTTTTAGGGAATTTATGCTGTTTTTTCACTGTTTTCAGCATATATGCAGCACCGATAACACGATAAGTGAAAAACCATTTTACCTTTTGGCTTGAAAGTTACAGAACTGATGAATATTCATAATACGCAGGTCAAGTTCGAAAATCAGCATGATCGGGTCATTTTTAGGGAATTTATGCTGTTTTTTCACTTTTTTCAGCATATATGCAACCCTGATAACACGATAAGTGGAAAACCATTCTACCTTTTGGCTTGAAACTTACAAAACTGATTACTATTCATAATACACAGGTCAAGTTCGAAAATCAGCATGATTGGGTCATTTTTAGGGAATTTATGCTGTTTTTTCACTTTTTTTCAGCATATATGCAGCACCGATAACACCATAAGTCGAAAACCAATTTACCTTTTGGCTTGAAACTTGCAGAACTGATAAATATTCATAATACGCAAGTCAAGTTCGAAAATCAGCATGATTCGATTATTGTTAGGGAATTTATGCTGTTTTTTCACTTTTTTCAGCATATATGCAGCACTGATAACACAATAAGTGGAAAACTGTTTTTTCATTTGGCTTGAAACTTACAGAACTAATGAATATTCATAATACGCAGGTCAAGTTTGAAAATCAGCAAGATCGGGCAATTTTTATGGAAGTTATCCTGTTTTTTTTTTTTTTTTTCAATTTTTTCAGCACTTTTATAACACCGATAACATGATAAGTGTAAAAATGTTTTTCCTTTCCTTGGATTGAAATTTACAGAACTGGTGAATATTTATAATACGCAGGTCAAGTTTGAAAATTGGCATGATTGGACTATTTTTACAAAAGTAATGCTGTTTTTTTCCCTTTATTCAGCATACATGCAACACTGATAACGCATTTTAAGGAAAACCATCAGCCTTTTGTCTTGCAACTCACAGGAGTGATCAATCTGACCAGTATACAGATCAAGTTTGAAAATAAGCTTGATCAGTTAAGTTTTGATGAAGTTATTAGCCTTTTTGTATATAAGTGGTTTTTCTTCAGATTTAATTCTTAAGCATGTTAACAGTCTCATAACGGTACTAATTGGATATGTTAAAGTGTTGTTTTAACATTTTCTGCTTCTTAACAATATTGTTAGTTGATTATATAAAAATGACGGTAAACCTATTATCCTGCATTGTGTAATAAAGTATCAAAAATGGAAAGGAACTCATCATTGCAGTTCGTCAGATTCAATCATTCACTATGTTCAGAATCTCCAAATGGAGCTAATTGGACATTATAAATTGTTCTATTGATATTTTTCCTATGTCAACAATTTTCCTAGTTGATCATTTAAAAATGACAGTTAATTGATGATGGTTTTATGTAAAAAAGGTGTTGAAAATGGAAAGAAAATCATTTCAGTACAGTTATCTCTTGTTAACATTTTGGCATTTTGAAAGTGTGACCCTAACTTCCATGTCCTTGGAGACCTTTCCATATCACATTTTCTGAATATCCATGATACTTTTATTTTTTTATAAAAAATTTGATGGTCATTATGCTGTTAAGTATTATGTTATATTGCATGAAAGTTAAAGAAAACCCTATTTTGGACACTGCTGCCAGGATAGCGATTAAGGGAAAACCATGTTACTTATGATAATCAACCTTACTGAAAAGACTGAAGTGCAGCTTGTGTTGGAAAACCATCGTAATTGTTTTCTGTTTTGAAAGCAATGCAGTACAGTGCTATTTGGTGCAATAAATGTATATGGATAGTAGGCAGTCATAAAATAATTTGCTTAATTGATTTTCAAGTTATTTCAGGGTTATAAAATAATTTGCTTAATTAAATTTCAAGTGGGTATTAAATGAGATTACATAAACACACATTGAGATTTCTTTGTAAAGTCCCATCGGTTTAGCTTTCTTAACTGTGTCACATAATTAGGAATCGATGATTATTATGCAGGTAAATGTTATTTAATATGGAAAATAAGTTTACAAAAAAAAATTTGTGTAACGCTTACATTAAAGATTGCTAAAGATGAATAACAGTGCCTTATTATTCTCAAACTCAATAGGGTTATTCATATCATGTTAGTAATTGTACAGCTAGATTAAAAGTTTGAATAGCAGCTTTATTGGTATTTTTTATGCTGTTTTTTTCACTTTTTTCAACATATATGCAACATTAATAACACAATATAAGAAAAACAGCTTAGCCAATTGTCATTATACTCACAGGAGTGGTCAATCTTACAAAAGTGCAGGTTGAGTTCGAAAATCAGTGTTATCGGGCCATTATTTTAGAAGTTGTACTGTTTTTTCAAATTTCCTCAGATTCAATTCTTAGGCATGTTAACAGTCTCATTATTGAACTAATAAGATACGTAAAAGTGTGTGTTTGATATTTCCTGCATCTTTACAACATTGTTAGTTGATTATGTAAAAATGATGGTAAACTTGTTATCATGTATTGTGTAATCAAGTGTCCAAAACGGAAATAAACTCATATCATTGCAGTTTGTCAGATTCAATCATCCACATCTGCCATGATGACCATGATGGGAAAACCGTGTTACTTATGATTGTCAAACTTTCAAAAAAGAAACACAGGACTAAAATGCAGCCCAAGTTGGAAAAGCAGTCTAATGGGCTTCTTTTTCTGGAAGTTATACATTTTAATGAAATATTCATTATCTTTTTGGCATATTCATTGTGGGACTCGGAGCTCCCATGGACATGAAGCCGGATGGTAATCAAATTTTCTACATGTTCATGCTATTTATAGTCAATAATCAAAAATTGGTGATAATTATTCTATAATTTATTATGTAATGTTACATCAAAATTGACAATAATCTTTTTGCACTGCTACTGCAAACATTATGAAAAGAAAACTGTGTTATTTATTATTATATTTAACTTAAGAGTATGATTTTTAGGATTGGCATGCAGTTCAAATTAGAAAGCCAGGTCAAATGGGTTATCATTTATTATTGAATTTAATGCAATTTTGTGTGAAATTTCATTTTTCTCATTCTGGCACTTTCTAAGTATAAACTTGAACTCTGATGGGCCTGAAGCCTTATGCTTTTACTTTCATCGGTGTTACCTGTTGTGCAAAATTAAAATTTGATGTTGACTGTGCAGTTAAACATAATGTATTATTGCATCAGAAGTGGTAGTCTCCTATTTTGTGCATTATTGTTTTGTGCTCTTCTTAAGTTGTGACTTATGGGCCTGAAAGACCTTTGAGAGGGTCAGTCTATAAATTTCCCTTGGGTATCACTTCGCTAATTTCAGTTATAAACTAATTTGCCTAATTGATAGGCTACATAAAGCACACTTGTGATTTGAGATTACATAAAGCACACTTGTTGATATTTCCCTGTAAACTCCCATAGGTTAAGCTCTCTGCTAGATTAATAATAAGGAAGCAGTGATAATTATGCAGGTAAATTTTGTTTAATATTGCAAATAAGTTATATATATATATATATATATATATATATATATATATATATATATATATATATATATATATATATATATATATATATATATCAAACTGAAAGATTAAAAGTTTGAATAGCAGCTTCATTGGAATTATATTTACCTCTGCCAAGGAGGTTATATTTTCACCCCTGTTTGTCATCAACATAACTCAAAAAGTTATGGACCGATTTTGCTGAAATTTTCAGGAACTGTCAGAAGTGGGCCAAAGAGGACAAAAATCAATAATAATCAACAATTGCTACCTTGGCAGAGGTCTGCACTCTCGGAGTGCTTTTCTAGTTTTGTTATGTTTTCCTTTATAATTTTTTCTCAAACACTTGCATTTGTGACTTTAAACTCTCATCCACCTGAGACTCTGACATTTCTGTTTTTCCACATAAGCAGTTGTATTGTTTTTTATGTCTTTAAACATTATGTTACTTATGTAATATTATTTTATGCACTGTCATCATTTTTCAAATATTGAGACTTACATCATGTGAATTTGAACTCTCATGGTCCTGAAACTGTAATCTTATTGAAAGGGTAGATTGAGACCATCTTCTGGGACTTCCGGAAGACAGTCAGGTTATTAAGTTTATATTGCCTGGTATCTATTTTTTCTTCTGTTGGAAGACCATCAAAATGGAGGATGGATCAAAATAGATACTTTGGAATACTGTCAGAGAATATCTCTGGGTCCGCTCATGTTATTGACCATTTTACCTGTTGTGCATGATTATAAAATTCAGTGTTGACTGACAGTGCTATTATAAGCATTATTTATTATTGCATCAAAATTAACAAAATGACCTTTTTTGCATCTTTATTTTCTGTTTTTTGTCTGTACATTTGACAGCTTTGCTGCCTTGTTTTATTTCTGTTGCTACCTACTAGTACATAGAACTCCATTTTAATGGAGGTGAGACCCGTACCATTTGATTTCAACATATAGTGAGTTTGTCTAAAATTAGCATGCTGAGATGGATGGTATAGTCAGTAAGGTCTAACTTCCACCAGTGTTAACCCGCCTTATTATGTTATCCACGCTGTGTGAGACACCAATCCCACAGTAACACAGACATGTAAATTGTTGGTGATTGATTTCATCAGCTGGGGATGTGCTTCAAGGTGAAACGTGTTCACATCAGGATCAGCTTTGACAAGATGATATTCTTAACTGTGTCATCATGGGGAGCGGATTACATACTAGTAGTGTAGTGGACATATCCAAAGTCTGAAAAGGATAACAAGGCTATTATGTGTGGGACAACCGGGAGATTAGGTTGTCCCACCTGGAACTGCTTACTGCATTCCCCATGGCCACCCAGACCTACTATGTGAGAGAAAAGGGAGATTAGGTTGTCCCACCAAAAACCAAGTGTGTGTTCCCTTGCCCAGAATCAGATTTTGTTGACTTGTGATGTTGAAAATGGCAGTAACACAGAAACACTGCGTTGAGACAGTGAGCTCTAACAGGAAAAAAGGGGGCTCCTTGAACATGGTTGTGCCTCTCTTTTCTTAAGTCATATCTCAAGGCATATGTTTGACTGATTTGCAGTGGGTCTTAGGCACAGTTCTATCTCTTTTATTACAGTCTTCTTATGATTTGCTAGATTTCAAGTGTAAGATGAACCTGATGTGAACAGTACTTTGAGTGTGAACCCCACAACACGTTTCAAGCCAGTTTTACAGAATTCACCTAAATGTGAAATGAACATTCAGCTCTCATACATGTGGTAGTTGACATTTCCAAAACCTCTTGCAGTGCTTCAGTGATTTGCACATGCAGTGCTTGCAATTTGCAGTTTACTTGGTTATTTATAGCAATTTCTCAGAACTGTGGTTACCGTAATGGTACCTCTGTAATGGTGAAATGAAATTGATGTTGCTTTTATTGCTTGTTGTTGGAATTTCTTTTCTGTAGACAATTGGTGTAAGAGCCAATTCTGTGACGTATCTTAACAATGGATGGTGCTTTGTATGGTAGCAAAATGGAATGTTCAGTTATGAAAGTGTTTTTTTTTTCCCCATGATTGATAAGGATGAGGTTGATTTCATGGAGCTTACTATGGTAGCCATTAAGGACTGGCAGTTTTAAAAAAGTAATGACACAAAAATCAAGAAACACATTATTTTCTGTAGACAGGGGAAACATTACCAGACAAACATTACCATCGTAGAGTAAATGCTTGTCTATGTTTTTATCTTTGTACTTTTCATAAATAAAAGAAAAAAAGAACAGCTTTATTATAATACCAGTCTCCAGTGTAGTTTCCCAAAGTAAATACATCCATTATATCCATATCTCCAACCAGGTGCTCTTTTGATGGCATCTTTGAATAAATATGCTGAAATATACTCCCGAAGTCCAAGTTTATTTTTATACCTGGAAGTTTTATGTAATGGAAATGGATTTGATCTGTGTGGAAGAGATGAGCTTTCTCTCCTGCTGCCTGTTTCTATATTCATGCACTCAGCTTTAGAAGGATTTGAAGCAAAGTCACAGAGGTTCTGGAAATCTTTTGTGAAGGTACTTCATTGATTGCAATTGTTACTGTGACACATATGTTTGGCCGATAAGGAGAATTTACTGTGACAAATTTACTAGTAATATATATACAATATTGTCTAGGTGTTGTTGTTATTCCAGCTACAAGAAAATGGCCCTAAGGTGGCACCCAGACAAAAACCCAGACAGAAAAGAGGAGGCAGAGAAAAAGTTCAAGGAGATCTCAGAGGCATATGAAGTACTATCAGACGGTAAGGGGTTCATGGTAAAGGTAAATGATCTTGTGGGTCTTCCAGAAGACAGTCATAATTTACTGAGAAGGTATTTATTAATGAGAAGTGAGTGAAATTACCTCTGAAGTGACTTGAATGTTAATACTGTCAGCCTGGATGGAGGACTGTCAGCATGGATGGAGGATTGTCAGCATGGATGGTTGACTGTCAGCCTGGATGGAGGACTTTCATCCTGAATGGAAGACTAGACGTCATCATGAAAGGAGGACTATTAACATGGATGAAGTCTGTCAGCCTGGATTGAATATCATCAGCCTGCTGCATTCATCCCTTTAAGACCAACGAGAGGGGGGGAGAGAGAGATACTAGACTAAGTGCACTATTTTGAACCTGTTGAATGAATTTTACTGCAGGGAAAGGTATTTGATATTCAGCACAGCCTATAAACCACTAGTTTTACCTGTATATATTACATGGAGGTAAACTTTGCACCAAAATGATCTGCTGGTACTATTGAATATACTCTTTTTATAACCATACAATTTCTCTGATACATTACAGTGTTGACACAAAACACGTATTGTGTTGATATGCCCTCATACCCTTAGTTCTATTGGAAAAAAACAGTTCTTTTCGTTCTTCTTTATTTTACAAAAAAAAAGTAGAATAAGGGGTCAAAAGTGTATATCTTAATGCTGACCTGTTGGTGTGTCAAGACAAAATTATATCTAGACAGGTTTTGGTCCAATCTATGACACCAAGCTAGCTGATTGATCTAACAGTACTTCTAATGGTTATTAGCCATTTATGTGGCTTTTTAGGTTCTTTTAAAAAATGAATTTAACATACAATGAGAAAGGACAGTGTGATTGTGATTTGTAACCAAAGGTAGCCAACCCATATACAGGTGACTTACCTCAATCCAGAAGCTGTTGGTCGGTACAAGAGAGGGATTGGATTGGCTTATTGTGGTCACAAATTGTAAGCTTATAGACTGGTGAAACAAAATGCACCAAGTTAAGCCTTCACACTATGGTATTCTATGAGGCCTGTGTTTTATATTGGAGGGTTAATTCAGTCATGGCTCTCCCTATGACCTTTTTGTAGCCACTGTATACTTCAGAATCTCCTCTGCCTGGAGTGGAAACCTTTTTTTTTTTTTCATCATCTGGCACATTCCAGGTTAATTTAATAGGGGTAGAAGTCAACATTTCTTCCCTCTAGCCCAACACTAACAGTTTTTCTAATTGAAAATTCCAGGTGTCTCTTCCTTTACCTTGAGAAATCTATCAAAATGTTGAAAATCATTAAGTATAATTCTAATGTACCGTAAGACTTATATCTTAATGTCACACTGTTCATCTTCACCTTTGACGTGTAATAAAGAAAAGGTCAGCTGATTGCCAGAAATGAGAAAATTCAGTGCATCTTTTTAACTGGTTTATGCATATAAAATCTGTAAAAGATCAGAAAGTAATTATAGTCATTTTTACCAAAACTCTAGTGTTTCATCTGAATACAGTTTCAGTTATCCACTGTCTTGACTTTATTATTATTATTATTATTATTATTATTATTATTATTATTGCTCATAACTAGTGCAACATAATTGTTTCTGAAATAGCAGCCCTAATACACTATATTAACTTACGAATATCATTTTCTCTTTCAGCTAAGAAGCGTGACTTGTATGACAGATATGGCAAGGACGGCCTCAATGACGCAGACATTGACTTTGGAGGCTATGACACTGGGTTCCACTTCACATTCAGAGATCCGGAGGAAGTGTTCCGGGAATTTTTCGGGGGCCGAGATCCTTTCGAAGACTTTTTCGGAGGTAAACCTCCTGTCATTTTTTTTTAAAGCCATGTATACACTAAACATATATTTCACTTAGAAACTTAAGTTTTTTTCCCCCCCAAGGAATGGTTCTCTATTATGAGAACTTTATGTTCGGGTTTAATGGATAATTTAAATAATTGTTGTTTTTTTCCACTTAAATTTTCTGATGAGATTTTTTATCAACAGGCTGGTTTAAATGAGAATTTTTTGCA
Organism: Lingula anatina; assembly: GCF_051362555.1. Lineage (NCBI taxonomy): Eukaryota > Metazoa > Brachiopoda > Lingulata > Lingulida > Lingulidae > Lingula > Lingula anatina. The sequence goes on along the minus strand of NC_141771.1, from coordinate 12,616,840 downwards.
GTGTTTTCTGCACAATTAAAAAAATGCTGATTGTCAGCAAGATCTATTCCATCTGGCATCATATGGTGGAGTTAAAGGGTAATATAGGGAGAAGGAATTTTAAGAGTATACTACAGTTGGTCAAGTCAGCAGAAAAATCCTTATACAGAGAAAAGTCAATTCTCAACAAGATTTCATTTTTGCACTTGGCAAAACTTCATCATTTGTTTTGTTTTGAAAATGACGACTTCACTGATAACCCTAGACTAAACTAGAGACTTCAAAGGCAAAAGCAATAAGAGTAAAGATAGAATATTTTTAAAAAATTGAAAGAGAGAAAAAATTCGCCAGCTAGCTATCTAGCACAATGGAGGAGCAGCCAGAGTTAAACAAGTGCTTGGTACAGGTTACAAAATGCTGCTGGCATACCTGCATGAATATATAGAATAGATGTAGATGACTCACAGTCTTGTTCAGACACGAGATGTCTGTAGACCGAAAGTCAGGGCCCCAACTCCCCAGAGTAAGGAGTGTAAAATTGTTGTGTTGTTGCACAATTCTGACTTTTTGTCATTATGAATGATCAAATTACCACTAACTATACTGTCTGTGATGCAGTGAGATATATCTGTGGAAATTGCATTATGGCTGGATTTCCCAACTCAGTACATTTGACCATTTTCCCTCAAGCGTCAGGACTACTATGTTTTTTGTTTGTGAATATTTTGTCACTAGAATTATGTTGAGATATCAAAACATTATGGAAGTGTTTGTTTCTACTTTTCATTTAGTGACAGAAATTGCTCAAATTTTTTATTTACTTAATTCAGAAATCAGCTCATTAAATGACTAACAGTGGTGATGGACAAAAGGAATGCTTGTTTATTTGGTAATTCATATTTACAAGCCAAGCTGGAAAGTAATGGGTTTGCTAACAGCACTTTTGTATTAATTGTCACCTATTACCATATGGCCCATGGCTTTCTGGGAAGATGAAAGGAATTAATTATTTGCTTTGTACTAAAATGTTAAAAAGTTCACCTAACATGTATAACTAAGAAGATGGGTCCATGTCAAGGTTTGAAAATAAACTCAAGTAAATACTTATAAAAAGAAATTTAAATTTCTCTCTGGACCAACACTTCTAGCTTTAAATCATTTGAGTCAGAATTTTTTACTTATTTTCAGTGGCAAGTTTTAAAAAAATACTTACAATGTCTCTTTTAAATTAGTTTTGAATTATTCATCCCTCTAATTGAATGATATGTTTAAACACAAAGTGTTTGTACTTAACGAACTCAGTAAGAAATAATGAATAAAACATTAAATGTCAGCATTTCAAATGAATTTTAAAACCATTTTGAACTATACCAGAGTATCCTAGCCTTTGGGAAAGAAATTTTATTTTTTTCATTCACACAATTAGGAATATATAGTAAATAATGGTGAAATAGTTCTTGTATTCTGTCAGTGAATGAAAGTATTGGTTTATATTTAAAGGGATAATAACTCTTCGTATGAGACCTATATTTCACAATAAAATCCTTGTGAATAACTCATAGAAATATAATATATTCTGTTTTACCACAAAAACAGCAGTTATAGCTTTTATTCTGATATTTGAACTTGTCTTCAGACCACGTGACCTCCATTGATGTCTATACTCTGTTAAAATCTCTTAAGAGATTTTAACAAAAAACCAAACTTTTAAGAAAAAAACCAGGGACTAACTTTGAATGTAAAAATGGATTCATTAACCATTGGTAAGTATGGGAAAATTGTTGTTTACTCCAGGAAAATTCATTTTTTGGCCGAAACGAAGAGTTATTATTGCTTTAAGTATTTTTAAGATAAGCATGGCATTTGGTGAGTTTTTTATTATTATTATTATTATTATTTTAATTCACTTAGTTTAATTGTTTTGCTGAAAAGGGTGCAACTGGTAGCTGCTTTTATACAGAATACCATGCTTTAGACTTGTCAGTGACTGTTGTCATTTGTTGTCAAATATGAATAGAGAACTGTGAGATATATTGAAATATTGGTTATAACATTTGATGCACTACAATAAGTAAACTAAGTAGAATATTTTTCCAAGTTGTATAAAATGATCCTTTATGACTTTGTAAAGCATTGGCAAAGCTTGATTTTATTTTTTTTAATATTTTGCTAATGTGATCGTCACAGTGTTTAATGTTAAATGTTATTAACTGTATATTTAATGTTATTTGCCACATGTTGGATGTTTTTTGCTTCTTATAGTTGGTACTTCTGTTAGCTTGATTTTTTAAAAAAATTATTAAATTATAATTATTTGCTTTTAATTTTATCTATTACTTATAAGTATTTTACACTCTAAAATTCGTGGTCGTTTCATCACAGAATCTGTATTCACAACTAGCAATACCCATGCTAACAGTGTTTTTCTTGCCCAATGCAATGCACCAGCGCCATCTATCAATATGTTTGCTTGTTGTTGCAGGGATTGGAGGCAGACAGCAGAGGGGGAGAAATCGCACAGATCGCCGTACTGATTTGTTCCAAAATTCATTTCCAGGCTTTCCAAGCTTCGGCTTCATGGGAGGAGACATGGACCCCTTTGCGGGGTTCGGAGGGTCAAAGTGAGTACCTGTTGACTGACCCCTGGTCAGTTTAAAAAAGGCTCCTGCTACTACAATAAATAAGAATGCAGTTAAAAATATAAGTAGAATCAAATTATAAACTTTAAATTAGTTTAAAGGCTTGTGGAATGGAAGTCTGAAAAAAATCATTTGTTAGGCATTTTATTTCATATTTGTCCAAATTTTTAAAAAGTTACGAAAATACGATATGTACACAGTATACCGTAGTAGCAAGAGTCTTACACAGATGAATAGTAACAGCTGTTATATGGCTTATCAAATTGGTGTAGTGTTGTCAAAATGTTCAGAAAGAAACACTTTTTATACCCTTGCTTATGAATATATTACCCAGACAGGTAAATATAATTATCTGGTCAAATGAATTGTCAGAAGGGCCAAGGCACATTTTCACTATTGTGTGGCCTCAACCAGATGTTTGAGCATTGGTATACATATATTATTACTAACTATATTATTCATTGGAGATAAAATTTGATTCTTTCTGGACAAACTTGCGGCAACAGATATGGCTATTATTGGGCAATATATGCATTGGTGTGAAGGGTTGTTAATACCCCCGCTGCATTATTTGGTTAATAACAGAATGGGGATTGAACCTACACCAACAAGCAATATTAATATTCAGTGTTCCATTGCTAGCTACAGTGGGCATGATAGTCGTCACGGTTACAGTTTTTATGAAAAGCCTTTGCTGTTACCATAGTAACCGGGGGGTTGGTAGTCATGGAAATGAATGCTGTCTTACTGTTGTTTATACTGGTTCTATTTATATACAATATATTGCATGTTTTATTATTATTATTATTTTGTTTTAAATATCTGTTTCTTTATATATAGGGGAATGAAATGTTAGAAATGTGCAATGATTCACTGGTTTTTGTTTTCACTGAAACCTTATTTGACAAGAAGCATTGAAAATGAAATGGGAATATATTATCAAGAAAAAAGGTTCAGAAAAAAATCCAATGAATCATGAAATTGTACTATTATAGTTATTATCTTTTTATTTTTGTAATTTTGGTGTAACATCATGGCTTATATACTTAATTTATTGAAGTATTGCTAAGGTTAAGAACCCATTCATGCTGCGTTGTATTTAACTTTAGCAACAGTATCTTAAGAAAATACATGACTGAAGTACTTCACTGTTGACTTATGCATGTTTTATTGGAGATGGTAGACGGACATTAACTCGACATTCACAGCACATCATGCAGTGTGATAAACCACAAAGTTTGGCTTCCTGTTGTTTTGGAATGAAATTAATTTCTGCTGCAATTTAAGTGAAAGTCTTGTGGTTATGTATTTATTGTTTCTCTTTTAGTTTTCCCCTTTACTAAATTTACATATATACATACTAAAATGACACTTGATGGCAGTGAAAATGTTTATGACAGGGACATTGTTGACAGTTAACTCATAGAAAGAAATTTATATATATTATCGATATCATTTGAAATGTTGTAGAATGTTGGCAACAAACTTGAGGTAATAAGAAAAGGTTGCAGAAGTTCAGACAAAACTGCAGTTATAAAGATAAATAGGGATCAGATTTTTTAAAAAATTTATGTTATCACAACATTCAAATAGGATATGTATTGATAAACTGATGAGTATTTGGGCAGAATCCATTGCTTAGGCTGGGAGATATGAAACTAGATGTTGAATCTAGTGCTTCGGTTGCAAAATGTAAAACTAAATGTTGAATCCAGTGCTTGGGTTTGGAGGTGCAACTTCCGTGCTTAAATGAAAACCCCTGTACGTCTGAAGCAGACAGATGCATTTGTATTCAGTCTTCATCACTCAAAGCTAGCTTCATTCATTAAAAATTTCCCTTGCAGTGATTCTGTGGGACCTATAGTCATTTCATTTTTATTGTCAAATTTTCAAATGTGCTGTAGATTCAATAGGCTGTAGGAGGAACATCTCAGTGGAATTTTTGGCGTTGAATGCGAAAGAAAATATTTCAGACAGCCCAGTCCTAGATAACTAATATCAAGACATAAAGGATATTTCATTGCTTTCACACGAGTCTTAGATTAAGTCAAATTTACTAGCTGGATTAGCCTTTTAGGAAGTACCCGCTTAAACAGTAGACAAATCTAAAGTACCAGTAAGGTGGAAGTATACTGTTACTGTATCTTCTTTACACTGTCATCTCTGCCCTTTCCCCTCTCCCCCCCCCCCCCCTCCCACACCAATCTACTCTTCCTCTCAAAACTGCACGAGTCATGTCAACAAACACCGAGTCATTTTTCAAAGTAAAAAAAATTAAAATAAACATTCTCTCTAGATTTTATTAAATTAGTAATATTCTCTTCATTGCATTGAGCTGTTTCTGTTAGAATAGATGTCGTCATGAACTTTCTTTATGGCCTTGTTCAGTCTAGATTAGAACTGTTTAAATGGTGTTGATGTGCAGTCATGGCATTTATAGTGTAGATAGATTTCTGTTGTGTTCCCCACTGCATCTTGGTCATTTGTCCTCTTTTGCATGTCTATGAATGCTCACATGTGTAGTTTATAAAGAGTGAAGATTCCACACCAGTGCCTTTCTTTCATTGGTAATGCCTTTTGACAATCATTCTGTGACTTTCATCATTAAGTTTTCAGTCCCACACATATCTGGCCAAGGCAAGGTATTGCCCCCTAAAAAAAGTCAATATTAAAATGTCCTGATGATATTCTCTATGCATGTAAAAAATCACTTCAAGTATTCTTCCTCCTGTTTCTAGTGCCGCAATATTTTATTTCCCTCATTCATTGGGCAAACCTGTTTGGCCGAAGAAATATCCCAGCTTCCCACCCTCAAATTAAATCATCGCTTGCGTTGTCTTCTTTAGTGAAATCGATATAACCTAACACCTTGTTTATACCACTATCTTATCTGTGCATTTATAAATGGGATTATCTTGCTAAATACTAACACTCATATTTTATCTGACCAACAGATTTACCCTAGATTTATATGTTTGAGTAAATATTGAAAAATTAATCAGTAGATTTAACTTTCATTTTTTTTTTTCTTTTTAAAATAATTTCAAGCTCACAAAAAGAATTAAAAGTAAAACTTTCAAAAATTATCTATCTAATAGACTGGTCATTTTCCTTTTCATTTATTGATCTCACAACTCTGTTCATAATAATTAATAAACAAATTGTTTTCATCAGCACCATTTCTTCTTGCAATGTCCTCTGTGAGACTTTTCTCTTTGTTATGATTTCTGTGGGGTAACACACCACTATCTTACAGTAGACGCAGGCGCCGCAACCCGTATCACCATCACCACCACCGCCATACTGTCCATGGCCTCAATATCCCCTCTCTTCTGAGGCATTTCAACCAACCAGAATCTAGCATTGCAGACAGCCCATTCTTTGGATCTCAGGGGCTGTTCTCTCATAGAGAGAGGCAGCCAGGAAGTAGAGGTCAACAGGTGCAACAAGCTGACAACCAGAGGTGAGTGGAAGTCAGAGGTTTTCACAGGAATTCTGGGTAAATTGTTGCTTGGCAACCAGGAGGAAATGAGACTTCGGATAGGCTATTGCTAAGCAACTAAGGTGACATGGACTGAAATTCTGTTGAACATGTTTCTCGGCAACTGAGGTGACAAGGACTGATATATTGGGTAAGCTGTTGCTAGGCAACTGAGGTGACGAACTGACATTCTGGGTAAGCTGTTGCAAAGCATTAAACAGTTAACATAATGACTGAATTTATAAGTCCACTTTGATCCTGTTTATGTCTGTAGTAATCCATTGAAATAAAGCAGCTGTGAATGTAAATAACATTCAATTTGGCATTTTCTTTTAAAATATTTTTGAAACATGGACAATATCTAAGTGGTCTATACTGCATCTCATTAAGAAAATGAATCATTTAGTCTCAAAGACTGTTGATAAACATTGGAAATGCTACACCCACAACACTTTGACTGACAGGTTAAGCCATAAATGAATATATCACTGATATGAAGAGACATGCTGGTAAGACTGTACTGCCACTACAGCTTGACTCTGGTTATTCATGTTATGCAATACTCCTGGCTGGATCGATACTTTGTTTTTCCCCCTTTTCCCTTTCCAGGATTATAAGTTCTCTGCCAACTTTTTGGGCCCACTGTTAATGCTTTGTCAGTATATGTGTGTTCATAAGCTGAGGGTATATAATTTAATGTACATTTGATGAGTAAGATATATTTCAGACATGGAGTTACAATACTCGGGATATACTGCCAGTGTGTTAGTTGTGCCCCAGTGTTTTCTTCTTCTGATGCACATTCAGAGCTCAGGTGTGTTAGAGAAGATGATTGCTTTACACTGTGGCAGTTGAATTTGATTATTTTATTAAGCAGGATTTTATTTAGCAGGATTTCAGTAAAACTTTGAAAATTAAAAAGATTAAAATATGAAGATAATTTTGAGAGGATGCAGAAATAAAATCAACAGCCCCAAGGGAAATGATTGATTAAGCAAGATTTGCCCCATAAGCAGAGAACAAACACTTATAAATGTAGAAGACTTCAGCATAGAAGACCAGTGTATGATAGCTGAAAAGCTGGATTTGAAATAAAACCTTGAGGAGAGAGACTGTCCATGGAATATGTTTGTCAACACATACACATACAAGGAGAGAGAGAGGGGGCAAGTTGTAGTTGGCTTAAAGGGATAATAACTCTTCGTATGAGGTCTATATTTCACAATAAAAACATTGTGAATAACTCACAGAAATATAATATATCTGTTTTACGACAAAAAACAGCAGTTATAGCTATTATTCTGATATCTGAGCTTGTCTTCAGACCACGTGACCTCCATTGATGGCTATACTCCGTTAAAATCTCTTAAGAGATTTTAACAAAAAACCAAACTTTTTAGAAAAAAAACAGGGACTAACTTTGAATGTAAAAATGGATTCATTAACCATTGGTAAGCATGGGAAAATTGTTGTTTACTCCAGGAAAATTCATTTTTTGGCCAAAACGAAGAGTTATTATCCCTTTAACATTATACACCTAATATGGATATAAACCACAAACGATGTACCTAAATGCACACACGATTAGATAGAGAGATGATTTGATAAATTATATAATTTTTAAGGCTGGTAGAATATCTTCCTGATGTTACAACTTATTTGAAAGATAAAATATGTGTACTAAGATACAATAATAATTATATATATATATATATCACAAATATGATGCTTGGTTCAAAGGGATAAAGTACAAACATGGTTTGGGGATCCGACAGTTATTGCATCTTGTATGCCTTTGTGTTTCAGAATATTTAACAATCTGTGAAGTATACAGGGGTGGATATTTCCATTAAATGTGTTATTGGTACCATTCCAGCAAAACAGTAATTTATTAATCGATATTTTAGTATATTTTATATGCTAATTCCCTTGAGTTGCAGACTTAAAAGCTAAAGGGAAATATTAACAAATTATTATCCAGGACCTGGATTTGTGTACATAGAAAGCAACAGATTAAGTGATCAAAAAAAAAAAAAAAAAAACACAGCCAGAGAGAGAAATTTAGTTATTATCATAATGGAATATTTAATTCTGTTTTCTCTTTTTCTGTTCCCACAGTTTCACCACATTCTCGGGTTCTGCATTCAGTGGACCAAGGCAGGGTGGAAACTTTAGGTCCACATCCACATCCACGAGATTTGTCAATGGGAAGAAAGTAGTAACAAAAAAGTGAGTATCTGGTTTCATTGTTTGTGTTTGGTGGTTTCTCAGGCCTGTAGCCAGGGGGATCCAGGATTATTTGAAGAGGGGGGGGGCCGGCAGAATGACATGCCTCAGATGTGAAGCCAACTTTCGCCCCCTTGGTGTAGGGATCGAGGCCTGAAAATTTATAGGTGTTTTGGAGAGCAAATAGTGCCCTTTGGTACAGTTTAAAACTATAATTTAGCTAGTCAAAATTCTAATTTAAAGAGAATATTGGTGGGATATATGTTTCAGAAACTGAAGGGGGGGTCAGGACCCACCTGACCCCCCCCCCCCCCCCCCCCCCAATACTCCACTGCATAGCCAGGGGGGTTCAAACAAACCGTACTTTTTGCTGGGGAAAAAATCTGCCAGGGGTAAAAATTGTTCTAGGCACGCTAAAGTTTCATGGTTAAAAGGTCCACTTTTTTAAAAACACAAAAATTTTGATGGAAGATTACTTAACATCAGAATTACACCAACCTGCTGTATTTTTATGATTGTTACTGTTATAGTTTCAATTATTATTCATAATTCATTATTATTCTTATTATTATCATAATTTTTTTCAGAGTTGTGGAAAATGGTGTGGAAACAGTTACTGTAGAAGAGGACGGAAAGGTCAAATCAAAAACAGTAAATGGACAGCAAGCAGAGGCCATATCATATTGAAAGCAACAACAGCACTTTATTCTATAGAAAATACTGTATCAACATTGACTGTGCCATAGTCAGAGTTGCCAGTGTCTTCAGTTCTAAAATGTGTCCATCTGGCTTCAGTTTCACAAAATAAAAAAAAATAATAATAAAAAAAAAACTTTATTCAGTTCCCTAGCTTAGTTGACTAGAATATCCGTGAGAGTGCTGTTACGGCGTACACTGCTCCTGATAGGGCAAGATGTGTCCATGTGACCATGTTACCTTGGTAATTAAGTTTTTAGCAAGGGAACTTGACTTCAGTTTTTTTGTGAAACTGGGGCCTGTTGTTTATTGATGTGTGATGAGCAGGCTCAGTGAACATGGTCCTCTGGATCTTTCAGTAGGGGCTCAGATTTAACTTCAATCAAATGGATGGATTTTCTTTAAATCTGAATGGACTTAAGGCGATGGTTAACCAGGACGGCTGTATCCACCTTGATAAATAACAGAATACGACACTTGAAGGCGAAGAAAATCAATTGGTTGAAAAGGAAAAAACAAAAAAAATGATATCATCAGCTGTGTTAGATGGAGATATTGGAGCGTAAATAACTCTAAGTTTAGCAGTTGTTGTGAAGCATCTTTTATTATAAAGAATTGGGAACATTTGGCAACTCTTCATGTATGGTATTTCAAAGCAGCTTGCCATAATATAATTAAATATACATAAACATACATAATTATAGAGAAAGAGAGGGAGCATAAGACCTTTACATCTGCTCAGAGACTTGCTGTTAGATATGGAACTCTGATCTATTTATTATATTACCTGACTTGATTATGTGCTGGAATGTAGCATCAGCTGCTTCACATCGTTTCTACATACATGTTGGTGTGTGAATATTGTGAAAGGTGATACAGAATGTGCAATGCTTACAAGGAAATACTGATACAGATATGGAAAAAAAACGGGCAGCTAGGATGGTTTGTGAAGAAATCCTAAGTGGACCATTTTTATGCTGCAGCACGTTTGGGTATGGCTGCAAAAATATTCAGGAAAACCACAGGTGTTTTGATAGACATCAGGATGAGCTTGGTGTCTTGGTAAGAATCGTTGGACAACTTTGCAAGGGAAAGTATTCAATGTGACAATGGCGGGACAATGATTTTGGATCATTACTGGGTACAAGCAGAACAGTTTCACTCTCAAAGGAGCAATATACTATGTATATGTTGTGTTGATTCTGCATACTAAAGAGCTTTAATACTATTTTGGTTTTGTATACAATAAGCTAGAATTTATTATATGTTGACATATGAAGAGGGAATCTTCAAAGTCATTGGTATTTTAGTTTTGTTTAATACTTATTGTGCGTTTTTTTTTTTTTTTTTTTTTTTTTTTGTTTTTTTGTTGTTTTTTTTAACTGAAAGTGATTCACAAAATGTGATCATTTTTGACTGAAGGGTACTATGTTTTGGTCGACAAATGGCTTTTACTTCGTACTCTACAGGCCGTATACATAAAATTTTAAACCAAGAATATATAGAAGATTGGTAATAAAAAACGTGTAAATAAACCGTGCCCTTTTTTCTTTGTTCTGCACATTATTAGCCCTTCACAAGCAAACCATGCCACCGTTGGTAATAAAAAAAGAAGTCGTTACTAAACAAACGTTTTTCTTACCTTAGGCTATCAATAATGATACAAAACAACGTTTCGACCCTGCATTTCTTTTCAAATGATTACTTTTTACCTTCATTTTGCAAGAGATATATAAACATATGAATAATAACCTATTTCACTGTGACATATAAACATATGAATAATAACCTATTTCACTGTGACAAGAAGTCCCACTCCCGTAGGGCAAACTCCTTAGTGATTTGGAAGGAATTCCGTCAACGTAAGAGTAGTGACACCTTTATGTGGCACTGGTTGTGAAAACGTACGGGTCAGGCATTACGGATAATACTGTTCATATACAACCCATAATTTATATTCATATTTCATAAACGATTGCCTTACATGACTTGGAATCATTAAAGTTGATTTACAGGTCGTAGAGTACCAGTATTTTGCTTACATATAATACAGGGAAATGGTAACTCTAGGCTGATGTTTTTTTTTTTTTTTTTTTTGACATATGCGTTCTAAATGATGTTAAATCGCAGAAAACACGCTGAGTTGGGATCATATTTGATCAACAGAACAGATAGAAGTTGACAGATTAAAAAAAAGACAAAAACGCGACGTTGATAGAAACGAATTTGGCACAATATCACCTCGAGCACGACAATGAATTCATAATGATTTATTTATGCATCAGTATGGAGATAAAATATTGCAAGTCATTCACTGCAGGAGAGAGAAAAAAAAAGAGAGGAGGGAGAAAGATATGCGAAACCCGTCACCCTGCCGCAGGTCTTCCAAGCTGAATAGAGACGTGTCCATACTCGTTAATTCTATAAGGGACCTTTCCGTAGGAGTTCTGTCGACTTAGCTAATGCGCACCAACTCCGCAGAGTCTCTCGCCGAATGTAATCAAATTAACAGACGAACACATCCTTATTGTTTCCAACGTACTAGTATAATCAACAGCTTTTTCGTACTCTACTCAACGTTAGGAGGCGTGTTAGTCTGTTAATCTGATTGCATTCACTGAGTGTCCCGTGGAGTACTGACTAGGTCGGCATTACTCAATCTGAACGGTCCCTTAGATCCAGGGTTCTGCCATGTTAAACACAATAAGAAGGTTTATGTTTTGGTTCGACTCGCAAATACATAACGTTGACGAGGGCATACGTCTATTCAGGGCACGGCAAAAGTACCTTCTATTGTATCATTCCGCTCGTTACACAGCATAAAAACAGCAGAATATTTATGTGCACTTGCCTCTGATGCGCCCTGGTAACTTTTGGCCAGATGGAAGCAACTACATCTGCACGTGTGAAGACGAGAGTGCAGAGTGACAAAAAAAAATTTTTTTTTTCGGAGATTTTCCCAGCACCATTTGTACAAGAACAACCCTCGTGTGAATTGTGGGGAGCAATCACACCAAAAATCCGGAAAATCCGGTAGGAATGTGATAGACCTTATTGGGATTTAATGAATTTCTTATGGGTCTGTTTATTGATTTATTCATTATTATTATTATTTTTGTTTGGGGGGAGGGGGAGAGGTCAACTCTATGCTCTGTAGTAGATCAGCCATGCACTGTATGTAGATGGGCCGGTTTCATAAAATGATTTTAGCTCCAAAAAAGGTTTAAATGTTTACACAAAAATATAGTCTGCTTCAGTGTAAGATATATCCATATATTAGTAGTCAACTTTGACCGTCAATATCACTTTTCTGATATTAAAAAAAAAAAAATTGGCCTCCGCCAGAGCCAATGATTGTACTTTATCAACCCTCTCTGTGCCGCGCGGAGAACATCAGAATTTTCATCATTCTGGATGTACAAAACTTGTCTGATAAAAAAAATATTGTCCCTAATGGTATTCATGATGTTGCTAGAAGCATTGAGATTACAAATACGCATCCTACGTGACACGCGTGAGTTCGTATTGTCGAACTCTGGTCGACCTGCTTGGCATTAAATGTACGGGGGAAAGCTGAAAAATACTCTTTTAAAACGAATTTTCATGGTGTTATTGGTACTTTTCCTCTAAAACCTGACATCTTATCTACATTTTCATCAAAGATTCTATACGATTTTTTTTAAACAAAATCAACAGCAACAACAAATAATGAAAAAGGAAATTTGCCCCTTTCCAATATACTGAGTAGAAAGAAAGAGCTTATCAAACGATAATCAAACAATTTATTTTCTCTACGATTGCAATTCTTTCCACCTTCTCAATGTAAGCGAAGGACGCTGAAGAAAAAAAAACTCAATCCTTTCACTCCTTTTCTACCCTTGTGCTGACCAGTTCGTCTGTGCGACAAGATCGTCTGCTGGAATCCTAAGCTCACGGGAAAATGTTTTCTCTCGAAACGCAAGTGACTTGCACATTTCACATTATTCACGTCGTGTCCTCACGGATACTTTAGGACACAGTTTTAAAACAAGAACTGGTCTTGGTTAGCCTTTAACGCGTCATATGATAATTTACAAAAAAAAAACTATCTAGCCTCATTAAGATTATATCTTTCAGGTTGTGGTTTGCATTGAGAAAAAGGGCATAAACTGCAAAACCTTGCCAAAATCACCTTTCATAACTGGGTCGTTTTTAGTCTGCGTCTGCGCCAGGCGAACCTTCTCGAAGTTAATCGGATGAGGACAATTTACTGTCATACGGACACGGTGCAGCGACAAGCCTATTATATGAATTTGCGCGTTTAAAAATGGAAGTGTTTTCCAGCATTGCGCTGTTATTGGGTCTGTATCTCCGTGTTACTGTGGGTGCTGATATTTACTTCGGTATGCTCACTCCGATTGGCACGCCCGACGAGCAAATGTACGGCCCTGTGCAGCTGGCCCTCAACGACATCAACAACCACCCCGATGTGCTGTCAGGTCACACGCTGCGTCTCGTCATCAAAAACACTTCGGTGAGTGGAGTTAACCCATAATTCATTATTTCTGTATATGAATCAAGGATAAATATCAGTCTAGTCTGTCTGAAGTATTTTTAATGTTATTTTCAATATAAAGACAACAAAAAAAGAATACTCGTCAGAAAAATTTGCAAATTTTGAAAAACTGAAAAACATTCATTCGATATTAGATGTTAGCAAATACTATGTCAACTTAAAATAAGTGGACCGCGGGTTTAATTTGTGTCGCACCTATTATCATTACGCTTCCGGATTTTTTCCCTTTTCACAATTTTTCGTTCTGCAGTTAATTGAATGGGGATGTCGAGCGTGGGGGCTCCGTTGAGATGAATTTCTCACGTAATGGTCAGAATATTCCAATAATTGCAACTTCAACGATGTATATATCTCACAGTGAGCCGGCCCAACAATATTTCTCGAACAACGGGTTCTCGGTCTCGACGCCATCTTTTAAACATTTCCATTTGTCCTTTATGGGGTATGCACAGTTCACCTTTCCCCTATTAGCAATGTAAATAGTTCAGTCATGTATGCCCTGCAGTTTTAAAAGAACGCCCTTATATCAAGCTCGTTTACTGCTGAAATTGATCGCAGTAGCTTAATAAGTTCTTTGTCAGCTGCTTGATTAAGATTACGCGGAGTCAATCTAATCCCTCTGTTGTCCCACCCATGGTCGTTGTAATTGAAGAGGGTTGCATACCGTAAGACTGACATGATATGGTGACCTTATCGTTCTGGTACGGTCTCCTAAAATGATGATAATTAAAATAAGACAGGCCAAAGCTGACTGTAGATTGAAAGACCTCCCTTCCCCCCCCCCCCCCCCAAAAAAAAAAAAAAAAAAAAAAAAAAAAAGCAAACAAACAAACAAAAACTTAAAACAACAAGCTTATAAATTTAAAATGTCCTTATTAACCGTAAGAAGACGAGGGGTGCCACATACATTATACGCAATCCTACTAGTCATTGGCAGCGCGTTAAGGCAAATATATGTATAATTTAAATACTTGTCTCTGTAAGGTTTAGAATGGGGTGGCACATGCCCTCTCAAATTTTGATCGTTCCTTTGGATGTGAGAATAGCTGAATAGATTGAATAAAATGAAATGACAAAATGTCAAATTGTAAAAATATTGATAGTGCTGCTAAATGTGGATCTGCCTTCCCGGACCTTCACCAGGAACAGTCTGGGTTTAATTTCACAGCAGAAGAAAATTGTGCGGAGTTTTGTCTGACCGCCCCGTGTCGTGTAAAATACACCTATCGCATGTTGCCATGACTACCTGACAAGACTAAAAAAGATAATAAGGACTTAAAAACATGATCTTCAGGTAACATCTACGGGGCATAAACAACATTTTAGGCGTCTTTAATGTATGGATCACGAAATATAAGCATCTTTTCATGACAAGAAATGACTGGGGGTGGTTCAAAGGCGTGAAGAGTATTTTTAATGTCACGTAATTCCCTATCACAAACTTTAACAGCAAGATCAAGTATCCATTACCAAGAATGTTTAGCCAAAATGACCATAAGGTCAGGAAACATTGCCCCCCAACGTTAGGACAGTAAACCTTCAGGTACCCGTTTGAACACTCACTTCATACAATGTAACCCCCAGTTACAAGATTAACTCTCATGTGACACACATGGCATATGCCAGTCTATACGTTTCAAAAATAATGCGCACCAACACAGTTAGTTTTTGTGCTTAAGTCTATATTAACCTGAAAATCGTGGTTGGTACCAAGTCAAAACCTGTTAGCTTCATCTTTCCGTAAATGTAGTTTTATCTATGAATTGGCACAAATAGCTGAAAACTCATATTTTATGCCTTACCTATACAATGGCGCCAGAATGAAGAAAAAATATGGGCATTATTAATCTTGGAATAATTTCAGGCTAAAACAATCACCGAACTTAATAGCCTTTACAGAAAATCAGTGCACTGATACATTGTTTTCTCTTATCTGAAGGTGCCTGCGAACGAATCTGTATATCATGTTGGAAACGCTGTGGCCAAGCTCCAAGAGCTGATGACGCCAAAAACGGACCCGCCAGTAATGTTACTGCTGCACCACGGCAGCGTCACTGAGACGGATGTGATAGGAGAGATCACGGGGAAACTGAAGATGATACAGGTATGATACACCAAAACAAAATGTTAACACACTGCATCTCTAGTCTCATTCAGATCACATTGGCTCACTTATGCGCTGACTTAAAATAAAAGATTTAATCTTTTATCTTGATTTGGATCTGGAACTCGTGTTAGGTTTACCCTCTGATATCAGGGTATAATAGTATACACAATTAAAGTATCAGCGATACAATGTTTTGTACCACACTACTGGTTAGAGAGTGGGCTAGTCTTATGATACTCTGAGCTGTTCTGAATGCTGTAGATGAACTTGGCCGCATTCAGAGCAGCGGGCTAACTAGTCCGCGGATCAAATATTGCGATCCATTTAAAAGCTCGCTGTCTTATCCCGTAATATACACTGTATAGACTCCCCACGGAGACTATGCAACAAGCATTCAAGTGAGTCGGCCACACTTGATCCTCGGACTAGTTAGTATGCGGTTGTGAATGCTGCCCTTCCGCCCTTCCCTTGTCTATCGGCGGGAACTGGACTGTCTCAACTCTGCCCACCACCACAAATTTCTCACGGTGGACCAACCGATCCTTTTATAGATACATGTTTATTGTAGGTCGCGACCGGTAGCTCGTCTTTCACACTATCCCAAAGACTCGTCTTCCCGTATTTGTACCGAACAATCGGCTCACTGCTAGACGTTATCACTATAGAAGTGGATTTTGTCAAGCGCTTCGGTTGGACCCGCGTGGCATTGCTTGCGGAGGACAAGGGGTCGTATAAAGAGGTAAGTTGTACCCTCTACCAGTGTGGCAGATATATATTATAGGGAAATCATGAAAAAGCTAGATAATGAAATGACTGTCTATTTATCTAAAGACATATCTGTGAAGATCTCGTGAAAAATCGATCTGCCGCCCTGGTAGAGGGTAGGTAAAATGGATGCTGACATTTCCAGATGACTGGCAGAATAATATTTCTTTGCCTTTGAGAGAATTCTAGTATTGCAATCTGCCTATGTACATGTATTACGCATGACATGTAAAATTAATTTAGCCTCATGTAATAAATCTGATTAATAAGAAAAACGAATCTTAATTGTTGTGAGTATGTGTCTGAATGCAAAACCTGTGCCTGTGTTTGAAGAAATATTGGATATTTTTTCAAGAATAACACTGTGTTTTCTTTTTCTTTTCCGAGTAGATGTCGAAAGAAGTGGAAACTCTCTTAAGACAGTCGGGCATAGAAATTATCACTTCTATATTTTACAGAGTAGAGCAGCTAGACCAACTGATGGAAAAACTGAAGGTAACACTTTAATTATAAATGAATAAATTTAAACTACAATATGAATTTTTGGGTTTAAAACTAAGCCAAATAAAGCTATCCAAGATATAATGGGAGGGATGCAACATGCCCTGTGTTCAATGAGGTCACTCTCCTATATTTGCCCTACTCAATACACATTGAATAACCTTCGTATAAAATTAGCTAGTTTTTTATTTATTTATTTTTTCATTCCAGGAATTGGACGCAAGGGTAATCCTGCATCACGCTAGCGGACAGGGCTCACCGCTTTGTCACGTGTTTTGTCAGGTAAGGTTAAAACGATAGCACACAGTGCGTGTTGTGGGCTGAACCAACGGCCAAATTACAAATATTCCAGTATAGCTTAAAGTAGCTTTATTAACACTGTCTGCCGGGTTAGGAACAGATGGAGATGTTTTAGAGTGAATTGCCGGTGTCGCAGGAATGTTAGTCTTAGAAATGGAAGTCCGGGGTACCATATGATTACTAGAGGTGTGGGTTGATCAGAGTATTGGGGTTAGTATATGGGACGAATGTCACCTGTACAAAGTAATTGGAAACGGACTACGGTTCCTAGCGGACATCCGTTCCAGTCACATTGGTGGCTAGGCAACGACAATCCAATCCGAAGTGTAACTGGCTACACTTCTTGTGACTGAAAATGCTATAAAAGTGCCATTGTATGTAGTATTTGGCATTTTCCAATCGTACTAACATTTGCTGCTTTTATTTGCATTTTATTTCAGCTTATATTTGCTGTCGCTGATTCCTATAATGACATATCTATATCAAGACAATGACGGAGACTGACTGGAGCAGATAAAAATTGACCCTCTTGTGTTTCCTTCTGAAACATTGGTTCTGTGGTTCTGAAAAGGTGTTGTGCCTAACCCTTAGAAAGATGAAAGGGTTAGATTAAGTTTTTTTTGTATTTTGAAAGGGGGGATAGAGTGATACATGTACCGTATGCCAGTACAACACAACAGAATATTGTAAAAACGACATAGAACATATATATTTGGCATAGTTTGTGGTTTGCTTATTGTTTTTTTTTTTTTTTTTTTCAAACAGGCATACAAATATGGCTTGTTTGGAAAGAAATATGTTTGGCTGACTTTGATGCAAAACGTTAAGGATTACCGTAACTTGGCATCCAGCATGCATCAAAAGGGGAAACTCTCTTGCAACGCGGAGCAGGTGGTCCAAGCAGCAGAGGGACAGTTCATTATATTCCGTGCTGACGCTAAACATGCCAGCGAAGTCGGATATGAACCAAAACGGCCGTTTACAGTAAAGGTAATTAAAGGAACACACGCACACGCACACATACATCGTGCACGCATTTCAAGATATAATATTAACAATATATATATAGTCTCTTAAAGACGGGAAACTAGTAAACTTAAAGAGTAGTGAAATCTGTCGATAAGGGACATTGTTGATATATGTGTATACACAGGTGCATATTTTAGGATCCTGCAGAAATTTTGAGGGAAATGAAAGAACAAGCTTGGTACAATGACGACACCAGAAGAATACTATATCAGTTGAATTATGATGCCATATGGGTGGCTGCATTGGCCTTAAACAAGAGTCTGCCTCGTCTTCCGCCAAGAATAATCACCAACTTCAAATACACCGATCTGGGCACGGTGACGGACGCTTTGGTGCCAGAAATGAATCGCACTAACTTCTTCGGGGCGTCGGTAAGTTTTTCAACGTTTTTCAGATGTATTATCATTTAGGGGAAGAGTAGGTTGACAAGATTCACTGAAAATAAAATCATGAGATTTTTTCTCTTTCAAGGGTCCTGTGTCTTTCTCACCCCATGGTAGTCGAATGAGCTGGTTGTCCATGGAGCAAATAAGAAGTAGGTTTCTGCCTTTGCCCGCGTGTGTGAGTTAGAGAAGGAAGAAAGTGTGCTTACGTGCATGTAACTCTTTGTGTATGCCCCCATCTAAAAGAAATACAGTTGTACTAAGAGATTTTATAGCCTGAAATCATAATGAAAAATTGATATCCTATTCCTGATTTCAGACGGTACGGCTACATTGTTTGGTATTTATGACCAGAAATCCCGGAACATGACGTTGTCGGAGAAGATCAGTTTACTGTGGTACATTCATGGTGCGTTGTGGTTCTACCTATTCAGTGCATTGATAATCGAGCATAGAAATTCATTCACCAATATTTTATTGTCTGAACCCAAGCAGTAGGGCCTATGTCTTCATAGATCTATGTCCTCATATCTGCGTCTCCCTTTATTTACTTGCATCTGACTTAAATAAATATAAGAGGGGAAATTTCCAGTTTTGGCTAGGAAAGTTACACAAGCAGGAAAAAAATTAGTTTCAGCTAAAATGTAAACATCCCGGTTGATGCACACTGGAAGCCATCTGTAGTATCCCTGTTGGAATTGGCCCTGTTGTCCATGTAGCTCAATTTGTTTGTTTTATTTATTTATTTTTTTAAATATATATATATATTTTTTTCTTTTTGGAGGGGGGGGGGGGTCCAAGTGGACTACCTGTCTTGAACATTGTAAATAGTTTTAAATGTAATATCACCCGATGCATTCTGAGCAACTGTGTAAGGCATACTTTTTCTCTCGATAGGTGGCGTTATACCTCAATCTGGGTACAGGACGGTCCGAACACTACTGGTTGTCGCAGACGAACTCAAAATAGCCTTCACTGTGCTAGCTGTGATATCAATAGTCATCACTGTTGTGTTCCTGTTAGTTACGATCGTCAAATGGAAGACGCAGTATGTATTGGTACCAGCGTGGGCAGGAATGCGTACACATAGGGCCTACCTGTCATTAAGTGTGAAAATTTAATCAATCATAGATCAATATCTGCACAAGATCGTACAAGCGATCCATTGCACGATTTTTTCCTTTGTTCAAATGAGAAGTGTGTATTAAGGTTTACTGCCCTAATTGTTATACCTATATTTTCTGACTGCAGAGGCACCGGTGTGACTGGAATGGTAGTAGGGGCCTACCCATATTCTAGCTCCAATACTACGTCTTACCCTAACATGTACTAACCATATGGGACCCTATGGTCTGGACTTGCATTCCTAGGACTACCATTCCTGTCACAATGACATACACGATCACAACTTACGCAATATATTTAATGTTCAGGTTAATTCAAAACTCCTGGCCACTGATGAACAGCGTCATTGCACTGGGGTGCATCTTCCTGGCTGTCAATGTCATTCTTCAAGGTGAGCTAGCTGTCGCGCAAGTCAATTTCAAGGTATCTTTTTTGAAGAAACAAACTCCCGTATGATCCATGTATTATAATAGCACATTTTAAAAATATCTGTGCTAGTGACTTCTGTCGTGTCACATTTTAAAAAAGAAATTATCATGTTTGTTTTAGTTGTAGGCCTATTATGTGTACTATACATTACTATACATTTTGAAGGGGGTCCGTTTTATAGGGATTGACAGGCCTCGGATTGCGAGGCCGACCCTCCCCCCTTGGCTTCAGGTCCAGTCCACGCTCGAGGCACTATTTGGCACGGGTTATATTTAGCTAGACGTTTTTTAGTGCGTTTTTTATCAGAAATCGAAGGGGGGTGGAGGTCAAGGCACCCCTGACACCCCCAAAATCCGCCACTGCTGTATTCCAAACCCAGGTTATTTGCTCCAGGCAGTGCAACTCAGCTGTCGTCGACTAGTCATATACCATGTAATGCCTTTGTCTGGCTGTTTGTGACTGGGTTTACACTGTCCTTCGGTACCATGCTGCTGAAGATGTGGGGAGTGTATCGCCTCTTTCGTTATCAGCAGGATTGGGTGAGTTTTTAATGTAATTTCTCGCTTTGAAAAAGCAGCAGCATTTTATTAACATCTTGCATACTGCTGCTGCTTTTGAATTGTTGTATTCATGACATTGTCCTGCACCCTGCATATGGGACAAAATGAATGGCTATTATCTAACTGAAAAATTGACTAAGACTTGTAGTGGTCAACCCTTAATTCTGTCTAATATGAGCTGCGCATCCACTACAATCTCACGAACAACGGTCTGTCACATCTGTGAAATTCAAAACACTCACAAACAAAGGATCGCAGGCAAATATAATGATCAGCCCAAGCAGATACATTCACTATCAACGAAACGAGCTACATTAAATGCTTTAATTCCAGCTGCAGATCCTGTGCTATTTCACACATTTACCACACACATATATACTAGTATACCTATACGTATACCTCACATATACCCATGTATGTCGTTCATCTTTAATGTGGCAAACCAAAACGTTACGATTGCAGTTGTTCTTTATATACAGCATATATTTTCCAGGGTCTGCAAGTAGAACTGCGCATGCTGTCTGGAGTTGCCGTACTGTTGGTTATTGATATTCTGATGCTGATAATTTGGCAGTTGACTGACCCACTGGTGGTGAAAGATAGGCTTTTACCCGAAAGTGTAAGTTAGCCCATACTGGTGGTCGCCACAGTGTATATGCACTTTGTGAAAGAGAAAATATTGCTTTTTGACTCTACTACTGATCAAGTTGGTAATTAATCTTTTTTTTCAAAATCACATTGCTTTAATATATTTTTGATATTGTACCAAAAAGTGGCACATGTGCGGCCAATACATTAGCTCAGCTGCTATTTCACAGTGTGTCTTGGATATATAATATGACTCCCGTTCCTTCTCAAAATTAGCGAGATGGCGCGAAGATGGTGCGATACCAGACTCTCTATCGCCAATGCCACAGCGGGAGTGCTATGGGCTGGGCCATTGCGTTTATCGTGTACAAGGGTCTGCTGTTGCTGGTCTCTGTTTGCTTGGTATGGCCTACCTGGTACGTAAACCAGTATCTGCACCGTCACATCCAATACATAGGTGTACCATGAAAATCTGGCTCCCAGAAAAATGTGACTCCTCAGTCAGATTTTCATTATGAAAATGTGACTCCCTAGTCAAATTTTCATAATGAAAATGTGACTGCTCCCATGAAATTTTGACCCCCTCCCCCCCCCCCCCCAAAAAAAACTTTATAAATCTTATTTTACTTAAGTATTAACGTTTATATTGTAGTATGCATAATGGAGGATACATTGGCATATTTTGTTAGTTTGCAGGTGAAAATTTTAATGAGAAAATAAGAAAATTAAAAATGTGTATGTATCCTCCATTATGCATACTACAAGATAAAAGCTATATACTCAAATAAAATAAGATTTGATAATAAAGTTTTGTGAGGGGGAGTTAAAATTTCATTATGAAATTTTGACATTTGGAGTCAGATTTTTATGTTACATCGGTACTACATGTATCTGTCGCATCCACAACACTTTCAAATCACGTCAGACACAACATGGAAACAAATTATTGACATATTGTTTGAAGTTGATTTTCAACCTTTTTACTGTACCCCGTGTAGGGCCCACATACAAAACGTTTCTACCAATGTCATGGATTTTTTTTTTTTTTTTTTTTTTTGGTTCCACCTTTATTGATTTATTCTGCTATTTGAAATAACGTGATATTAGTATTAATTTTCTTTTTATGTTTTCTAGGGTGATGTCGATGAAGAGAGATGCTGGAGACAGCAGTCAGGTTGGTTTGGCTATGGTTATCATTGCCTTGGCGACTGTTGTTGGAGTTCCAGTAGGTGTCCTCGTACAAGAAGAGCCCAATGTGAACTTTGGCGTCATAGCTGGCTTCACGCTCTTCGCTATCATAGCTACGGTTTTGTTGCTTTTGATACCCAAGGTAAGACACTATTTTAAAAGGACATATTAATTTGACTGTTTGGGTTAAGGAAAAATTTTAAATCTGTGAAATATTTATTTTTTGTCCATGAAAAAAAAAGAGACAGATGTTGAGGATGGATGCCATGTTAGTTGACGTATATACTTGTGAAAATTATTTCTTGCTTTTTGGAGGTCTGTTTGTCTTATCAAAGACTGGACCCAAAGAATCACGTTCAACCAATCAAACGCCAAATATCTTTTTAATGCTTTTACATTTGATTTGTTTTTCCAACTATGTCTATGATTTTTACAGCTCATCGCACTCAAGAGGGGGGAGATGGAACCGTCGCTTTGGTCGCCATTGCGGCCCTATATCGAGGAGTTATTCGATGACGTCGGCGATAAGAAGCCTTCTCGTGCCATAGAGAACGGAGACGCTAACACAAGTGACAACAACCAGGGCGATGGAAGTGCAGCTCAAATCTAGTTTCTTAAAGGAAGAGGCTTATGACTGCGCACAAAGAACTGCCACTGTAAACTCAGTGAATGGACAAGTTTTCAACCCTCATTCCACCGTGGATGGTTTTATATGATAGGTCATTTTATTTGTTAAGGATTTAAAAATGGTTAAATTTGTCCATTTGTATCTTACTGTATATATTCAATAGCAATCGTACGGGTAACTTGGATTAGTCGCATGCAATCCATGCTACATGTAAACACCTAGATCAAGAATGCTTTAATACATATGTGAATAATGAAATATATAAGCAGTAAACTTTTTTTTAAAGATATGGTATACAGTTTTATGCACAGCTGTTGCCAGCTAAGCTCAATATCATCGCTAGAGCTTGGCGGTAGAAAAAAATCATATCAGTTTCTCGTGTCAGAGAACACGTGTGCAGTTTCAACCTGAAAAAGATTTTGATTTCTATAATACAGGGTTTGTAACAGAATATATATTTGAATCTATATGAGTGACCGAGCGTCAACATTATGTTTTATCGTCACACAACAGAAATTTCACTATCGACCACAACAATCGTTAAAGTCATTTTGTACGTATGTTACCAAATTTCTATACTTGGCTTTCTATACTGAAATCCAAATATGACTTTGCTCATTTTATGCTTAAATCCCTTTCGGCACCAACCGTTTCTGTTACTCTCATAAATCGCACACATTTAGTATATTTAGGACGTTCGTCTAGAATATTGATATGTAATATGCTATATGTCACATGTAAGTATATATTGTGTTTTTAGTGAACTGAATAATCATTTGAAGTATTTGGTAACCGGTAATAGAAAACATCGTTTCAATTTTCAATGTCAATGAGTGGACCAAAGCATTCATTGTATTTATTGTCAGGATTTTCGGTAAACCAGAATTCAGTGTACGCGTGATCAAACTCTTCCTTGGAGATGAAGCCGTCATTGTCAGTGTCCATGATGTCAAATATTTTATCTGAATGCTCAGAAGGGATGTTGAAACCGTAGAAAAGAGCAGCGTGCTCTTCTGGAGACACAAGTCCATCTCCATTAAGATCCATCATTTGAAACCTTGTAGAAAGGATATTAAACCAAAATTCTCGGAACTTGCTTTCATTCAAGTTTACAAGGAGGTTCTGCACAAACTCATCCTCGGATACTTGGCTAGTACTTTTTCCTGTCGCATCTTTAGAAATCACATCTCTCATGTAGGTACGGCGATGGTTTAGAAAAATTTTGGTGTTTTCGTCTGAAATATATACAGTTTGTTTAAAAAAAGTACGTGGATATAAATAAATGCTTAAATACTACCGAAGTGGGTTGATATTTTAATTGATTTTGGCTGATAATGACATCAACGTGAATTTTTTGTACAAAAATAGGTTTCGGATATGTTTTAGAAAAATAATATAATAAAATGTTTTAGAAACAATTACATTATTTTCATCGCCAAGCAGGCCTACAATTAAAATTCGAATCCAACATTTTTTAAACAAAAAATTAATACATATACCATCAAGTTTCATATACTCTGCAGTACGTCTGCTGGTCATCTCCATGTCTTCTTCTGTAAAGTAACCGCCGTTTACGTCGAAGGCCCTAAATAACGTGCGCATCTTGCGCTTCCAATGATCGGTGCCAGTCAGCTGTGGGTATTCGATAGGCTGAACGATTAAAAAAAAAACAAAGTTATACTTCTGTCGTAATTGCTTGTTGAATCTTGTCACATTTGGCAGTAAAATAATTTAAAGCTTGCCATCATAAAAACTCCTCGATATATATACATAGATTATATAGTCAAACGCATGTGTGGGTGAGGTGCTTCTATGGTAAATATATGTACAGATTATCTGTGTCTCGGTTGTGTACTTGATAGTAATAATTGTATATAGTTTTGAGTTATTGATCATATATTTTTATAATACAGGTATTCACGAGGCGTCTTGCTGATGTGGGCAACGGATGACCACACACTCTCGTTTCTCGAGATACGGTATGCTGTTATACATGTGGTACTACTAGCTAAGCTATTGACAATACATGCAAATATAAGATGTATTCAACAATGTTCAATTTTCATTGTCGGTTGCTATACGTACGCTCCGAATAGAAGGGGACATCGTACCTATTGGGAGTATTTGGCTACGATTATGTGCACATTGCTCAATATATATATTGCTTAATAGGCAATGACGGGGAACTAAACTCCTATTATTATTCGCTCATGTCACAAACGCAAAAAGGGCCCCTTGGTGTCCCAGCCGACATGTGTAGTATAGAACATACCGATATTTTACAGTTTGTAACAACAATACAATCACCGTGTCTGTGCACGTGACCGACGGCTAGTTGATGTATGCAAGCGTCGTGAGTGTTACCGCTGCTTTGTCTTTTCTAGGACTCGTAGTACGTCCTAGGCATTTTGTAGTGATGACTCGTGTATTGTGGATATGTGTGTGTGTGAACGTTTGTGTAAGTGTGTATGTCAAAATGGACAGTTTACAGCTCATGTTATTCTGTGTAAGTGAAAGGGAATACCTAGCAAGTGTAAGTGCGAGAGGTTCAAGGCGTACGCCCTTACCTCGGATAAGCTGTTGCACTACAGTATAAGATAGCCTACAATGACAAATTATGTTAATTTTACCTTTTTTCTTATACTCGTCCACTAGTATAATTACTTGTCTCCCTAAGGGTGAAAAGCCCAAGCAATACTTGAAAAACTGGAGACCGATCTCTTTGTTAAACGTTACCTATAAAATAGCCTCCGGAGTCATAGCATCCAGAGTCAAGAAATACATGGGCAAACTTATTTCAGACGATCAATGCGGTTTTATATCCGGGAGATACATCGGGGAAAGTATCCGTACTGTATACGATATTATGCAATACACAGAAGATAACGATATTCCTGGAATGTTAGTGCTATTAGATTTCGAAAAGGCCTTTGACGCTGTGTCGTGGAAATTTATTGACAGGGTACTAGTTTTTTTTAACTTTGGTGAAAATATTATCAAATGGATAAATACTTTTAATAAGGGTGCACAATCAGCAATAAATCAAGGAGGCAATCTCTCAGAGTCCTTTTACATTAAAAGAGGCTGCAGGCAGGGAGACCCAATAGCCCCCTATTTGTTTATTTTATGCGCGGAAATACTCTCAATAATACTCAAGAATAACAATAATATAAAAAGTATCACTATTGATGACGCCCCCATTTTATTAACTCAATACGCAGACGATACGACTGTGATGCTTGATGGCTCAGAAAAGTCTTTATCCGAACTTATGATTGAATTAGATAAATTTTCAAAAATATCAGGGTTGAAAATAAACAAAGATAAAACAAAAATAGTATGGATAGGACGTATGAAGTTCAGTAATTTAAAATTTTTGCCTCATATGCATCTTGATTGGGGAAAGCACCAGTTTAATCTGTTAGGAATTGAATTTCATGTTAATCTATTTCAAATCCCCAAACTTAATTTTGATAAGAAATTAGTAAAAATTAAGTCTATTCTTAATGGATGGAACAGAAGAATGATCACCCCCATCGGCAAGTGTATAATTATAAAATCCTTAATAATTTCCCAATTAAATCATTTGTTTATATCCTTACCGAATCCTAGTCAAAGGTTTATCAATGACCTTCAGAGTGACCTCTTCCACTTTTTGTGGAACTCAAAGATCGATAAAGTTAAGCGGGATATAATTATTAAAAATTACGATGAAGGTGGTATCAAAATGATACACTTGCCTTCACTGATATCATCACTAAAATTAACATGGATTAGACGTATTTATACAAAAAGGAAAAAATGGCAAATTATCGTAGCTAAATATCTAAATTTTGAACTTTTGTCAGTGGGTGGTAATGCGTATTTGAATAAATGTCTAAAAGTTTGCCAAAACTGGTTCTGGGGGGATGTGTTACTTGCATGGAAAGAACTCAGGGTTAAGGAAGACAAGCTAAGGGGGGAAAACAAGCCCGTGTTGGACACCCCTGTCTGGTATAATGAAGCCCTAAGAGTAGACAATAAGGTAATATACTATAAGCACTGGTTTAATAAAGGTATATCTGCAATAAGGGACTTTATAAAAGACACTAAAACAATTACCTTTTTCTCACAAGAAGAAATAAATAAGCGATATGGTATTCAGACCAACTTCCTAGAATATCAAGGGGTGGTAAGCATTATTAAGCGATACTTGAAATTGCATGATATAAACGAATCTGAAGTAATGCTCCCTAAACTCCCAGAGTATTTAAGTATCTTCTTTAAAAGTAAGAAGGGCTGCCAAGATTTTTATAAAATACTTAGTATGAATGCTTCTATTTCAAAGGGCAAAATTAATTGGAATAAATTGTTTAATATTAATGACAAAGAGTGGTCTCTAATAAATAAACTGCCTTTCAACCTTCCTATCAGTCCTAAATTTAAATGGTTCCAGTATAAAATAAATCAACATATATTACCGACAAATAGTTATCTTGCAAAAACTGGTTTGGTTAACACCCCCCTTTGCAAAAGGTGCGAGAAAGAGACGGAGACAATTATTCATGTACTATGGGATTGTTCTGTAACTGAGACCTTTTTAAATGTAATCAAAGACAAGCTGAATATGACTTTAGAGAAAACAACATTTATATTTGGAATTCTTGACAAAAAAGAAAATAACAAAGATGCGTATAATGTCCTACATATGTTAATCAAATACTATATCTACAGCTTTAGGTGCAGAAACAAACAATTATTACTTATTTCTTTCGTCGAATTTGCTAAAAAATATCTGGACTCAGTACAGAATTTGGGCCACCTTAAGGCCATGTACGTATGCTTGCACAATTTAATACTTAGACTTACATAGAATGATACAATACGTGTCGAGGGTATGACAACCTCTTACTGTTTGGAGCCATAGCTAATTGTGCATGTCTAATATCTTTGCGTACCTAAGTTCACATCTCGATAGTCCGTACTGTAAGTCTTTTGTGTTGCACCAGATTGTTCATGGATACTTGTTATACGTTAGTTTGTAATGTGTAGCAACTTGTTATGTGTACCTGTACGCTTATTTGTTCTGTATGATCATGTAAGTGAGTAATGCTTTCTGTTATTCCCGACAATCGGCATAATAACATATATTGTGACTGTGGTATAAATGGCACGTAGTAATATGTAGAATCCGGTGCGACTCATATATGATAATAAGCTGGTGTGTTTGTTTATATGTAACGATGTTAATCAGTTTGTGTTTTGTGTTACGTTAGTAATATGTAGAATCCGGTGTGACTTGTATATGATAAAAGCTGGTTTGTTTGTTTATATGTTACGATATATGTTAATCAGTTCGTGTCATGTGTAGCAACTTGTTATGTGTACTTGGGTTCACAGCTAAGTGGAGACTATTGTACGCTTATTTGTTCTGTATGATTATGTAAGTGAGTGATGCTTTCTGTTATGAAAATCGGCATAATAACATATATTGTGACTGTGGTATAAATGGCACGTAGTAATATGTAGAATCCGGTGCGACTCATATATGATAATAAGCTGGTTTGTTTGTTTGTTTATATGTAACGATGTTAATCAGTTTGTGTTATGTGTACTGTTACTTTGTGCAACGTATTCTGTCACTCCCTTGTGCTGTTAATGTCCAATGAGACTACTGTATGTTAGTTTGTGTCTGTTGCATATATGTTGTAATATGTGTTTAGTGTGAAAATGTACGTTTTGTTTTGTGATGTCAATAAAAAAAAAAATTAAAAAAAAAAAAAAAAAAACTCGATCAAAAGTGCGGAGGCGGATCGAAAATAAAGATCGGCCCATGCAGTGGATGGTTTGCTTCGTGACATCAATGGATTAAAAATATTAACAGCGCTTTTCTTTTTATAAAACGGGTGCAATATTTCCTGTAATTGCATTAAAACAGATATATATCAGATTAGACTAAGATTTGGAAATTTGGTCTGAAATTATTTTGGGAGGTGGATAGAGACAGTGGACCGTCATTAATACCTTTCTAAGATAAACAATACAACAAATTGGTCTCCGCCAGAGCCAATGATTGTATTTTATCAACCCTCTCCGTGCCGCGCGGAGAACATCGGAATTTTCATCATTCTGGATGTACAAAACTTGTCTGATTAAAAAAACATTGTCTCTAATGGTATTCATGATGTTGCTAGAGGCATAAAGATTGCAAATGCGTGTCTTACGTGACGTGTATGTGTTTGCAGTGTTTACAATGGCTTGACCTTGGCATTAAATGTTGGGGGGAAAGCTGAAGAATACACTATAAAAACGAATTTTCATACTTAAAACCTGACATCATATTTACCATTCCCATCAAAGGTAGTGTACGATTTCTTACAAAATCAATAGCAACAACAGATAATGATAGTGTGCCTTCTTCAAATATACTGAGTAAACAGAAAGAAAGAGCTAATCAAACGATAACCAAGCAATTTATTTTCACACATTTTCTATACATTTGCAATTCTTTCCATGTTCTCAGTGTCTATGAAACGCTAGGGCACTCACAACAACGTGTGCTGGGATCCTTAGCCCGCGGAATTTTTTTCTCTAAACACGCGAGTGACTTGCACATTTCAAAGTATGCGTGTCCTCTCAGATGCATTAGAAAGTTACACAGTTAAACAAGAACTGGTCTTGATAAGTCTTCAACGCGTCATCATTCTGAAGTCCCAAAATAATTTCAAAAAAAAAAAAAAAAAAAAAAAAAAAAAAAGACCCAGCCTCATTTAGATCATATCTTTCAGGTCGTTGGTTTGCACTGCAAAAAGTTGGCATTAACTGCTAAAACAGGCTAAAATCACCTTTCATAACTGGGTCGTTTTAAGTCTGCGTCTGCGCCAGGTGAACCTTCTCGAAGTTAATCGGACGAGGACAATTCACTGTCATACGGACAAAGTGCAGCGACGAGCTTGTTAAATGAAGTTACGCGTTTAAAAATGGAGGTGTTTTGCAGGATTGCGCTGTTATTGGGCCTGTATCTCCGTGTTACTGCTGGTGCTGGTATTTACTTCGGTATGCTCACTCCGATTGGCACGCCCGACGAGCAAATGTACGGCCCTGTGCAGCTGGCCCTCAACGACATCAACAACCATCCCGAAGTGCTGTCAGGGCACACGCTGCGTCTTGTCATCAAAAACACTTCGGTGAGTGGAGTTAACCCATAATTCATTATTTCTGTATATGAATCAAGGATAAATATCAGTCTAGTCTGTCTGAAGTATTTTTAATGTTATTTTCAATATAAAGACAACAAAAAAAAGAATACTCGTCAGAAAAATTTGCAAATTTTGAAAAACTGATAAAACATTCATTCGATATTAGATGTTAGCAAATACTATGTCAACTTAAAATAAGTGGACCGCGGGTTTAATTTGTGTCGCACCTATTATCATTACGCTTCCGGATTTTTTCCCTTTTCACAATTTTTCGTTCTGCAGTTAATTGAATGGGGATGTCGAGCGTGGGGGCTCCGTTGAGATGAATTTCTCACGTAATGGTCAGAATATTCCAATAATTGCAACTTCAACGATGTATATATCTCACAGTGAGCCGTCCCAACAATATTTCTTGAACAACGGGTTCTCGGTCTCGACGCCATCTTTTAAACATTTCCATTTGTTCTTTATGGGGTATGCACAGTTCACCTTTCCCCTATTAGCAATGTAAATAGTTCAGTCATGTATGCCCTGCAGTTTTAAAAGAACGCCCTTATATCAAGCTCGTTTACTGCTGAAATTGATCGCAGTAGCTTAATAAGTTCCACTTGTCTTTGTCAGCTGCTTGATTAAGATTACGCGGAGTCAATCTAATCCCTCTGTTGTCCCACCCATGGTCGTTGTAATTGAAGAGGGTTGCATACCGTAAGACTGACATGATATGGTGACCTTATCGTTCTGGTACGGTCTCCTAAAATGATGATAATTAAAATAAGACAGGCCAAAGCTGACTGTAGATTGAAAGACCCCCCCTTCCCCCCCCAAAAAAAAAATAAATAAATAAAAAAATAAAAATAAAAAACAAGCAAACAAACAAACAAAAACTTTAAACAACAAGCTTATAAATTTAAAATGTCCTTATTAACCGTAAGAAGACGAGGGGTGCCACATACATTATACGCAATCCTACTATAGTCTACTAGTCATTGGCAGCGCGTTAAGGCAAATATATGTATAATTTAAATACTTGTCTCTGTAAGGTTTAGAATGGGGTGGCACATGCCCTCTCAAATTTTGATCGTTCCTTTGGATGTGAGAATAGCTGAATAGATTGAATAAAATGAAATGACAAAATGTCAAATTGTAAAAATATTGATAGTGCTGCTAAATGTGGATCTGCCTTCCCGGACCTTCACCAGGAACAGTCTGGGTTTAATTTCACAGCAGAAGAAAATTGTGCGGAGTTTTGTCTGACCGCCCCGAGTCGTGTAAAATACACCTATCGCATGTTGCCATGACTACCTGACAAGACTAAAAAAGATAATAAGGACTTAAAAACATGATCTTCAGGTAACATCTACGGGGCATAAACAACATTTTAGGCGTCTTTAATGTATGATCACGAAATATAAGCATCTTTTCATGACAAGAAATGACTGGGGGTGGTTCAAAGGCGTGAAGAGTATTTTTAATGTCACGTAATTCCCTATCACAAACTTTAACAGCAAGATCAAGTATCCATTACCAAGAATGTTTAGCCAAAATGACCATAAGGTCAGGAAACCTTGCCCCCCAACGTTAGGACAGTAAACCTTCAGGTACCCGTTTGAACACTCACTTCATACAATGTAACCCCCAGTTACAAGATTAACTCTCATGTGACACACATGGCATATGCCAGTCTATACGTTTCAAAAATAATGCGCACCAACACAGTTAGTTTTTGTGCTTAAGTCTATATTAACCTGAAAATCGTGGTTGGTACCAAGTCAAAACCTGTTAGCTTCATCTTTCCGTAAATGTAGTTTTATCTATGAATTGGCACAAATAGCTGAAAACTCATATTTTATGCCTTACCTATACAATGGCGCCAGAATGAAGAAAAAAATATGGGCATTATTAATCTTGGAATAATTTCAGTCTAAAACAATCACCGAACTTAATAGCCTTTACAGAAAATCAGTGCACTGATACATTGTTTTCTCTTATCTGAAGGTGCCTGCGAACGAATCTGTATATCATGTTGGAAACGCTGTGGCCAAGCTCCAAGAGCTGATGACGCCAAAAACGGACCCGCCAGTAATGTTACTGCTGCACCACGGCAGCGTCACTGAGACGGATGTGATAGGAGAGATCACGGGGAAACTGAAGATGATACAGGTATGATACACCAAAACAAAATGTTAACACACTGCATCTCTAGTCTCATTCAGATCACATTGGCTCACTTATGCGCTGACTTAAAATAAAAGATTTAATCTTTTATCTTGATTTGGATCTGGAACTCGTGTTAGGTTTACCCTGTGATATCAGGGTGTAATACAGACTTGACATTTAATATGGAATATTTTTTTCCAAATCATTTTTCATCAGTTTTTTTCCTATTTAGCTGACTGATAAATGAAAATAAGGATTAAAATCGTGTTTTAACAACTTTAAATTACCTCTTTGATGTCATTGTGACATCAGTTAATTAATGGAATTCGACAAAGAAGCAAGCAAAAACACATTGCCTATTCTATGTCATACGACAACCATTAAAAGAGATATTTTGGACCTCCAGATTTTCCAAATTATTGTCTGTAAAGGAGTTACACGCTCCACAAAGGACCCTCATGTCAGTGTCTAGTCACAGTAACGGCCGCTGTTACGCATGACCTCTTCAGGCTGCTACCAGCGCTCTCAAGTGTCAACGGATTCCTTGGGATAGGTTTTTTAAGTTCAATCTGGAATAACAGTCCAGGCATCGGTCAAAATCTGTCCCATTTGGTCCAGTTTTGTTGTAGATCATGTAGGCCATTGATTCGGCGAGTAATGGCCTACCCACATATTGTCTATGTGGTTCAAATATGGTGATTTTGATGACCAAGGTAGCTGCTCATTCCTTAGGTTCTGTAAGTAATCTGCTATTAAAAGTGCTCTGTAAGAACCGGCAATCTCACCGTGCAACCTAAAATTGTTCCTAAGTTGCCCCCTATCAAATGATAGCCAAATGGTTCCCAGATTATTTCTTTATTTGATCTGGTTCAGGTTTTCGTCGTTGACTACCATTGGTGTTTTGGCACCAATGTGATTTCCACTCCAAATACTGACGCTGTTAATGACCTTAGTCACTTTAGATGCGGCACACGCTTCGTCGTTGGCCTCTTTTGGATGTCTGTAAACTCTGTTTTGACTGTTGAGCGGTACAGGTGAAATCTGACCTCAATACAGAAAGCCACGAGATTTCAGTGTTCAACCCAGAAACAGTCAATGTCCCCAATTCATTAGAGAAACATACAACGATGTTTTGCTGTTTACAGTGGGTTCCTTGGAAGTCGTCTGGTATTCTAACCTGCTAAAACCAGTTTGGTGTAAGCTGAGGGCCTTGAAAAGTGCATTTTGGTGGCAATTTACCCCTCATTCTGAATGGACTGGGTGGCTTTTGTTTAGTTGCAACAGCATATCCCGAAAGACAGTGGGTCCTGTGTCCTGGTGGTAAGATTTCAATACATTGGGTGTGGCCTCTGTGTAGGTACATCAGGCTGGGCATTACTCTATAAAACTGTGCGGACCGTTTCGTTTGGCACAATTATCTGTCTGGCAATGCCTGTCTTTTTCGCGCCATTCTGCCACAGATTAACAAATTTGTAAAGCACTGCATAGCTCATTTTACACACAGCAAACCAGACCACTTGCATGCAAAATTTTAAATTATTCTATGCAGCAGTTGCCGACATATGAATACTTTTTTGAAAGAACCATGCTTTGCCAAACCCAAGCTTTGACCAGCCCAAAGGAACACTACCCAAGTAAATCACTGCATATTACATAATGCAGCAGCGCAACAAACCTGGTATTCAGTTTATTGGTAGCGACACACCTGACTACACACTTCTCCATTCACATATCTTATATGAGATCGGAGTTTGTGAAAAAAAGAATGCATTTTCACCTAGGCATACCTTCGAAACTGAAATATTCCATATTAAATGTCAAGTCTGTAGTATGCAAAAGTAAAGTATCAGCGATACAATGTTTTGTACCACACTACTGGTTAGAGAGTGGGCTAGTCTTATGATACTCTGAGCTGTTCTGAATGCTGTAGATGAACTTGGCCGCATTCAGAGCAGCGGGCTAACTAGACCGCGGATCAAATATGGCGATCCATTTAAAAGCTCGCTGTCTTATCCCGTAATATACACTGTATAGACTCCCCACGGAGACTATGCAACAAGCATTCAAGTGAGTCGGCCACACTTGATCCTCGGACTAGTTAGTATGCGGTTGTGAATGCTGCCCTTCCGCCCTTCCCTTGTCTATCGGCGGGAACTAGACTGTCACATTTACGTGTCTCAACTCTGCCCACCACCACAAATTTCTCACGGTGGACCCACCGATCCTTTTATAGATACATGTTTATTGTAGGTCGCGACCGGTAGCTCGTCTTTCACACTATCCCAAAGACTCGTGTTCCCGTATTTGTACCGGACAATCGGCTCACTGCTAGACGTTATCACTATAGAAGTGGATTTTGTCAAGCGCTTCGGTTGGACCCGCGTGGCATTGCTTGCGGAGGACAAGGGGTCGTATAAAGAGGTAAGGTGCACCCTCTACCAATGTGGCAGATATATATTATAGGGAAATCATGAAAAAGCTAGACAATGAAATGACTGTCTATTTATCTAAAGACATGTCTGTGAATATCTTGTGAAAAATCGATCTGCCGCCCTGGTAGAGGGTAGGTAAAGTGAATGTTGACATTTCCAGGTGACTGACAGAATAATATTTCTTTGCCTTTGAGGGAATTCTAGTATTGTAATCTGCCTATGTACATGTATTACGCATGACATGTAAAATTAATTTAGCCTCATGTAATAAATCTGATTAATAAGAAAAACGAATTTTACATTTTGACGGCTTAATTGTTGTGAGTATGTGTCTGAATGAAAAACCTGTGCCTGTGTTTGAAGAAATATTGGATATTTTTTCAAGAATAACACTGTGTTTTCTTTTTCTTTTCCGAGTAGATGTCGAAAGAAGTGGAAACTCTCTTAAGACAGTCGGGCATAGAAATTATCACTTCTATATTTTATAGAGTAGAGCAGCTAGGCCAAGTGATGGAAAAACTGAAGGTAACACTTTAATTATAAATGAATAAATTTAAACTACAATATGAATTTTTGGGTTTGAAACTAAGCCAAATAAAGCTATCCAAGATATAATGGGAGGGATGCAACATGCCCTGTGTTCAATGAGGTCACTCTCCTATATTTGCCCTACTCAATACACATTGAATAACCTTCGTATAAAATTAGCTAGTTTTTTATTTATTTATTTTTTTTTTTCATTCTAGGAATTGGACGCAAGGGTAATCCTGCATCACGCTAGCGGACAGGGCTCACCGCTTTGTCACGTGTTTTGTCAGGTAAGGTTAAAACGATAGCACACAGTGCGTGTTGTGGGCTGAACCAACGGCCAAATTACAAATATTCCAGTATAGCTTAAAGTAGCTTTATTAACACTGTCTGCCGGGTTAGGAACAGATGGAGATGTTTTTGAGTGAATTGCCGGTGTCGCAGGAATGTTAGTCTTAGGAATGGAAGTCCGGGGTACCATATGATTACTAGAGGTGTGGGTTGATCGGAGTATTGGGGTTAGTATATGGGACGAATGTCACCTGTACAAAATAATTGGAAACGGACTACGGTTCCTAGCGGACATCCGTTCCAGTCACATTGGTGGCTAGGCAACGACAATCCAATCCGACGTGTAACTGGCTACACTTCTTGTGACTGAAAATGCTATAAAAGTGCCAATGTATGTAGTATTTGGCATTTTCCAATCGTACTAACATTTGCTGCTTTTATTTGCATTTTATTTCAGCTTTTATTTGCTGTCGCTGATTCCTATAATGACATATCTATATCAAGACAATGACGGAGACTGACTGGAGCAGATAAAAATTGACCCTCTTGTGTTTCCTTCTGAAACATTGGTTCTGTGGTTCTGAAAAGGTGTCGTGCCTAACCCTTAGAAAGATGAAAGGGTTAGATTACGTTTTTTTGTATTTTGAAAGGGGGGATAGAATGATACATGTACCGTATGCCAGTACAACACAACACAATATTGTAAAAACGACATAGAACATATATATTTGGCATAGTTTGTGGTTTGCTTATTGTTTTTTTTTTCAAACAGGCATACAAATATGGCTTGTTTGGAAAGAAATATGTTTGGCTGACTTTGATGCAAAACGTTAAGGATTACCGTAACTTGGCATCCAGCATGCATCAAAAGGGGAAACTCTCTTGCAACGCGGAGCAGGTGGTCCAAGCAGCAGAGGGACAGTTCATTATATTCCGTGCTGACGCTAAACATGCCAGCGAAGTCGGATATGAACCAAAACGGCCGTTTACAGTAAAGGTAATTAAAGGTACACACGCACACGCACACATACTTCGTGCACGCATTTCAAGCTATAATATTAACAATACATAGTCTCTTAAAGACGGGAAACTAGTGAACTTATAGAGTAGTGAAATCTGTCGATAATCGACATTGTTGATATATGTGTATACACAGGTGCATTTTTTAGGATCCTGCAGAAATTTTGAGGGAAATGAAAGAACAAGCTTGGTACAATGACGACACCAGAAGAATACTATATCAGTTGAATTATGATGCCATATGGGCGGCTGCATTGGCCTTAAACAAGAGTTTGCCTCGTCTTCCGCCAAGAATAATCACCAACTTCAAATACACCGATCTGGGCACGGTGACGGACGCTTTGGTGCCAGAAATGAATCGCACTAACTTCTTCGGGGCGTCGGTAAGTTTTTCAACGTTTTTCAGATGTAGTATCATTTAGGCGAAGAGTAGGTTGACAAGATTCACTGAAAATAAAATCATGAGATTTTTTCTCTTTCAAGGGTCCTGTGTCTTTCTCACCCCATGGTAGTCGAATGAGCTGGTTGTCCATGGAGCAAATAAGAAGTAGGTTTCTGCCTTTGCCCGCGTGTGTGAGTTAGAGAAGGAAGAAAGTGTGCTTACGTGCATGTGACTCTTTGTGTATGCCCCCATCTAAAAGAAATACAGTTGTACTAAGAGATTTTATAGCCTGAAATCATAATGAAAAATTGATATCCTATTCCTGATTTCAGACGGTACGGCTACATTGTTTGGTATTTATGACCAGAAATCCCGGAACATGACGTTGTCGGAGAAGATCAGTTTACTGTGGTACATTCATGGTGCGTTGTGGTTCTACCTATTCAGTGCATTGATAATCCAGCATAGAAATTCATTCACCAATATTTTATTGTCTGAACCCAAGCAGTATGTCTTCATAGATCTATGTCCTCATATCTGCGTCTCCCTTTATTTACTTGCATCTGGCTTAAATAAATATAAGAGGGGAAATTTCCAGTTTTGGCTAGGAAAGTTACAGAAGCAGGAAAAAAATTAGTTTCAGCTAAAATGTAAACATCCCGGTTGATGCACACTGGAAGCCATCTGTAGTATCCCTGTTGGAATTGGCCCTGTTGTCCATGTAGCGCAATTTGTTTGTTTTATTTATTTATTTTTTTCATATATATATATATATATATATATATATATATATATATATATATATATATATATATATATATTTTTTTTTTTTTTGGGGGGGGGGTCGTCCAAGTGGACTACCTGTCTTGAACATTGTAAATAGTTTTAAATGTAATATCACCCGATGCATTCTGAGCAAGTGTGTAAGGCATACTTTTTCTCTCGATAGGTGGCGTTATACCTCAATCTGGGTACAGGACGGTCCGAACACTACTGGTTGTCGCAGACGAACTCAAAATAGCCTTCACTGTGCTAGCTGTGATATCAATAGTTATCACTGTTGTGTTCCTGTTAGTTACGATCGTCAAATGGAAGACGCAGTATGTATTGGTACCAGCGTGGGCAGGAATGCGTACACATAGGGCCTACCTGTCATTAAGTGTGAAAATTTAATCAATCATAGATCAATATCTGCACAAGATCGTACAAGCGATCCATTGCACGATTTTTTCCTTTGTTCAAATGAGAAGTGTGTATTAAGGTTTACTGCCCTAATTGTTATACCTATATTTTCTGACTGCAGAGGCACCGGTGTGACTGGAATGGTAGTAGGGGCCTACCCATATTCTAGCTCCAATACTACGACTTACCCTAACATGTACTAACCATATGGGACCCTATGGTCTGG
Source organism: Lingula anatina (assembly GCF_051362555.1). NCBI lineage: Eukaryota > Metazoa > Brachiopoda > Lingulata > Lingulida > Lingulidae > Lingula > Lingula anatina. The sequence continues at coordinate 12,578,265 of NC_141771.1, read as the reverse complement.
ACTTGCATTCCTAGGACTACCATTCCTGTCACAATGACATACACGATCACAACTTACGCAATATATTTAATGTTCAGGTTAATTCAAAACTCCTGGCCACTGATGAACAGCGTCATTGCACTGGGGTGCATCTTCCTGGCTGTCAATGTCATTCTTCAAGGTGAGCTAGCTGTCGCGCAAGTCGATTTCAAGGTATCTTTTTTGAAGAAACAAACTCCCGTATGATCCATGTATTATAATAGCACATTTTAAAAATATCTGTGCTAGTGACTTCTGTCGTGTCACATTTTATAAAAGAAATTATCATGTTTATTTAGGTGTAGGCCTATTATGCGTACTATACATTGGCCTATACAGGGCCTATCCAGAATTTTTTGAAGGGGTCCGTTTTATAGGGATTGACAGGCCTCGGATTGCGAGGCCGACCCTCCCCCTTTGGCTTCAGGTCCAGTCCACGCTCGAGGGCCTCGAGCGAGTTTTGAAAGGCAAATGGCACCATTTAGCACGGTTTAGAACTATAATTTAGCTAGACGTTTTTCGGTGCGTTTTTTTTTAATCAGAAATCGAAGAGGGGGGGATCAGGACACCCCTGACACCCTTTAAATCCGCCACTGCTATATTCCAAACCCAGGTTATTTTTTCCAGGCAGTGCAACTCAGCTGTCGTCGACTAGTCATATACCATGTAATGCCTTTGTCTGGCTATTTGTGACTGGGTTTACACTTTCGTTTGGTACCATGCTGCTGAAGATGTGGGGAGTGTATCGCCTCTTTCGTTATCAGCAGGATTGGGTGAGTTTTTAATGTAATTTCTCGCTCTGAAAAAACAGCAGTATTTTGTTAACATCTAGCATACTGCTGCTGCTTTTGAATTGTTGTATTCATGACATTGTCCTGCACCCTGCATATGGGACAAAATGAATGGTTATTATCTAACTGAAAAATTGACTAAGACTTGTAGTGGTCAACCCTTAATTCTGTCTAATATGAGCTGCGCATCCACTGCAATCTCACGAACAACGGTTTGTCACATCTGTGAAATTCAAAACACATACAAAGGATCGCAGGCAAATATAATGATCAGCCCAAGCAGATACATTCACTATCAACGAAACGAGCTACATTAAATGCTTTAATTGCAGCTGCAGATCCTGTGCTATTTCACACATATACCACACACACATATATACTAGTATACCTATACGTATACCTCACATATACCCATGTATGTCGTTCATCTTTAATGTGACAAACCAAAACGTTACGATTGCAGTTGTTCTTTATATACAGCATATATTTTCCAGGGTCTGCAAGTAGAACTGCGCATGCTGTCTGGAGTTGCCGTACTGTTGGTTATTGATATTCTGATGCTGATAATTTGGCAGTTGACTGACCCACTGGTGGTGAAAGATAGGCTTTTACCCGAAAGTGTAAGTTAGCCCATACTGGTGGTCGCCACAGTGTATATGCACTTTGTGAAAGAGAAAATATTGCTTTTTGACTCTACTACTTATCAAGTTGGTAATTAATCTTTTTCTTTCAAAATCACATTGCTTTAATATATTTTTGATATTGTACCAAAAAGCGGCACATGTGCGGCCAATACATTAGCTCAGCTGCTATTTCACAGTGTGTCTTGGATATATAATATGACTCCCGTTCCTTCTCAAAATTAGCGAGATGGCGCGAAGATGGTGCGATACCAGACTCTCTATCGCCAATGCCACAGCGGGAGTGCTATGGGCTGGGCCATTGCGTTTATCGTGTACAAGGGTCTGCTGTTGCTGGTCTCTGTTTGCTTGGTATGGCCTACCTGGTACGTAAACCAGTATCTGCACCGTCACATCCAATACATAGGTGTACCATGAAAATCTGGCTCCCAGAAAAATGTGACTCCTCAGTCAGATTTTCATTATGAAAATGTGACTCCCTAGTCAAATTTTCATAATGAAAATGTGACTGCTCCCATGAAATTTTGACCCCCCTCCCCCCCCCCCCCCAAAAAAAAAAACTTTATAAATCTTATTTTACTTAAGTATTAACGTTTATATTGTAGTATGCATAATGGAGGATACATTGGCATATTTTGTTAGTTTGCAGGTGAAAATTTTAATGAGAAAATAAGAAAATTAAAAATGTGTATTTTACCATCATGAAAAAGCTTTGATATTTGGTGATCTTTTCAACATCTTTCCCTTAAGTATACTTAATGAAGAATATATTGGAAATATTTGAAAGTTTGGTGGTAAAATATTTGGTGCAAAAAAAGAAAAAAAAAATCATGAAAAATGTTCATATTCATACCCATGGGATTTGGACTCCTATAAAGAAAAGACCCTATTTTATATTTAGTCACCATACCATTGTTTTCCACATGGTTTGCATTGTGACATATATTTTGTTAGTATTTGAAAGTTTGGTGGTGAAAATTTTGGTGAAAATTGATAATTTTTGAAACATGTATTCATCTTACCATAGCCTTATCATAGGAGTCATTGGGTGGAAAAATACACATTTTTAATTTTCCTATTTTCTCATGAAAATTTTCACGTGCAAACTAACAAAAAGTGCCAATGTATCCTCCATTATGCATACAACAAGATAAAAGCTATATACTCAAATAAAATAAGATTTGATAATAAAGTTTTGTGAGGGGCCACATACAAAAAGTTTCTACCAATGTCATGGATTTTTTTTTTTTTTTTTTTTTTTTTTTTTGTGGTTCCATCTTTATTGATTTATTCTGCTATTTGAAATAACGTGATATTAGTATTAATTTTCTTTTTATGTTTTCTAGGGTGATGTCGATGAAGAGAGATGCTGGAGACAGCAGTCAGGTTGGTTTGGCTATGGTTATCATTGCCTTGGCGACTGTTGTTGGAGTTCCAGTAGGTGTCCTCGTACAAGAAGAGCCCAATGTGAACTTTGGCGTCATAGCTGGCTTCACGCTCTTCGCTATCATAGCTACGGTTTTGTTGCTTTTGATACCCAAGGTAAGACACTATTTTAAAAGGACATATTAATTTGACTGTTTGGGTTAAGGAAAAATTTTAAATCTGTGAAATATTTATTTTTTGTCCATGAAAAAAAAAGAGACAGATGTTGAGGATGGATGCCATGTTAGTTGACGTATATACTTGTGAAAATTATTTCATGCTTTTTGGAGGTCTGTTTGTCTTATCAAAGACTGGACCCAAAGAATCACGTTCAACCAATCAAACGCCAAATATCTTTTTAATGCTTTTACATTTGATTTGTTTTTCCAACTATGTCTATGATTTTTACAGCTCATCGCACTCAAGAGGGGGCAGATGGAACCGTCGCTTTGGTCGCCATTGCGGCCCTATATCGAGGAGTTATTCGATGACGTCGGCGATAAGAAGCCTTCTCGTGCCAAAGAGAACGGAGACGCTAACACAAGTGACAACAACCAGGGCGATGGAAGTGCAGCTCAAATCTAGTTTCTTAAAGGAAGAGGCTTATGACTGCGCACAAAGAACTGCCACTGTAAACTCAGTGAATGGACAAGTTTTCAACCCTCATTCCACCGTGGATGGTTTTATATGATAGGTCATTTTATTTGTTAAGGATTTAAAAATGGTTAAATTTGTCCATTTGTATCTTACTGTACATATTCAATAGCAATCGTACGGTTAACTTTGATTAGTCGCATGCAATCCATGCTACATGTAAACACCTAGATCAAGAATGTTAAATACATATATGAATAATAAAATATATAAGCAGTAAACTTTTTTAAAAAGACATGGTATACAGTTTTATGCACAGCTGTTGCCAGCTGAGTTCAATATCATCGCTAGAGCTTGGCGGTAGAAAAAATCAGATCAGTTTCTAGTGTCAGAGAACACGTGTGCAGTTTCAAACTGAAAAAGATTTTGATTTCTATAATACAGGGTATGTATCAGAATATATATTTGAATCTATATGAGTATGTATCAGAATATATATTTGAATCTATATGAGTGATCGAGCGTCAACATTGTTTTATCGTCTCACAACAGAAATTTCACTATCAACCACAACAATCGTTAAAGTCATTTAGTACGTATGTTACCAAATTTCTATACTTGTTCTATTGCAACAGTCCTTAACTGAAATCCAAATATGACTTTGCTCATTTTATGCTTAAATCCCTTTCGGCACCAACCGTTTCTGTAATTCTCATAAATTGCACATATTAGTATATTTAGGACGTTCGTCTAGAATATTGATATGTAATAAGCCATGCCACATGTAAGTATATATTGTGTTTTTAAAATGGTTAAATTTGAATAATGGTTGAATAATCATTTGAAGTATTTGGTAACTGATAATAGAAAACATCGTTTCAATTTTCAATGTCAATGAGTGGACCAAAGCATTCATTGTATTTGTTGTCAGGATTTTCGGTGAACCAGAATTCAGTGCGTGCGTGAACAAACTCTTCCTTGGAGATGAAACCATCATTGTCAGCGTCCATGATGTCAAATATTTCATCTGAATACTCAGAAGGGATTTTGAAACTGTAGAAAAAAGCAGCATGTTCATTTAGAGGCACAAGTCCATCTCCATCAATATCCATCATTTGGAATCTTGAAGAAAGGATATCAAACCATATATTTCGGAACTTGCTTTCATTCATGTTGGCGAGGTGATTTTGCACGAACTCATCCTCGAACAATTTGCCTTTGCTTTCTCCTGTCGAATCTTTAGAAATCACATCTCTCGCTTCCAATGATCGGTGCCAGTCAGCTGTGGGTATTCGATAGGCTGAACGATTCGAGAAAATCCAAGGTTATACTTCTGTTGGAATAATGCTTGTTGAATCTTCTCTCATTTGGCAGTAAAAAAATTAAAGCTTGCTATCATAAAAATCTCCTCGATAAAAAGTGTGGAGGCGGATCGAAAATAAAGATGGGGTTGCTGTATAGTGGATGGTTAGCTTCGTCATATCAACGTGTCGCAGACATAGCGCCAATTTTTTTATTCAGCAATCTTTGCTGTGCTTATTGAAAATTATTTAGAGTTGTTTTGGTTAAATATAATTTTAGACTAGAATTTATTGACTTGAAAAAGAACACATGGGATCGAAAGACTTCACACACAGTATCAGATATCACTTACTTTTTTCACACGCAGTGGCTGCTTCACCATGCCTTGCTTGAGCTGGATAACTGGCGTCATTTCCCTTTGTTTATCAAATACGGGCACTGTTATCTTCTTTGATAAGTTTTGCGCAGGTAGAACAAATCTCCAATATTTTCTGTTAGGTTGTACTCTCGTCGCTAGTCCAAGAAGGCGGCGTTGAGTAAGTCTTGACATATTCAGCATTGCTTTGCAAGGAATCTTTGGCCCGCTTTAATTTCACACACTTGTTCTTGTTGCGAATGATAGCGTGGTCTGAATAAAACATATTTGTATGCAGGCTACAGAAAGACATATTCATTGAAATGTGGGAGAAGCTCTTTCTTTGTGTACATTTTCACCCAGTCAAATTTAAGTATCGCATATCAAGTCGTTTTGTAAGCTGGTAGTCAGAACGCTATTAAGTTCGAGGCCGTTAGTTTTCTTATAGCAGATATTATGTGTATTAATTCCAGAAAAGGTTTAAATGTTTAGACAAAAATATGATCTGCATCAGTTTATGATATATCCATATATTAGTAGTCAACTTTGACAAGGTAAATTTGGTTTGAAATATTAACGGCGCTTTTTTTTATAAAACGGGTGCAATATTTCATGTAATTGGATTAAAACAGATATATATCAGATTAGACAAAGATTTGGAAATTTGGTCTGAAATTATTTTGGGAGGTGGATAGAGACCGTGGACCGTCATTAATACCTTTCTAAGATAAACAATACAACAAATTGGTCTCCGCCAGAGCCAATGATTGTATTTATCAACCCTCTCTGTGCCGCGCGGAGAACATCGGAATTTTCATCATTCTGGATGTACAAAACTTGTCTGATTAAAAAAACATTGTCTCTAATGGTATTCATGATGTTGCTAGAGGCATAAAGATTGCAAATGCGTGTCTTACGTGACGTGTATGTGTTTGCAGTGTTTACAATGGCTTGACCTTGGCATTAAATGTTGGGGGGAAAGCTGAAGAATACACTATAAAAACGAATTTTCATACTTAAAACCTGACATCATATTTACCATTCCCACCAAAGGTAGTGTACGATTTCTTACAAAATCAATAGCAACAACAGATAATGATAGTGTGCCTTCTTCAAATATACTGAGTAAACAGAAAGAAAGAGCTAAACAAACGATAACCAAGCAATTTATTTTCACACGTTTTCTATACATTTGCAATTCTTTCCATGTTCTCAGTGTCTATGAAACGCTAGGGCACTCACAACAACGTGTGCTGGGATCCTTAGCCCGCGGAATTTTTTTCTCTAAACACGCGAGTGACTTGCACATTTCAAAGTATGCGTGTCCTCTCAGATGCATTAGAAAGTTACACAGTTAAACAAGAACTGGTCTTGATAAGTCTTCAACGCGTCATCATTCTGAAGTCCCAAAATAATTTCCAAAAAAAAAAAAAAAAAAAAAAAGACCCAGCCTCATTTAGATCATATCTTTCAGGTCGTTGGTTTGCACTGCAAAAAGTTGGCATTAACTGCTAAAACAGGCTAAAATCACCTTTCATAACTGGGTCGTTTTAAGTCTGCGTCTGCGCCAGGTGAACCTTCTCGAAGTTAATCGGACGAGGACAATTCACTGTCATACGGACAAAGTGCAGCGACGAGCTTGTTAAATGAAGTTACGCGTTTAAAAATGGAGGTGTTTTGCAGGATTGCGCTGTTATTGGGCCTGTATCTCCGTGTTACTGCTGGTGCTGGTATTTACTTCGGTATGCTCACTCCGATTGGCACGCCCGACGAGCAAATGTACGGCCCTGTGCAGCTGGCCCTCAACGACATCAACAACCATCCCGAAGTGCTGTCAGGGCACACGCTGCGTCTCGTCATCAAAAACACTTCGGTGAGTGGAGTTAACCCATAATTCATTATTTTTGTATATGAATCAAGGATAAATGTCCGTCTAGTCTGTCTGAAGTATTTTTAATGTTATTTTCAATATAAGGACAACGAAAAAAGAATACTAGTCAGAAAAACTTGCAAAATTTGAAAAGCCGAAAAACATTCATTCAATATTAGATGTATGCAAATACTATGTCAACTTAAAATAAGTGGACCGCGGGTTTAATCTGTGTCGCACCTATTACATTACGCTTCCGGAATTTTTCCCTTTTCACAAGTTTGCTTTCTGCTGTTAATTGAATGGGGGTGTGGCTCCGTTGAAATGAATTTGTCACGTAATGGTCAGAATATTTCAATAATTACAACTTTAAAAGATGTATATATCTCACAGTGAGCCGGCCCAACAATATCTCTCGAATAACGGGTTGTCGGCGTCGACACCATCTTTTAAACATTTCCATTTGTTCCTTATGGTGTATGCACAGTTCACCTGTCCCCTATTATGTAAATAGTTCAGTCAGGTGTGCCCTTCAGTTTTAAAAGAACGCCCAGGCACGTACTTTTATCAAGCTCGTTTACTGCTGAAATTGATCGCAGTAGTTAAATAAGTTCCACCTGTCTTTGCCAGCTTTTTGATTAAGATTACGGGTAGTCAGTCCAATCCCTCTGTTGTCCCACCCATGGTCGTTGTAATTGAAGAAGGTTGCATACCATAAGACTGACATGATGTGGTGACAACAAACAAGATTTACACAAGATTATAAATTATAAATGTAAAATGTCCTTATTAGCAGTAAGAAGACGAGGGTGCCTCATACATTATACCATTATATTATTATATCGTCCCTTTGAATGTGAGAATGTCTGAATAGATTGAATAAAACGTAATGACAAAATGTCAAACTGTAAACGATATTGATAGCGCTGCTAAATGTGGAAAAAAACACAAAAACAAGCACGCACACACACACACACACACACACACACACACACACAACAATAAGGGCTTGGGGGAAGAAATATTTTGCGTAGATGAATGTCTACACTGTAAATGGCAGTTTATATTCGTATGCATATCATATACACTGTTTACAACAGACCAGCATAAAAGTTTGAATCTGACAAAATGAGTTGTGTAAAGATGTGGGCGGGGGGCATGGGTCTTAGCAGAGCAGAAAGACTAGATGCGAGCTGTTGATGTAAATTGTAAATTAAAATATCTCATAACAATTGTCTACTTCTACAAAACGGTATGTATTCAATCAGCAATAACAAGGCAATATTTCTTTTGCTTTGAGGCACTCTGCACAGGATTTAGCCACAAAAAGAACTTTTCTTGTAGCCAAAAAAAAAAGCAATTTTCTTTTTCTTACGACCGCTTGACCCGTAGCTGCACTTGGGTTCAATTCCATTCTAAATAAGTTTTAGTTAAGTTGTAAATGATTGACCAGTCTTTTGCTACGACATTTGCCTTGCCTGTCCTTCACCGGACATGGTCTAATTTTCATTTCGTAACAAAAGAAAATGGCGCGGAGTATTGTATGACCGACCCGTGTCGTGTAAAATACACCTATCGCATGTTGCCATGACTACCTGACAAGACTGAAAAGATAATAGAGACATTACATGATCTTCAGGTAAGATCTACGGGGTATAAACAATATTTAAGGCGTCTTCAAGGTATGCATCACGAAATATAAGCATGTTTTCATGAATAGAAATGACTGGGGGTGGTTCAAAGGCGTGAAGAGTATTTTTAAAGGGATAATAACTCTTCGTATGAGATCTATATTTCACAATAAAACATTGTGAACAACTCATAGAAATATAATATATTCTGTTTTACCACAAAACGGCAGTTACAGCTATTATTCTGACATCAGAGCTTGTCTTTAGACCACGTGACCTCCATTGATGGCTATACTCTGTTATAATCTCTTTAGAGATTATAAAAAAACCAAACTTTTTAGAAAAAACAGGGACTGACTTTGAATGTGAAAATGGATTCATTAACCAGTGGTGAGTATGGGAAATTCGTTGTTTACTCCAGGAAAATTCATTTTTGGCCAAAACGAAGTTATTATCCCTTTAATGTCACGTAATTCCCTATCACAAACCTTATCAGCAATATTAAGTTTCCATTACCAAGTATGTTTAACCAAAATGACCCTACGGTCAGGAAACATTGCCCCCAACGTAAGGACAGTAAACCTTCAGGTACCCGTTTGAACACTCACTTCATACAATGTAACCCCCAGTTACAAGAGCTGCTATCGACTCTCATGTGACACACATGGCATATGCCAGTCTCAGGCCTACCCAACTACCAGACTCGGAACCGAATGATCCAGAATTTACCGGTAAATCGGACCACACTACCCGTTTTCAAGGTGTGTATCAGATCGCATTACACAGTATCAGACGCGACACCGCTCTTGCCTAATACGCGATGTGATAGTGACGATTCTCAGCGGGGTTGAAAAGCATTGCATCACCAATCAAAATTTGTTCAGGGTATGATACTGTGTAATGCGATCTGATACACACCTTGAAAACGGGTAGTGTGGTCTGATCTACCGGTGAATTCTGGATCATTCGGTGCCGAGTCTGGTAGTTGGGTAGGCCTGAGTCTATACGTTTCAAAAATAATGCCCACCAACACTGTGTTTGTGCTAAAGTCTATGTTAACCTGAACATCACTTTCGTGGTTGGTACCAAGTCAAAACCTGTTGGCTTCATCTTTCCGTAAATGTATCATTTCGCCTAGTTTTGTCTATAAATTGGCACAAATAGCTGAAAACTTATATTTTATGCCTTACCTACACAATGGCACTGGAATGAAGAAAAATATTATTAATCTTTAATCTTGGAATAATTTCAGGCTAAAATAATCACCGAACTTAATAGCCTTTACAGAAAATCAGTGCACTGATAACTTAACCAATGTTTCTCTTATCTAAAGGTGCCTGCAAACGAATCGATGTACCATGTAGGAAACGCTGTGGCCAAACTACAAGAGTTGATGACGTCAAAAACAGACCCGCCGGTAATGATGCTGCTGCACCACGGCAGCGTCACGGAGACGGATGTGATAGGAGAGATCACGGGGAAACTGAAGATGATACAGGTATGATGCACCTGAGCCAAATTTTAAAAAAACTTTTAACTATAGTCTCAATCAGATCACAGTGTCTTAATTTATGCGCTAATTAAAAAAAAAAAAGATTTAATCTTTGTCTGGATCCGGAACTCAGGCTAGGTTAACCTTCTGATATCAGGATATATTAGTGTACGTACATTTTAAGTATCGGCGATTTCAGACTACTAGAGCGCACCTGTGGTCAGAGAAAAGGCTACTCTAATGATACTCTGAACTTCCGATGCAGTAAACTTCGCCGCATTTAGAACAGCCGACTAACTAGTCCGTGGATCAAATACGGCGACTGACTTAAAAGCTTGCCGCCTATCCCTGTAACAGACACTCAATACATTTCCCGCGGAAAAGTGCAACAAGCATTCAAGTGGGTCGGCCATATTTGATCCGCGGACTAGGTAGCCTGCTGTTGTAAATGCGGCCTTCGACTGTCACATTTACATGTCCCAACCTTTGCTCACTACAACTTATTTCTGGCGGAGAATCAACCGATCCTTTTGTAGATACATGGTTATTGCAGATCTCGACCGGTAGCTCGTCTTCCACTTTATCCCAAAGACTCGTCTTCCCTTACTTTTACCGGACAGTCGGCTCCTGGCTGGACGTTGTCACTATAGAAGTGGATTTTGTCAAGCGTTTCGGTTGGACCCGCGTGGCATTGCTGGCGGAAGACAAGAGGCCGTTTACAGAGGTAAAGTGGATGCTGACATTTCCATTAAGCTGACAGCATACAGGCCCGTAGCCAGCAATTTCAAAAGGGGGGGGGGGGTCTTTTTCTTAAAAAGTGGGCCTTTTTGCCATGAAACATTCATATACCTTGATAAAATTTTACCCAGAGGGAACCTTTTCCTGGGACAAAGGGGCGTTTTTTTGAACCCCCCGAACCTCCCCCCTGGATACGGGCCTAATATTTCTTTCTATTTTGAAAGGATTCTACATGTATTATTAGGCTTCTATTTGCCTGTGTATCACGCATGAAATGCAAAATTAGTCTCATGTGATTAATTTGATGAATAAGTAAAACGAATTTTATAATTTAACGTTTGAATTACTGTGAGTGTGTCTGAGTGCGAAACCTGCACTCATGTTTGAAGAAATATTGTTTTTTTTTTAAGAATAACACTGTGCTTGCTTTTTCTTTTCCGAGTAGATGTCGAAGGAAGTGGAGATACTGCTAAGACAGTCCGGCATAGAAATTGTCACTTCTTTATTCTATAGAGTAGAGCAGCTAGGCCAAGTTATGGAAAAACTGAAGGTGAGACTTTATAATTATAAATGTGGATTTAAACTAAGCCATATTAAGCTATTCAAGAGGGATGCATCATGCTTTGGTTTCAATGGGGTCTTATTATATAAAATTAACTATTTTTCTGCCATTCTAGGAACTGGACGCAAGGGTAATCATGCATCACGCTGACGGACTGGGCTCATCGCTTTGTCATGTGTTTTGTCAGGTAATAGATTTAAAACGGCAGTGAGTGCTATAGGCTGAACATACGTCCCACCAGATTATAGATATTCTATCAGCTTTATAAACACTGCCTGTCGTGTTAAGAGCAGATGGTGATGTTTTCGAGTGGATTACCGGTGTGACAGGAGTGGTAGTCCTAGGAAAGGAAGTCCGGGGTACCATATGATTACTATAGGTTAGGGCTAGCATTTGGGACAATTGCCACCTGTAAAAGTAATCGGAAATGGAGTACAGTTCTATGCGGACATCCATTCCCGTCACATCGGTAGCTAGACAACGACAATCCAATCTCAAGTGTAACTGGCTACACTTCTTGGGACTGAAAATGCTATAAAAGTGTCATTGTATGTAGTATTTGGCATTTTCCAATTGTACTAACATTTGCTTTTATTTGCATTTTATTGCATGTTTGCTTATAATTTTTTTATTCAAACAGGCATACAAATATGGCTTGATTGGAAAGAAATATGTTTGGCTGAGTTTGATGGAATTCGTTAAAGACTACCGCAACTTCGCATCCAACATGCACCAAAAACGGAAACTCTCTTGCAACGCGGAGCAGGTGGTCCAAGCGGCAGAAGGGCAGTTCATTACATTCCGCGCTGACGCTAAACATGCCAGCGAAGTTGGATATGAACCAAAACGCCCATTTACAGTAAAGGTACCTGTATACCTGTAGGCTCACAACGCCCATGCACACACACAAACACAAACTCTCTCACACACACATATCGTGCACGCATTTCAAGCTATAATATTAACAATACACAGTCTATTAAAATGAAAACTTACGGAGCACTGAAACTGTCGATAAGCGTTGTTGTTGATATATGTATATACACAGGTGTATTGATTTCACCCTGAGCTTCAGAGATAACTTGACACTAACCTCTTCACTATAGCCTATCTTCATCGTGTCAAGTTACCTCTGACCACATTCGATTGCCTCCGCCGCCCGCCAATCAAATTTAAAGCCCGCACTCAATGACTCATTGAACGATCTAGCCAATGAACGCGAACGAGTCAAAGCGCGCTTTGTTCAAATTTGGACCAATCAAAGATAAGGCTGAATATCAGGGACATCATCCCTCAGTAGATAATGATGCAGGGCCTCAAACTGCTCTGGTTTCAATTCCGATATACTCATATTTTGCAAAGAATCAAGAGATAACTTAACACATTATTTCACGTAGTCACTCGTAGGAGACGCCATGCTATCTTTGTGTACGGTTATGCACTCGGAACTACTCGGATGTCTCCGCACTTTGTTGTTAGTATGGAGCTTGCGGAATCAGCCGAGGATTGCCGATTGACGGTCAACCAATCAACGTTTTCACCAAACTTTGGTGAAAATTTTTGAAACTTGGATTCGATTGGCTTATATAAACTAGGTCAAACTATTTTCGTCAGAGGTAACTTGACACGATGAAGATAGGCTATAGTGAAGAGGTTATAGTGTCAAGTTATCTCTGAAGCTCAGGGTGATTGATTTAGGATCCTGTAGAAATTTTGAGGGAAATGAAAGAACAAGCTTGGTACAATGACGACACCAGAAGAATACTATATCAGTTGAATTATGATGCCATATGGGCGGCTGCATTGGCCTTAAACAAGAGCCTGTCTCGTCTTCCGCCAAGAATAATCACCAACTTCAAGTTCACCGATCTCGGCACGGTGACGGACGCTTTGATTCCAGAACTGGATCGCACCAACTTCTTCGGTGCGTCGGTAAGTATTTCAACGTTTGGCAGATGTATTATAGTGTAGGTGAAGAGTTGGTTGACAAGATTCACTAAATGGGGAGTTTGGTGTATTTTTACCATAATTGTGTAAAACTTTCATTTTGAAATTTACTTTTGCGTTTCCAGTGATACACGTTTAAAGTGAAAGGGTTGCTTGCTTCTAATTCTATTTTGTATGGTATTGGTGGTAGCACAAGGATAAGAAATTGCACCGCTTGTCATTGCAAAGAAAACTGTTTTTGTATGAGTTTTACATGTAGGGCACAAAGATGGAACATTGCCAGACTTTGCCTCGTATCAATAGTTAAAGTTTCAAGGGAGTAACTTGTAAACTAAGGGAGTCACACGTGCTAACCCCCCTCCCAAACACACAACCGCCACTGCTTATGTAAAATCGTGAGATTTTTTCTCTTTCAAGGGTCCCGTGTCTTTCTCACCCCATGGAAGTCGAATGAGCTGGCTGTCTATGGAGCAAATAAGAAGTAGGTTTTCAGCACACATCTAGATGGAGTGTAATAAAGCCACACACAACCACCTCATACCCGACTGCCACCAGTCAAACAAACACTCACAATATTATTATTATTTTTTTAATCGCTTAGATAGATAAGCAAACGAGTTACACAATACCAAATATAACAAGTTCGCCAATGAACCCATGCCGAAATATACAACACCAGTGGAGAAATTGCTTTAGTGTGCGTCTGTGTTTGTGAGTGTGCGTTTACCTACGTGTGTGGGTGTGAGAAAGAAGGAAAGGTGCATCCAGTTCTTTATCTATGCCCCCCTACATATAAAGTTCTTTATATCCTGAAATCATTGATAAATTGGAACCCTATTTCTGATTTCAGACGGTACAGCTTTATTGTTTGGTGTTTACGACCAGAAATCCCGGAACATTACGTTGTCGGAGAAGATTAGTGACCTGTGGTATTCTCATGGTGCGTTCTGCGGTTGTTCTACCTATTCAGTGTGCTGATCGCCAAACATTAAAATTCATTCACCAATATTTTATTGTCTGAACCCAGGTAGTATGTCTTCAAAGATCTACATGTATCTCCACAAACCTGCGTCTCCCTTTATTTACTTGCGTATGGCTTAAATAAATATAACAGGGGGAATTTCCAGTTTTGGCTAGGAAAGTTACATAAGCAGGAAAAAAAATTAGTTTAAGCCAAAGTGTAAACTTCCCTGATGATGCACAGTTGAAGCCATTTGTAGTATCCCCGTTTGTTGGTTTGTTGTCCATGCATGTAGCTCCTGCGTGTTATCAATTTATTAATTAATTAATTTTTTTTTTGGGGGGGGGGGGGTTGTCCAAATGGACTAGCTGTCCTGAACATTGCAAGTAGTTCTAAGTATTAATCACCCGATGCGTTCTAAACATTTATGGAGGCATGTTTTGTTTTTCTCTCGATAGGCGGCCATATACCGCAATCTGGGTACAGGACGGTCCGAAAACTACTGGTTGTCGCAGACGAACTAAAAATAGCCTTTACTGTGATCGCTGTGATATCAATAGTTCTCACTGTTGTGTTCATGTTAGTTACGATAGTCAAATGGAAGACACAGTATGTATTGGAACCAGGGTAGACAGGAAGTCGTAGATATAACTGTCATGTTAAGTGTCATGTTAAGTGTGAAATTTCAATCAATCATCTGCACAATATCGTACAAACGAATCATTGCACGTTTTTTCCACATGAGAAGGGTGTATCAAGGTTAACTGCACTAAATATTATACCTGTTTTCTGGCTTCAGAGGCACTGGTGTGACAGGAATGGTAGCACTTTGTACAGATGACGTTCGTCCCATATTCAAGCTCCTATACTACGACCTTCCCCAACATATACTAACCATATGGGATCCTGTAGCCTGGACTTCCATTCCTAGGACTACCATTCCTTTCACATCAGCAAAGACGATCACAACGTACACAATACATTTAATTTTTAGGTTAATTCAAAACTCATGGCCACTGATGAACAGTGTCATTGCACTGGGATGCATCTTCCTGGCTGTCAATGTCATTCTTCAAGGTGAGCAGTCGTGCAAGTCGATTTCAATTTATCTCTCTTAAGGAAACACACTCCTGTATGATCTGTGAATTATGATAGCCCATTTTTAAATACATGTATCTGTGATTCTGTCGTGTCGCATTAAAAAGATATCATGTTTGTTTTAGGTGTATTATACTTACTAAACATAGGCCTATACAGGGGGTCTATCCAGAAATTTTTGTAGGGGTCCGTTTTATAGGGATTGCCAGGCCTCGAATTGCGAGGCCGACCACCCCCTCCCTCCTCCCTTGGCTTCAGGTTAGGTCCACGCTCGAGGACCTCGAAAAAAATGGTGTTTTGGAAGGCGCCATTTGGTAGGGTTTAGAACTATGATTTAGCTAGATGTTTTTTTTTTGCGTTTTTTAAGCAGAAATCGAAGAGGGGGAGGGGTCAGGACACCCCTGGTACCCATTAAATCCGCCACTGCTATATTACAAAACCAGGGTTATTTGTTCCAGGCAGTGCAACACAGCTGTCGTCGACTAGCAATGTACCATGTAATGCCTTTGTCTGGCTATTTGTGACTGGGTTTACACTGTCGTTTGGTACCATGCTGCTGAAGATGTGGGGAGTGTATCGCCTCTTTCGTTATCGGCAGGATTGGGTGAATTTTTAATATAATTTAATTTTTGGCCTTGAGTAAGATGCAGCGTTTTATTAACATCTTGCACACTGCTGCAGCTGTTGAATAGTCGCGTTCATGATAATGTCGTATCCTGCAAACTGCATATAGGACACGACCAATGGTTATTATCTAACTGAGAAGTTGACTAAGACTTGTAGTGATCAACCCTTTATTTTGCCTCATATGAGTTGTGCATCCACTAAAATCTTACGAACAACAGACTTTCGCATCTCTTGTAATCCAAAACACTGACATGCAAAGGAACACAGACAAATACAATGATTAACCCACGCAGACACATTCATTATCAACGAAACAAGATACATTAAATGCTTTAATTGCAGCTGCAGATCCTGTGCTATTTCACACATTTACCACACACATATATACTAGTATACCTATACGTATACCTCACATATACCCATGTATGTCGTTCATCTTTAATGTGGCAAACCAAAACGTTAACGTTACGGTTGCAGTTGTTCTTTTCGGAGTTTTATATACAGAATATCTTTACCAGGGTCTGCAAGTAGAACTGCGCATGCTGTCTGGAGTTGCCGTACTGTTGGTTATTGATATTCTGATGTTGCTTATCTGGCAGTTGACTGACCCACTTGTGGTGAAAGATAGGCATTTACCCGAAATTGTAAGTAAACCCACACTGGTAGTCGCTACGGTTTGTATGCACAAGTACTTTGTGAAAGAGAAAATATTGCTTTTGGTCTCAACTACTTATGAAGTTGGTAATTGTTCTTCAAAGTCACACTGTTTTGTTACTTTTTTGATATTGTACCAAAAAGTGGCACAAGTGCGAACAGTACATTAGCTCAGCTGCTGTTTCACAGTTAGTCGCGGATATATGACTCCCGTTCCTTCTCAAAATTAGCGAGATGCTGCCAAAATGGTGCGGTACCAGACTCTCTATCGCCAATGTCACAGCGGGAGTGCTATGGGCTGGTCCATTGCGTTTATCGTGTACAAGGGTCTGCTGTTGCTGGTCTCTGTTTGCTTGGTCTGGCCTACCTGGTACGTGAACCAATATCTACATCGTCACATCCAACATACAGGTGTACCATGAAAATCTGACTCCCCCAGAAATGTGACTCCGGCCCAGTCAGGTTTTTATTATGAAAATGTGACTACCCAGTCAAATGTTCATAATGAAAATGTAACTCCCCCTTGAAATTTTTACCCCCCCCCCTCCAAACACAACTTTATAAATCTTATTTTATTTAAGCATTAACTCTTGTCCTGTAGTTTGCATAATGGAGTATACATTACTTATTTTGTTAGTTTGCAGATGACAATTTAAATGAGGAAATGGAATTAAAAGATGTGTATTTTACCACCATGAAAAAGCTATTAATTTGATATTTGGTGATCATTTCAACATCATTCCCTTAAGTATACTTTATGAGGAATATATGGGAAAGTTTTGTAAGTTTGGTGGAAAAATATT
Source organism: Lingula anatina (assembly GCF_051362555.1). Taxonomy (NCBI): domain Eukaryota; kingdom Metazoa; phylum Brachiopoda; class Lingulata; order Lingulida; family Lingulidae; genus Lingula; species Lingula anatina. Next base: position 12,560,756 of record NC_141771.1, on the reverse strand, counting down.
CGGTGCAAAAAAATAAATAAAAAGTCATGAAAAATGTTCATATTCATAGCCATATGTGATATATACTCCAACGAAGAAAAAAAACCTATTTTAAACAGTGTATTTAGTCACCATACTATTATATTGTTTTCCACATGGTTTGCATTGTGACGTATATTGTGTTAGTATTTGAAAGTTTGGTGGTGAAACTTTTGGTGAAAATTGATACATTTTGAAACAGGTATTCATCTTACTACTGTACCATAGCCTTTTTATAGTAGTCATTGGGTGGAAAAATACACATTTTTAGTTTTCTTTATTTTTTCATGAAAATTTTCACCTTCAAACTAACAAAAAGTGCCAATTTATCCTCCATCATGCATACTACAAGATAACAGTTATATACTCAAATGAATTAAAATTTATAATTTTTTATGTGGGGAAGATAACATTTCATTATAAAATTTTGACTTTTTTATATTACTCCGGTACTACATGTATCTGTCGCATCCACAACACTTTCAAATCACGTCAGACACAACATGGAAACAAATTATTGATATAATGTTTGAAGTTGATTTTCAACCTTTTTACTGTACAGTACCCCGTGTAGTCCCCACATACATGTTTAAAAAGTTTCTACCAATGTCATGGATTGATTTTTCGGTTCCATCTATTCTGCTATTTGACATAACGTGATATTAGTATTTATTTTCTTTTCATTTTTTGTAGGGTGATGTCGGTGAAGAGAGATGCTGGAGACAGCAGTCAAGTTGGTTTGGCTATGGTTATCATTGCCTTGGCGACTGTTGTCGGAGTTCCAGTAGGTGTCCTCGTACAAGAAGAGCCAAACGTCAACTTTGGCGTTATAGCTGGCTTCACGCTCTTCGCTATCATAGCTACGATTTTGTTGCTTTTGATTCCCAAGGTAAGTCACTATTCTAAAATGACATATGAATTTGACTGTTTGGTTTAGGGAAAATTTTTAAACCTGTGAAATATTTTTTTGGCATGAAAAAAAAAGAGACAGATGCTGAGGATGGACGCCATGTTAGTTGCCGTATATACTTGTGAAAGTTATTTCATGTTTTGTATGGATTAATTCTGAAAATTTTTGGAGGTCTGTTTGTCTTATCAAAGACTGGACCCAATGAATCGCGTTCAACCAATCAAACGCCTAATATCTTTTTAATGCTGTTTTCTTTGATTGGTTTTCCAACTATGTCTATGATTTTTACAGCTTATCGCACTCAAAAGGGGGGAGATGGAACCGTCGCTTTGGTCGCCATTGCGGCCCTACATCGAGGCGTTGTTCGATGACGTAGGCGATAAGAAGCCTTCTCGTGCCATAGAGAACGGAGACGCTAACACAAGTGACAACAACCAGGGCGATGGAAGTGCAGCTCAAATCTAGTTCGTTTAAAGAAGTGGCTTATGACTGACCTCAAAGTACTGCCACGGCTTTTAGTTTAAACTCAATGAATGGACAAGTTTTCTACCCTCATTCCACCGTGGATGATTTTATATGATAGGTCACTTTATTTGTTAAGGATTTAAAAATGGTTAAATTTGTCCATTTCTATCTTACTGTACATATTCAAAAGCAATCGTACGAGTAACTGTGATTAGTCGCATGCAAACCATGCTACATGTAAACACCTAAGGATGCTGAAATACATCAAGAATGCTTAAATGCATATGTTAACTAGAGGATCAGAGAGGCGATACCGCCTCCGAATATTGTACCACCAGCTGGAGCAAGCGCATTCGTATAGACCCCCACATATACAAAATAAGGAACACAACCACCAGTCTTGTGCTTGCCAAGCTGTAAAAATGCAATCAACAAGAATTTTCAAAATATGCAAAAAATATATATATAACTAAAAATGGTACAATCAAAGTTAAGTTCATCGTAAGGTAGGTCAAAGGTCAATTCCAAGGTCACAGTAAATTGCCAGTATATGACTTCCTATTCAACTTCAATAGAAACTATGGGCCTATCTCTGCCAGGTTTGGAGTTAAAAGAAAAAGAAATTAGCAGAGTTCAGTTCATGATAATAAGTAGGTCAAAGGTCAATTTCAAGGTCACACTTAGATTGCCAGTATATGACTTCCTATTCACGTTCAATAGTAACTATGGACCTATCTCTGCCAGTTTTGGAGATAAAGGAGAAGCAAAATATGCAAAGTTCAGTTCATGGTGAAAAGTAGGTCAAAGGTCAATTTTAAGGTCACTTTTAGATTGCCAGTATATGACTTCCTATTCAACTTCAATAGAGACTATGGACCTATCTCTGCCAGTTTTGGAGATAAAAGGGAAGCAAAATTTGCAAAGTTCAGTTCATGGTGAAAAGTAGGTCAAAGGTCAATTTTAAGGTCACATTTAGATTGCCAGTATATGACTTCCTATTCAACTTCAATAGTAACTATGGACCTATCTCTGCCAGTTTTGGAGATAAAAGGGAAGCAAAATTTGCAAAGTTCAATTCATGGTGAAAAGTAGGTCAAAGGTCAATTTTAAGGTCACATGTAGATTGCCAGTATATGACTTCCTATTCAAGTTCAATAGAGACTATGGACCTATCTCTGCCAGTTTTGGAGATAAAAGGGAAGCAAAATTTGCAAAGTTCAGTTCATGGTGAAAAGTAGGTCAAAGGTCAATTTTAAGGTCACATTAAGATTGCCAGTATATGACTTCCTATTCAACTTCAATAGTAACTATGGACCTATCTCTGCCAGTTTTGGAGATAAAAGGGAAGCAAAATTTGCAAAGTTCAATTCATGGTGAAAAGTAGGTTAAAGGTCAATTTTAAGGTCACATGTAGATTGCCAGTATATGACTTCCTATTCAAGTTCAATAGAGACTATGGACCTATCTCTGCCAGTTTTGGAGATAAAAGGGAAGCAAAATTTGCAAAGTTCAGTTCATGGTGAAAAGTAGGTCAAAGGTCAATTTTAAGGTCACATTTAGATTGCCAGTATATGACTTCCTATTCAACTTCAATAGTAACTATGGACCTATCTCTGCCAGTTTTGGAGATAAAAGGGAAGCAAAATTTGCAAAGTTCAGTTCATGGTGAAAAGTAGGTCAAAGGTCAATTTTAAGGTCACATTTAGATTGCCAGTATATGACTTCCTATTCAAGTTCAATAGAAACTATGGACCTATCTCTGCCAGTTTTGGAGATAAAAGGGAAGCAAAATTTGCAAAGTTCAGTTCATTGTGAAAAGTAGGTCAAAGGTCAATTTTAAGGTCACATTTAGATTGCCAGTATATGACTTCCTATTCAACTTCAATAGTAACTATGGACCTATCTCTGCCAGTTTTGGAGATATAAGGGACTAAATGTTATAATTTTGGAGTTACCATAATGTGCCATAAATTTCCTACAGAAAAAATTAATTAAAATAAAGAAAAGGTCATTTTGGTCAAAATTCTTGAAATGGGAGGTGCTCTGAAGTTCCAGATGTTCAAATTTGATGAAATAATGTTATTTTTGACCACAAGTTGTCTGCTTTGCCAAGCCTTATGTTTTATTTTTCCGGAATTCAAAATTTATTATCCATTACCGTACTACACATTTTGCTTTCATCACCAATATGTACTTTTTGATACAGCGTAACTCGAAAACGGTATGGAATACAAAAAAACGGAGACCACCTCCAGTGTTGGGCTTTACATGCTCTACAAAATGCAAAAGAGAATGGGTGTCTAGCATTAACGGTTCCCAAATTAGAGACAGTTTTAAGTTTCGATATCTTATGGCCGCTACTACCGTGAAAATGCACCGATTGACCCAAAGTTCACGGAGATGAAAGATGACCCGAAGGGTAACACTTTCCATAATTATTATTAGTTAAGTCTGTGTGGTATCTGAATAAGGCCGCAAATAATTTTTTTTTCGGCAAAAATTTTGTTTTTTTGAAAATTTTGGCCTGTTTGACCTTGAAATAAAGGTCAAAGGTCAAATCCAAGGGCATATATGAAATCTACACATATGACTTTTGGAAAGCTGTCTGTAGAAATTTTTCCCAAAATTCCTTCCGTAGGGGAGATAATTAGCATTTAATTTTGCCATTTTTGGACAAGGGTGCATTGCAATGAGTGCCACACCTAGACCCCAATACCGACAAAGCCCAAATTTTACGTGGAACGAGTTGAGATTATAGGTGACCTAAATCCAAGAGATGGGTATGGAGGCCCTTACCGTCTAGGAGGAGAAGCGGTAACGGTGACTTGGCGGCGGAGCCGCAGGAGCCGGCGGAGCCGCAGGAGCCGGCGGAGCCGCAGGAGCCGGCGGAACATACGGGTCGGGACTAAAACCATGTGTACCGCCAGCGCCTACGCTGGTGGTACAATAATGAAATACATTAGCAGTAAACTTATTTTTAAAAGATATGATATACAGTTTGATGCACAGCTGTTGCCAACTAAGTTCAATATCATCGCTAGAGCTTGGCGATAGAAAAAAAAATAATATCAGCTTATAGTGTCAGAGAACACGTGTGCAGCTTCAATCTGAAATATAATACAGGGTATGTATCAGAATACATATAAATTTTGAATCTATATGAGTGATCGAGCGTCAACATTATGTTTTATCGTCTCACAACAGAAAATTTCACTATCAACCACAAGAATCGTTACAGTCATTTTGTATGTTGCATGTAAGTTTGTATACTTGTCCTGTTGCAACAGTCCTTTAACTAGATCCAAATATGACTTTGTTCATTTTGTGCTTTAACCTCTTCGACATCAACCGTTTCTGTTAGTTTAATAAATCGCATATATTTAGTATATATAAGACTTACGTCTAGAATATTGATATTTAATATGCCGTGCAACATTTAAGTTTATATTGCGTTTTAGTGAACCGAATTATCATTTGAAGTATTTGGTAACCGGTAATAGAAAACATCGTTTCAATTTTCAATGTCAATGAGTGGACCAAAGCATTCATTGTATTTGTTGTCCGGATTTTCGGTGAACCAGAATTCAGTGCGTGCGTGAACAAACTCTTCCTTGGAGATGAAGCCATCATTGTCAGCGTCCATGATGTCAAATATTTTATCTGAATACTCGGAAGGGATGTTGAAACTGTAGAAAAAAGCAGCATGTTCATTTAGAGACACAAGTCCATCTCCATCAATATCCATCATTTGGAATCTTGAAGAAAGGATATCAAAGGATATTTTTCGGAACTTGCTTTCATTCATGTTGACGAGGTCATCACGAAATCATCCTCGAATAATTTGCCTTTACTTTCTCCTGTCGAATCTTTAGAAATTGAATCTCTCATGTAGGTGCGGCGTTGGTTAATAAAAATTTTGGTGTTTTCGACTGAAATATACACAGTACCGTATGTTTAAAATAAAATACGCGAATATATGTGAATATTTAAATACTGCTGGAGTAGGTTGATATTTTTATTGATTTTCGCTGATAATGACATAAAAGTGAAATGTTTGTGCAAAAATAAAATAAGTTTCTAATATCGTTTAGAAAAATATATAATAATATGGTTTAGAAACAATTACGTATCATTTTCATTACCAAGCAGGCCTGCAATTAAAACACGAATCCAACATTTTTTAACAAAAATTAATACATATACCATTAAGCTTCATATACTCTGCAGTACGTCTGCCGAAAATCTCCATATCTTCTTCTATTAAGCAACCAACACCGTTTACGTCGAAGACCCTAAACAAGGTGCGCATCTTGCGCTTCCAATGATCGGTGCCAATTAGAATTTATTGGCTTGTAAAGGTACATATGGGGTCGAAAGACTTCACACACAGTATCAGTTATCACTTACCTTTCTCAAACGCAGTGGCTGCTTCACCAGGCCTTGATTGAGCTGGATAACTGGCGTCATTTCCCTTTGTTTAGAAAATACGGGCAGCTCTATCTTCTTTAATAAGTTTTGCGCAGGTAGGATAAATCTCCCATATTTTCTGTAAGGTTGTACTATCGTCACTAGCCCAAGCAGGCGGCGTTGAATAAGTCTTGGCATATTCAGCATTAGTTTGCAAGAAATTTCTGTCCCGAAAAGCGCCTAAAGTTCACACGCTTGTTCTGTATTACGAAGTGTGGTCTGAATTAAACATTTGTATGCAGGCTGCAAAAGAACCATTCACTGAAATGTGAGAGGAGCCGTTTCTTTTGTGTACTTTTTCACCCAGTCAGCATTTAAGTATCGCATATCAACTCGTTTTGTAAGCTGATCTTTAATGGTATATCCCGCTTCAAATCTAAAAAAAAAAGAAAATAAAAACAAGGCAGCAACGCTGTCAAAGGTACAGGCATAAAGCAGAAGATAATAGTACCTATTTAAGGGCATTCAATAATCATTTTGATACTTTTGATGGAAAATTAACCAATTCTTAACAGCATGATTACCATTGATTCTTTAATTGTACCAACTTATCTGTGTCTGTTGGGAATGTAACTTGGGCCAGGCAACAGGCCTGTGGAGATGTCATTATGTGCTTAGATAAAACTATTGATATAAAAATACTGCAACTGATTTACAAGAATTGAAGGTGAACGTCATGAGAGTTGAGGTTTATTTTGTGAAAAAAGTTTTAACATTCGAATGGAGTCGTTTGAAATAAAAGCTTACAAGTATGACAGAAGCGTACAGATAAGATCAACGAGCATCCACTTGTTCGGCGTCCTAGATGTGGAAGAGCTGCATAACATCGTTAGTTTATGAAAAACGTATCAGTTTTTAGTGTCAGTGCGAGTTAGAACAAACCATGTTCCTGTTACAAGCAATTACTTCGTACTGAAAATGATTTAATTTTACAGTTTTTTTACTTATTGTCTATTTTGTCCCTTGTACTAAACATTCAGCAGCATTCAACCATTTTGGGAAGGTTGATTGGTCTCATACAATTCATAAGCTGCATAATATTGTTAGTTTATGATCTTAACATACGTGTCTTTTTTTACTGTTCCCGTATGTTCAGGCACTCATCTCGAATCTTAATATATGAAATGTTATGTTCATTGCATTAGATATGCATTTCTTGTAAACTCAAAAATCATTTGGGTAAAATATTTGTTTTTCTCTTTTGTAGATAGAAAAAAACATCAATTTTTATTGTCAACGAGCGGACCGTGGAACTCGTTGTATTTGTTGTCAGGATTTTCGGTTAAATAAAATTCAATAAATGCGCGAATGAACTCTTCATGGGTAATGAAGCCGTCACTGTCGCTGTCTATGATGTCGAACACTTTTTCGAGTGCTCAGTAGGGATGTTGAAACCGTAGAAAATAGCAGCATGTTCATCTGGAGAAATAAGTCCATCGCCGTCAAGATCCATCATTTGAAATCTTGAAGAAAGGATATCAAAGAAACTTTCTCGGAAATTATTGTTGTTCATGGTGACGAGCTGATTCTCCACGAACTGATCCTCGGATATTTTACTTATATTTCTACCTGCCGAATCTTTAGAAATTGAATCTCTCCAAAAGGTAAGGCGATGGTCAAGAAGGATTTTGGTGTTTTCGTCTGAAATGTTTACGGTACAGTATATATACAAATAGATCGAAGACTATGTATATTACAATAGTCCTTTTTTATATTTGTTTTTTAATTGTTTTGACTGAAAGACACATTTATACGTTAAATGCGTGTGTACGCGTCTGTGCGAAATAAAAAGGGTTAGGCCTACTTACTGGATAAATGATAAAATATTTTAGAAACATAATATATAGTATTGCTTTTATAGCCAAACAAGCCTTTAGTATGAAACCAATATTGTCATTTATATTAAAAATTAATACGTTTACCATCAAGCTTCATGAACTCTGAATTCCGCCTGGCGCTCATCTCTACATCTTCTCTGGTCAAGTAACCATCACCGTTTACGTCGAAGGCCCTAAATACAGTGCGCATTTTTCGTCTCCAATGATCGGTGCCAGTTATTTGAGGGTTTTCCACAGGCTGAAAGAGCAAGGAAATACCAAGGTTTCACTTGGGCACTTATGTTATATTGCTTGTTGTATTTATTCACATTTGGCCAGTAAAGCACGGGTCAAACTGTGCTTGCAACCTTTTGACAACCTTTTAACAACCACAAAATCTGGTGGTCGCTTGTGATCACTTTGAGAGCTGAATAAGAAGCTTTGGTATATTTTGATCGGCAACTTCTTGCACAACAATGTGGCGGTATGTATGGTATAAGCAACCTCTAAAAACCACATTCAACCTATAGTTTACCAGTCGAACACCGTTTGCAGGGCGATACACAACCTGTCAGCGACCACTTGATAAATGGGAAACGGCTGCAGGGCTGTAGCGATCGATTGCCGACTGGTAACCACAAAGTCGCACAGATTATATGTGTTGCAAACTTATGACGGTAGCTGAATTCACATCTATTTCCCTCTCAGAAGACAAGAAAACCTAGTGAAATGGAACCTTCATAAAGACCAGGAAGCGTGCTGGCTGCTGTATACTTGGAAGTCGGGTTAGTTTCGTCACGCGCTTTCTTTTTTTAACGATTGTAAGAAAACATACATTGCTATAGCTAAATATCTAATTTGTATTGCAACCAGCACTGTAATAATGATGCTTATAAATTCCATTTTGCTTAAGTCCTTGTTCAACCGTGCAGTTGCAAGTTTTAGTCTGGTTATAACGAACTACTGGCAACAAAGAAAAGACCGATAAGCAACCATTGGGGTACCAATATTTGTCATCCTCAGTCGCATTTGTTGTCGGTGCACAAAAAAGGTTTATGTGTCAATGATAGCTTTTAGCCTGTAAGCAACATTATGCAACCACTTAAAAACCTATGACAACCTCCTTGCGACTGAGTTTGCCAAAGGGTTACAAAAAGGTTGCAAGCAAAGTATGTCCCAGACTTAATTGCTATCATAAAAATCTCCACTATCAAAAGCGTGATAGATGTCAAAAATTGCTTTGATTGCTTCATCACATGATATATCGCAGACAAAAGTACCACCTTTTTTTAACAGATCTTGACTTTGGAATTGAATATTATTGTTGTCTTGCTTTGATATTATTTAAGACAAAGATTCATTGACTTGAAAAAGAACACATGGAGACGAATGACTTAACACAGTATCTAATGTCACCAACCTTTCTAAAACGCCATGGCTGTTTCACCAGGCCTTGCTTGAGGTGGATAACTGGCGCCATTCCCCTTTGTTTATCAAATACGAGCACTGTTATCTTCTTTGATAAGTTTTGAGCAGGTAGAATTAATCTCCCATATTTTCTGTTTGTTGGTCCTATCATCGCTAGTCCAAGCAGGCGGTGTTGAATAAGTCTTGGCATATTCAGCATTGCTTTACAAGAAATTTCTGGCCCGAAAAGCGCTTTACGTTCACACGCTTGTTCTATTTTACGAATGATAGTTTGGTCTGAATTAAACATATTTGTATGCAGGCTACAAAAAGACATTTTCACTGAAATGTGAAAGAAGTTGTGTTTTTTGTGTACATTTCCACACAGTCAACAATTAAGTATCGCATATCAACTCGTTTAGTAAGCTGATAGTCAGAACGTTATATAAAGGTCGGGACCGTTAGTTTTCTTATCGCAGATATTATGTGTATTTGCATTTCATTATAACAATGGCGTGTCACCAAGTTTCTCGAGACTGAGACCCTTTTCCCATCGAGCAGGAACGGTATACTTTGGCGTTGCACTTTTACACTTTGCGAAATTGACAACTTTAAACCCTACGTATTACGTAAGATAATCGCCTATAAGGAGCCTCGATCTTGCTGTAAACTTAAAATTAATGAAGTAAAGAGCAGGGAACGAACTTGTGTTGGGGAGTATCGCACGTACTTTTATGTAAGGGCCTTTGCAAGTGTACCGGTATAATACATGTAGCTATAGAATACCGATCTATGAGAAAAGGACCTCAGTCTATCTTTAATGGTATATCCCGCTTCAAATCTTTAATGAAAAGGGTGCAGGCTTTCAGCAGACGATGCTAGGGCACTGGGTAATCATTTACATACTTATGATGGAAAATTAACCAATTCTACAATTCTAGCATTGGTTCTTTAATTTTACTACTGTATCTGTGGTTATTCGGAAAATACAACTAGCGCAAGGCATCAGACCTGTGGAAATGGCAGTGTGTTTTTAGATGAAACTACAGACATGAAAATACTACATAACTGCAAAAGAAGATGTACAAGAATTGAAGATGAACGCCATGAGAGTTGAGGCTTATTTTGTGAAAAATGTTTTTTACATTCAAATGGACAACATTTGAAATAAAAGCTTTTAATTTTGACATAAGCATACAGCATGCAACCATATCGGTAAGGTTGATTGGTCTCATACAATTCATACTGCGTGTAAAAATATTAATTTAAGAAAACTTATACAGGTGTGTAATATGGGGTATGTTTACGATAAATATTGATGTAACTGTTGGTGTTCCTATTCACGGCTTTTCTTTTAAGCTACATAACATTTTTACTTTATGAAAAGACTTGATATCTGCTTTTAGTGTCAGTGCAAGCTAATGCTAGAGCAAACTACGTGCCTGTTACAAGCTATTAAATTAATTGTAATATATCAAATCTTTGAATATATTTCAGAGAGTTTTAGCATCATGTGTTATCGTCTCACAACAAATATTTCACGAACAAACGTCTACATTCATTTATATTACTTTATATGTGACTAAGGTAATATACAAGTACAACAGTCCTCTCCTGGAATTCATAGGTCATTTTGTTCATTTTGTGTTTTACACATTCGGCATTTATTTCTGTACTTGCCTTTTTTTACTGATCCCGTATATTTAGGTCCTTATCTCGAAAACTTAATATATGAAATGTTATTTTCATTGCAGTACATATGTGTTTCTTGTAAACTCGACAATCATTTGGGCAAAACATTTGTTTTTTCTCTTTTGGCGATAGAAAAAAAACATCAATTTTTATTGTCAACGAGCGGACCGTAGCACTCGTTGTATTTGTTGTCAGGATTTTCGGTTAAATAAAATTCAATATATGCGTGAATGAAATCTTCTTGGGTAATGAAGCCGTCACTGTCGCTATCTATGATGTCGAATACTTTCTTTGAGTGCTCAGTAGGGATATTGAAACTGTAGAAAATAGCAGCATGTTTATCTGGAGAAATAAGTCCATCGCCGTCAAGATCCATCATTTGAAATCTCGAAGAAAGGATATCACAGTAAATTTCTCGGAAATTGATGTCGTTCATGTTGACGAGCTGATTCTCCACGAACTGATCCTCGAATATTTTACTTGTATTCCTACCTGTCGAATCTTTAGAAATTGAATCTCTCCAGTAGATAAGGCGTTGGTCTAGAAGAATTTTAGTGTTTTCGTCTGAAATGTATACATTACAGTATATATATAAATAGACAATGACTATGTATATTACAATAGTCCTTTTTTATATTTGTTTTTTAATTGTTTTGACTGAAAGACACATTTGTACGTTAAATGCGTGTGCACGCGTCTGTGCGAAATAAAAAAGGGTTACTTACTGGATAAATGATAAAATATTAAAGAAACACAATATTGCTTTTATTGCCAAACGAGCCTACAATATGAAACCAATATTTCTATTTATATTCAAAAATTTAATTTTGTGTATTAAAATACATTTATTAAAATACACTTACCATCAAGATTCATGTACTCTGAACCACGCCTGGCGCTCATCTCAAAATCTTCTTTTGTCAAGTAACCATCACCGTTTACGTCGAAGGCCCTAAATAAGGTGCGCATTTTTCGTCTCCAGTGAACCGAGCCAGTTATTTGAGGGTATTCCACAGGCTGAAAGAGCACGGAAATACAAAGTTTACACTTCGGCACTTATTCAATATTGCTTGTTGTATTTATTCACATTTGGCCAGTAAAGTGGACCTTTTTCCATAAAAACTTCGTGTACCTAGATCAAATTTTACCCAGAGTGGACCTTTTCCCAGCAAAAGGGGCGGTTCTTTCGAACCCCGAAATTCATTATGCTTAAGTCCTTGTTTAACCGTGCAGTTGCAAGTGGCCTGGTTTTAGTCTGGTTATAACGAACTACTGGCAACAAAGAAAAGACCGATAAGCAACCATTGGGGTACCAATATTTGTCATCCTCAGTCGCATCTGTTGTCGGTGCACAAAAAATGTTTATGTGTCAATGATAGCTTGCAACCTGTAAGCAACATTATGCAACCACTTAAAAACCTATGACAACCTCCTTGCGACTGAATTTGCCAAAGGGTTACAAAAAAGTTGCAAGCGCAGTATGACCCAGACTTACCATCATTAATATATCCACTATCAAAAGCCTGATAGATGTCAAAAATTACTTTAATTGCTTCATGACATGATATATCGCAGACAAAAGTACTACCTTTTTTTAACAAATCTTCGCTTTGGAATTGAACATTACTGAGAGCTCTATGTCTTGCTTTGATAGTATTTTAGACAAGGATTTATTGACTTGAAAATGAGCACATGGAGACGAAAGATTTAAAACAATATCTTATATCACTAACCTTTCTAAAACGCCATGACTGTTTCACCAGGCCTTGCTTGAGGTGGATAACTGGCGTCATTTCCCTTTGTTTAACAAATACGGGCGGCTGTATCTTCTTTGATAAGTTTTGTGCAAGTAGGATAAATCTTCCATATTTTCTGTTAGGTGGTCCTATCATCGCTAGCCCAAGCAGGCGGTGTTGAATAAGTCTGGACATATTCAGCATTGCTTTGCAAGAAATTTTTGGCCCGCAAGGTGCTTTAATTTCACACGCTTGTTCTATGTTACGAATGATTGTGTGGTCTGAATAAAACATTTGTATGCAGGTTACAAAAAGACATATTCATTAAAATGTGAGAGAAGCTCTTTCTTTTGTGTTCATTTTCACCCAGTCAACATTTAAGTATCGCATATCAACTCGTTTTGTAAGCTGATTTGAACGCAATGAAGTTCGGGGCCGTTAGTTTTCGTATCGCATATATTATGTGTATCTGCAATTCATTATAGCAATGGCGTGTCACCAAGTTTCTCGAGACTGAGACCCTTTTCTCATCGAGTAGGAACGGTTTACTTTGGCGTTGCACTTTTACGCCTTGTGAAGTTGACAACTTTAATCCCTACGTTTTACGTAAAAGAATCGCCTGTACGGAGCCTCGATCTCTCTTTTAAATAGTAAATAATTAAATATCCTTACTCATTGTGATTGTTTAATAACATATTCACAAAAATTGTATTCATATTGTCATTTTCATCCACACAAGTGGATGCATATGTTACAGTGAAATAAACTAAACTAAACTAAACTATATATGTAAAGTTATTATTAATTAGGTAAAGAGCAAGGAACGAACTTGTGTTGGGGAGTATCGTGCGTACTTTTACGTAAGGGCCTTTGCAAGTGTACCGGTATAATACATGTAGCTTTAGTATACAGATCTATGAGAAAAGGACCTCGGTCTATCTTTAATGGTACATCTCGCTTGAAATCTTAGAAAAGACAGCAACACTGTCAAAGGTACAGGGGAAGATACTAATACATATTTAAGTGCACTCAATCATCATTTACTTTTGATGCAAAATTAACCAATTCTGAACAGCATAAAGAAGGCCACTACTGTATATTTGGCTATTCGGCAAATGTAACTAGCGCAAGGCGTCAGGCCTTTGGAAATGTCAGCATGTGTTTAGATAAAACTATTGAGATGAAAATACTGCATGACGGCAAAGGTAGATTTACAAGAATTAAAGGTGAACATCATGAAAGTTGAGGCTTATTTTGTGAAAAAAGTTTTTTTTTTTTTGCATTCAAATGGACTACATTTGAAATAAAAGCTTATAATTTTGACAGAAGCATACAGCATCCGACCATATCGGTAAGGTTGATTGCATGGTCTCATACAATTCATACTACGTGTTAAAATATTTATCTAAAAAAACTTATACACGTGTCTAACATACAATATGTTTACGATGAACTAATATTTAAAACATATAATGATGTAACCGTCACTGTTTATGTCTTGTAAACTCAATAATTATTTGGGCAAAATATTTGTTTTTTTTTTTTTTGTTTTTTTTTTTGTTTTTTGCTCTTTTTGGCGATAGAAAAAAAAACATCAATTTTCATTGTCAACGAGCGGACCGTAGAACTCGTTGTATTCGTTGTCAGGATTTTCCGTAAAACAGAATTCAGCGATTGCGCGAATGAACTCTTCTTGTGTAATGAAGCCGTCACTGTCGCTGTCTATGATGTCGAATATTTTCTTCGAGTGCTCAGTAGGGACGTTGAAACTGAAGAAAATAGCAGCATGTTCATCTGGAGAAATAAGTCCATCACCGTTAAGATCCATCATTTGAAATCTTGAACAAAGGGTATCAAAGAAACTTTCTCGGAAATGATTGTCGTTCATGTTGACGAGCTGATTCTCCACGAACTGACCCTCGGATAACTTACTTGTTTTCCATCCTGTCGAATCTCTAGAAATTGAATCTCTCCAGTGGGTAAGGCGTTGGTCAAGAATAATTTTAGTGTTTTCGTCTGAAATGTATACATTACAGTATATATACAAATATATAATATAATGACAATGTATATTACAATAGTCCTTTTTAAATTTGTTTTTAATTGTTTTGACTGACTGTACGTTAAATGCGTGTGCACGCGTCTGTGCGAAATAAAAAGGGATTACTTACTGGATAAATGATCAAATATTTAAGAAACATAATATATAGTATTGCTTTTATAGCCAAACAAGCCTGTAAGTATGAAACCAATATTGTCATTTATATTAAAAATTAATACATTTACCATCAAGCTTCATGAACTCTGAACTCCGCCTGGCGCTCATCTCTACATCTTCTATTGTCAAGTAACCATCACTGTTTATGTCGAAGGCCCTAAATAAGGTGCGCATTTTTCGTCTCCAATGATCCGATCCAGTTACTTGAGGGTATTCCACAGGCTGAACGAGCAATAAAATACCAAGGTTACACTTCGGCACTTATTTTATATTGCTTATTGTATTTATTCATATTTGGCCAGTAAAACATGGGTCACACAGTATTTGCAACCTTTTGGCAAACGTTTAGCAGCCACAAAATCTGGCGGTCGCTTGTGATAACTTTGCGAGCTGAATAAGAAGCTTTGGCATATTTTGATCGGCAATCTCTTGCACAACAATGTTGCGGTGTGTATGGTATCTGCAACCTCTAAAAAGCACATTCAACCTATTGTTTACCAGTCGCACACCGTTTGCAGGGCGATACACAACCTGTCAGCGACCACTTGATAAATGAGAAACGGCTGCAGGACTGTAGCGATCGATTGCCAACTGGTAACCACAAGGTCGCACAGATCATATGTGTTGCAAACTTATGGCGGTAGTTGATTTCATATCTATTTCCCTCTCAGAAGACAAGAAAAGCTAGTGAAATGGAACCTTCATAAAGACCAGGAAGCGTGTTGGCTGCTGTATACTTGGAAGTCAGGTTAGTTTCGTCACGCGCTTTCTTTTTTTAACGATTGTAAGAAAACATACATTACTATAGCTAAATATCTAATTCGTATTGCAACCAACACTGTTATAATGATAATTATAAATTTCATTATGCTTAAGTCCTTGTTCAACCGTGCAGTTGCAAGTGGCCTGGTTTTAGTATGGTTATAACGAACTACTGGCAACAAAGAAAAGACCGATAAGCAACCATTGGGGTACCAATATTTGTCATCCTCAGTCGCATCTGTTGTCGGTGCACAAAAAAATGTTTATGTGTCAATGATAGCTTGCAACCTGTAAGCAACATTATGCAACCACTTAAAAACCTATGACAACCTCCTTGCGACTGAGTTCGCCAAAGGGTTACAAAAAGGTTACAAGCACAGTATGTCCCAGACTTACCATCATAAAAATCTCCACTACCAAAAGCCTGACAGATGTCAAAAATTACTTTAATTACTTCATCACATGATATATCGCAGACAAAAGTACCACCTATTTTAACAAATCTTTGCTTTGGAATTGAACATTACTGAGGGATGTCTTGCTTTGATATTATTTTAGACAAGGATTTATTGACTTGAAAATGAGTACATGGAGACGAAAGATTTAAAACAATATCTCATATCACTAACCTTTCTAAAACGCCATGGCTGTTTCACCAGGCCTTGCTTGAGGTGGATAACTGGCGTCATTTCCGTTTGTTTATCAAATACAGGCGGCTGTATCTTCTTTGATAAGTTTTGTGCAAGTAGGATAAATCTTCCATATTTTCTGTTAGGTGGTCCTATCATCGCTAGCCCAAGCAGGCGGTGTTGAATAAGTCTGGACATATTCAGCATTGCTTTGCAAGAAATTTTTGACCCGCAAGGCGCTTTAATTTCACACGCTTGTTCTATGTTACGAATGATAGTGTGGTCTGAATAAAACATTTGTATGCAGGTTACAAAAAGACATTCATTAAAATGTGAGAGAAGCTCTTTCTTTTGTGTTCATTTTCACCCAGTCACCATTTAAGTATCACATATCAACTCGTTTTGTAAGCTGATAGTCAGAACGCAATGAAGTTCGGGGCCGTTAGTTTTCTTATCGCATATATTATGTGTATCTGCATTTCATTATAGCAATGGCGTGTCACCAAGTTTCTCGAGACTGAGACCCTTTTCTCATCGAGTAGGAACGGTTTACTTTGGCGTTGCACTTTTACGCCTTGTGAAGTTGACAACTTTAATCCCTACGTTTTACGTAAGAGAATCGCCTGTACGGAGCCTCGATCTTTCTGTAAAGTTATTATTAATTAGGTAAAGAGCAAGGAACGAACTTGTGTTGGGGAGTATCGTGCGTACTTTTACGTAAGGGCCTTTGCAAGTGTACCGGTATAATACATGTAGCTTTAGTATACAGATCTATGAGAAAAGGACCTCGGTCTATCTTTAATGGTACATCTCGCTTGAAATCTTAGAAAAGACAGCAACACTGTCAAAGGTACAGGGGAAGATACTAATACATATTTAAGTACACTCAATCATCATTTTGATACTTTTGATGCAAAATTAATCAATTCTGAACAGCATAAAGAAAGCCACTACTGTATATTTGGCTATTCGGCAAATGTAACTAGCGCAAGGCGTCAGGCCTTTGGAAATGTCAGCATGTGTTTAGATAAAACTATTGAGATGAAAATACTGCATGACGGCAAAGGTAGATTTACAAGAATTAGAGGTGAACATCATGAAAGTTGAGGCTTATTTTGTGAAAAAAGTTTTTTTTTTTTTGCATTCAAATGGACTACATTTGAAATAAAAGCCTATAATTTTGACAGAAGCATACAGCATCCGACCATATCGGTAAGGTTGATTGCATGGTCTCATACAATTCATACTACGTGTTAAAATATTTATCTAAAAAAACTATACACGTGTCTAATATACGATATGTTAACGATGAACTAATATTTAAAACATATAATGATGTAATTGTTGGTGTTTCTACTCACGCCTATTTTGTAAAGCTACGTAACATTGTTAGTTTATGAAAAGCCTTGATATCAGCTTTTATATATGTCAGTTCAAGCTAGAGCAAACTCTTTGTTTGTTACAAGCTATCAAATAAATTGAGGTATATCAAATTTTTGAATATATTTGAAAGAGTTGTAGCATTCTGTGGTGGCGTCTTACAACAAATATTTCACGATCAAACGTGTAAATTCATGTACACTTCTTTGTATGTGACTAAGTTAAAATACAAGAACAACAATCCTCTCCTGCAATACATATGTCATTTTCTTCATTTTGCGTTTTACACATTCGACACTATTTCTGTTCCTGTCGTTTCTATTGATCCCGTATGTTTAGGCACTCATCTCGAATCTAATATATGAAATGTTATATTCATTGCAGTACATGCGTGTTTTTTGTAACCTCAATAATCATTTGGGCAGAATATTTGTTTTTCTTTCTCTTTTTGACGATAGAAAAAACATCAATTTTCATTGTCAACGAGCGGACCGTAGCACTCGTTGTATTCGTTGTCAGGATTTTCGGTTAAATCGAATTCAGTGAGTGCGCGAACGAACTCTTCTTGGGTAATGAAGCCGTCACTGTCGCTGTCTATGATGTCGAATACTTTCTTTGAATGCTCAGTAGGGATGTTGAAACCGTAGAATATAGCAGCATGTTCATCTGGAGAAATAAGCCCATCGCCGTCAAGATCCATCATCTGAAATCTTGAACAAATGGCATCAAACAAAATTTCTCGACAATTGCTGTCGTTCATGTTGACGAGCTGATTCTCCACAAACTTATCCTCGGAAATTTTATCTGTATTTCTGCCTGTCGAATCTTTAGAAATTGAATCTCTCCAGTAGGTAAGGCGTTGGCTCAGAAGAATTTGAGTGTTTTCTTCTAAAATGTATACATTACAGTATAAATAGTAAGACAAATAGTACAAAATAAAAAGCGGTTACATTCTGGATAAGTGATAAAATATTTTAGATACACAATACGTAGTATTGCTTTGATTATCAAATAAATCTATAAAGTATGAAACCAATATTGTCATTTATATTAAAAATTAATACATTTACCATCAAGCTTCATGAACTCTGAACTCCGCCTGGCGCTCATCTCTAAATCTTCTTTTGTCAAGTAACCATCACCGTTTACGTCGAAGGCCCTAAATTGGGTGCGCATTTTTCGTCTCCAATGTTCCGAGCCAGTTATTTGAGGGTATTCCACTGGCTGAAGAAGCAAAGAAAAACCAAGGTTGCACTGTGGCATTTGATTTTTTAAACACTAAGCTTGTTTGATATTGCCTGTTTAATTTAATCACATTTAACCAGTAAAAGCATATAAAGCACTGGTCACGTACAATTAGCTTTGAACCTTAACCCTAATAGTTTAGCTACCACAAAATCTGGCGGTCGCTTGCGATCTCTTTGCAAGCTGAATAAGTACAAATAGAACAAAATAAAAATATTTTGATTGGCAACCTTGTAGCAACGGGTTGATACCAGGCTGCAGTAGGCATGGTATCTGCAACCTCTAAAAACCACATTCAAGCTATAGGTTACCAGTCGCACACCGTTTGCCGAGCGATACACAACCACGTGAAAATTGAAAACCGGTGTGGCATGAACCGTGATCCATCCGTTCTGTTAATTCGGACGAATCACAGGCAAATCTGAGAGACTTCCGGCGTGCACAGTCTCTATTGATTCATCAGTATGATGTGTCTACTAATATTCAGTTTCAATTTCCTCATTCTAATTGTCTGGGAGGGCATAAAGCGGAAATAGGCCAGTCAATAAACAACTTAGGTTAGAAAAGTCAATAGGCCAGTCAATAAACAACATAGGTTAGAAAAATTGGTGACAAAGGGTTCACAACTGATTCTGGTCCGTTGAAGGCCCGATATAGCCCTAAAATTTCTCTCATGAATCCCGCCTTGGCAAAATCTCGTTTTCCACAAAGATCCAAAATGGCCGCCATTGAATAGGGATGATCACCTTTAAGTCCATATCTTGGGAACCCAATGTCACAGAAACATGTTTTAAGTATCAATTTCTATTAAGAAAGGTACTGTCAATCTATTGCAATTATTGCCAAGGGCACCTTGGGTCATGGCCTAATTACAAGGTCAAGGCATTTTTGGCGCAAAAATGCCATATTGTATACATTACAGTTTCCCTTTGTAATAGAAACATGTTATAAGAAGCAATGCCAACCAAGTGAGGCACTGCCGAACACTTGCAAGTATTTTTATGGTCACCAGAGGCCAAGGTTATGAACAAATTTCAAGGTTTTTTTTTTTTTAAACAGATTTATTTCTACAATCAAGATATACAAAAAAAAATTCATTCAGAGCAGGCGGCACGTCGCCACAGCATTATGGGCTCGCTTGCGTTAATGTAATTCTAGTAACAAAATGACTTAAATATGATTATATATAGGTAATGATTATAGTTATGATAACACTAAATAGTACTTATTGTTGTAAAGGAGAGCAACAGGGAAGGGCACTACAGGGAAAGGCACGGGCGATATATGCGGGAAGTGATATATTAGTTGATCAAGAGAAGGAGGGTCGGGAGGGTGAACTTATAAAAGCAATTAAGCATTATCAATTAAAAACGTCGAGACAATATCGAATATTTTATCATTCTGTCCAGTTGTTAAAGTTTTGTGGCCGTGTAGAAACAAAGAAATCTTATCAAGCTGCGTTCTAAATTTTGTATTGTTAGCGCCCAGGACATTCTGAATAGACAAATGAAAATCACGATACTTCAACTGCCTCCGTGGGCACTGGAAGAAAAAATGGCGTATAGTCTCAGGTTTCCCACAAGAGCAGTTCGGAGAATTTACCGAGTCCCAGTTGTGGTTATATAATTGGGATTTGAACAAAAGATCTACACGCGCACGGTTTAGATATTTTTCATTCTTTCTTTCTAACTTTAGGGTGGTAGTAGATAACGAACCAGAAAATAGTTCGGATTTCAGAGAATGCTTGAATAACGCGATATTTGGGGTATACTTTCGTTCGAGACTGAGACTATTCCATGAAGACACGAGTAAGTATTCAGGACCCTGAAATGTAAACTTGGCTGGGATGATGTAATCTCTATACGAGGACTCTCTTGTTTGCGGGGTTATTAGATTTTTAAAAGACCGGAAATCTTTAATAATATATGTAGGAGCCATATTGTGATGGATAGTGAACATAACCTTTTTTGCATGCATTATTCTACGGTTTTCCAAAGTAGCCCAGTTCAGCTCTCTAAGCACTTTGATTGTGTTCGAACCGGGCAGAGCACCTAAAACAAGCAGACCAGCTTGATAGTGAATAGAAGAAAGTTTGGAAAGATTCCTTTTAGTTGCTGAGTGATATAGGATGTCGCAGTAATCAAGCAGAGACAGAACGTAAGCGTTATATAGTATATTCAAGTGCCTAGATCTGAGCCTGTGGGACAGGGACTTAAGAGGATTCAGGGCCTTTTGGGCCTTAGTAGTTAGATAACTTATATGCTCGGCACAAGACAGTTTTGAATCTAGTACGAATCCGAGATGTTTGTGGAATGTTTTCCGGGGTATCGTTAAATCACATAATATTAGATTTCTGTATTTATTCGCTGTAACCTTAGTAGAGAATATAACCTCACAACTCTTATCAGGTTTGAACTCCAGTTTCCATCTGTTAGACCATTCCTCGAGCTTTGAGAGGTCGGATTGAAGTGCATCGTGCGACTGGCTGTTAGAAGGAATAGAAGATTGAAAAATAGACGTGTCGTCAGCATATAGAAAACAATCTGAAGAAAGGTTGTCTGCTAAATCATTTATATATAGAAGAAAAAGAAGAGGACCGAGAATGCTGCCTTGTGGAACACTAGTGTTGATGTAAGATTCGTTGGAAGATTCAGATAACGTGCCGTTGATACGGACTTTTACTTTTCTATCGCTCAAATAAGAGGATAATAGTGACAGTAGGTTACCTTTAATACCATAGGCTGACAGCTTGATTAGTAATAAACTATGCGGAACTTTATCAAAAGCGGCTGAAATATCAAGAAATATTCCTCTTACATCTCGGCCCTTTCTAAAGTTAGATCTAATCAAATTTTGAATTGCCAGTAATTGGTGTTCAGTGCTATGACCCTTAAGAAACCCGGATTGTTTTTCAAACAATAAATTATTGTTAACGACATGATTAATCATCCTTTTATAAATAATTTTTTCCAAAAGTTTGGATAAGACGCTCAAAAGTGACACTGGTCTATAGTTATCTATGCAACTTCTGTCACCTTTCTTATAAATCGGGCAAATAAACGCCATTTTCCACAGGTCAGGGTAGGTGTTAGATTGAATAATATAATTAAATAAAATACATAATGGTTTCACAACAACATCTTTGCTTAGTTTTAACATTTTTATCGTCACCGAGTCCGGACCACTTGCCTTAGATGCATCCATATCATCGATTATAACTTTGATCTCAGTGTCATTAAAATCAATTTCTGTCAAAATTGCATTTGTTTTATCAGGGAAGTTAACTAATGCTGTGGAAGTCACTACATCGGAATGGTACCTTTCTGAAAAATAATCTAGGAAAACTTTGGCCTTCTCTGAATCTGTAATCGCAATTTGGCCAGTCGAATGGTTTAAAAGGGTTGGAATTGACGTAGTGTATTTTGAACCGATAAGGTTTTTAATAGTCGGCCAAAATAATTTACGACCATTGCCAGGTTTTTCATCAAGGCTTTCAATTAAACTGTTAAAGTAGGATTCCTTCGTATCCCTTATAAGTTCCTTAACAAGCACAGACTGAGTATCATAACAGAGTATATTGCCCGGAGTAGGATTGGTTTTCATTTTAGCATAAAGTTTCTTTTTTTTATTTATTTCATGTTTTAGTCTATCAGAAAACCAAGGTTTATCATTCCTTTTAATAATTCTTACTTTTTGCGGAATATGCTTTTTAAAGATAAGGAGTAATCTTTCAGTAAAATTTCTAGTCATTTCGTGTATATTATTTTGAGATTGAAAAAAGGTATCCCAATCAAAGCTTATAATATCATTGTTTAGACCATGAATATTAGCTTGATCATATTTCCAGATTATTTTCTTATATGGCTTATATTTAAGCAGAAAAACATCAAATGAGGACACGAGAGTGCTATGATCGGTCGATCCAATGGGAGCCTCAACTGACACATTTGTAACCAACCCTGGGATATCAGTAACTGTCAAGTCAATGCACGAGGATGAATCACCTTGTATTCTGGTTGGTTCTCTTACTAGCTGGTCCAGACCATGGGTTGAGAACAGATCATGTAGCAATTCACCTGCAACATCATCCCTTCCACCCAGGTACCAGTTCCGTGAGTGGGCGTTAAAGTCCCCGTTGATGATTATTCCGTCAGATCTGGATAATTTAGCTCTATAGAGACAATCAGATAATTGACTTATAAATTGGTTTCTTTCATTTGCAGTTTGGCTTGGAGATCTGTAAAAAATACCATACAGAAGCTTTTTATATTTAAGCTGTAATTCAATCCAAAGGCAATCCAACTCCGTGTTACACAAGTCCTCTCTTATTTTATATATCATGTCATTCCCCACATAAATTATAAAGCCACGTCCCTTTTCCGAGTATAAAGGATTATGATAGCCATCGATGTAATATTTACTAGTCAGATAATGCTCAGGAATTTTCCCCGCTTCACACAGACCGATTATATTAATTTCCAATTGTTTAGCGCGAATGGATAGAGCGTCAAACCTTAGCCCGTTTTCGGCCCCAAGGCTACGTATATTCGAAAAGAGTATTTTTAAGTCATTTTCAGGTTTAAGCCTAGGCCCTGGGTTGGGATGTACGTCACCGGCGAGAAGAAGTTTGAATCCTGACAGACTTATATATTGAAATGTCGACGTCGTTTGGAAGAGAGTTAAATAAAATGCAAGTAGTTCAGCCGCAATAAGTATATAGGTTTTCACATAATATGATTTAGCGAATAATTGCGATATGCAACAAAGTAACAGTAGTGAGGACAGATTGCCGCCAGCGACACACGCAAAGGAGAATGGAATAACCGGCCGATCTTTATGATCTTGGGTTACACTTATAGGATATACCAAGTAAAGGCACAAAGTTACAATGATAAAGAGGAAGATGAGAGCGGTTAACGGTTTCATATAAATTAAATAAGGGAACTTAAGGTGTGTTTCCCTTTTCTTAGCCATACCTTTGAGACAGCAGAAACAACCAACCGTCACCCTCCACTGCATCAAGCTAATCCCCATTTAGATGGTACACCTCCCACGATACATCCCCCCTGATCCCCATGCCAAGTCCCTCCTCCGGCTCCCCTTCACAACATATAAAACAGTTAAAGAACATGGTTATATAAATGGGAAAGAACAAAACAGAATAGATAATACTCTTGACAGGTCGTATAGTGTAGATTGAGATGGCACGGTGAAAAGAAAAGGCAAGGTTTGGGATGGCTTCGGAATTAAATACGGCTGTAAGTTTTCTACCAATCTCCATTAGTAAGGTCATTGATGTGCAAGGCTTGCATGTGCTTACTTATGTCATCTGGACCAGTTATTGATTACTATTTCGTCCATCGTAAAACAGATAATGGTCATCAGAAGTTGATAACAGTAAGTCATCCATCTTAACCATCGTTTGGTGTCTCATCCATTATGAGCCAGGTATCGTGTAATTAAATTGACATTTTTCTAGTTACACACCAGCTTAAATATGCATTTATCCATTGATTAATAGAGACATGACTCTAAAACCTACGTAAAATCAAACTAAAGCTCATCGAGGATAATCACCAATAAATGTTTGGTCAGTTACACCTCAGATTAAAATTTTGTATTTTCTGACTGGCTATATAGAGAGACAACTCCATAGTTACATTCTCCATGTGGTAACAAGATAACCGATCAGTCGTGTAGATGTTTACATGCTTGGCTAAAAAGATGTGATATAGCTGACTAACTTGGCTGTTCTTTAGTGACAAATGGAAGCACACAAGCTTGACTAAGTAGTGATGTTGTATAGCTAGCTACGTTGACTGTTGTTCAGTGGCAAATTGAAAGCACACAAAAGACTGCACGACGGCTACTCACACCACTTGCTTGCGTGGTTTACGAATTACGGGTGGTTTGGCAGGGGCATTTTCCATGTCGGTGATAATATTGTCAATGTCGTCAGTTACTTGGAAGACACGAATGACTCCGTTTTTGGTTTTCCCAAGAATTTTCCCTCTGTCTGACCAACAATTAGAGATCGAACCGTGATCCGTCAGTCTTCTTAAAAGACCACGATTCATTGGGCTTAAATCTTCATAGACACGGATCCCGGTCCCTTTCAACAGAAATCTATTTCCAATAAAGTCATCACGGACAGCTTTAGACTTCAGCCTAATTATAATTTGGCTTTGATCTGCCCTCTTATGTTGAGGTAGCCTATGCGCCGTTTCTATATCATCGCTGACAAGTTTTGGATGAATCGGTGTGTCAGATAAAGTTTTCACCAAGCTGGAGATGCAATGCTTCACATTGAAAGGCTCTTTTTTCTCCATTTCACTTAAGGGGACCCCGGAAAATCTTAGCTGTAAGCGTCTCGAATACTGAGAGTTCTGATTAGCAAGAAGTGTTACTTGATTTAGATCCTCTTTTATTTTCAGATTTTCTGCTCGTAACAAGCTAAGTTCGTCCTGCAGCTCCGCATTAATTTCGGCAAGCTGGGATTTGATGGGAGCTATTTTAGATGTAATGGCCTCATTTATTGCCGCTCGAATTTTCACATCGACAGATTTCATTTTCTCATCCAAATGTTTCTCGAAATCAGTGAGCATGTCTTTCATACGTGATTCAAACTGGCTTAGAAAGTTAAGAAGATTCGGGTCGGGATCATTAGAAAAGGCATCAGAAGACACAGTCCTATTTTCAGGCGTATTTGGCCTACCTCTTTTACCAGGAGGCTGTACGGGGCTTGACTGGTCGTCGTCATCATATATTCCTCCATCTTGGATGTCAATCCCAGTCCTCTCCCTGGTGCCCGTTAGGAAACTAGTAATAGCAGACTGTGCCATCTTTTGCTTACATCCACCTGCGTACAGACACTGCTAGGAGACTTTATAAGATATGTCGAGACCTCAAATTTCACTAAGCAGCAGCCAAACTAAAGAAAGACACTCTAACGTCCGAGCCTCCCTAATCTGTGACCATTACATCTCGTGACGTCACAACCCCCAAATTTCAAGGTCATGGTACTTTTCGAGTGAATAATGTCATATTATCTATATCATGGTAACCGTATTTCACTAAAACCTGTTTAATATATCAGTTCCAACTAAATGAAAAATCAATCATGTGCAACTAATTTAAAGGTCAACAGGGGTTAAGTTTATGACCTAATTACAACGTCATGACATTTCCAATCATAGATACCATAATTTCTTAATAACCAAATTGTAACCCTCAGGCTATGGTGTTTCTATCTCTCGTGAGGTTCGTAAGACTTTGGTGTCGTGCGCCTTTGCCGGAGACGGACTCAAAACAAAACAACCAAAATGGTTATTCTGATCATTTATTATGCATGTTAGAAGCGGCCTGAGCGTCG
The DNA here is from genome assembly GCF_051362555.1 of Lingula anatina. Classification (NCBI taxonomy): domain Eukaryota; kingdom Metazoa; phylum Brachiopoda; class Lingulata; order Lingulida; family Lingulidae; genus Lingula; species Lingula anatina. The sequence continues at coordinate 12,534,638 of NC_141771.1, read as the reverse complement.
GCCTTACAGTCGCTCGCTGATCTACAGACTCGATCATCTTCTTCTATCTCTTCTTCCTCTCCCTTCTCATCCAGCAATGAGACGACCTTTTATACTTGATGGGGGAAGAGCTCGTTAAAGTTTCAATCTAGATGTAGTGTAACAGTAACCCAAGTCCCTCAGGTACCGAGGTACTCCGGACGTCGGTTTCTGGTTATGGTTGTCCGAAGGACATTGGGTCCATCATATATATATATATATATATATATATATATATATATATATATATATCAGACAAAACGCGAACTATTGGTTAACAGATCTTGTGCAACATGTAGCTTGTATGTTTATCAGACAAAACGCGAACTATTGGTTAGCAGATCTTGTGCAACATGTAGCTTGTATGTTTATGCATATTAAAGCTGTGCTAATTGAAGTTTACTGAAAATTGACTTACCTGTTTGTTTTGTTTTGTTTGTTTTGGCCAAATAATTTATTTCTCAGGAGTAAACAACAGTTTTCCCATACTTACCGATGGTTAATGAATCCATTGTTTACATTCAAAGTTAGTCCCTGTTTTTTTTTCAAAAAAAGTAAGTTTTTTGTTATAATCTCTTAAAAGATTATAACAGAGTGTAGCCATCAATGGAGGTCACGTGGTCTAAAGACAAGCTCAGATATACAATAATGGCTATAACTGCTGTTTTTGTGGTAAAACAGAATATATTATATTTCTATGAGTTGTTCACAATGTTTTTATTGTGAAATATAGATCTCATACGAAGAGTTATTATCCTTTTACTATAACGTCAGGCAAGAAAAGTACAAATGAAAAGCACAAATGGCGCCAAAAGATGTAATATATCTAATATATCATACCTTTCTAAAATGCCCTGGCTGTTTCACCAGGCCTTGCTTGAGCTGCATAACTGGCGTCATTTCCCTATGTTGATAATATAAGGCCAGCTGTATCTTCTTTGATAAGTTTTGCCCAGTAGGGATAAATGTCCTAAAAATTAAGGTTAAATCTTTTATGAAAGGAATTCAAGTGTGGCCTGAATAAAAACCTTTCTGCAAACAACAAAAACGCAAAAATGGAATGCAAAAAGCTGCATCTTTTACATACGTTTTCACTCAGTCAACGTTAAAGTATCTATTATCAACTCGTTTTACAAGTTCTGAGTCGTTAGATTTCTTTTTCGCATGTACTAAGTACATCTGCATTTCATTATGGCAATGTCGTGCCTCCATGTTTCTCAAGATGGAGTCCCTTTTCCCATCAAGCTGGAGCGGTATACTTTAGCAATATACTTTTATATGTTAAATGTATATATTTTTTTACTTATTTATTTATTTATTTATTTATTTATTTATTTATTTATTTTGACAAATGATCTGATGAACTGTTTGTATTATCAGGATGTGGTGAACTAATTGCATAGATTATGAAAGCCCTTCATATATATAAGTTAGCTAAAGCATTGTGTTAATATTTTATAACAAAAAGTTCATGACCAAAGTCTACATTCATTTACACGTTTTATATGTGACTTACTTACTTTACAACAACCTTTTCCTGATAACAGATGGCTATGAGTCATGATGGCTTCTGTTTTATTTGTAGCCCTATCGAGATAAATAAGATGGGGGTAAGATCCGTTCCAATTGCATTCCCTGCCGTGTCGACAATCTTTTCTTAATGGCTTTTTATCCCGTCACCAGGCCTTGGTTGACCTAGATAACTGTCGTCATTTTCCTATGTTTATTGTATAAGGACATGCTATTTTTGTAGATAAGTTTTGAGCAGGTAGGATAAACCTCCCGAGTAGTAAAGTAAGTTGTTTAAGACCTGCAATTTCGGAGGCGTGATATACTTTTAATGCAATTTTAGTGACCCTTGAAGCGTAACTGAGGCTTTGTAAGCGAATTTTAGTGACGAGTGCACTAGATGCCCTCGGATATGAGGTGATATTTTAAATATGTGACAAGCAGAGGGAGGGAGTCTTATCTGTTAAGTGGATTTATCAACAAACTAACACCTGAAGAACGTGCATGCTGTTTGCAAATATAAAGAAGAATGAGGTGTTTGGTGCACGCGCGTCTGTCACCGTGAGTGCGTATCGAATGTTTGTCATGGGAATACACAAAATAAAATCTAGAATACGTTTGGTGTTGTATGAGTTGTATTTTATACCTACTGTACTCATCACTTTTTCCTTGAATTGGGTAAAGAAAAAGACGCACATTTGTTATTATTGACCCATTAAAGAGGTGGCATTGAGTTTTAGTTAAACACATCTCACAAATGGAAGGGTAATACCCCCGTTACATTAGAGGCGGTATGGGCAACAATGCCGTCGAAAAGACAATTCTTTGTGCGTTCTTGGATAATCGAAGAGCATTCTAAAAATTCCGAGTGCATTCCAAATATTTTTACCCATTCTTGTTGCCGGACCGAATCTTTTGCTCATGTTAAAAACTTTCGAAGTGCATTCCAAGTGAAAAATTATCGAATGACATTTGAATGGCATTCTAACTGCACCATGACTGCATTCTAAATATTCTCAAGGCATTCTGACAGTATTCGAATCATTCTGATCGCATTCAAGGGAGAACAGGAATGACAAGACATTTCAAATCCTGCTAGAATGAGCCAGAATGCAACTCGAATGCATCTCGATCCTGTTGCAGCCAGCAATCTAACTACACTCGTACGGCCTTCGAAGTGTACTCTAAATATTCCGACTGCATTCTGACTAGTTTTCCAAATACCTTCGGGCTGCATTTGAGAACTAATACAGCCGAAATGTGCACGAATCATTCCAGGCGGATTCAAGCGCATTCTGAGCATTCCAACGACATTCTAACAAGTATTTAGGTCAATTTGAAATGTCTTTCCGAATGCAGGGCGAGTTTTTAAATTTAGTCACTCTGGCTGGTTCTGCTTAATTCCTGCTGATTCCAAATAAGTGTGACGGGGGCTAAAACAAGCACAGGTCCGCTCACAGTCCTGTAGCATTTGGCTATTGATCTGTAAAAGCCTACTCTGTACTAATACAATTACGGAAAGAATTGCAGAGTAATTTTGTTTGCTAAATTCAGTCATTATATTGTCTTATCATTGCGTTATGGATATTGAATAACTTTCTTCATTCAAAGGACACGTTTGAAATGTTTCATTATATTATTATATCATGTTTTTACTGATAAGAATTGTAGAGTCATCTTATTTTGCCAAAAACGGTCACTGTCTTAGCGCATTAGGGATATTGTAAAACTTGTCTTCATTTAAAGGACAAGGTTGAAATGTTTTATTATGTAATTATTTGAAGGAAAACTTTAAAGTCATCGTGTTTTGCTGAAAGAATTGTAATATATCAAATCTTTGCGTATATTTGAGAGAGTTTTAGCATTCTGTGTTATCGTCTCACAACAAATATCACACGATCAAACGTCTGCTTTCATTTACACTGTTGTGTGTGTAAATTAGCTAATATATAAAGACAACAATCCCCTCCTGGTATTCAAAAGTGTTTTTTCTCATTTTGTGTTTTACACATTCGACAGTATTTCTGTTCCTGTAGTTTCTCATGATCCCGTATGTTTAGACACTTATCTCGAATCTCAATAAATGAAATGCTGTTTTCATTGCAGCACATGCATGTTTCTTTTGAACTCGACTATCATTTGGGCAGAATATTTTTTTCTCTTTTTGGCGATAGAAAATACATCAGTTTTCATTGTCAACGAGTGGACCGAAGCACTCGTTGTATTTATTGTCAGGATTTTCGGTTAAATTGAATTCAGTGAGTGCGAGAACGAACTCTTCTTGGGTAATGAAGCCGTCACTGTCGATGTCTATGATGTCGAATACTTTCTTTGAATGCTCAGTAGGGATGTTGAAACTGTAGAAAATAGCAGCATGTTCATCTGGAGAAATAAGTCCATCACTGTCCAAATCCATCGCTCGAAATCTTGAACAAAGGCTATCAAACAAAATTTCTCGACAATTGTTGTCGTTCATGACGACGAGCTGATTATCCACGAACTGATCCTCGGATATTTTACCTTTAGAAAGTGAATCTTTCCAGTAGGTAAGGCGTTGCTCCAGAAGAATTTCAGTGTTTTCGTCTAAAATGTATACATTACAGTATAAATACAAAAATAAATAGATCAATAACTATATGTTTGTAACAATATCTTGAATGAAAGACACATTTGTACGTTAAATGCGTGTGCGTGCGTCTGTACGGAATAAAAAAAGCGCCACTTTCTGGATAAGTGATAAAATCTTTCAGAAACCCAAAACAGAGTATTGCTTTTATTATCAAACAAACCTAGAGCATGAAGCCAATAGTGTCATTTATATTTAAAAAGAATTTAAAAAAATTACCACTAAGATTCATGTACTCTGCAGTACGTCTAGCGCCCATCTCTATATCTTCTTTTGTCAAGTAACCATCACCGTTTGTGTCGAGGGCCCTAAATTGGGTGCGCATTTTTCGTCTCCAATGATCCGAGCCAGTTATTTCAGGGTATTCCACAGGCTGAACGAGCAAGGAAATACCAAGTTTACACTTCGACATTTAAGTTTTTCAAACACTTGCTTGTTATGTGTATTTACATTTGGCCCGTTAAGCATGGGTCACACTGTGCTTGCACTCTTTTGGCAACCATGAAGCAACCACAAAATCTGGCGGTAGCTTGTGAGAGAATGAATATTTTGATCGGCAACATCTTGTAAACCGTTTGCAAAAAAAATGCACGCACAGTACGACCCAGACTTACCATAAAAAAAATCCCACGATCAAAGCGTAATAGATGTCAAAAATCGTTTTAACTGCTTCATTACATGATATATTGTGGAAAAAAGAACCGCCTAATTTAACAGATCTTGACTTTAGAATTGAATATTATTGTTGTCTTCCTTTAATATAATTCAAAACAAGAATTTATTGACTTGAAAAATAACACAAGGAGACAGAAGACTTAACACACAATATCTGATATCACTAACCTTTCTAAAACGCCTTGGTTGTTTCACAAGGCCTAGCTTGAGCTGGATAACTGGCGCCATTCCCCTTTGTTTATCAAATACAGACACTGTTATCTTCTTTGATAAAATTTGAGCAGTTGGGATTAATGTCCCATATTTTCTGCTATGTTGCACTATCATTGGTAGCCCAAGCAGGCGGTGTTGAATACGTCTTGGCATATTCAGCATGGCTATGCAAGACATTTCTGGCCCGAAAAGCGCTTTACTTTCACACGCTTGTACTGTGTTACGAATGGTACTGTGGTCTGAGTTGAAACACCCATCTGTATGAAAGCATCAAAAAGGCATTCTAATTGAATGCAAGAAAAACTGCATCTTTTGTTTACCATTTTCACCTCGTCAACATTAACTCATCTATCATATTAACTCCTTTTGTTAGGTATGGATCGTGAGAGTTATAAAGGTCAAAGGCATCCGTTTTGTTATCCCATACATTACGTGTATATTTCATATTCATGATAAGGCAATTGTCTTTAGGTCTCGCAAGATTGAGTTTTCACATCAGGGTTATTCATAAGCAGCACAATCTTTACCCGTATACTTTGAGAGATCCGCAATTTAATAAGCAGGCATTATGTAAGCAAGTAACCTTAATGTAGCCCCCGCGCGCAATACGCGTATTAGTTTACTTAACAACATAGAATCAAATATGGCCGACCCATTTGAATGCTTGTTGCGTTATCCCCGCATGAAGGTTAGATTTTTTTCATCCTTCTTGTACCGTCGAGGGGAGAAAGAGTTGGAGTTTTTTGTCTCTGGTGAGGTGGAAGGATTGGATGAGTTGGATGTTGTTCAATTGCAAGATCTCACGTACTCCATCTACCCACTTCTTCTTCGGTCTTCCTCTTACCTTGAAACCGGAGCGTTTCTTTATGTGCGCTTTGCTCCCCGGTAGATGTGGGGGCATTCGTGCCAGGTGACCGAACCAATGGATAGTCTGTTTTAGAATATACTGATGGACGAGTGTTGTCTTGGTAGATGTGGGGTCATTCGTGCCAGGTGACCGAACCAATTGATAGTCTCTTTTTGAATATACTGATGGATGGGTGTTGTCCCGACTGTTTCCCGTACCACACTGTTCCTGATTTTATCCCTTCTCGTGATGTTCATTGCTTTTTGTAGACATCTCATGGTAGGTGAGGGTATGCATAAATATTGATTGTATTAGTTTAACCTTGGGTTCCATTGGAAAGTTTTGATGTCTGAGGAGTGGGGAGAGCTGGTAACTGATGTTGTTTGCCTTCTAGATTCTGTTTTCGATCTCTCGGTTCATTCGTCCATCCTCCGTGAAGACAAGGTATTGACTCAATTCAAGTTTGCGCCGAAAATGGAAAAATGATTGAGATCCACGACGTTCTCCATCAATTTAAGGACTTCTAAGTGAAGAGAAACATTATTGACCATGCAGATTTTATGATAATGTATTCCTAGGGATTCGTCCTGGGAATGCATATCCTGGGTCTCCCATTCCTTGGAATGCATGTCCTAGTGCCTGGGATTTAAAGACATATGGACACCCACTACTTAGTATTCTAAGTCCTGCAGACAGGTACCGATGTCCTAGTCGGACATATTTTCCCAGCAAGACTAGTAATAGGTGTCCTTTGACATTTTTAAATGGAAGATGTATGAGATATCTCGACCTCTTCACATTACATAAATGCTTTAATTTTTGTTAGTCCGCCCACCACATACAACTGTATGTCTGGAACAGCCTTGGGTTTTGTGCACTGATGGTGGAGAACGCCAAAAGGATGCTTTAACACGTAAAAAATTGCATTTACTGGAGGAAAAATTCACATTATAAAATAAAATTTAAAAACTGTGTTGTTTTTGTTATTTTTTTGTTACTTTATTATATGCATATAAACTGCCTATCGCAAAATAAAAAACATCGTTGAATATTTAATATTGAAATTAAATGTCATATTAATGAAATACAGCAAACGTTAATTAAATCTTTCAATCTAGTATATCTCTATATCTATTTGTTCATATCATTTCTCCGTGTAAACCATGGTAGTCAAGTGGTTCCCAGATTATTCCTTTATATGGTGTGGTTCAGGCTTTTTTATCAATGAGTGCCGTTGGTGTTTTACCGACGTTTAAAAAAAGTGGCAACATGTACCTCAAGTGAGTCCTGTATTCTGGTGGTGAGAATTCGATATGGATACTTTTTGGAAAGAACAATGCCAAAGTCAACATTTGACCAGCCCAAAGGAGAAGTGCTCAGTTTAATAACTGCGTATAACTCAATGCAGGAGTACTACAAACACACCCTGAGCTTCAGAGATAACTTGAAACTTACCTCTTCACTGTGTAACTTGACACGATGAAGACAGTCGACAGTGAAGAGGTATGTGTCAAGTTATCTCTGAAGCTAAGGTTGTACAGACATGGTGGTCAGTAAAAAAGTAGTGCCTCATCTGACTTCACACTTCTCCATTCACATCTTATATGAGATCCGAGCTTTTTTTAAAGAACGCATTTTTACCTAGGCATACCATTTAAACTAAAATATTCCATATTAAACGTCAAATGTGTAACTTCTGGCTTAAATCGTACCGTGCGCGCTAATAGAATAAATCGTGCACACAAGCAAAATAGGGTCAGGCGAATACGCTCCCCTGATACAAGTGGCAACATTTACCTCAACTAAGACAACTCATGACTGACCACATGTAAATATTGTCGCTATTAAATGCTGTTTGACTACTCCTAACTTTTCTTTGAAACATCGTTTCCAGGGACGGATCCAGGATTTTTGTAGGGGATGGGGGTGCGTAGATGCGAAGCCAACCCCCCTCCCCTGCCGGTTGGCGTAGGGTCCAGGGACCTCTGAAGGGACCGGAAATTTTTGGTATTTTAGAGGGCGAACGGTGGCATTTGACACGGATTTTAACTATGATTTAGCTTGTCAAAATTCTAATTTCAAGAGGGACCATTGGTATAATTTGTTTCCAGAAATTGAAGGGGATCAGGATCCCTCTGACACCCCCTAAATCCGCCACTGTTTACCGGGTTCTTACATGTATATTCGCCAAAGAGAGGGGAACTCCCTTTCACGGGGACAAAGAGGTTTTAGGTGACAATCTTACGTAAAAGCCTAACATTAAATTGACAGTGTCTCCACAGGTGGATCCAGGATTATTTGAATGGGGGTCCGATATCTTGAGGAATGACAGACCAGAGATAAGAGGCCGACTCTCGCCCCCTTGGAGTGTTTTGGCGGACAAACGTTGCCATTGTTACGGTTAAGAACTATGAATCAGCTAATCAAAATTCTAAATCTAGGAAAAGAAAATTAGTGTGGTATTTTTTTCAGAAACCCCTAAATCCGCCACTGTATGATGTGGTGTTATGGCTACTGATATTCATAATTCAGGTAAGACAAATTCAAATAATGGAAGCACACGAAAGAGACGTGAAAAATACATTTACATAATACAACTAGCACAGGGGCGGATTGATTCAGGATTATTTGAAGGATGGGGGGGGGGGGGCGGAACGACAGGTCTCGGATACGATGCCGGTCATTGCCCCATTGGAGTGGGGTTCGAGATCTGCTCAATGGCTCCGATTTTCTATTATTGGCATTTTAGGGAGCAAACAGTGCCCTTTAGTACAACTATGATTAAAAGTCAAAATTCTAATTTTAAGCAGGGATTATTGGTGTGATAAAATTTTCAGAAACCGTTGGAAGGGGGGGACCCCCCTTACCCCCTTTAAATCTGCTACTGGTTTCAATTTAAATGTCAACGAGTGGACCGAAGAATTCATTAAATTTGTTGTCAGGATTTTCGGTGAACCAGAATTCAGAGGATGCGTGGGCAAACTCTTCCACGGAGATGAAGCCATCATTGTCAATATCAAGCATGTCAAACACTTTCTTCGAATGCTCAGTGGGGATCTTGTAGCTATAGAACATAGCAGCATGTTCATCTGTAGAAATGAGTCCATCTCCATTAAGATCCATCATTTTAAATCTCGAAGAAAGAGTATCAAACCAAAATTCTCGGAACTTGATTTCGTTCATCTTGAGTAGATGACTCTCCACGAACTCATCCTCGAATATTTTGTCGGGACCTTTATCTCCCCAATAGGTGCGGCGTTGGTTCAGCATAGTTTTAGTCTTGTCATCTGAAATATGTACCGTATGTTTCCAATAAGATGCATGGATATTTTTTAAATATTAAAATACTACTTAAGTAAGTTGGTACTTTTAGTTGATTTTGGCCCATTATGATATTTACATGTGAAATGTTTGTGCAAAATAAAATATGTATCTAATATGTTTTAGAAACAGTTATAATACTTAAACGTATTACATTTATTTCTAAGCAGGCCCTCATCCACATTACGAATCCAACATTTGGAAATAGAAATTAAAATGCATTTACCATCAAGATTCATATACTCTGCGGTACGTCTGTTCATCTCCTCCTTATCTTCTTGTGTGATGCAACCATCACCGTTTACGTCGAGGGCCCTAAATACGGTGCGCATCTTGCGCTTCCAATGATCGGATCCAGTCAGCTGTGGATATTCGATAGGCTGAGAAAAGAAGAAAAGAAAACCCACAGTCACATTTTTGGCATTTAACTTAAACACACTTGATTGATATTCTTCAAATAAAGCATGAAACGGACCCCAGATATCAAAAAGAGCCGGGACCCCTGCAGTGGACACATAGATATATTGCAGACAAAATATCACCTATTGATTAAAGATCATGTGCAACATGTATCTTGTATTGTTATGCATATTAAAGCTGTGCTAATTGAAAAGTACTGATTGACGTACCTTAAAGCAATAATTATTCTTCCTTTGAGATTCAAAATTCGGCAAAAAATACAATGTAAACAACGCATGAAAACATTTTATATTATACTGCCTTTTACCACTCAAACGGCTGTTATTGTAGTAAAACTTAAATCTGTGCTTGTCAATAGGGCTTTCGATCCCTTCTTCCCGGTCATTGCCAATGACGTTGAGATGTCACGCGGATTCTCGCGTTCATTCGAGACCAAAATAAAATATGGCACCATATGAAAATGATGCAATCAGCGGGTATAATTTGCGAGTTTTTGTACTGCACACATCGTAGATAAAAATGCATTTTGAGCAATAAGACGAATATATCTGATGAATCTTATATTATTGTTATATACCGGTAGTGTTGTTGTTGTCTATTTATACCGCGGTTTAAAGTAGGTCGCCAAAAAGTATCGCTCGATATCGCGTTACTATGCAATGTCAGAGAGCTCCGTTAGTTAAAATCTCTTAAGTTATTTTAACAAAAAAAAAAAAAGCGTTTAGGAGAAAATACTGGACTAATTTGAATGCAGGAATGGGGTCGTTGACCATTGGTAAGTACGGGAAAATTTCCGTTTACTCCTGGAAAATCCAATTTTTGCCAAACGAAGAGTTATTATGACTTTAATATAACGTCAGACTAGAATTTATTGACCTGGAAAAGAATAAATAACGACCAAACATATCTAATATATCTCATACCTTTCTAAAACGCCATGGTTCCTTCACCAGGCCTTGCTTGAACTGGGTAACTGGCGTCATTTCTCTATGTTTATCATATAGGGGTAGCTGTATGTTCTTTGATAAGTTTTGCCCAGTCGGGATCAATGTCCTCAAATTTCTGTTAGGTTGTAGCATCATTGCGACCCCAAGCAGGCGACGTTCAACGAGTCTTGGCATTTTCAGTATGGCTGTGCAGGACATTTCTAGCTCAAAAAGTTGTTAACGTTTACACAATCGTTTATGAAACGAATTGAACAGTGGCCTAAGTAAAAACAGTCCTTTATACAGAAGACAAAAACGTATACTCATTGAAATGCAAAAAGCTGCATCTTTTATATACGTTTCCACTCAGTCAGCATTAAAGTATCTCATATCAACTCATTTTACAAGCTGTGCATTGTAAGAACGTTATAAAGTTCTGGGTCGTTAGTTTTCTTTTCGCAGGTACTAAGTGTATCTGCATTTTATTATGGCAATGTCGTGTCTCCAATGTAGGGCCATTGTTGAATAAAGCTTTAAAATTGTACTGAAATGAAATTACGTACAAGTGTTAAAAAGAGTTACTGCTGAAGGATTAAAGCTAGATAAAAATCGCTTACTACCCTTAAAAATTAAATGCCTCGAGTTAGTGGGTAAAGATTTGAATAGTGCATGAGCTGGGTGGGTAGTTTGAGTCATGATGGAATCTGTTTTATTTGTAACCCTATTGAGATAAATGGAATGGATGTGGGTAAGATCTGTTCCAATTACATTTCCTGCCTTTTCGACAATCTTTTGTAGTTGTTTTTTTTTATCCTGTAACCAGGGCTTGTTTGACCTGGATAACTAGCGTCATTTCCCTATGTTTATCATATATCTTTTTAGATAAGTTTAAAGCAGGTAGGGTAAATATGGCGGTCGCTTGTAATCACTTTGCGAGCTGAATGAGAATCTTTGGCATATTTTGATCGGCAACCTTTAATACACCGGTCAAAACAAGGTTGCGGTATATATGGTATCTGCAACCTCTAAAGACCACAATCAAGCTATGTTTTACCAGTCGCACGCCGTTTGTCGAGCGATAGACAACCTGTCAGCGACCACTTGATACTTGAAAGACAGTTGCAGGACTGCAGTGATCGATTGCCGACTGGTAACCACAAGGTGGCAGAGATCATATTTGTTGGAAACTGTTGACGATAACTACTTTCAAATCCATCCCCCTCTCAGAAGACAAGAAAACCTCCTAGTGAAATGGAACCTTCACAAAGAACAGGGGGCGTGTTGGCTGCTATATACTTGGAAGTCGGGTTAGTTTCATCACGCGCTTCCTTTATTTAACGATTGTGAGAAACATTACTATAGCTAAATATCTAATTCGTATTGCAATCAGCACTGCAATAATGATAATTATAAATTTAATTATGCTTTAATCCTTGTTCGACAGGGCATTTGCAAGTGGCGTACACCTGGTTTTAGTCTGGTTATAACGAACTACTGGCACTCAAGAAAAGACCGATAAGCAACCATTGGGGTATCCATATTTGTCATCCTCAGTCGCATTTGTTGTTGGTGCATGTGTGTGTCAGTGATAGCTTGCGACCTGTAAGCAACATTATGCGACCACTTTAAAACCTACATGTATGACAACCCCCTTGCGACTGAGTTTGCAAAAGGGTTGCATAAAAGTTGCAAGCGCAGTATGACCCAAACTTATCATCATAAAAATCTCCACGATCATAAGCGTGGTAGACGTCAAAAATTGTTTTATTTGCTTCACCACATGCTATATCGCAGAAAAAAGTAAAACCTATTTTAACAGATCTTGGCTTTGTAATTGAACATCACTGAGAGATGTCGTGCTTTGATATTATTTAAGACAAGGATTTATTGACTTGAAAAAGAACACATGGAGACGAAAGACTTCCCGCAAGAAAACGCAGTAGATACTCCAGCGCAGTAGACTACTGCAATCATACTGCAAACATGCCTCAAAGCTGCTTCGAGTAGGGAGCTCATTAGCATATTTGAAACATGCTTCTATCATGCTTCTAATCTACTGCATTAATGCTCCTCCTCTGTACAACCCTATGTAAATTTTGAAGTAGAATTGCAGTAAGCTATACTGTATTTCTACTGCAAATATGCTCCACACCACTACTGGGTTAATGCCTCTTTGCTACTTCGATACTACTGCATTTTCGTGCGGGTTAACACAATATCTCATATCACTAACCTTTCTAAAACGCCATGGCTGTTTCACCAGGCCTTGCTTGAGGTGGATAACTGGCGCCATTCCCCTTTGTTTATCAAATGCGGACACTGTTATCTTCTTTGATTCGGTTTGAGCAGGTAGGGTTAATCTCCCCAATTTTCTGTTGGATTGTACTATCGTAGCTAGCCCAAGCAGGCGGCATTGAATAAGTCTTGGCATATTCAGCATGGCTATGCAAGACATTTCTGGCCCGAAAAGCGCTTTACTTTCACACGCTTGTTCTGTATAACGAATGGTACTGTAGTCTCAGTTAAAACATATCTGTATGCAAACATCATAAAGTCATTCTAATTGAAATGCAAGAAAAACTGCATCTTTTGTATACAATTTTCACCCCGTCAACATTAACCCATTTATCATATTAACTCCTTTTGTTAGGTATGGATCGTGAGAGTTATGAAGTTCAAAGGCATCCATTTTGTTCATTACGTGTATATTTCATATTCATGATAAGGCAATTGTCTTTAGGTCTCGCAAGATTGACTTTTCACATTAGGGCTATTCATAAGCGGTGCAATCTTTACTCGTATTCTTTGAGAGATTGGCAATTTAATAAGCAGGTTTTACGTGAACAAGTGACCTTATTGTAGACCCCTCGCTCGATACGCGTATTAATTTACTTAACAACAAGGGATCAAATATAGCCGACCCACTTGAATGCTTGTTGCGTAATCCCCGCAGGAAGTCTATTTAGTGTCTAATCCCGAGAAGATAGCACTTTTTGATGAAATGGTAGTATGATATGCATGGTTCCATGCCTGGTTAGATATTAATTCAATTCAAGTTTGATCTGTGCCATAGCTGGGAAAATGATAGATATCCACGTCCATCCCCATCATTTTAAGGATTATTAAGTGAAGAGAAAGGAAATATTATTGACGATCCAGACTTTATATTAATGGGTTGCTGTGAAGGGAATGGATGTCCTGGGAATGCATGTCCTGGGTCTCCCATTCCTATGAACGCATGTCCAATTTCCTGGGATTTAAAGTCCTGTGAACACCCATCTAGTAACAATAAGAAAAAGGGGGTACTGTGTCCCACAAGCACTTGATTGGATGTTATCCACCAACGTGATATCTATCAGCAACCTAGTGCATGTTTCAAAAAGGCGTTTGAAATATATACAAAGTCTCCCATCTTAAAAGTTTTATTGAATTTAAAGGGGCCTTGGAATGAAGAAATCACACATCTATTTTAAATCAAATGTTTACTTGTAGTTATCTTTTTGTTTATTTAAAATATCTTAAGCTATCTGAATAAAATGTGTATAGGGTTACATGTATATAAATAATTATAATAAACGTAATAACATTCTTAAACATTACGTTTAAATCGTCTTAATTGAACACATCATTCATCTAAAAATGTCAAAGGACATCTATTACTAGTCTAGCTGGGAAAATATGTCTAACTGGAACATCGATACCTGACTGATATTCTAAGTATGATTTAGAATAGTGGTCACAGTGGTAAGGTTTGTACTTTTTTGCAGTCTTATGCAGATGTGTTCGAAGTATCTTTCTTGGAAAAAGTAATATAACGACTTCTAAATATAACGACTTTCACATATCACTATAGTCAAAGTACGAAGAACTACGGCCTATTGATCTTTGAATTCACAATTATTATTATTATTATTACTATTATATTTTATTATTATAACTATTATTATTATTATTACTTAAGATTATATGGCTATTTGAGCCTTGATGGTAAGTGTGCCTGTATATACGGTTCTCAATTGATTAATGCAAATGCTTTAACATCATTCATTCGTGCCTATGTGTAAAATGCCTAGCCAAAGGAAACACGGTCGAATATATATATATATATATATATATATATATATATATATATATATATATAAAAAGAAACCTCAAAGTCCCTGAAACATTCTCCATCTTGGTGTTCCTTTTTTTTCGCCACAACACATATAAAAATTTGCGTTTACTGGAAGAAAAATGCGCACTATAAAATAAATGAAGCAAAACTATGGAAGCCTTGTAGTTTTTGTTACTTTATTATATGCATATAAACTGCCTATCGCAAAATAAAACATCGTAGAATATTAAAGGTAGATGGTGTTGATGGGTAGCCATCGCATATTCCCGCACTTCCCCATAGAGCAGCTCACCCCTAGGGACCACTTACCACACACGCACGTACACACGCACGTACGCACACACATACACACACATCACTGCTTCATGCACATTTCTGATGGTGGTATACTACAGGTAATCACCAAAGTTTCAACTTCCTACCTGAAATGGTCTAAGAGCAGATAGCAGAAAATACAATGTGGAAAGAATTCAGAATCAATCACCCCTAGGGACAGCCCAATCCCCTGTTGCACTAAAATTCCAAAGTGCCCATGCACATCCCTGATGATGGGTAAACTATTCACCAAAGTGTCAGCTTCTTAACTCTGATGGTCTAGGAGGAGAAGCAGAAATTACAATGTGTAAAGAATTTAGAATCAACCACCCCCCGGGAAAAGCCCAACACCCTGTGGCACTAAACTTCCAAAGTGCCCATGCACATCCCTGATGATGGGTCTACCAATTCCCAAAGTTTCAACTTCCTAACTGCTGTGTCTAGGAGGAGATAGCAGAAATTAAAATGTCATAAGAATTTAGAATCACCCCCCCCCCCCGGCGACAGCCCAATCCCCTGTGGCACTAAAATTCCAAAATGCCCATGCACATCCCTGATGATGAGTCTACCAGTTCCAAAGGTTTCAGTTTCCTATCTCTAACGGTTTAGGAGGAGATAGCAGAAATTACAATGTCACAAGAATTTTGAATCAACTACCCCCCAGGGGCAGCCCAACCCCCTGTTGCACTAAAATTCCAATGTGCCCACGCATTTTCCTAAAGATGGGTCTACCATTTCCCAAAGTTTCAACTTCCTACCTGCAATAGTCTAGGAGGAGATAACATGATCCCCGACTTTTGTCCCAAAAGTGCGGGGATAATTAAATGTCATATTAATGTAATAAATCAAATGTTTCTTATATCTTTGAAACTAAAATATCTCTATATCTATTTACTCATGTCATTTCTCAGTGTAAACCTACAGACACTGAATCCTAGTAAGGTATGCCCTAGGACTTCCATTCCTAACAATGCATTACCGACGTTTTAAAAATACTGAAGTCAATCCAGACGCGATACAAGCATCGTTTTAGGTCTCTTGAAAATGGAATTTGTCCTCAATAAAGAAAGCCAAACGGTTTCAGTGTTCCCCAATGCCCCCCCCCCCCCCCCCCCCGATTCATTACAAAAACAGACAATCATGTTTTGCTGTTTACAATGGCTTCCTCAGAGGTTGTCTGTTATTGTAACCTGTTAAACCAGGCTGGTGTTCGCTAAGGGCCTTAAAACCGGCTTTCTGGTGGCTATTTGCCCTCATTCTGAACGAAATGGGTGGTCTTTGTTTGGTTGCAACAGTTTATCTTTGAAGCAGAGTATTTGGAAATCGGTAATAGGAAACATCGTTTCAAGTTTCATTGTCAATGAGTGGACCGTAGCATTCATTGAATATGTTGTCAGGATTTTCGGTATACCAGAATTCAGTGTACGCGTGGGAAAACTCTTCCATGGAGATGAAACCATCATTGTTATTATCAAGAATGTCAAACACTTTCTTCGAATGCTCAGTAGGGATCTTGTAGCTGTAGAACATAGCAGCATGTTCATCTGTAGAAATGAGTCCATCTCCATTAAGATCCATCATTTGAAATCTCGAAGTAAGGATATCAAACCAAAATTCTCGGAACTTGATTTCATTCATCTTGACTAGATGACTCTCCACGAACTCATTCTCAAATACTTTGTTAGGGGCTTCATCTCCCCAGTAGGTACGGCGCTGGTTCAGAACAGTTTTAGTCTTGTCATCTGAAATATGTACAGTATGTTTACAATAAGATGCGTGGATATATTTTTAAATATATAAAAATATTAAGATACTACTGAAGTAAGTTGGTACTTTTAATTGATTTTGACTGATTATGATATTTACATGTTAAATGCTTGGGCAAAATAAAATAGGTATCTAATATGTTTAAGAAACAGTATTGATACTTAAAAGTATTACGTTTATTTATAAGCAGGCCTATATGCACAATACGAATCCAACATTTGGAAATAGAAATAAAAATTTTAATTAAAATGCATTTACCATCAAGATTCATATACTCTGCGGTACGTCTGTTCATCTCCTCCTTATCTTCTTGTGTGATGCAACCATCACCGTTTAGGTCGAAGACCCTAAATACGGTGCGCATCTTGCGCCTCCAATGATCGGAACCAGTCAGCTGCGGGTATTCGATAGGCTGAACGATTCAATAAAACCCAAGGTTACATTTCGGCATTGAACTGTTAACACACTTGGTTGATATTTATCATTATCACACTTGTTTGATATTTCTCATGATAAAAACATGAAAACGGACCCCAGATGTCAAAAAGAGGTGGGACCTCTGCAATGGATGGTTTGCTTCGTCACATACAAGTAGATACATATTGCAGACTAAACGCCACCTATTGATTAACAGATCTTGTGACCACGTGGCTTGTATTTTTATGCATATTAAAGCTGTGCTAATTGAAATTTACTGAAAATTGACCCACCTTAAAATAACATCAGCCTAGAATTTATTGACCTGGAAAAGTCCAAATGCCAACAAAAGACATAACATATTTGATATCTCATACCTTTCTAAAATGCCATGGCTGCTTCGCCAGGCCTTGCTTAAGCTGGATAACTGGCGCCATTTCCCTATGTTTGTCATATAGGGACAGCTGTATCTTCTTTGATAAATTTTGCCCAGTCGGGATAAATGTCCTCAAATTTCTGTTAGGTTGAAGTATCATTGCGACCCCAAGCAGGCGACGTTGAAGGAGTCTTGGCATATTCGGTATGGCTGTACAAGACATTTCTAGCTCAAAAAAAATGTTAACGTTTACACAATCGTTTCTGAAACGAACTGAGCTGTGGCCTGAGTAAAAACAGTCCTTTATACAGAATACAAAAACGTATACTCATTGAAATGCAAAAAGCTGCATCTTTTATATACGTTTCCACTCAGTCAGCATTAAAGTATCTCATATCAACTCATTTTACAAGCTGTGCATTGTAAGAAAGTTATAAAGTTCTGGGTCGTTAGTTTTCTTTTCGCAGGTACTAAGTGTATCTGCATTTCATTATGGCAATGTCGTGTCTCCAATGTAGGGCCATTGTTGAATAAAGCTTTTTTAAATTGTACTTAAATGAAATTACGTACAAGTGTTAAAAAGAGTTACTGCTGAATGATTAAAGCTAGATATAAAATCGCTTACTACCCTTAAAAAGTAAAAGCCTCGAGTAACTGGGTAAAGATTTGAACAGGGTATGAGCTGGATGGGTAGTTTCAGTCATGATGGAATCTGTTTTATTTGTAACCCTATCGAGATAAATGGAATGGATGGGTGTAAGATCCGTTCCAATTACATTTCCTGCCTTTTCGACAATCTTTTGTAGTTGTTTTTTATCCTGTCACCAGGCCTTGTTTGACCTGGATAACTGGCGTCATTTCCATATGTTTATCATATAAGGGCGGCATTATCTTTTTAGATAAGTTTAAAGCAGGTAGGATAAATCTCCCGTATTTTTTATAAAGTGATACTATATAATCAACGAGAGCCAGATCGGGCGACGTCATTGAGTCTTGGCATATTCAGCGTGATGTACAAGCCAATTCTGGGTCGAAAAGCTCTTAACGTTGAGACAATTGTTCTAAGTTACCAGTGGTGCTGCGGTGTGAATTAAAATATTTTTGTATTCAGGCAACAAAAAGACATATTCATTGAAATACGAGAAAAGCTGCATCTTTTATGTATAATTTTCACCCAGCCAACATTAAACTATCCATCATACCAACTCCTTTTGTTAGGTATGGCTTGTAAGAGCGTTTCAAAGTTCAAAGGCATCTATTTTGTTATTCTGTACATTACGTGTATGTATTTCATTATGATAAGGCCATGGTCGTAAGGTCTCGCAAGACTGAATCTTTACATCAGTGGTATTCATAAGCGGTGCAATTTTCACAGGTAGACTTTGAGAGATTGGCAATGTTATAAATAGGCATTCGGCAAGCAAGTCACCTAAACCAGGGAATTCTGTCTACGATCTAATTTCCCTGCCTTAACTTAGTCCCCGCGCTCGATACGCGTATTAAATTTACTTAACAGCAGGGAGCGAATGTGAGAAGAACCTGTGTTAAGGCCTTGAGCTCATTCAGAACAGAGAACTACAGATCTGCAGAACAGATCCGCAGATCAAATATGGCCGACCCACTTGAATGCTTTTGCGTAATCCACACAGGAAATCGGTTCAGTGTTTAATCCTGAATTAAGCGGCAAGCTTTTTAGTGGGTCTATTAATTTGATCTGCGGATCTGGTAGTCCACTGTTCTGAATGCGCTCTTTGATGGTCCGTAGTCCGTTTCCCATTACTTTGTACAGGTGACATTCGTCCCATGTTCAAACCCCAATACTGCAACTAAACCTAACCTGTAACTTATCATTTGGTACCGAGGACTTCCATTCCTAGTGCTACCACTCCTGTCACATCGGCTTGTTGTTTAGAAAGTGTATTTGGTTTTATTTTCAATGGAAATTTAATGTATCTGCCAGCAAAAGTTACATACGTGTGTACTTGTCCCATCTGTGAAAAGGCCTGACCGAGCCTTCAGTAACAGCTGGAATATGTCAACTGTATGCAGTTCTTTTAGGAGGCTGCGCTTGTTTTGATCGTAATGCACAAATATTTTCTTAGATATTTTATTTCACGACACAGTCACATAGTTTCATCAGTTTCTACATGGTCGTCTACAGTTACCTAGTATATCTACACCGATGTATTTACTTCACTCTGCAACGTACTCATCTGTTCTCCTTCTGGTGGTACACACGCTGACCACCCAAAGCAACCCTTTTTTTTCGATTTGATAATCATTCCATAAGGAGTGAATACATCGGAGTTTCTCTTATATGTGAACTTCCAATTAAACGAATCAAATATCTCGTTCTCGTTGGAATATCACATGGCTAAGTTTTATTTATTTATTTATTTATTTATTTATTTTCTTATTTTGTTAAAATAGGTTATTCGTTAAGACCAAATTTGAACTACATGTAATGCAAACTAAACCCACAAAGATGCTGCAGTCACTTCCCGAAAAGAAAGGTGGTTACGCGAAAAAGCAAACACAGGTCCACAAAATAATTTGTTATGTATTAATCTATATATTAAATTGAAAAAAATATCAAAACGAATAATCCTTTTAAATAAGACTGCACTCACAGCAAGGGTATGAGGGGGTGCGCCATAAAAACATTATGATGCAGCGTAGGCGCGTGAAGCAGGTAGGGGACCCCTCCCACCCACGCTAGATTGTAACCCCCCCCCCCCCCCCCCACCACCACCACCACCACCACCACATACACACCGACACTATCAATATCCACACAGACACACACACACACACACACACACACACACACACACGTCTTGATCTCACCTTAAAGTAAAACATGATGAATGTGACGTCTTAAATTGAAAAACCTTAAAATTCCAGCATGCCCATATTGTTGCATCTTGCTCATGCTTATGACTTGTGTCTGGTAATTTTACGATCTTGATATATCATTCCGCAAAAAGTGACTCTCTTAGTCACGTTATTGACGCCCACAGTTTGTGTAATATTTATTCTGACCTTCCGCTTTATTTTCCCGTTTCATTACATATCCGTTAATTCAATCTTTAAAAAATCAAGAGTTACAAAACAAGTAATTATTTTAGTTCAACAGTTTTGCAAATATTAAACAAAATGTGTGCGTTATTTTGGCTCAACTCATGAGATCGGATCGCTTCTTGTGGAGAGCCCTGCATAAATGATAGAATATTTAAAAAAACCTTACACAGGGGTACGTGAAGTAGATATTAGCTTACTGTGAATTTTGCCACAAAACTTTTGATAAAACTGGCTGTAGCAATGACAAATAATCACTGTTCAAGTTCAAGTTCAGTTCTGTTTTTCACTTTTCACAATCGCATCGTAGTCTAAGAAAAAAGTGCAATCGCCGAATTTCAATCTCCTGTTAAGTGGTATAATAAAAATAACAATAGTAACAATAACAATAGTAATAATAATAATATAAAATATACAAGTTTTATAAAACTCAAGCGAGCCTCAAGCGACTTATAATAAATGCACCTAAACGCACTGGAAAATAGAAGTGTCACCCCCTGAATCAGAGTTATAAAGTTATAATGCTTGGTCTACCTGTGACTAATGAGTATACAACCGCTGTACCATGGAATTGTTGGTCTTTTTGTGAAATTTGATTTTAATAGAATGATACCAGGAGCATATCTTCCACAGTCATTTATCTCCCCCAAAGTATTGGTTCAGTAGGGGTGACACTTCTATTGTCCAGTGTGTACATACTTATCGTCTCAATTACTCAAGGCCAGTGGGTCGCCGAATACCTCTTATTCTTCTTGCTTTTTGTTTTGTGTACTGTAACATTACACCTTTTTTGATCATGATACCTTCGCGCATGCTTAGTCTTTAAAAGGGGTTAATGTTCATCGTTTCCTATTACATGTAGTTTGGTTGGTCCTGGTACATTTACACACGTAGCTGGTTGGGGTAACAGAAAAGCAAAGGACTTGTCTGTTGTCGCCAGTTATTTAAAGTGACCGGAGAGACCAGAGTGTTTCTTAATTGAAAATATTGACCATGTCAAATATTGCATTGCATAGTTGGTGGTTAGTTCGGGATTTCAAATCGAGAAGGAGATTAGCAAAGATTGTTCGTCCCACCTTGAGAATAAGGAGTGTCCGTCAAACTAAGGTACATTGCTTCCAACCTGTCCGGAGGCTGACAACCGGAACATCGCATTTTGGAAAAGTAAGTAGACTGAAAATGGATAAAATCAGGATATTAAGCGCAGTAAAGCTTTGCAGATGCACTCAAAGTATTTTTCTTTTTGAACGTCTAAAAGGTACTGAGGAAATACCGAATATTTGTACATAAATATGTTCAAAGTGCAGGAGAGGTACAGATTTTGATGATATTTATCTTTGGTCCTTTTTATATTATGATGGGCAAGAAAGAATACTTAATATGTACTAACAAGAAATTTTACCTTTACCTACATGTATTATGTATCTTGTATAAAGGAAACGAACATAAGCTGCATAGGACCTTTAAATAGACTCATCAAAAAACCATCAAAATGTACATAAAACGTGTGATTTTAGAAAAAAAAGGGGATACTGAATATAATCCAGCTTGGTACACGGTTCTTTTTATTTTGAACTTTAGATTTAGATGTTCCAAACTACTACTAGTAAGATATATAATAATAATAATAATAATAATAATAATAATAATAATAATAATAATAATATAATTATAATTATTATTATTATTATTATTATTATTTATTTTTATTATATATAAATCACTGATACAATAATAACCATAATTGAGTAAATGAGTACAAATAGAATAAAAAACTCTAAAAAATGGTTAATATCATTTCAGCTGCCAGCAGATTTTCCATATGTCACCGGATCTGATCACTGGAAAAGAAAAGTTCGTAGTGTGTTTAAACGTTATGATGAAAATACTGATGGATTTATAACTGGCGAAGATTTTATGGTCTTTGGGAAGCGCATTGCAGAATTTATGAACCTTGACGGTACGTGCACAGGTTAACGGATAGTACAATTTCTTAAGATGCATTTATTGATTTATGCCAGTGTTAACAGACTGAGCTATCAGGAAACACACAATTGAACCGTATAAGTTAATACAGAGTTATTTGAATAAATCAAAAGAGCACACCTCGTTAAATTTCTCAGCATTTACTAAACGTTAAGCTATTGAAATTTCAGTGTGTGTCACTTTATTGCTTCATAAATGCCCTAGAAACACTACCATGTGCCATAAAGAATAATTGTCGTTTTCGATCACGATCGCGAGCTTCAGATTTGTGAACACAAACGCTCAAACTATCGTCTAACTACGGTTCTAGGACAATTCACCCTCAGGACAACCCCCTGGACGATTCCTCCTCCCCCCCCCCCAAAAAAAAAAAAATATATATATATATATCACATTGGTCAAAAAGGTTGTCCCACCCAAATTTCCATGTACTTATATTACATATGATCCCCTCACAGATGTAATTTGTTATAAACGGTGCTTTTTATTCCAGATTCCATGTCTAACGTGATTAATCGTTCAGAAAATACAAAATAGTGGTGAAAATATATACGTTTTATACCATTTAGTCAAATTTATACCAGGTACCCCCCAAATCCAGTGTTTCACTGTGATTTCCACAGATGTAAAGAAATGTCTATTAAATTGAAAAGGAGCCATCAAATGTCACCAAATTTACACACAAATAACATTAAGGTGTGCTCTTTAAAGGTCTCGTGCCTAATAGTGTGTGTGTGTCTACCGCGTACTGCAATTATCTCCTGTAGGCGGCGCGACAAGCCTTCAACAAGGGTTAAAATTCTGTTTTGTGGGATATTGTCCCACTCATCCTAAAGAGCGTGGCGGAATTGACCTAGATTTTTTGAAAATTGGTTCTCCTCTGCCTTGCACATTCCAATTAATGCCGCAGGTGCTCAGTGGGATTAATATCAGGGCTCAAAGACGGTTGAACCATCCTAAGAGCCCCGTGTTTCTGCAACAAATCGGTTGCCAGACGAGAGCATCATCACAGTCATACAAAGGATGAACATATTTGAACGTTATGCTCTGTACCTTAGATCTGTATTTGTATATAAATACATTTTCTTCAGGGGGATCGTCAGAGGGGAATTGTACGGAGGGGGGTTGTCCTGATACCCAAAACACGATTTCTTGGCATGAACTCAAAGTTATAGTGGCACCTACACGGTAGCACCGCATCACAGGAACACGAACTTTCATCCGAGCCTCCAGCTGTACACATATCTTTTTCTCGTGATCCCGAACTATTTTCAATGTGGCGGAAGATACTAGAAACTGCACCTTGTCGAAAGAGTAAGGCTGTTTTACCTCTTTCTAATCCTTTAACGAAAGACACATGGTTTATGAAGTCTACACCAAGCCCCGGTCAAGTGACAAGAGCTTCATGACAGGATTTGAGGAAGAAAGTGATGTTAATTGCCTTGGCCACTTAAACTTTGAAGTATTAGTACAGCTAGGTGGAAAAGTGATGTGGAAAAGGCACAGACGCCCATAGTTTACATTGCAACGACTACAGTAGAAATGTTATTGTCTGCAGCATGCATGTACTTCATCATGAGAAAATGAATGAAAAATAAATAAAAAGCCACAACAGAAATCAAACCGATTAATTTCAAAAATATAGTATCAAATACCGCGTATTCAAACGCGTATTATTTCAAACAGGAGTAATTCATTTTTGACGATCCCCGGCACACGCAGAATGTACTGAACAGGTAGGGTGGTTCGAGTCGATAATTCAGGCGTTCGAGATCACAAATCTGAGACTCGATTTCGCAAACGGCTTATTCGTTTTTAAGGTCTGATTCTTTGCCTTGACGCTGCGTCTTTCCCTTCATTTATAACTGTACAACAGACTAAATGTATTTTTTCAATTAGGTGAAAAGACAAAGAATGTTATAGAGAAATGTCTTCATAACTGGGAAGGAGTTGCTGGAAATAAAAACAAAATCACTGAGAAAGAATACCTGCAGAGCATCCATTCCCTCACCATTCAATGCCGCTTTCGACCGGAGTTGTACCATGGCTTCGTTTCCACGCAATTTGCGATGATGGACATTGATGACAATGGCCTTGTTTCAAAGGATGAACATGCTGCTTTTTTCTACGGCTTAAGGGTTCCAACGCAATTTTCAAAGGAAATGTTTGATAAAATGGACACAGACAAAAATGGTCTCATCACATTTGAAGAGTTCTCAGAAGGTTTTCTTGAGTTCTGGCTTACCGAAGATCCAAACAACATATACAACAATTTTTATGGTCCACTTGTTGATTAACCAATGTCATTAAAAAACAATATTGAACGTCAACACAGCTGGAACTTATATTGTTTTTACAATGCGGTCAGTTGTACCTAATTGTTCTTTCTTGTTTCAGTTGATTTATCTTTAAGAATCATTTGAACCCAAAATATATCCATGAAGCATGTGTCCATATTCGAACGCTTCCCATGAGCCGTTCAACAAGGCAGTTAAACTTCTAAGTCAAGCGTGTGGACAAGGCATGGCAAATAGTGAACTGACGCAGAGTAAAAAAAAAGTATTTTGCATGCAACTATTTCAACTGTTAGAATGATTAGATGAAATGCAATGTATGATTTATTGTAATTTTGTAATTCTCTAAAAGAAACTGCCAAGTCCACAAGTTAATACTACGAGCATATATGTACATTTTATATATTATACCTGTGTATCATATACTTGCTTTAATCTTTAAACAATTGACCATATGATGCACATCTGTTTAACAAAGTTTATGAAATATACATTCTTATGTTAATTTAAGCACAGTGGCTTGCTCTCATAAAGCAATGAATAAAGCGTTTGCGCTATTCTGGTTCGTTTTGTCTCGGGTGCACATTACAATAATTTTGATGCAATAAACACATTTGTTTCTTTTTAATTATCTCTAAAATTCCTAAAAGGAAAATGATCAGATATTTAGCCCACAGACACCCCAACACCCCAGCACTAAAAGAATATCTAAAATATTATCTATCAAAGAACACACATACCTACATGTAAATCTCACTGTCTCCGTTAGATGAACAGACCGAGGGTGTTTTTGACAAATGTCGCCATCTTTGGGCAGTTATTAGTGGAATCAAAAGCAGAAATCATGAGAAAGAATACTTGCAGAACTACCACTCAGCCACCATGCCACTCCCAACCAGAGTTGTACAACAGTATTGTTTTAGCGAAATTTAAATGGATGGACACTGACGACAATGGTTTTGTATCCAAAGAAGAGCACACTGCGTATTTCTACGGCCTTAGAGTTCCAACTCAATACCCAACTCGAAGGCTATATTTGATGACATGGACACAGACGGCATCATTTCATTTGAAGAGTTTGCAGAAGGTCATGTCGAATTCTGAATCGTGTATAAAGATTCCACCATGTTTTTGTGCTTTCTCCCATGCGCACTGGTGAATCAAACATGAGCTTAAATGAAAAAACTTGTGTATTTCACCAACATGTTTTCATGTCCCAACTGCCAACTTTAATGTATATTTGCACCGTTGTATAACGAAGAGGTATGTGTGTGTGAGATTATGTATATTGTTACTAGTATTGCTATTATGATTACCATCATTGTTATCACTCTTGTTACTATAATGCATATGAATTCTTTATTTTTCATTTTAAAAAATATTCAAGAAAAAAAGCGCCTTATCTTTAAACAACAGATTTGTTAAGTTACATATAAAGCGAGCGTGGATTACCTAGTATAACACACATAAATCACGACTACTAGTTTCTTATACGACTCAAATTTAATAAAACAGCTGCCAAAGGATAAACCAAAGCAATCACTTAATCAGCCAAAAACGAACTTAAAAACTACACGTTAGGTCTCAAATTTGACTTTTTATCCGTCACTCCAGTTTGTAAAACGCACAAATCCACTGTAAA
This sequence comes from Lingula anatina, assembly GCF_051362555.1. Lineage (NCBI taxonomy): Eukaryota > Metazoa > Brachiopoda > Lingulata > Lingulida > Lingulidae > Lingula > Lingula anatina. Next base: position 12,508,091 of record NC_141771.1, on the reverse strand, counting down.
GGTGCAAATGAAGTTACAGGCATGCATTTAAAATATTGAGTGCACAGATTGATATCTGTGTTTGATAATTTACGGTATCACATAAGTTTGTATTAAAGCTTCACTGCCTTAAAACCATGAATTATAATTTAAAAATCATCTTCTTACCCCCAAAATGCACATACAGGGGTAAGTTGCTATCACAAATGGTTAACTTTCGGCTGCAGAGGTATTTTACTCACTTTGAAAATCTGATCAACACTGGTTAGGCCTATCGTCCTTATTTCCGACCAGTATAAAGTTGTAAAATAAACATGATAATCTTTAGTAAAGAGTGATTAATTTTTGCGTGATTTAAAATTGTTTGTCACTGAACGTTATAAAAATATATGCAGTACTTTCAACAATAAAAGCAGCATTAAATGAACTATTTTTTTATTTGTGGTGCAGCAATTACGTGTACAGGTATGTCAGAAATATCAAACCAAACACTAAATAGAGGTATATCAGTTGACAATATAAAATCCCTGTTGCCTATTGGCATTGCCTTAAGTGCTTGGGCAAATACAGATATAGTCTTTTTCGTACATTTTCAAGAAAACATTCGTTACGATTACTGAATCACTACAAAACATATTGGAACACGATGCAAAATATAAAAATAATACATGTCCCGGTGTGACGAAACTAAAGGTCCACCCAGAGAGTCCACGCTCCATTTAATTTAACAGGTTAGGGTTAGCATAAAGTAAGCAGGTCAAAATCTACAGGTGCAAATTAATGGGAACCATACTCTCTATCTTTGGGTTAGTCACGTCACATCCAAGTCAGCAACAGTTTCAAAGGCTTGTCGTGGCTATATATACCAAGGCCACGTAAATAGACCCTTCTAACCCCTCCGTTACGCACTAAATGTTTAACTTACATTTTTACGTGAAGGGTTCCACGTGTTGATCTCACCCTTATGTAAAATGATGAATCTGACATTAGTGTCTGGTTCACCGAACACCCCTAAAAGTGTAAAGAATTGAAATTCCATCATGCCCATATTGTAGCACCTTATTCATGCTGATGATGTCCTATGTCAGGTAATTTTACGATATTGATATATCATTTCGCAAAAAAGTGACTCTCTTAGTCACGTTATTGACGCCCACAGTTTGTGAAATATTCATTCTGACCTTCAACTTTATTCTCCCGTTTCATTCTATAGTCGTTAATTTAATCTGAAAGAAAAATCAACAGTACTAAAACAAGTGGTATTAAACCGTTTTGCAAATATTACACAAAATGTGTGCGCTATATTGACGTAGATTCCTCTTATGCAGACAAAAACAATCCTTAAATGATGGTATATTTTAAAAACGTTACACACAATGTAGATATAATTAATAAGTTTACTGCGAAATTGCGTCACAAAACTCGATAAAACTTACTGTAGCATTGACAGATATTCATTGTTCAAGTTCAGTTCTGTTTTTCACCTTTCATTGCGATCAAACACAATCACATCGTGTAGGCTAAGAAAAAAAGTACCATCACCGAATTTCAATAATAATAATAATAATAATAATAATAATAACATATGCTTATACGAATTTTATAAAAGTCAAATGAGCCTGGAACTAATATTATACGCACCTCCATACTTATAGGCTGTCCATAGATACCTTTCAAGTCGTCTGAATCATCCAAGGTGACATGGGTCGCCGAACATTCACCTCTTATACTGCATTCCCATAGATTTAGATAGATCCATCTAGATCGACCTAACTCCCTCGGGGTTCACGCTAAATTGATGTCAGCCGAGCGCGCACGGTAGTTAATTACCCCCTTACAGCTGTTAGTAGGCGGGAAAGACATTAAAGCCGGCTAATCTAACAGTGATCTGGTGAGACTCCCCACAGGGATAGATCGATCTAAAATCTGTGGGAACGGGGTCTTATTCTGTGTACTGTGACATAGTACCTTTTGAATATAAAATGACACTTTCGCGCATGTTTTACCTTTAAAAGTACATGTAGTTTGGTTGGTCCTGTTACATTTAAGGAAATAAAAGTTACCGGAGAGACTAGAGTGTTTGCAAGTTAATGATGTTGGTCATGTCAAATACTGCATTGCGTAGTTGGGGGTTCGTTTGGGATATCGTATCGAGTAGGGGATTAGCAACGTTCGTTCGTCCTACCTTGAGATTAAAGAATGTCCTCCAACCTGTCCGGAGGTTGACAACTGGAACACTGCGTCTTGGAAAAGTAAGTCGACTGAAAAACGAATTGTTTATGGTATCAGTCTCAGTAGAGTTTTGCAGATGCACTAAAAGCATTTTCTTTTGGGCAAAAAAGGTACTGCATATTTTCAAAGTGCAGGAGATTTAAAGACTGATTATATTAATCTTTGGCGCTTTAAATATAATATTGGATAGGAAAGAATACTTAATATGTACTATAGTTAACAAGAAGTTGTACTTTTACCCATTATGTATATTGCTTACGAACATAGGCTGCATATGATCTTTAAATCGACTCATCGATAGACAATCAAATTGTACATAGATGTTCCAAAGCAGTAATAGAAGTATAGAAGCAGTAGTAGTACACGTTGTAGCAGTCACTCATACAAAATAATGATAATAATAACAATAATAATGATAATAATAATAATAATAATAAGATATGAATCACTGTTACCATAACTGTAAATATAATAAAGAAAATTGAAAAATGGCTAATATCATTTCAGCTGCCAGCAGATTTCCCATGTGTCACTGGGTCTGAACACTGGAAGAGAAAAGTTCGTTGTATGTTTAAACGTTCTGATTCAGACGCTGATGGATACCTAACTAGAGAAGATTATAAAGCCATTGGGAAGCGCATTGCAGATTTTAGGAGCCTTGATGGTACGTGCACATTTCATAAATGAAGATGTCATTATTATTATCCATTCGTGGTGATTCGTTAACACACAGAGCTATCAGAAAATACAAAATTAAACCGTTTAAGTCAAACACAGAGAGGGCACGGTTTTTTAGTATCTTAAAAGAGCAAACCTCGAAAAAATTATCTGTACTGACAAAACGTTAGGCGATTGGAGTTGCATTGTGTGTCACTTTATTACTGTATAACTGCCCTAGAAACATTATCATGCCCCATAAACAATAATTGTCGTTTGTCTCAAAGGATGAGTGCAGATAACCATTGGCAAAGTGCCCATCGTCAAAATTTTTTAATAATTTCCTATTATAAAGTTTATGCATGTATTTGTTGTGTGAAAAAAATTATTTGGTTTGAGGCATCGTAACTTAGTATTTTTAAAGAGTTATATGTGGGGGGCGGGGGGTAGCCAGATTTACCTGTTGTATGCAGTCTAATGACTCAGAGCAACTTGTTTCAGCATATATATTGCATAAATGGTTTTTTTCTGATGAAACTTGTCTTGTAATGTAAAAAAAGAGATATATTTTAAATAATGATTGGCACAATTAAATGGGAAAGTAATTATTGTTTTTATTTTTATTTTTAATCCTAGAGAAGAGAGGGAGGGGTGGTGTATCACGGTATTTTCTCACAGAAGCCATCACTAATTTCACTTTACTGTATAAAATTCTTGTAACTAGAACAACTTATTTCAGCGCATTTATTAATTTTATATAACTTTTCTCACAAACCAGCATTTGTTGGTCTAAATAATTGTATTTTTAACCAATACACATTTTGTACAAGGCTCTAAGGAATAGAAAAAAATGTTAAAAGCAAAAGGCTGTTACAGTAACAACAAAAAAAAATCATGTGTGAAAGCACTCTAAACAGCTATTTGGAATGTTTCCATTAACCATAAAATAACCAAGGTATAAATTGTACCAAAATAATGATAAGGTATAAGTAAAACTAAATGAAAATATAGTACACATAATAACAGTTATGGTCAATAATCTGTATGACAATGAAATTAAATCACCTAAAAAGTACTTCATATACGATTATGTATGTGATAAAGACCTTATATAGAATGCAATGCAAGAGTTATTTTATACAAAATATACAAATATGAGAATAAAATGTATTAAGAAACAATAGATAATTAATCAGATGTGCTGTCCGAAACACTTTCTGTCTCGCTAATACTGTCACCACTTGATGTTGGTAAATGTGAGGCATCCAAACAGCCTTCTCCACAACATAATTTTGATTGTATCCCTGCCTCATGGCAAACCACATATACCACAGAAATGAAGTGATATGTGCACAACTTCCAACTGTCTTGGAACCAGCTTTACACTGACAGTACCAGCCACTGATGGGTCTAGTTTTGCTATGGGAATCCATAATGTGTACTGGTGGCTAGATGTGTGCCTTAATTTTAATAGTTAAAACTATTTTGGCTCTGATTAAATCAGGTGCATCCTTGCATACACTGATTTCAAACTGGCCATCTACAGACGGTAGCAGATGCTCACCAGTATATTGGCTAGCTTGCTTTATCTGGTAAACTTCTGGTAATTATTATAGGCTAGTGGTCTTTTGTTTGGACTATATACCAAGTCAATAGGTTTTCACTGATCTCCTTGACAAATAAAGCCATTCAAAGCATTTTGGTGAAAAAAAAGAAAAAGAAAAAACTCTACAAAGCTATTATGAATAGTACTGGTTGGAAGATTAGGTAATAAGTAACAAAACTAGGGTGTCACTGTGTGTGATGGAGCCTTTTATTTTACTTTTTATGCAAAATAGACATAAAAGGGGACATTTACACAACAATTTTGATTGTACAAAATGTACTTTCATGCCCATTAGAGGGGGTTGGGTCAAGCCACCCTTATGTGTAGAGGTCTATTACAGCATGGGTCTCTATATATGTAGTAGGAGTCATCACAATGTACATCTGCTATTATGATAATTAATATAACTTTGAATATCTGAAGCACATTTTACGTTTAATCTTTCTTAATCCTGAGAAATAAGAATGAAAATAAGATATACTTACTGTATTAGGACTCCATTTCCTATCCATATTTTTTTCTTTCTTTTTTTTTTTTTTTTTTTTTTTTTTTTTTTTTTTTTTTTTTTGATAGCATGCATTACATGAAAATTACTTTTCTTTTTTTGGTTGTAATTGAAAATATTTCACTGACTCTAACCCGTATTTTCCTTTTAAAGACCTACATTTTATTTTGGGTTGTTCTTTTTGTACAAAAGTTTCACTGTATCTGCCTAGCCATCCTATGTAAGCATGTAGCAGCTAACTCATGGCAGGAATAAACTTGGCCGACTGCTAGCATATGGACTGAAAATGTCCCTATTTAGTTTGAGTACATATCGAGCCCAACCCTCAGACAAACTGATTTTCACATATGTCTCACCTTATATTCATGTCTTTTCAACCGTGAATAATTAGCTTGTCTGAGACAGGGGCTCATATAAAAAATGAACATCTTTTATCCTCAAGTCACTGTAAGATTCTTCTTTCAATCAGCACTACATGTACAAATAAAGCAATCAAAATATTGATAACAAACAATGGTAGGCCACTTATTACCCAATTAGAAAATTTCACAGTTGTCACCTTACTATTACTATAGATATGTAGCATTGTGTGCCAGAACCCCCCTAAAACACACATTTTCATGAATATTTGACAAGGTCATTTTGACCTTAATTTTGTATATTTCAAATTCAAAATTTTTTTCTTTAAGTGGATCATAAAAGTGTAAGACCCCAACTTTAATTCGGCATCAATTATTTCCATTCATTCATATTTTTCATGTACAAAGGTGGGCGCTTTTACCCTCTTATTAGCACTCATCCTTTGTGAGCACGAACGCCCAAACTATCGCCTCAAACTACCATTTCATGGCACGAACTTAACGTTATAGTGGCAACAAGCATTGCATCAAAGGAACACGAACTACTGGGCAAACTTCCATCCGAGTCTCTACACTCTGTACACATATCTTTTTCTCTAGATCCCGAACTATTATTAATATGGCGAAAGATACTAGAAACTGCACGTTATAGCACTGGAGATACCCAGTCGAAAGAGCGCGGCTTTTTACCTCTTTCTAATTCTTTAACGAAATACACGTGGTTATTGTCGTCTACAGCAAGGCCTAATAAAATGGCTACAGCTCCATTAACAGAATTTAATGAGGAAAGTGATGTTAGTTGCCGAGATTACTTAAAGTTTGAACTAGATGAAACATGTGAGTGGTGTGGAAAATACACAGATGCCCATAGTTTACATTGCAACGACTGCAGTGGAGGTTGTTCTGTCTGCAGCATGTATCTTTTAACTTTGAAATAAATGAAAATTAAATACAAATCTTCAAAAGAAATCAAACTGATGAACTTCTGAAATCAAGTATCAAATACCGCGTATTAATAGAGGAGTGATGCGTTTTGGACAATCCCCGGCAAATGCGGAATGTAACGAAGCGGGTTAACAGTTTATTGTTTGTAATGCGGTGTTCGGGGCCACCAATTTTACGTTCGTACCCTGAAATCATTGTTTGAGACGTTGGATGTTCGAGATCACAAATCTGAGGCTCGAATAATTCGTTTATAAGGCCTGATTCTCTGATTACAACAAACTTGTGGTAACGGCTCGAAATGGCATATATTTTTTTTCTATTAGGTGAAAAGGCAAAGCATGTTATAGACAAATGCCTTCATAACTGGGTAGGAATTGCTGGTAACAGAAACAAAATCACCGAAGACGAATACTTGCAGAGCATCCATTCACTCACCATCCAATGCCGCTTTCAACCAGAGTTGTACCATGGCTTCGTTTCCGCGGACTTTAAGATGATGGACATCGATGACGATGGGCTTGTATCCAAGGATGAGCATGTTGCTTTTTTCTACGGCATGGCGGTACCAATGCAATTTTCAAATGAAATGTTTGATATAATGGACACAGACAAAAATGGTCTCATCACATTTGAAGATTTCGCAGAAGGTTTTCTTGAGTTCTGGTTTACCGAAGATCCAAACAACAAATACAACCATTTTTATGGTCCACTTGTTGATTAAGCAATGCCGAATACAAACAATATAGAACATCAGCCAAGATGGGAGCTTAGTTTTGGTTATAGTGAGGTCAGTTTGATCTGTCGTGTTTCAGTTGCGTTATTGTTAAGAATCATTTGAACCCAAGTATATCCATGACGTATGTGTTCATATTCGAACGCTTACCATGGGCCGTTAAGGTTAAACTCCCAAGCCGAGCTAGTGGACAAGGCATGGCAAAGAGCGAATTGACGTAGAGTAAATAAAGTATTTTGCAAGCAACTATTTCAACTGTTAGAATAATTAGATGAAGAGCAATGTATGATTTATTGTAATTTTGTAATTGCTTGGGTAATAAGTTTCAATAAATAATACTGAAACGAATAGATTCGTTAAGATATTGTCGAAAAGAAACTGACAAGTCCACAAGTGAAAAATGTGAAAAGCATATGTGTGCATTTTATATATTATACCTGTATATCATATACTTGCTTTAATCTTTAAACAATTGACCATGTGATGTACATCTGTTTAACAAAGTTTATGAATTATACATCCTTACGTTTATTTAAGCACAGTGGCTTGCTCTCATAAAGCAATGAATAAAGCGTTTGCGCTAAACTCTTTCGTTTTGTCTCGGCTGCACATTACAATAAATTGATAAAAGAAACAAATTTGTTTCTTTTTAATTATTTTTAAAATTTCTATAAGGAAAATAATCAGATATTTAGTTCACAGAGACCTCAACATAGGCTAAAAGAATAACTAAAATATTAGCTCTCGAAGAACACACAGACCTAAAAGTGACCTATAGCTAACAGTATGAGCCTCACAGAGATCTCATAGTGACCTAACAGTATGAGTGTTTTGTTTTAGTATTTGCCAATTCTTCCTTCCAAGGTCCCGTTTCATTCAATCAAACTTCTAAGATGGCAATAGCGTAATGATATTCAAGTGTATTCATGATAGTTATGGTATCTGGAATGAAAATCACCATTCACAGCAATTAGCTCCTGTGATGTGATCATTTATAAATAAAGGCACATGAAACTGAAGGTGGGACAACCTTTTTGACCAATGTTATTTATATATATATATATATATATATATATATATATATATATATATATATATATATATATATATATATATAGTGGCAAATTAAGACGGGGTCTTTTTCTAAAAAAAATCACACCAAAGTTTCCCTCTTCAAATGAATCAAAGTTCTAACCGTACCAAATGGCACTCACTGTTCGCCCTTTAAAATACCACAAATCTTCGGGGTCTTCCAGCGGGCCCCGTACCCCACGCCAAGGAGGGGGGGGGGGTTGGCTTCGTATTCGCGGACCCCCTCCTTCAAATAATCCTGGATCCGCCCCGATATACATATCAGATTGCTGATAAATATTACATAAGTCGATAACATCCAAACAAGGGCTTGTGGGTCACAGAGTACCCCGTTTTTCTTATTGTTACTAGATGTACTACTTTGTGAAGGTATAATGTAAAAAAAAAAATTTACAGAGGTTGTGTATTTGAAAAGGGATAAATGTTTTAGGGGAATGGTTCACTGGCCGTGCTGTGGCTTGATATCTATTTTCAAAACCACGTCGCGTTCGTGCAGTTAGTTGCGGGTGAAGAAAAAGGACGTTTCACACTTTTGTTGCTGTACACAGAAAAAACCTGATAGATGAATATATCCCGGTTCACGATGTCCGTCGTGTCAAACACATGCAATACGTAGTTGGGGACTATTTATTAAGGGCTATCCAAAAAAGCCTGGGATTAACAAAAACCGCTCAGCCTACAGCTATCTTGAAATTAAGGCCTTACTGCCAACGTACACAGTGTTTAGCTCCTAAACACATTTCTAAGCGCCCGTTTTGTCTCATCTTTTCGTTTAGCTCCTTAACATGTTGTACATGCTTTTACCGGTAGACCGAATGTGTTTAGCAGTACGACGCGTTTGACGACTAATAAATGTAGGGTGTATTTGTTTAACTTTTATGTGCTAAGGGTTGCTGCTGTCTTATGCCCCTATTTCACACAGACCACGAATCCCACGAATCGCCAGGAATTGACAAATTTCAGGATTCGTGGTTGAATCGTAATCAGTTTGTGATTGATCGAAAATTGCAAGAACTGACTACGAATATGTACAAATCTTAAGAACTGACTACGAATATGTACGAATATTTAGAACTTCACGAACTGATTACGATTCACCAACGATTTACCATCATTATTATCACTCTTGTTACTATTATGTATATGTAGTCTTTAATTTTCTTTTTTCATTTGAAAAATATTCAAGACAAAAAGCGCCTTATCTTTAAACAACAGATTTGTTGAGTTATATAAGAAGCGAGCGTGGATTACCTATACCACACATAAATCACGACTACTAGTTTTTTTATACAACTCAAACATAATAAAACTACTAAAGGATAAACCAAACTACAATTAAGAGAATTAATTGTATTTATGTAGCAAATGGTTTGTTTTAGTGGTGCTATTAACTTTTTGGTAATACATCAACGTTTTGTTTGGGTCTTAAGACAATTGTGTCTGCACATTTTGACCTTAAGTAGTTGACCAAGACAAGGTGATAACAGATGTCCAGGGTTAAGGAATGTCTTAGCTGCTGTGTATCTAGGCACACACAAGTATATTCTATGAAAGATGTTTTGGAGATTAATTCCATCGAGCTGCATTCAGTGAGAAGTCATTCAGCTTTGTAGCTGCGGATATATTTACCCGCAGTTTTAGCAGCTACACTGTATTATTACTTACGTTTATTTATTGTTATTTGTACACTGGTTACCAGTCATCACTTTTGTGGTTTCAAGATTTGGGGACGACTATTTGTTACTTGGTATCTATTTTCTTCGGATTATTCAGTTTTCCCCAGCCACCAGTTTTGGTATTCAAGATTCAGCGCCGGCTGTTGACGGTTATTTGTTACTTGGTGACTTTATTTTATTTGGACAATATTCACTTTTCTCCAGTCACCAGTATTTGTTATTTAAGTTTCGGCGACGGCTGTTTCCTTTTACTAGATGACTTCAAGTTTTGGATCACACACAGGCTAGTATTTCTTTATTTGTCTTCATTTTCCCCTCTTTTTTCATGTGTTCTTATCAATACATTTATAATTGTTGTGTTATGCAACTACAGTTGTTACCTATTTTTTTTAGGTGTCACTCATCATGTTATTCTTGATTTTTTTTCTTTTGTGTGCATCTATTTTATTTATGTTTATATTCCTATCGGGCCAGGTGTTTTTGCAGTTTTCATATTTCCTGTTTCCTGGCTGTCATTGACATGCCGTAATCTATTCATATCCTATTTCCGATTGTCTCCGTGTCCGCATTACCAGGTGGAGTATTATTAGGGGTTTCTGGTCGACTAGGCAATATGCATTTTTTGGAGTTTTTATGCTCTTTGTTCTGGGTGTACTCCCCAGGTTTTATACTGTTTGCCTAGTAGTGAGAACCCTGTTGTGGTATCTGGTATACTAGGTTCTGGGTGTATTTCCCAGGTTTTTTTTAACTGTTTGCCTAGTAGTGAGAGCCCTTTGGTGGTATCTGGTATACTAGGTTCTGGGTGTATTTCCCAGGTTTTTAACTGTTTGCCTAGTAGTGAGAGCCCTTTGGTGGTATCTGGTATACTAGGTTCTGGGTGTATTTCCCAGGTTTTTAAACTGTTTGCCTAGTAGTGAGAGCCCTTTTGTGGTATCTGGTATACTAGGTTCTGGGTGTATTTCCCAGGTTTTTAACTGTTTGCCTAGTAGTGAGAACCCTTAGGTGGTATCTGGTATACTAGGTTTTAATTTTTTTTTTGGGAGCTGTTATGCCCCTATTCTGGGGAGTCACCCAGCTGTATGTTCGTTTGCCTAGTCGGTTTTCCAGATATCCCTGTTTTTACGTGCACGGCTAAGCTGAGGCTCTTGCCTGCATGTATTTTCTCTGGCGGCGGACTAGGAGATGTTTTTTGCACTAATTATATCAATATGTCTCATGCCATATCTACCCAGGCTATTCGTTGGGTTTATGCCGGGTTTTATGTTCTCTGTACAAGTGTATATTTTATTCATATAAGTTATTCCGTTTACTTACTTGAATTACCTGGCCCGGGAATTTTTTTTTTACTGAATTGTCTTATATATAAATGCAACTGCCTTTGCGCGGTCTTCTTAGTTTCCTTTGTTTTTATGTTACCATGCCTTCCAAGACCCCTCCCGGTTGGAGTACCGTAAGCTGTCCAGGATGTCGGATATCTCCAATGCGCGCTCATTATCCAGCAAACGACGATTGGCTCCTGCATCCACTGCTCCTGGTGGAAAGAAGCCGAGTCACACCGGCACAGTAATGCCGTGTGCTTCTCCTTCTCCCGACTCCTCCCTGCCAGAGACTAACGTTCAGCAGCAGATACCCTGTACCCAGTATCAGCCGTCGTTCGACACTGTAAACACACGGGTCCAGCCGATGAAATTGGAAGTGATCCACATGCCCTCGTAAAAATCGCTGATTTCCCTTTACCTTTGTACTGAAGTTTTTTTTTGTTTTTGTTTTCAGCGATTTTCTAACAAAAAATTTATATGATTCTGTAAACTTACTTACGTACGGCTTATCTCTTAGAACATTAAGAAGCTCCTTATACTAATGATTAGCGTCTTTATTATGACGCCTTTTGCAACTTACGACCAACACCACTGGTCCCGTGGGATAAGTTATCCCCGTGTTACCGTTTACAGTGGCACCCATGAATATCCCCCCCCTTTTCTACGTCCCTTTCGTCTAGGCATCTTTTTTTTTTTTTGCTTTTTATATAAGGGAATAATGCACCTTTAGTCTATGTTAATTTAGTACTGTTGCCAGTACTGGGATCCCATCCTAAAATCGATTGCCCCACATCCCACGCCCAGTCAGACCCGCCTACAACATTGTCTAACAACTCCAATTACCCATTCCCTGTTACGATTGGAACTTACGGTTAGGATCCTCATAAGGTGATTTTTCTCATCAATATATTTCCAAGGGTTCCTGCCTTCATTGCACCACCACTCCTAGCATTCACGCATTTCATAATCGTTTATCAGCCCGTACTCATCCTGAAGCGATTTTGGATTATATTAATCAGGTTTATCCTCTGGGCGGAGTGCTGGCCCAATGTTATCTCCCTCTTCCATATTTTAAATGTTCACCATTACACATTATTACTAAATCTGAACCTTATAAATTCCGTGTTATTCGCGACCTTTCTTATTCCCACCTGGACTCGGTTAATTCTAATATACCCATAGTATTTTCTGTAAAACTCAATATATTATACGATTATCGCCCATGTCCAACATTTCGGCCCTGGTGCTCTTTTAGCTAGGTCTGACATTCTAGATGTTTTCCGCATTTCAGCTCTAAGCCGACTTCTTTGTTTCTCTTGGAATGAATTATTTATTTTGAAACATGTCTGCCAATGGGTGCAAGTTGTTCGTACCAAATATTTAATCACTGAGTACAGCTCTAAAATGGAGGTTAAAAAATTTCATGCCTCGGCCATATCTTATATACTGGATGATTTTTCTTTCATTGGACCCCCATTTCCAATAAATGTCAAGTTAATTTACAAAATTTTCTTGCATTATGCAAACGGAGTAAGGTTCCCATTAATGGTTAAAAAAAAAATTATTCCGCCCACTTGTTCAACTAATTGCGGCGTTGAAATAGATTCGCTTGTAGGTCGTGTGCCACAGGACAAATTGGAAAAGTGTTATGTTTTACTTTCCTAGCTTTCTCAAAGGAGAATAGGTACAATTGAAAGAGTTACATCTCTATGGTTTTTAAACTTTGCATGCTTAGTCGTAGTGCCGGGCAGGGCTTTCTTACGCCGCAAAATTGATTTAACTGTTGGTGTTAGGCGCCCCCGTCATTATATTCGACTCAATAGTGAAGCAAGAGCGGACCTAGGCATGTGGCTTCATTTTTCACATCACTTAATGGAAAATCGGTCCTGCTGCCTTGATCATGACAATCGTCAGATACCTTACACTTGTTTACAAATGCCTCGGGGTCAATAGGTTATGCGGCGGTCTTTGGCTGTCAGTGATTCTTTATGAATGGGATGCGGTAGTTGCACTTTGGCATATCACAGTTAAAGAACCGTTTCCTATACATGTAGTTCTTGATTTTGCTTGCTCTTGCTTTTGGTTATCTCAGCTGTTTGACCCTCTCCTTTGCCAAGTGCAAGCCTTCTTCTATTATCGACGAACTTTTACGCATATGTTAGGTCCTTTATTTCAGTTTATTTATGGAACACTGGTCACTTATTCTTATGTTTCTTCGGAATTATCCAAAGCCCTTGCTTTTGCAGGATAGTTATATAGCGGTATTGTTTTTATAATTATGTGTGTTTCATGTTACAAAAAAAAAAAAAAATTACAGGGTGGGATCACCATTTTAATGCCTTATTTGGCTCCCTTAATTTTATTCATGGTTGCCAGTTTCTCTTCCTTTTCCGTGATTCAGCTGTAGCTAGTTCTTCATGGGATATATATATATATATATATATATATATATATATATATATATATATATATATATATATATATATATATATTTTATGTACAGACACAGATGTGTCTGTACATATAGCCATCATCTGCGTCTGTCGTCGCCGTCGCCGTCGCTGTCGCCGTCGTCGCCGTGCACTTTTACCGATAACACGATAAGTGGAAAACTGTTTTTTCTTTTGGCTTGAAACTTACAGAACTGATGAATATTCGTAATACGCAGGTCAAGTTCGAAAATCAGCATGATCGGGTCACTTATAGGGAATTTATGCTGTTTTTTCACTTTTTTCAGCATATATGCAGCACCGATAACACCATAAATGGAAAACCATTTTACCTTTTGGCTTGAAACTTACAAAACTGATGAATATTCAAAATACGCAGGTCAAGTTTGAAAATCAGCATGATCGGGCCATTTTTAGGGATGTTATGCTGTTTTTTCACTTCTTTCAACATATATGCAACGCTAATAACACAATATAAGAAAAACAGATAGGCCAATTGTCATTATACTCACAGGAGTAGTCAAACTAACTAAAACGCAGGTTGAGTTCCAAAATCAGCATAATCGGGCCATTCTTTTAGAAGTTATGCTGTTTTTTCACATTTCCTCAGATTCAATTGTTAGGCATGTTAACAGTCTCATTATTGAACTAATAAGATACGTAAAAGTGTTTGTTTGACATTTCCTGCATCTTAATAACATTGTTAGTTGATTATGTAAAAATGATGGTAAACTTGTTATTGTGTATTATGTTATAAAGTGTCAAAAATGGAAATAAACAAATATCATTACAGTTTGTCAGATTCAATCATCTACTATATTCATTATCTCAGAATGGAGAAAATTGGACATTTAACACTGTTCTATTGATATTTTTCTCATCTCATCAATTTTCTTAGTTGATCATGTACAAATGGTAGAAAACTGTTTATTTTGTTATATGTTAAAAATGGAAGTAAACCCATTGCAGAACAGTGCTGTCTTGTTTCAGCATATATGCAGCACCGATAACACGATAAGTGGAAAACCATTTTACCTTTTCCCTTGAAACTTACAAAACTGATGAATATTCATAATACGCAGGTCAAGTTTGAAAATTAGCATGATCGGGTCATTTTTAGGGAAGTTATGCTGTTTTTCACTTTTTTCACCATATATGCAACACTGATAACATGATAAGTGAAAAATCATTTTACCTTTTGGCTTGAACTTGCAGAACTAATGAATATTCATATTACGCAGGTCAAGTTTGAAAATCAGTATGATTGGGTCATTTTTAGGGAAGTTCTGCTGTTTTTCACTTTTTTCAGCATGTATGCAACACCTTTGTGCTATATGATGGTACTGTATGGAAGACAGTCTATAAAATTGTCCCTTGGGTGATCACTAATTAAATTAAGGTCTATAAAGTCACTTGCCTACTCATTAATTTTCAATTGGCCATTAAATGAGATTACATAAAACACTCCTTGAGATTTCCCTGTAAAGTCCCATAGGTTTAGCTCTCTTAACTGTGTCACAAAATTAGGATTTGGTGATAATTGTGCAGATAAATGGTGTTTAACATTGCAAATAAATTTACAACAAAAAGAATGTGTTATGCCAACATGCTATAAATGAATAACAGTGCTTTATTTTTCTCAAACTTGGTGGGTTTATTAATATCAAGTTAATACAGCTAGATTAAAAGCAGCTTTATTGGAATTTTTTACGTTTTATTTAAAATTTTTTTAAAATTATTTTTCAAACACAAGCATCTTCAAGATGTGATTTTATACTCCCATCCACCAGAAGTGCTGTGCATTTTCTGTATTTTTGTATATAATTGTTTTCTTCAGATTTAATTCTTAGGCATGTTAACAGTCTCATTATGGAACGAATAAGATATGTAAAAGTGTTGTTTTGACATTTTCTGCTTCTAAACAATATTGTTAGTTGATTATATAAAAATGACGGTAAACCTGTTATAATATTGTGCATTGTGTAATAAAGTATCATAAATGGAAAGGAACTCATCATTGCAGTTTGTCAGATTTAATCATTCACTATGTTCAGCATCTGCAAATGGAGCAAATTGGACATTGAAAATTGTTCTATTGCTATTTTTCCTATTTCAACAATTTTCCTAGTTGACCATTTAAAAATGACAGTTTATTGATCATTTTGTTTTAAAAAAGGTGTTGAAAATGGAAAGAAAATCATTTCAGTACAGTTATCTCTTGTTTACATTTTGGCATTTTGAAAGTGTGACTCTGAACTTCCATGGCCTTGAAGACCTTCCCAAATCACATTTTCTGAATATTCATGATACTTTTATTTTTTTTTTTTAAATAAAATTTGATGGTCATTATGCTTTTAAGTATTATGTTTTATTGCATGAAAGTTGAAGAAAACCCTATTTTGGACACTGCTGCCAGGATAGAGATTAAGGGAAAACCATGTTACTTACGATACTGAAACTTAGTGAAAAGTTTCATAAGACACAAGTGCGCAGCTTGTGTTTGAAAACCAGTGTGATTGTTTTCTGTTTTGGAGGCAATGCAGGTTTATAGAGTGCTATACTGGCATTTTCAAGTTGTGACTTATCACTCCCATCTGCCAGGAGCCCTGTACTCTTACTTTGTAACATTTTCTGTATTTTGTTAAGTTACAAGAATGATTCTTAGGATTGACATACAGCCCCCCCCCCAAAAAAAAATTAATAATATATATATATATATATATATATATATATATATATATATATATATATATATATATATATATATATATATATTTTTTTTTTTTTTTTTTTTTTTTTTTTTAATGAGTTTAAGCAATTTTTTTTGTGTTTAATTTTCACTGTACCTCATTCTGGCATTTCCAAAGTTTAACTCTTATCAGCCTGACACCTTAGGGGCTATTTCCAGACCCTATCACGCTAACTGTGGATCGATCTATCTCCATGGAAATTCTCGCTAAATTGCAATCAATGTAAGTGGCTTAGTTGTCTGTCACGCCTACTGAAACTGGCATGCCAGAATCCTAAGACTGTCAAACTGAAAGCAATTTAGTGAGAAACCCCTTGGAGTTGCATTGATCCTGTTAGATTGATCTAGGTATGGGAACTTAGTCTAATGCTTGATACACATTTTACTTTCATCCTAATCCAATGTTATGCAGAATAAGAATTTGATGTTGGCTATGCAGTTACAGTAAGCATAATACATTAGTTCATCAGAATTGACAGTATCCTATTTCCTGCGTTTTTATTTTCTGGTTTTTATCTGTACATTTGACAGCTTTGCTGCCTTGTTTTTTTTTTTAGTAGCACATAGGATTCAGATATAATGTCAGATGTTGTTTATCATTCCATTTTTTTTCACAAGCACTCCTCGGTTGGCGGGGATGTGAGCCTCTCTCACATCATATGGCATTTTATTTTCATTTGCGCCAACTTTTTGCTCCTATAGCTGTTGTGATTTCTCATATTTTTCATAATTAATCCTTGTTACATTTCATTAACTTACTTTATTATTTTTATATTTAGCACTTATTTATACTTATATAGTTTAGGGGATGTTTATTATCTCCCCAGTTTTGTAACTTTGTATCTTTTTAGTTTTCGTCATTAATAAATGACAATTTCAGTCATATGGACTTATCTTACTGAATTTGGAGCAAAAACAGAGCTTCGTTGTGCTTGTGAATATTTGGCTACATAAAACTACAATTAAGAGAATTAATTGTATTTATGTAGCAAATGGTTTGTTTTAGTGGTGCTATTAACTTTTTGGTAATACATCAACGTTTTGTTTGGGTCTTGTGTCTGCACATTTTGACCTTAAGTAGTTGACCAAGACAAGGTGATAACAGATGTCCAGGGTTAAGGAATGTCTTAGCTGCTGTGTATCTAGGCACACACAAGTATATTCTATGAAAGATGTTTTGGAGATTAATTCCATCGAGCTGCATTCAGTGAGAAGTCATTCAGCTTTGTAGCTGCGGATATATTTACCCGCAGTTTTAGCAGCTACACTGTATTATTACTTACGTTTATTTATTGTTATTTGTACACCCTCCACCCTCCCCTACCACCTGTCTTCATCCTTGTGGTGTTTTTAAAACTTAGACTTATTTACTTTCAAGCGGCACCTGTGTGACATAATTAAGGGGGCACCTAATTGGACAGTGCCACTTTGCCTCTGGAAGGCCTGCTAATCCGAGGCATAAGAGTTCAGTTATTCAGGAGACAGTTAATGCTCTCCCTCACTTTTCTCGTAAAATTCACAACATTAAGAAGTGCATTATTCAGGAGTGAAATTTTTAAGGTGATGTTTGGTAAACTTATTCAAACTCCCCCCCCCCCATATTTTTTTCTCTTTTCATGACTAATGAAGCAGATTTGAGCATTGGCTCAATGTAACATTGTTGTATTTATGCTTGTTAGCTATAACTCAATTGGCACATTAATTAGTCATTTCAGATTATCTGGTTATCGTTTGTTTATTGATATATATCATACATGTGAGATTATTACTTTAAAACTATAGTTAGGTAAATGTACTATGCAGGGCATATGTGGCAGTACGTAGGCCAAGAGAGACGACTTTATGATTGGGCTGTCAGAGCAATGAGGAAACCTACGTCCCCGTCCTAAATAGGTAGGGGTTGCGTAGCTCGCTCTCAGCCTAGGCCGGCTTTCGAATATGCATTATGCCTTTTAATTTCATTTGCGCCAACCATTTGCGCCAACTTTTTGCTGCTATAGCTGTTGTGATTTCTCATATTTTTCATAAGCCTTTTATTTTCATTTGCGCCAACTTTTTGCTCCTATGGCTGTTGTGATTTCTCATATTTTTCATAATTAATCCTGGTTCATTTCATTAACTTACTTAATTATTTTTATATTTAGCACTTATATAGTTTGGGGGATGTTTATTATCTCCCCAGTTTTGTAACAAAGGCCTTTTATTTTCATTTGCGCCAACTTTTTGCTCCTATAGCTGCTGTGATTTCTCATATTTTTCATAATTAATCCTGGTTACATTTCATTAACTTACTTTATTATTTTTATATTTAGCACTTATATAGTTTGGGGGATGTTTATTATCTCCCCAGTTTTGTTACTTTGTATCTTTTTATTTTTCGTCATTAATAAATGACAATTTCAGTCATATGGACTTATCTTACTTAATTTGGAGCAAAAACAGAGCTTCGTTGTGCTTGTGAACATTTGGCTACATAAAAGCAATCACTCTAGTTTGTAAAACGCACTAATCCACTGTAGAGGTGCAAATGAAGTTACAGGCGTGCATATAAAATATTGAGTGTACATATTAATATCCAGATATCTGTGTTTGGTAATTTATAGTCTCACAGAAGTTCGTATGAAAGTTTCACTGCCCTTAAACCGTGAATTAAAATTTAAAAATCATCTTCTTACCCCCAAAAGGCACATAATTTGCGTTACAAATGGAAAACTTTCGGCTGCAGAGGTATCTTATGCACTTTGAAAATTTGAGCAGCACTGGTTTTCGTCCTTATGTCTTACAAGTATAATGTTGTAGAATAAACATGTTCAGATATGGTCTTTTTCGTACATTTTTCAGGAAAACATACGTTACGATTATGAATCAGTACAAAAATATTGGAACACGTTACAAAAAAAATAAAATAATAATAATAATAATACATGTCCCGTTGTGACGAAGCTAAGGGCCCGTGTAACAGAGATTCCACCTTCCATTTAATTAAACAGGTTAGGGTTAGCCTGACGTTAGTAGGTCAAAATCTAGGGTGAGGCTTACCGGCACAAATTAATGGGAACCGGACTCTCTATCATGTGGTCTGTCACGTCACATCCAAGGCAGCAACACCTTCAAAGGCGTGTTGTGCCTAAATATACCAAGGCCACAGCAAATAGACACTTTTAACTCCTCCGTTACGCACTAAATGTTTAACTTACATCTTTGCAGGGTTCCACATGTTGATCTAAAAATGATGAATGTGACGTTAGTGTCTGGTTCACCGAACACACCTAAAAGTGTAAAGAATTGAAATTCCTTCATGCCCATATTGTAGCACCTTATTCATGCTGATGACCTATGTCAGGTGATTTTACGATGTTGATAAATCATTTTGCAAAAATATGACTCTCTTAGTCGCATAAGTGACGCTCACAGTTTGTGAAACATTCATTCTGACCTTCCACTTTATTCTCCCGTTTCATTCTATACTTGTTAATAGAGTTAAAAGTTATACATTAAGTAGATATAATTAATAAGTTTACTGCGAAATTCGTCACAAAACTTTCGATAAAATTGACTGTGGTAATGACAAATATTCACTGTTCTAGTTCAGTTCTGTTTTTCACCTTTCATTGGGGTCAAACACAATCACATCGTGTAGGTTAAGAAAAAATGCTATCACCGAATTTCAATGCCCTGTTACATGGAATAATAATAATAATAATAATAATAATAATAATAATAATAATAATATATGCTCGTACGAGTTTTATAAAATTCAAATGAGCCTGGAACTTATAATAAATTCTCCTCCATACTTATAGGCTGTCATAAGATACCTTTAAAGTCGTTTGAATCATTCAAGGTCACATGGGTCGCCGAACGTTCACCTCTTATTCTTATTGTCACTTGTTATGTGTACCGTGACATAGCACCTTTTGAAAATAAAATGATACTTTTTCGCATGTGGATAAATGATCCTTGTTTTATATTACATGCAGTTTGGTTGGTCCTGTTACATTAAAGCAACTAGATGTTTGGGGTAACAGAAAAGCAAAGGACTTAGGTGAGACCATAGTGTTTCCTAATTCAAAATGTTGGTCATGTCAAACACCGCATTGCGCAGTTGGGGTTTAGTTCGGGGTATCAAATCGAGCTGGGGATTAACAAAATTCGTTCAACCTACTTCGAGATTAAATAATGTCCTCCAACCTGAGCCATACCCACAACCTGTCCGGAGGCTGACAACTGGAACACTGCGTCTTGGAAAAGTAAGTCGGCTGAAAAAGTAATCGTTTATGGTATTAGTCGCAGTAGAGTTTTACAGATACTCAAAGTATTTTTTCTTTTTGAATGTCTAAAAAGGTACTGGAGGAAAACCAATTACCTTTACATGAATATGTTCAAAGTACAGGAGATGTACATATTTTGATGATATAAATCTTTGGCCCTTTTTATATTATGATGGGCGAGAAAGAATACTTAGTTTGCACTAACAAGAAGTTGTACCTTTACCCACAATGTATATTGCATAATCAAAAAGAACATACAGGTAAGCTGCATAGGACCTTTAAAAAGAATCATCGATAGACCATCAAAATGTACATAAAACATGTGATTTCAGAAAAAATAAGGGACGCTGAATTGTGAACACGGGTTGGAGCACGGTTTCTTTTTATTTTGAACTTTAGATTTAGATGTTCCAAAGCAGTAGTAGAAGTAGTACCAGTGTTAGTACATGTAGTAGTAGTAGTAACACGTGCAATAATAATAATAATAATAATAATAATAATAATAATAATAATACATGAGGTTTAGATACGATAGTAACCATAATTGAGTAAATAGATTAAAGAAAATTGAAAAAAAATGGTTAATATCATTTCAGCTGCCTTCAGATTTTCCATGTGTTACCGGATCTGAACACTGGAAGAGAAAAGTTCGTAATTTGTATAAACGGTATGATTCAAACACTGATGGATACGTAACTGAAGAAGATTTTATAGCCCTTGGGAGGCGCATTGCAGAATTTAGGAGCCTTGATGGTACGTGCACATTTCATTAATGAAGATCTCCTTATCCATTTTTGCTGATTCGTTAACAGACAGAGTTATCAGGAAATACAAAAATTGAACTGTTTAAGTTATTAAGAGAGGGCACGGTTTTTGAGTATCTTAAAAGAGCACACCTTGTTAAATTTCTGTCTGCACTGACAAAAAGTAAGGCGATTGAAGTGTGTGTGTCACTTTATTGCTGCATAAATGTCCTACAACAATTATTATGCCTCATAAAAAATAACTCTCGTTTGCGATCATGAGCCTCAGATTTTTAGTACGAACTCCCAAATTATCGTCTCAAACCACGATTTCATGGCACGAACTTAAGGTTATAGTGGCAACAAGCAATGCATCAAAAGAACACGAACTGTTCAGCCAAATTCATCCGGATCTCCAGCTGTACAAATGTTTTTCTCTTCATCCCGAACTACATGTATTATCAATATGGCGGAAGTTAAAAGAAACTGCACGTTAGTGCTTTGAAGATACCTAGTCGAAAGAATTTTTTTGGAGATTCTTTAACGAAAGAATGAAGTCTACAGCAAGGCTTGATAAAGTGGCTACAGCTTCAAAAACATAATTTAATGAGGAAAGTGATGTTAGTTGCTGAGGTCACTTAAAGCTTAAACTAGATTAAATACGTGAGTTGTGTGGAAAATACACAAAAGCCCACAGTTTACATTGCAACGGCTGCTGTGGAAGTTTTACTGTCTGCAGCATGCATGTATTTGCTTTAAAATAAATTTAAAACTAAATCAAAAAACTCTTCAAAAGAAATCAAACTGATGAATTTCTGACATCAAGTATCAAATGCTGCGTATTAATACAGGAGTAATGCGTTTTGGACAATCCCCGGCAAATGCGGAATGTACCGATGCTGATTATCAGTTTGTTTTTTGTAATGTGGTGCTCGTGGACACCAGTTTTACGTTCGTGCCCTGAAACCATGGTTAGAGTCGTTAATCCGGGGTTTCGAGATCACAAATCCGAGGCTCGACATCACAAACGAAAAATTCGTCTATAAGACCTGATTCTCTGATTACAAAAAACTTGTTGAAACTGTTCGAGCGTATGTTTTACTATTAGGTGAAAAGGCAAAACACGTTATAGACAAATGCCTTCATCGCTGGGTAGGAATTGCTGGAAACAAAAACAAAATCACTGAGGATGAATACCTGCAGAGCATCCATTCACTCACCATCCAAAGTCGCTCTAGACCAGAGTTGTACCATGGCTTCGTTTCCGGGGACTTTAAGATGATGGACATTGATGACGACGGCATTGTCTCCAAGGATGAGCATGTTGCCTTTTTCTACGGCTTAAAGGTTCCAAAGCAATGTTCAAATGAAATGTTTGATATAATGGACACAGACAAAAATGGTCTCATCACATTTGAAGAGTTTGCAGAAGGTTTTCTTGAGTTCTGGCTTACCGAAGATCCAAACAACAAATACAATAATTTTTATGGTCCACTTGTTGATTAAGTAATGCCATTAACAAACAATATTGAACGTAGATGGGAGTTAAGTTTTGGTTATACCACGGTCAGTTTTACTTAATTGCTCTTTCATGTTTCAGTTTCTTTATTATTAAGAAGCATTTGAACACAAAATATCTCCATGGCGCATGAATTCATTTTCGAGCGCTTCTCATTAGCCGTTCAACAAAGCAGTTAAACTCCCATGCCGAGCGTGTGGACCAGTATTTTGCATGCAACTATTTCAACTGTTAGAATAATGACATGAAATGAAATGTACGCTTTATTTTGGAATTTTTTGAGTAATAAGTCTCAATAAACGAAACTGTAACAAATAGATTCATTAATTTGTAATGGCGTTGTCTAAAAGAACCAGATAAGTCCACGAGTTAATACTACGAGCATATGTGTAAATTTTATGTATTATACCTGTATATGATATACTTGCTTTAATATCTAAACACTTGACCATATGATGCACATCTGTTTAACAAAGTTTATGAAATATACATCGTTATGAAAATTTAAGCACAGTGGCTTGCTCTCTTAAAGCAGTGAATTAGCGTTTGCGCTTTTCTGGTCCGTTTTGTCTCGGCTGCACATTACAAAAATTATGATGAAATGAACACGTTTGTTTCTTTTTAATTACTTTTTAAAATTCCTAAAAAGATAATAATAAGATATTTAGCTCACAGAGACCCCAACATAGGCTAAAATAATAACTAAAATATTAGATATAAAAAAACATAGACCTAAAAGTGACCTAACAGTACGAGTTCACAGAGAACTCACAGTGGTCGACCTAATAGTATGAGTTCACAGAGAACTCACAGTGACCTAACAGTATGAGTTCACAGAGATCTCACAGTGACCTAATAATATGAACTCACAGAGACTTCCCAGTGACCTAACAGTATGCGTTCACAGAGATCTCACAGTGACCTAATAGCATGAGTATCAGCTCACAGACCTCACAGTGACCTAACAGTATGAGTTCACAGAGACCTAGCTACTAGCTTACAAGGGTTTCCAGAGGCCTCACGGTGTCAGGTAACAACATAAGCTCTCAGTGACCTTACAATATGAGCTCACAGAGACATCACCAATAGGTAAAAAATAATTGAATCATTACACTGTAGCTACAAAGCCTTCACAGAGACCTCACAATGACCTAAATCATAACCCATTGTATGAGCTCATTGTAAGCTCACTGTGATGTCCCTCTTGACTGGGGCCCTCAATGACTACCGGCGTCAAGGAGTACATTACACACTTTGCGGATGGCGGATTCACTTTATCGCCCCTCGGCCTATTAAACCTTAGCATTCCGGTCACGTCTATATAAAAATGCGTCCTGTCGACGACCGGTGTAACAGTAATCCAAGTCCCCCAGGAGTTAAAAAGTACATTACACACTTTGCGGATGGCGGATTCACTTTATTGCCCCTAGATTTGTTAAACCTTAGCATTCCGGTCACGTCTACATAATAATGCGTCCTGTCGACGACCGGTTGTCCCAGGCTGGCATGCGTCCAGTGCCACACTATTTACGTTGAGAATACCTGATATAGATTAACGAGACTCATGAATACCGTGGTCCATGATGCTCAAAATGGCCAAGGTTGCTCAACTTTGTAGGGACTATCTTAGGATTACCCAATCATCTCCGGTGCTAGCAAAAAATATTCAATCTTTGAAGAGTGAGGTCAATGGTCCGCTACTTCGATTCGTTACGGGCTTTCAACCTGTCCGGGCTTTTACGAATAAAGTTCTGCGTTTGAAGAAGGTAAGTGGAAGTTAATTAAAAGAATGATATTTTACTTAATCATGGCTTCCTGTATATTTGAAAGTAAATGCGTGTGCTTACTTACATGTATTTACCATAAGTTTACTTTGAGTGATGCTTATGCTTATTTATGAATTAAACTCAGCGCATTCAGAACAGATGATCCGCGGACTAACTGAACCGCCGCTTAAATATGGCCGACCCAACTAAAAAGCGATGCCGCTAATTCCCTGATGGTCTCACCACCTCCACAAGCGCCATTAAACGGATCAACTCTCGGCTCTGAGGTTTAATTGCAAGGCCCCTGCGTGTGGAAGCACGTACTGAGACCATCAGAAAATTACAGTGGATCGGCCTTATTAAGTCGGCGGATCAGTTAGTCCACGGATCATCTGTTCTGAATGTGCTGTTCTATATGAAGGCAATATATATTACCGACTTAACGACTGTTGTAAGCCGTCAGCCTGCATCCAGTTGTCCTCCTCTTGTTTCCAACGTACTCGTATAACCACCGGCTTCTAGGCATTCTACTCGCCAGGAGGTGGCCTATTTGTCTGTTAATCTGATTGCATTCAGGTGGAGTCCCCATTGCGACTAGTTTGTATCGCCGCAAATACAGTAATAGCCTCGAAACTAATGGTGATTTCGCCATAAGCGCACGGCCGCGATTTGCGAAGCTTTCGAGATATGGGATAGCGCACGCTCGCCATGCTTGCGCACGCTCGCCATAAGCGAAGCTTTCGAGATACGGGCCCTGACTGCATTCAGGTGGAGTCTCCGTAGAGTAAGTGCGCAGTAGCTATTGTAACGTAACTCATTCTGAACGGCCCCTATATTTGAATGTCGAGTCGTTTAGTATCTAACATAGTTTGATAACATTGATAACAGGCAAAATAATGTGATGATTAAAACGTTCTAGGTCTATTTTTTAAATCATTTTATAAGAAAGCCAATTAAATGCAAATCCAACTGGATTTCAACGTTGTTCGAAAAAAAGTAAGATGTTTGGCCCTTAGCTTATATTATAATCCGTACACAAATGGCATCTAACTCATCAAACTAATTAACTGTTTGTCATCCACTGCATTAAATGACAACATTTCAGATGCCAATAGATTACCCGGCGGTAACTGGATCCGAACATTGGAGGCGAAAATCGCGCACGATATTCAAGTGTCTAGATTCAAACGCTGACGGCTACCTTACTAAAGAGGATTACGTGTCGAGTGCTAAGAGAGCAGCAGAGTTCTTGAACCTAGATGGTAATATTTAAATAATGTAGTTTACGATCCAAAGCACCCTGCATAAATACATGTATTATTTTTTTAGTCGGATTGACTGGGCTCGTCGAAATGCTTGGCACATTACCGTATAAACCGGTAGGGTGCATACCAATATGAAACATGAAAGGTAAAATGTAATAATAAACAGCGCCGTTTAGATTTAAAGAAAAGACTCTCTTACTGTACAGACAAACGTCCATAACTGTGCATTTGCTAATCATATGATGACACCGATTTCAGATGAGCAAGCTGAACGCATTCTAAACATACGCCTCAACTTTTGGAAACTTCTTGCGCAGGATTCAAGTGATGACGAGTCGTTCCGAGTATCTGAGGCGGGCTACGTGCAGAGCTGTATATCGGTCGTCAACCAGAGCACATTCAGATTAGAATTTTACCCCAAACTTCTCTCCATGGAATATGATGCCAAGGACTTTGATGGCGATGGTTTATTATCTCAAAAGGAATTCGCTGCCAATTTTTACAGCTTGCGAATACCCGTTGAAAATGCAAAAAGGGCATTTGACTCAATAGATAGCAACAGAGATGGAATAATATCGTTTGAAGAATATGCCCTTGGTTATACCGAGTTTACGTTTACAGAGGAACCAAATAACAAATATAATGAGTTTTTTGGTCCACTGGTTGACTAAGTTCCTATACTTTTACTGCGACGAAAATGGAGCCTGGAGAAAACTGCAGTGCACACGCACACTTCTGAGAAAAAACAATTGCCAAGAGAAAAGGGTTAAATTTAAACAAACCATTGACAAAGATCCTCAAGTTCAAAAAGGGAAGTAGTGCCGGTTAACAAGAGTAAATTAAAGAATGAGAACAAGGGAATGTGATGGACCAGAAATGAATAACATTCATATCTGAATATTAATTCGGGGGAAGGCGCGGCTAGTTCGCCCCTTTTTTATAGAAATTGAGATGGAGGGAATACTTTTACCTCCAGATTCCTATATTTCTTTCAGGAGGAAGATCATTTATATACCTTAAATGGTTTAAGTAACAAAAGTCCACTGTAATTTTTTTCAGAGTAAATTCGATCAGTTTTAGAAATGTCTTGTCCAAGAGTGCGAACTTGCCCCACCCGTCTGCACACCCTTTGGGCCAAGTTTGCACGCATATTGAAATCCACAAAACATGAATTTTTATCCATTTCTATGCATTTTACTCGATGAAACTGAGCGACAGCAACTAAGGCAGTCAGCATTAAACCACACTGCAGTAAAGCCCACCTCTGGCTTAATATACAACTGAGCTTAACAATAACAACAACATCACAAACAAAAGCACAGTCGCTGTGACCGAAATACCGGTATTATAAGATGCACTAAAAAATTTTATCTCTAATATGTCAATTAACAATAAATTATCTACACATTGTACCCCCTGATTATTATGATAGAAGTTTAGTAATTGCATTAGTTTGAAAATGTCGTTTCTATAGTCTCCAACGGAGTCACCGTTGTGACATATAGCCTATCTATTACCCAAAAGAATGTATGTAAGGCAGTAAATAAGACGTTTTGGCGAAAGGTTACAATATCCTTATATACTTTTATTTGTGGCTATATAAGATACACAAGAACAACGATTCTTTAAAGAGAATATTTTTTATTAGATATAATATTCTTGTTTATTCATTGTAGTATATTGTGATTTTCGTAAAGTTAATAATCATTTGAAGCAGAATATTTAGTTTTTGGGGATTGAAAACACCATGTCAATTTGTAACGTCAACGAGGGGACCAAAGCATTCATTGTATTTGTTGTCAGGATTTTCGCTAAGCCAGAATTCAGTGAGTGCTTGAACGAAGTCGTCCTTGGAGATGAAACCGTCATTGTCAGTGTCTATGATGTCAAATATTTTATCTGAATGCTCAGAAGGGATGTTGAAACTATAGAAAAGAGAGGCATATTCATCTGAAGACACAAGTCCGTCTCCATCAGTATCCATCATTTGAAATCTTGAAGAAAGCATATCAAACCATATATTTCGGAACTTGCTTTCATTCATGTTGGCGAGGTGATTTTGCACGAACTCATCCTCGGATAATTTTCCTTTAATTTCTCCTGTCGAATCTTTAGAACTCACATCTCTCAAGTATGTAAGGCGTTGGTTCAGAAGAATGTTGGTGTTTTCGTCTGAAATATATACAGCGTATTTACAATTAGATAAATGGATATATCAGTACGTCCACGATACTGGGTATCAACAATGGGTGATCATCTTTGAAAGTCTGCAAAAATATTCCTATGTGTTGGATTACAAAGGGGGTGCTTTCATGTGAAAGTGGATGGATTTGTCTTATTATAATAAACAATTTTGTGTTCCCAAACTTTGCTGTGTATTTGAACCCTTTTAATTCTTAGCCGAAAATGACACTCAAAATCCGGGATACAGACATGCCATAGATGGAAAAGAAAGCTCTCGAAATAATAATGTGTTTTTTTTTTTTTTTTTTTTTTTTGTCATTTCAGGGATCATTTACGGCACACGCACACCAGAGCAATTCAAACATTGTTATTTGTCGCAAATAATGATGGGTGAAGAAAACGGGTTATTATGCGTTACCAACGTTTCTGTTTTCAACTTCAGTACAAAATATGACCTCCCATACACGTGAACTATACAAATCGTTCAATTTTAGGGATTAAATACCTGAAAAACACTCTGCTTTTCATAAAAAACAAGGCGTAAGGAAAGCCTGTCATCTGAAACGTGTAATCACAGATGACCCAACCCTGTTTCAATTCCTCCAGAAGCGAACGACAGCAAAACCCCAGCGAGCGCGTAGTTTCGTTCCCCCATTCAGATTTCTAACCTAATATATGGCTAAATGTTTTGACACATAATTTTGTACAACTTTTGTTACCAAACAGGTCTTAAATTTGAATCCAACATTGTTGCTTTTAAATAAAAATTAATACATTTACCATCAAGATTCATATACTCTGCAGTGCGTCTAACGACCGCCTCCATATCATCTTCTGTCAAGCAACCATCACCGTCTACGTCGAAGGCCCTAAATATGGTGCGCATCTTGCGCTTCCAATGATCGGAGCCAGTCAGCTGTGGGTATTCGATAGGCTGGAAGAGCAACGAAATTCTAAGGTTTCATTTCGGCATTTACTTTTTTAAACTTATTTGATGTTGCTTGTTGAATCTGATCACATTTTGACATAAATTACCATCTTAAAATTGCTACGCGATCAAATGCGCATGCAAAAGTGCACATGGAGACGAAAGAGTTAATATCAGAAATATCACTAACCTTTGTCAAACACAATGGCTGTTTATCCAGGCCTTGCTTGAGTAGGGTAACTTGCGTCATTTTCCTACTAGTATGATTATCATATACGATGAGTGTTGTCTTCTGGGATATTAAATGTTACCGTGGTTGGTGACTGTTTTCTGAGGTGACTGGTAGCAATACGAAACACAGTATCCAGCGTTGGTGTTACTTGACTTCTTTATTCCTCACATACAGGTCTGGCACGCTGACAGGGACAGTCCCTGACGATCTCCCCCGGGGTACTGCCTTTCTAACAGTGAGACACGGGTTTTATACGGGGTCGTACTGACTCGTGCTTGTTGCAAATCTATTAGGCGTGTCTACTAATGCTCTTAATTTATCACCATGTCATATTTTATCTCAGGCATATCTGTACTTTTACCCTACTTTAACTTGTCTCTGGATATATATTTGTCTCCGGATTGTAAACAAGATTAACAAACAAAATACTGCAGGGACTACATAACTACAGGGGTATATATACTTATACACTAGTTGCCCTAAGCATGATATTTTCGGGCAGGCAGGTTAGATAGCCATCCGTGTTGGGGTTGGCTTAAACCTAATTACGTCAGGTGTGGTGGTTATGTTTGGTAAAAGAGATTAAAATAACCTTATGACGTTATACTATTACTATTGTTTTTTAATCTTATATAGGTCTCCCTATTTTGTCAACTTTAAATGGGTGGACATTTATCATTTAAATTTATGACTTTGAAGGGACCTTGGTTTCTACTTTTGGCTACTCATTCTTAATTCAAACCTGGAATACTTTTACCATGCGATATGCATTTGTGGTTGAATAATCCTGACCTTAAATCCCCTTTCTTGCGTAAGCAGACGGTGACCGTGCAAAATCTTACGGATTCAAGGCCTCGGACATTGCTCGGCGGACTTGCAGTGATCGTGATATTGTTTCAACCTCTTGTCGATCCCCTTTTCTTCCATGGTTGGCGGTTTTAGGAGGTTTAACGATAAAAATATGTTTAAAACTTAGTGTTACTAGCTTGCGCGAATTAGAAGTTCTGCTTTGTTTTTTTTCATTTTTACCACATACATGTAGGTGCTAAAATAGTAGGTATCTGCTCCGACAACGTATCGATCTTCAACGAAGCCAGGAAGGTACAGGAAGTGCTCTGGAACCGAAAGGACTCCGCACGACCAATTTTTAACCAACAAACCGAACATTCCCTTCGTGAACCCAAGGCCATGTCGGCGAAATGGCAGGGCACCCGCACATATAATGTATACCAGCGGTCACCGTAGCCCGTAGCCACTAACGATGTCATAACAGTCATACTGAAAATGTATACAATTTCATCGTTTAGGCTGTGGAACATGAAATCTAGGTTGAAGATTTGAATTTAAAGGCGAACGTAAATTGCATATCATGGCTGCAAGTCATTTCTGGCTATAAACACTAAACGAATTTAACGTTTACACGGTTGTTCTATGTTACAAATGGGATTGTTGACTGAAAACAATCATATTTATTTGCAGATAACAAAAAGACATTCATTAAATGTTAGGGAAGCTGTATTTTATATATATATATATATATATATATATATATATATATATATATATATATATATATATATATATATATATAATTTCCACCATGTAAGCTGCAGCCAACCCGTTTTAAAAGCTGTAAATTGAACCTTATAAAGTTCAGGACATTTCATTTTGTTATCCCAGATATTACGTGTATTTGCGTTTCATAACGACGATGTCATGTCTGAAAATTTTCTCAAGATTGAGCCCCTTTTCCAAACGAGGGGGGTTTATTAGCGATACAATCTACACCGTTACACTTGGAAAGATTGCCAATTTAAGAGACAGGCAATGAAGGACATTTTTGACTCTCAAAACATTAAATGTGTCCTTTAGTTCTGTATATTACATATGCAACATGATATATGTGTAAAACCTGTGCTATGTACTTTAAGTGTTATGTAAACTTATTCCCCCGACACCGACTTAGGTGCACATTTACTACAGGGTGACCTTGATGAATAACTAAACTCCCATTAAGTCAGGCGACTCTTGTATGGCCAGGCTACCGTCGGTAGTTAAAAGGGGGAACAGTGGTGACTTAGGTCATGCAAGGGTGCGGGTAAGGCGTTCGTGGATCAGGCGTCTTTGTGGACGTCATGATGTTTTTGAGCATTTTCAAAACAATCGCAAAAGGGTCATCAAGGAGATCGTCCGGTGAAAGGTGGACCGAAGAATGCAGACATTTTAGGGAAAGGCTGCGGTTGCAGAATAGATGCTCAATGTTTGGTCAGTGGTCAGCCAGGGTGTTTGGAAAGAGACTGTACCGGTATGAGTTATTTATCCAGACAGAGGGATGGGTCCTATAAAACCATTGCAATAAACAAAGTACATAAACATTCAAGCAAGCAAGGTGAGGGTTTCTGATGAAGGAGCGCATGCCGCCCTGTAGGTAGAAAATCGATTAGTTTGTTTAGAAAAAACAGATAATTTTTAAGGAGACAAATAGATTTTCCATTTTGCCGTTTCATTGTACATTTTGTATTTGGTCAACATAAAAAAATAAACATTTGGTTTCTAGTCTAAAACAAAAACCAGAATAATATTATTTCTATGTAATGTACTGTGCAGCTGGTCGCCGAAGGTCACAAACCCTTAATAGTTGAGCTTAAGTTCAGCAAAACTTTTTAAGATGATTGTTTTTTTTTTCTTTTGTTTCATTGTATTTTTAGCATACATGAAAGTTAATTTTGCAAAGTAACTCGTCAAACACACTGTCAAACAAACTTGGTTTCACTTGTTATGATAATGGTTACTATCAGTATGTTAGTACATGTATGTCTCCCTGTCTGTAGAAAATGTCAAAGGACGTGCAAACCTCTGTGAAAAGCGTTATCCAACAAGCAAACTGTACAAAGAAAAAAGCAGCTTTGGCAACCCGAGCATAAGGTGGAACCACAGTAACCGTCGTTCAGTGGTCGTATGACTTTTACCAGTTTTTCGGGCATTATATAAACTTGCAAGCATATTGGCAACCAATGAACGTGAGGAAACCCAAAAATATTAAACACCTCGTAATTCTATTAGAGATTACTGGTCGTGACCACTGTTGACAGTGGACCAAAATTTGGTCTCCAATTGGTCGCGAGTCCGGTCAAAATTAAGAATAAATGTAAAGGCAACGTTTTAACGACTCCATCATATTTCCATCGTCTCGTATTGTTTATTATCTCAGTCAAAATGATACTTATTTTAGGATTTTCTTACAATCAACTATGACAAAGGTTCATAGACAAGTCTTATTGTTGAAAACCTCAGACAGCAATATCTGCATTATGCACCAGTGCCATTTACACCATCACCCATAATTTTGATTTAGTCCTTGAACTTGATTCATTGCTCAAATGCCTGTTCCATAATTTGTCTAAGAATTGTCGCATTTAGGCAACAACAGGGCCATGGAATTCATTGTAAATGTTGTTTTCATCTTCGCTGAGCCAAAACTCAATCTGGGCTTGGGTGAACTCTTCCTTGGAGATGAATCCATCTTTGTCAGTGTCGATGATATCAAATATAACTTTCGAGAACTCCGTGGGTATGCCAAGTCCACAGAAGTAAGCAGCGTGCTCTCTACGCGAAATCAAACCACTGCCGTTGACGTCAATGGCTATGAATTCAATTGAACAATAATCTGCAAAATTCTCTCGAATGGTGCTATCATTGAATGCCAGGAAGTGATTCTGAATAAACTCATCCTCTGACATTCTGTCAGGGTGGGTTTGATGTGAGCTCTGCTTTACAGTATCTGTCCATATAACACGACGATGATTAAGCAAATATTCAGCTTGTTTATCTGGAATATTCACGTAAAGTTTTCATAAATACAATATAGATAGACAAAAATAAATGCTTTCGCCAAAAATATTAATTTAAAAAGTTTTTTATGTGAAAAGGAGGATCTTTCGCCACGAAACCTAGATCAAATTTTACCCAGATCTTTTCCCGGTGTAACGTGACAGAGAATCTCGCACGATCGAAAGTGCGCTTCCCATTCATTTGTACAGGTTCGAAAGTGCGCTTCCCATTCATTTGTACAGGTAAGCCTCGCCCTTGATTTTGACCCCTAGCCATTATAACTAAATGGAGGGCGGACTTTCTGTCACACGGACCCTCAAGTTCGTAACACCTGCAAAAAAAGGCGAATCGTTCGATCCCCCCCCCCAAACTAACCCCCCAAACTCATAATGTTAACGATTAATATTTTATATATATTAGTACAGTACATTATCAACTTATCGCAGATCACTTTTCCAAAAATTCTAATATTATCTACCCAATATTTACCATTCAGTTCCAAGTACTGGGCAGCACGCCTTGCCGCGATCTCGTAGTCCTCTATAGTAAGGTAGCCGTTGCCGTCAGTATCTAATCTCTTGAAAACTGTGCGAATTCTCCGTCTCCAATGATCCGAACCAGTCAACAGTGGGTAATCTTTGGGCATCTGAAAAAAAATCTGGAATTTGTACGTAGGATTCTTTTCACTTCCCATTCAAAATGATGAAGTTGTGTAGACTTTTTTTCCAAATCATTTTCACCAGTTTTTCCTATTTTTGTGACTGATGAATGGGAATACCTGTCAGTCTTTTGTGTCGCACCAGATTGTTTATGGAGACTATTGCACGTTTATATGTTGGTTTGTAATATGTAGTAACTTGTTCTGTGTACCTGAGTTCACATCTAAGCCTTTACATGAATCTGAGATATTTCTCAATAGTCCCAATTGTCAGTCTTGTGTGTTGTACCAGATTGTTTATGGAGACTGTTATACGTTTATATGTTGGTTTGTAATGTGTAGTTACTTGTTCTGCGTGACAATGTAAGTGATGCTTTCTGCTAGTCCAGACCATCGGCATAATAATGTATTTTGAGTTAAGGGTCCAATGTGACTAGTAGTTTTATCTAAACGTATAAAAATCTATGTGGCCTGACACTTCAACTCTTTATCAAAGGACCCTAAAAGAATAACTAGCATATTATAGCACAACATAACTTACTTTTTTCAAACGCAGTGGCTGCTCCGACAGACCTTCGATTAACTGGACAGATGGATTCATTTTCCACTTGCAAATGGACAGATGTATCTTCTATAGAATGTTTTGAAAAGGTTGGATAGAGATCTCGAATTTCAGGTTAGATTAAATGAACACTGCTCATACAAGGCGACGCAGAAAGAACCTCGAGGTATTCAGTATGGCTGCGTGCATAAATAAATTTCCGACCTTCGTGACATTAAAGAGATAACAACTCTCCACATTAGGTTTTTTAAAAAATCAATAATAAATACATTATGTAATCAGCACATGAACATGATATAAACTCCATTTTACCACCAAAAACGGCATTAATCGTAATTATTCCGAAATCTATGCTTACCATCAGACCACTTTGACATTCATTAATGACTACCTTCCGTAATACTCTCTAAACAGATGATTATATAAAAAGTCACTTAGCTTTAGACGTAATCGCAATGAAAGTCTCATTTAGCATGTTGTTTATCAATCTTGTCAGTGCATAAAGACATACTAAGTAAAGCCCAATATGGACTTTGATTAAAATAGGGGCTGTCCTAACTCTGGAATTTAAAACTGCAAAGACTTGGATACTTTTAAAAGATTGTTTTTAAAAAACCAAAATTAAATATTATGTATACAATTATTAAGTCATGAAGCTTTGAGATTCGTACTAACATAAAACATTCTGTTTTATTCTTATTACTATTGTTATTCTAACTCATTTCATCAATATCTTATTCGAACCCCCCAGAGGGCCATGTGTAAGATAAGTGTCTGCACTTCATACGTTTAACCCTCTTTAAATAAAGTTTATTATTATTATTATTATTATTATTATTATTATTATTATTATTATAGAGAAAAGTGTTAATAAAGTAATTGGCCTAAAAAGATAAGTTAATTGTTAAAATCTGAGCTCGTGGTCTTTCAAGAAAACTCGCCCCTTCAAGATACATCAATTGGCTGACTGTAAATGACAGCCGGTGGTAAAATTCTAAAATGGGAGTTATTAATTATGTTTCTTTATTTCCGTCTCATTTTCATGTTATGACAGCAGGATATATAAGAATTAAGCCCCCGGACAAACCCGCCGCTTCACGTCATCCCTGTCTCAAACCCTACTGCATCACCCCTTCACAATTGTTCACCAGAATAACAAATGGTGTCTTTACATTACTTATCAGTAAGCAAAATCATATAAAGGCGTATAATTACTGTGTCCTGCAATATGTCCACGGTTGATCAAGGAGGAAATGCAAACCACACCAGTACCTGACAATAAATGGCAACTGATTTTTTTATAAATAAATGAGTGTATAATTTCATCACCAACTCCCATTGTGCAAGTGTCTACTAGTAAATCAAAATATGATGAATCCCTCGTTATCATTTTGTGCTTCGCCACAATATAATTGTTTTTTTTTTCTTTTTTTAATTTTTTGCTCTTCTCTGGATCACTCTGTAACTATACTAGGAAAGCACCTGTGTCACAATACTATATTCGCGTGTATATGATATTATTAATGATTAGCATTTTAACCATGTTATGCCATCCTTATTTCACTGACCAAATACAAGTTAAGTGAATTATATTTGAAAATGTTGCATTCAATCAACAAGAGGACCGTGGAATTCATTATAAATATTCTTTTCATCTTCGCTAAGCCAAAATTCAATTTGAGCCTGCGTGAACTCTTCCTTGGAGATGAGGCCATCTTTGTTTGTGTCCATGATGTCAAACATAGGTTTTGAGTACTCTGTAGGAATACCAATTCCGTAGAAATAAGCGGCGTGCTCTCTGGGTGAAATATATCCGTCGCCATCGGCGTCTATGGAAATAAATTCAACGGCAAGGTAATCAGCTAAGTTTTCGCGAATTTTGCTGTCATTAAACGTGAGCAAGTGATTCTGAACGAATTCATTCTCTGATATTTTGGCATTGTCATCTGAACCTCGACTTACGAATTTTCTCCAAATATCGAGTCGAAGATTCATATGATTCTCAGCTTGTTCTTCTGGAAATATAATATTGCGTACATTTATAGTATGCATAATTAGTACATAAGTGACAGGAAGAGGCATTAACTATGGAACAACCTATCTTTAACAACTCTACTGAGCAGAATTTCGTGTGATATATGGTTTCACGTCGCGCGTACGTGTGCGGGCCAATGTATGTGTGGTGTGTGTGTATGTGTGTGTGTGTGGGTGGGTGCGTGTGTGCGCGCACTCGCGCATGTTTGTGAAAGAGAGACACATACAAAGAGAGAAAATGGAAGGAGAGGAGTCAAGAAATAAGCTTACCAAAGAACATCCCGATATGTAGTAAATCATCTTTTCCACAAACAAACATTTAGAATAATATATCGACTCGAAAAACAAATTCCAGACGCATGCAGGAAAACAGCACTTAACAAAACTTATAAAGTTCAACTCGAAATAAGGTCCTACGTCAACAGTTCAATTGTGAAAGTCGTTGATCTTAAGCTGCTTTTTAAAATATTATTAATTTTTATTTAATCGATGCCTACCATTCAG
The DNA here is from genome assembly GCF_051362555.1 of Lingula anatina. Lineage (NCBI taxonomy): Eukaryota > Metazoa > Brachiopoda > Lingulata > Lingulida > Lingulidae > Lingula > Lingula anatina. The sequence goes on along the minus strand of NC_141771.1, from coordinate 12,471,292 downwards.
ATCCAAGTACTGGGCAGCACGCTTGGCAGTGAGCTCCATGGACTCTTTAGTGATGTATCCCTGACCCGTGGTATCTACGGCCTTGAACATCGTGCGAATCTTTCTTTTCCAGTGATCTGAACCAGTCAACAATGGATAGTCCGTTGGCATCTAAAATAAATTATTTTCAACATTTCTGTTATTTTTACTGATAAATTAAATCAATCCAGTGCACGAAATATAAAGAGATTAAATGAATTGTACACTCTATTTGATATTCCTCTGTTTTGACTTAATTTTAATACGCATGTTAAGTACACAAGTGACCCCTTTAAAGAAAAGTACAATAATAATTTTCTTTGTTATTTTCTACATGACAATATAAAGAATTATATTTATAGACCTCTAACACTATCTACATGTATATGTTTTTAAGACTAGGGGACATGTCACTAAACTCATTAAAAACCATACATGTTCAATTAGGTTCTGTAAAGTACGCCAACGCAATAAACAACGCAGAGATGGCATTGTTAAAAAGGGATAAAATTTAAAAAATAAAAATAAAAATAAACTAGCACTTCAGAGCAAAAGCTCAGTATAAGTGAAAGTTATCATACCCCTCCTTTAATATACAGATAACAGTGCCCTTAGCAAATTGAAACGTTTACTTCAAATTTGCTGCAAATACATCATGTTGCGCATCGTCTGCAAATTTGCAAGAGCAACAAAAGTTTAAGGCAAGTTTGCAAGAAGTATCTACATCCATTTATACTTCAAACAATGGCCCAGTAACGGTTGCAATAAGCCTAACATTTGGCAGAGTTGTGTCAGGTTTCTCATTTCACTAACCTTGTATTTCATTAAGTGATACAGGAAACTATCCTGTTCAGACAGTTAAATTCTAAACGTGTCCTTAATTTGAATGATTGTCATTGTTTCCTTACCTAACAGTGGTTTTGTTGGCATTTAAAGTTTGGTTATTAGCCTTAAATTTAAGTTAAATCTTAAAAACTACATGCATGTTTACTTGTAGAGCAGGATAGTCAAATTCCCCATCAAATGGCTGTGATAACTGATTTAACTAACCTTTTTCAAACGCAATGGCTGCTTTGACAGCTCTCGGCTTAACTGGGCAAAGGGAAGTATTCTTCCACGTCCACTACAAATAGACAGATCCGTCTCCTTCCATAGTTTTTGAGGAGGTTGGTTGAATTTGCCCACATGTCGATTAGATTGCATTTTCGTCGCTAATGCTATGCCACGTCGAAAGAGTTTTGTCGTATTTAACATTGTATTTAACATCTTTGACTATTTCGAAGTGAAGAGCTGTAACAGTGTTCTTCAAGTCAATGCCTCGGGTATGGAACGTGAAAGACATAGCAAACACCTTGCTTTCTAGTCGGATGTGATATTTTAAAGAAGGGAAATATTCATCTTTTGTGTTTGTTTAACGTAATGGGACTTAGGGCGCATTCCCATAGATTTAGATCGATCTATCCACGTGGGGAGTCTCACTAGATTACTGTCAGCTTAGCCGGCTTAAGCGTCTGTCCCGCCTACTATAAGCTGTATGGGGGTAATTTACCATGGTGCGCGCTCGGCTGACAGCTATTTAGCGTGAAGCCCCCAGGGAGTTAGGTTGATCTAAGTCTAAATCTCTGGACCGATCTAAATCTCTGGAAATGCACTCTAAATTGCTATCAAACTAACCGGCTTAAACGTCTATCACGCATAGTAAAACTGTTAGTAGGTAATTATCTTTACCCCTAGCTGATCTGGTAGGCGTGACAGACATTTAATCCTCTTGAGCTGATAGCAATTTACCATGATCGATCTAAGAGTGCATTTCCAAAGATGTAGATCGATCTTACTAGATCTTACAGATTTTAGTAGGCGGGACAGACATTTAAGCCGGCTAAGCTGACAGTATTCTAGTGAGACTCCCCACGGGGATAGATCGATCTAAAATCTCTGGGAATGCGCCCTAAGTACCATTACTGATTCGTTTAATTAACCGTGGTCTTTTGTGAAAGGACGAGACGCCCTGCCCCATATGTAAAACCATCTGAACTCTCTTAGTTACAAATGTTTCTATTTTATAATTTTTACATAAATTGACAATGAAAATGTTGCTGTACAGCACTATTTAATGAACATGCAGATTACCAGTTTAGTGTTCTGCTGGGAATTGCGTTATTATTCAGTGTGAGGTCTAAAACAGCATCTACATCTAATTACCAGTAGCTGAGAATAGTGTTTAAACGATATCATAAACTGCGCGGCACCAGGAAATCGCTAAAAGATCCACCGATGAGCTGACAATGCTAAATAAAAAAAGAAGTATCAGAATGGATGCTTTTTTAATTTCATATTCCGACTCTCTCTGCATTATAGTACGTACGGCAGGTACAGCAGCATCTGACAAAAGCGCATCGCCAGCCCGCTCATTTCAAATGGACCCTTTCAAACTAAAGTTATCATGTTGCCAAAACTTAGTGCTTTATACCTTGACGCTTTTTAAAGAAATGCTCCCTTGATAAAACGAAAGGTGTTTTCTTTCTTTACAAATTAAACCACTAATATATGCTAGCCTTAAGAGATATTGCCAATGTAGGCACATTTTGAAAAATTAGCAATTTAATAGCCTAGCTATATTATGTAAAAGAGGACACCTAGACATATTAACGGTGCCCCCACGCTCCACACAGCCGATTAGTTTACAGGAGGCCTTATTTCGGAGAACCCAAGAAAGGAGGCCAAACGAAATGCATCGCTTAAGTGAACCGCTTAAGTGCATATCTCCAGATGAAAAAAGGGATCCACCCCACATCTTAACTTCTCAGTATTCAGTACATTCCGTTATTTCAAAACCTTATTGCAAGGTCTTCATGGGCACTAAATATAGGTGAATTATCACCGGTGACGTTTGGAGGCGTTATGCTTCAGAAATCCAACTTAAAAGTAGCTCATTCTACATTATCAACCCTAAGCTATAAGCATGGATATAGCTAGGTCAGACACGTGCTAGGTCAGGGAGACTAGCCCTTTGCAAGGCTGCCCGATGTCCAAAGTACAAATGAATATTATTCTGATCCCTTGATTTCCCCGTGAATTCTATATTGAAATAGCTTGCAGCAGAATGATATACTCGGCGTTACATGTTTACAGACTGTGTTAGTTGAGAATGGGATGATTTGAGTGAGAATAAAACTTAGCAATTGGAAAAAAAATACACCTGCGCCCACAAATGCCTTGATGCCTCTGGAAATTAAGGACTCTAAATAATCAAGCAATTGAACGGGATTACAATATGATAATTTTACATGTTTGACGTAAAAATAGCGTCTTAACTTAAATATTTCTAACCTAGGCAATTACTGATGATTAACATTGGCTCTCACTGTTGAACAACCGGGCCATTACCCGCGTTATACTTATCTTATTTCATCAGTCAAATACATGTACTAGTTGAGTAAGTTATATTTGGGAATGTTGCATTCAATGTACAAGAGGACCGTGGAATTCATTATAAATATTGCTTTCCTCTTCGCTGAGCCAAAATTCAATTTGAGCCTGCGTGAACTCTTCCTTGGAAATGAGACCATCTTTATTTGTATCCATGATATCAAATATACGCCTCGAGTGCTCTGTGGAAATACCAATTCCGTAGAAATAAGCGGCGTGCTCTTTGGGCGAAATATATCCGTCGCCATCAGTATCTATGGCAATGAATTCAATGGCAAGGTAATCAGCTAAATTTTCTCGAATTTTGTTATCATTAAACGTGAGCATGTGATTCTGAACAAATTCATCCTCTGATATTTTGGCATTGACGTCATCTGAACCTCGATTAACGAATTTTCTCCAAATATCAAGGTAAAGATTCAGATGATTCTCCGCTTGTTCTTCTGGAAATATATAATGAAATATAATGATATATAGATGCATAGTACATCAACAGTAGGAAGACGCATAAGCAGCATATTAAACAACTCTATCGTGTGATATTTCGTGTGATATGGTTTTAGGTCGTGCGTGAACTGGCGAGTGTGTGTGTGTGTCATCATGTGTGTGAAAGAAAGAGACGCACCGAGAGAAAGATGGGTGAGTGGATTAAGAAATAAGCTTATCAAAGAACATCCCGATATGTGATAAATCAAAACTTGCAAATTTCAATTCCAAATAAGGTCCTACATCAACAGGTATATTCTCCAAGTCATTCCAAGTCATTGATCTTAAGGCGCTTTTTAAAAATTTAGTTTAATTATCTGTTTATTTTTATTTAATCGTTGACTACCATTAAGGTCCAAGTACTGGGCAGTACGCTTGGCAGTGAGTTCCAAAGACTCTTTAGTGAGGTATCCCTGACCGGTGGTATCTACAGCATTGAAAACTGTGCGAGCCTTCCTTTTCCAATGATCCGAACCAGTCAACAATGGGTAATCCTTTGGCATCTGGAATAAATTATTTTCAACATTTCGGATATTTTATTTTCTAATACAATAAAGCAATGCAGTGCACGAAATATATAGATATATGTATTGTACACTGCATTTGGTATTCCTTTGTTTGGACTTAATAAATACGCATTTAGAGTACACAAGTGGCCTTTTAAAGAAAAATGTAATAATAATTTTGTTCGTAATTTCCTTAATGACAATATAAAGAATTATATTTGTAAACCTCTAACCTGACACTATGTATGTGGCTTTAAGACTAGGGGATATATCACGGAACTCATTAAAACCATATGTGGTTAATTAGGATACACAAAGTACGCCAAAGCAATAGACAACACTGAGATGGCATTGTTAAAAAAAGCATAAACGAACTTTAAAAAAATAAATAACATACTATGGCGTTTGGCACAGGAACAGGAACTCACTCTTAGTGAAAGTTATCATATCCCTCGTGTGATATACAGATAGCAGTGTATACTCTTAGCAAAATGAAAAGTTTACTGCAAACTTGCTGCGAGCAAAAAAGGATTGCAGATTGTTGCAAAAAGAAATCCTGTTCCACATCTTCTCCAAATTTACAAGAGCATCAAAAGTTTGCGGCAAGTTTGCAATAAGTCTTTATATCCAATTTTCATTATTTCAAACAATACCCCAGTAACGGTTGCAATACGCCTTACCTTTTGCAGAGTTGTGTCAGGTTTCTCATTTCACTCACCTTGAGTTTCTCTAAGTGGTACAGGAAGCTGTCTTATCCGCCTATTAAATTCTATAATAACCTTAATTTGATGATTGTCATTGTTTCCTCACTTAACAGTCCCTGGTGGTTTGGTGACATTTTAAGTGTGGTTATAACCCTTGACTCTAGGTTGAATCTTTAAAAAATACATGCATGTTTACTTATAGAGCAGGATATTCAAATTCTTCATCAAATGGCCTTGATAACTGATTTAACTAACCTTTTTTAAACGCAGTGGCTGCTTCGACTGCTCTCGGCTTAACTGGACAAAGGGAATTAGTCTGCCGCGGCCACTACAAATAGAGAGATTTTTCTCCCTCCATAACTTTTGAGGAAGTTGGATGAATCTTCCCAAACGCCGATAAAATTGCATATTCATCCCTAATGCTAGGCCACGTCGAAAGAGTTTTGTCGTGTTTAACATGGCTGCAGAAGACATCTTTGACTCTTTCGAAATGGAATGCTGTACGAAATGGAATGTGTGTTTTTCAACTCAATATGTCAGGTATGGAACGTGACAGGAATAGCAAACACCCTGCTTGAGTGACATTTTACTTCGTCCTAGGTTAGAAGAAAATGTTCAGGAACACTTCATATCAACACGTTTTGCCAGATTTAATTTATCAGAGGAAACATAGATGAAGAAACACAGCAGAGCTGCTATGGCCTACATGTATAAGGTGTCTGTTTTTCTGGATTTTTTATGAAGACTTGTTTAATTGGTCGTTTCCTTACGGCGAAGGGTCGAAAGGCCCTGCCTCATATGTTCAACCATGTTTACTGCCTTTAGTCACTTTCTGTTCTATTTTATATTATCTTAACGTCAATGGACAACAAAAATCTCCTTTCGCACTTTTAATTATTGGACATGCTGACTGCCAATGATGTTGGGAAATGTGCTTTAGTGCAGTGTCCGGTCTAAAGCAGCCTTAAGTGGAGAAAAGTGTTAAAACGATTTCATGCATGGTGCAGGTTATTGCTTTAAAGCAGGCACACCTGCAAGATGCACCAATGAAGTGATAGTACAAATTAAAAAAATAATTTTCAAATAGATGTTTATTTTTACTTTTTTGGTTCCCTTTGCATTATACATGTATTACCAGTTCTTCGTTTAAAATAATCATTTAAAGCAATCTTATTGTCATACCTTAGCCATTAAACCCTTTTTAAAGAAACGTTCCCTTGACTACGAATGGGGTATTCATTCTTTACAATTCATGCACTACAAACTCCTATTGAGATGTCTCATATCAACTAGTTTTGCAACGCGGGGCATAGATCATGGACCTTTTGCTTGAAGCGTTGTACAGCTGGAATGTATAACAGATGTAGTTTTGTGTTGTAGCATGTAATCTTTCTATTTTCTATTTATCTTTATCCCTGAAAATCCATGATATGAAGTAATAGCTATCAGAATGATACAAGCGATGTGGCATATGTTTTCAAACTGCGTTAAGCCTCGGTCACAACCTTCCGTACGGGCTCTCACGGGCTGTTTGCATCCAAATTATACGCAGAATATCACGTCCCACGCAGGTCCTTCCTACGAAATTTCGAGTTCGCTGACAGCCCATCTCTCACGGAGTTAAGCTTAGGTCCCAACCGAACGTACGGGCTGCTACGTGTGGTCTATGGCCGAAAAAAATGGAGAAAACGTGGGAGTTCGTGCGTGAGGGGCACGTCCATCGTGCAACTTTTGGAGGACGTATGTTTTCAAACTGTCATGTGTTTAGTCTTTTTCTTTCAATATGTTGTTTGTCTGTCCAGTGAGCACATAGAGAAAAGTGCAAATTAAGTTATTGGTCTAAAACAAAAATTCATTCGAGATAAATGTTTTAATCTGAGCCCCTGGTCTTTAAAAAAACGTACCCCTTCAAGATACACCGATTATGCAATAGACTTTCTGTTAATGACCGTCAGTGGAAAAAATTCTAAAATGGGAACTATTTTGATTTCGTTATTTCCGGCGCATTTTGCGTGATATAACAGAAGAATATGAGAAGCCCCCGGACAAATCTGTCACTAAGCGTAATTTTTTTTCTAAAACCCTACTGCTTCACCCCTAGACCCACTTAACAATTGTTCACCAGAACAACAAATAGTGTGTTTTTTATACTTATCAGTTTACTTACAAGCATATCATATAAACGCGTATAATAACTATTGCTTGCAAGGTGTTCACGGTTGATCAAGGAGACAATCCATGCAAAACAAACTCCAGTATACTCATAATAAATGGCAACCGATTAAAAAGTTTTAAAATGAGTGTTTTTTCATCACCATTTCCCATTGTGCAACTATCTACTAGGAAAGCAAAATAAGATGAATCCCTCGTTATTTTATTTTTTTTTTATTTATTTATTTATTTATTTTATTATTATTTTTTTTTTTTTGCTTCGTCGCAATGTAATTTTTTTTAATTTTGGCTCTTCTCTGGATCACTGTGTTATATGGAAATACCTGTATCACAATTTTTAGATATTTGAGTGTTTATAATATTATTGATGATTGACATTTTGTCTCACTGTTTACCAGCCGCGCCATTAACCGCCTTACATTATCATTTTATTTTCATTAATCAAATACAAGTTAAGTGAATTATATTTGAAAATGTTGCATTCAATCAACAAGGGGACCGTGGAATTCATTATAAATATTCTTTTCATCTTCGCTAAGCCAAAATTCAATTTGAGCCTGCGTGAACTCTTCCTTGGAGATGAGGCCATCTTTGTTTGTGTCCATGATGTCAAACATAGGTTTTGAGTACTCTGTGGGGATATTAAGTCCGTAGAAATAAGCGGCGTGCTCTCTAGGCGAAATATATCCGTCGCCATCGGCGTCTATGGCAATGAATTCAATGACAAGGAAATCAGCTAAATTTGCTCGATTTTTGCTGTCATTAAACATGAGCATATGATTCTGAAGAAATTCTGCCTCCGAAATTTTAGCATTGTCGTCATATGAACCTCTGTTTATGATATTTCTCCAAATATCGAGTCGAAGATTCACATAATACTCCGTTTGTTCATCTGGAAATATATATAGATACACTCAAGGAAACGAGACAGCAACCTTAAACAACTCTGTTTACCAAAATTTTGTCCGTTATAAGTTTGAGGAAATATCATGGTTTCAGGATGGCACGTGTGAGGACGTGTGTATGTTGTGCCTCTGTGTGTGTGTGTGTGTGTGTGAAAGAGAAATGTATCTATTTAATTTTATCTAATCGATGCCTACCATTTAGATCCAAGTAGTGGGCAGCACGCTTGGCAGTGATCTCCAAGGCCTCTTTAGTGATGTATCCCTGACCCGTGGCATCTACGGCCTTGAAAATCGTGTGAATTTTCCTTTTCCAATGATCTGAACCAGTCAACAATGGGTAGTCCGTTGGCATCTAAAGTAAATTACTTTCAACATTTTATTTACTTGAAAGATTAATATAATGCAGTGATGCATGAAATATATACCTGTACATGTAGATGTGCATTGTGTCCCTTTGATGGAAATGAAATAATACGCATGAAAAGCACACAGTATGGCCTTTATAAAATAGTTTTCCTCGTAATGTCTGCAATTTTCCTTAATACTAATATTATGAAAAAAATAATTATTATAAATAAACCTTTAAGATTGCATGTATGTATGTGTTTTAAAGAAAAGGAAATATGTCACCGAACTCATTAAAAATCAGACGGGTACAATTAGGTCACACACCTAAGCAGTGAACGCCGCGGGGTCATGCTTTAAATACCAGACTATGGCGTTCGGTAGTTCAGAACACTAGTGTCCTGAGTGGTTGTAATTTTCTTTAGGAAGTCATTTGAGTTTTTCACTTCACACCATTGTCTTAATGAATAACCAGACAGAGACAATTCGAAGGTTCGTAATGGGCAGTTATCACATATGTAATATAGAGCGATAAAGCTTTTGACGATCCATTTTATCCGCCTTTAATGAGTGTTTAGAGTTTGTAAAGAAGCATGACATACATGCACTTTCACTGAAGAAATGTGACATTCAAACTATCCAACAAAGGAACTGTATCGTATAACTGACTCATAACTAACCTTTTTCAAACGCAGTGATTGCTCCGTTAGGCCTCGGCTTAACTGGACATATGAGATTATTCTTCCACGCTCATTACATATATACAGATGCATCTTCTTCACAAAGTCTTGGGAAGGTTGGGTGAATCTGCCCAATCGCCTGTTTGATTGAATTATCATCGCTAATACCATGCCACGTGGAAAGAGTTTGGGCGTATTCATCATGGTTGCATACATGTGAGACATCTCTGGTTCTCACGAAATTTAATGGCGAAACAATCTGTTCTCCAATTTAATATATCACGTATGGAACGTTACCAGAATATCAAACACTATATAATGTTCTGAGGCTGGAGAAACCATCTTTGAGCCCTGTTATTAACCTTACTTAACATCTGTGGCAAGAATTGAAGTGTGCAATGCAAAGGAGAACCAAACCCCTAATAATCAGGACCAACCAAGCTCTTTAGGAAGAATGGGACAATATCTTACAAAAAAAGAATTGTTACCTTTGTTGAAGGCAGGCCGCGTCATCTACAGGAAGTAATTACAGTACGCGGTAAACACAAACGCTATTAGACAAGGAGCCTTTAAAGAGCATACCATAATGCTAAATATGTATAAATTTGGTGACATCTGGTGGTGTCATTTCAATTTAATGGACATTTCTTTACCTCCGTGGATACGACGGTGGAACATCAGATTTGAGGGGGTACATTAAATAAATGTAAATAAATGGAATTAAATATAGATATCTTAACAGATAGTTTGTATTCTCTGTACCACTATCATGTTAGTTATATGCATATATATATATATGGTACCTGGAATGAAAATCATCATTCATAGCAATTAACTCCTGGGATGTTATCATTTATAAATAAAAGCACATGAAACTGGGGGTGGGACAACCAATGTTTGACCAATGTTGTAAGCTTGAGGAAATATAATATGGTTTCAGGTCGTGTGTGTATACACACACGTGTGTGTGTGTGTGTGTGTGTGTGTGTGTGTGTGTGTGTGCAAAAGAGAGATGGAGGGGGAGGAGGAAGAAATTTAAAAAATGGGCTCATCAAAAAACAACATGACTTGAAGTAAACTATTACATATCAATATTATTTAAAATAATATTAACGATAAGAATAACAAATTCCAAATGCGTCCACAAGAATCATCCTAAGTTAAATGACATCCGATGTTTTAATTTTCACTTTGTTTTACACTGAGATTACGTTTGACTTCACCTGTGAAGTTACAGATCACGATCAGAGCCAAAGCAGTTCGCACCTTGCGGTTTTAGTTTTTTTTTTTTTTCATTTCAAATGTCGACTGTTGCCTAAGATACTGTATGACTTTATGAACAGTCTGGATTAGCAAGAAAATACACAATTGGGTAAAGCAATCGTGACGTAACTTTTGAAAAAACATTAAACTTTTCTTTTAGTTTTTAGAAGTTTTTGCAATTTCAAATGTCGAATGTTGAGCTGCCCCGGCTACTATACGACCATTTGAACAGTCTTGACAAGCAAGGCCCCAGAGAGGGGGGGGAATAGAGCAAATTGGGTAAAGCGATAGCAGCGACGTGACTTTAACAAACATTTCATGCTAATTTAAATCCGTCGGAGAAGATTGCACTTTTGATGAGAGGCCAGTATGACATGCATGGCGCCATGCCGTTAGCTATTTACTCAATTCAAATTTTATCTGTTGCGTAGTTGGTAAACGATAGAGATCAATGACAATCCCGCATAAACATCATTTTAAGGGCTTTTAAGTGAAAAGAAAGTATTATTGACTATGCAGATTTAATAATAATAATGACCAGAAATAAGTTTTTTGGCAAATCGATCACTTATTTATAAATTTACATTTTTAATGCAACAGATGTAATTTGCCTGTAAATGTAATAAATGTAATAAATGTAATTTGCCTGGACCCACGAAAGCCTGCATTCTTTTACAGGCCTACCCTACTACCAGCCTCGGCACCGAATTATCCTGAATTCACTGGTAGATCAGACCACACTACCCGTTTTCAAGGTGTGTGTCAGTACGCGCTTCGAAGTATCAGTCACAGCACCGCTCTTGCCAATTACGCAATGTGATATTGATGATTCTCAGCAGGGTTGGAAAGTCGTGCATCTCATCTCACAATTTGCTCTGGGGTATGATACTGTGAAATGCGTACTGACGCACACCTTGAAAACGGGTAGTGTGGTCCGATCTACCGGTGAATTCGGGATCATTCGGTGCCGAGTCCGGTAGTTGGGTAGGCCTGTTTTATGAGCATTCTCGAATCCGGTGCCAGCTGATTTCTGTGGAAACTGACATGCGTCATCCGGGATTTGTATTCGGGACTTTCCGTTACCATGCTTGCTGATGTCTTTGAACTTGTTTGCAACCGTGCGCGCTACCGACTGCGCCCTGACTGAACCGCCCACCTTCCGTCGTACGTATGTCCACAAGCAGTCACAAGCAAATTTTATAAATTGTTTCAAGCAACAAAAAAAAAGAAATTAGTTTGAGCATTCTAGAATTCGGACCTGGGTTTCAGTGTCTGAAGTCCTCAATTGAAGCATCCGGACTCCGTGGTAACTTCGCTGACTTAGACACAGTTTTACCTTTAAACCCTGCTTCGAATTCTAGAATGCACGTTGTATTTTTTGTTAGAAACAATTTCTAAAAAATGCTTGTGACTACTACAAGAGGACACACTTTGGTACGGAGGGTTTACGGTCCAGTCGTGGATCCGAGCAAATTACCTTTGCATAAACTGTTTACAGGTGAAAATATACCTTTTTAAATTATCCAAAGTATATGTACACACGAAAAATAAATCCATGTTTTAAATGTGGGAATTCATGAACGGTGCATGTGCTTGCCCAATGTCTCACTCCTCTACAAGATGGCACCAATGAGCTAGCTGCCAGTTGAAGTTTTAAAATTGATGTTCTTTCTTATTTTTTCCCGCTTGTGCGTTGTTTCATGGAAGATGTAATGAGCCTTGACCAAAATACAAGTTACCCATGGGAGGTAATGCTTTGTTACATTGCCACCGGAAAGTAACCTTACTTACTCTGCGGGTCCCTATGGGATGTTCTTTATTCTTTATTCCTGCTTCTGCGTTGTTTCATGGAAGATGTAATGAGCCTTCACCAAAATACAAGTCACCCATGTGACATAATGCTTTGTTACATGTAACCCCCGGTGCTTCACTGCCAAATGCTTTAAGAAGCTGTTCACCCGACAACGACTGGTGTGGTCTTTCTCAATACTGCGTACATTGTAAACATAGTCTTATTAAGGTGTCTCGTTTCAGCTGGCTTCGTGAATTTTGGATTATCTTTCGGGACATAGCCCACAAGCCTTTATCCTAAAAAGTATCATTTAACATGTTGTTTATCAATCTAGTCAGTACATAAAGACATACTAACTAAAGGCCCAATATGGACTTCGATTAAAATATGGAACTGCCCTAACTCTGAAATAAAAAACTGAGAAGACTTGGATACTTTTCAAAGATTGTTTTTAAAAAACCAAAATTAAATATTATGTATACAATTATTAAGTCATGAAGCTTTAAGATTCGTACTAACATAATGTCGTCTGTTTTATTCTTATTACTCTTGTTATTCAACTCATTTCATTTTATTCATCTTTTCTTCATTATCACAATATTTAATTTTAACCCCCCAGAGGGCCATGTGTAAGATAAGTGTCTGCACTTCATATGTTTAACCCTCTTTAAATAAAGTTTATTATTATTATTTTTTAAATATATATATATATATATATATATATAGAGAGAGAGAGAGAGAGAGAGAGAGAGAGAGAGAGGTTTTAATAAAGTTATTGGCCTAAAAAAATTAAGTTAATTTTTAAAATCTGAGCTCGTGGTCTTAGGCTGACTGTAAATGACGGCCGGTGGTAAAATTCTAAAATGGGAGATATTGATTTCGTTTCTTTATTTCCGTCTCATTTTGCATGATATAACAGCAGGATATAAGAATTAAGCCCCCCGAAACAAACCCGCAGCTTAACGTCATTCCTTTCTCAAACCCTACTTCATCACCCTTCACAATTGTTCACCAGGATAACAAATGGTGTCTTTACATTACTTATCAGTAAGCAAAATCATATAAAGGCGTATAATTACTGTGCCCTGCAATATGTCCACGGTTGATCAAGGAGGCAATGCAAATCACACCAGTACCTGGCAATAAATGGCAACCGATAAAAAAGTTTTTTTATAAATGAGTGTAATTCCATCACCAACCCCCATTGTGCAAGTATCTTCTAGTAAGGCAGAATATGATGAGTCCCTCATTATTATGTTGTGCTTCGCCACAATAGAATTGTTTGTTTGTATTTTGTTTTTAATTTTTTGCTCTTCTCTGGATCACTCTGTTACTATACTGGGAAAGCACCTGTGTCACAATATTATATCCGCGTGTATATGATATTATTGATGATAAGCATTTTGTCTCATTTTTTTACAGCCGCGCTATTAACCGTGTTATGCCATCCTTATTTTACTAACCAAGTACTAGTTAAGTGAATTATATTGGGGTATGTTGCATTCAATCAACAAGAGGGCCGTGGAATTCATTATAAATATTGTTTTCATCTTCGCTAAGCCAAAATTCAATTTGAGCCTGCTGGAACTCTTCCTTGGAGATGAGGCCATCTTTGTTTGTGTCGATAATATCAAAGATACGCCTCGAGTGCTCTGTGGGAATACCAATCCCGTAGAAATAAGCGGCGTGCTCTCTGGGCGAAATATATCCGTCGCCATCGGCATCTATGGAAATGAATTCAACGGAAAGGTAATCAGCTAAGTTTTCGCGAATTTTGCTTTCATTAAACGTGAGCAAGTGATTCTGAACAAATTCATCCTCTGATATCTTGGCATTGTCATCTGAACCTCGACTTACGAATTTTCTCCAAATATCGAGTCGAAGATTCATATGATTCCCCGCTTGTTCTTCTGGAAATATAACGTATAGTGTGCATATACAGTACATAAACGACAGGAAGACGCATTAACTATGGAACAACCTATCTTTAACAACTGTACTGAGTAGAATTTCGTGTGATATGGTTTCACGTCGCGCGTACGTGTGCGGCCTACGTGTGTGTGGGGGGGGGGGATATGTGTGTGTGTGTGTGTGTGTGTGTGTGTGTGTGTGTGAGCGCGCGCGCATGTGTGTGAAATAGATACACACACACACAAAGAGAGAGAAAAATGGAGGGAGAGGAGTCAAGAAATAAGCTTACCAAACAACATCCCGATATGTGATAAATCATCTTTTCACAAACAAATATTTAGAATAATATAAGTGACTACAAAAACAAATTCCAGATGCATGCAGAAAATTCAGCATTTTACAATTTATTTTCAACAAAACTTATAAATTTCAATTCGAAACAAGGTCCTACGTCAACAGGTAAATTCTCAGTCTCATTCTAAGCATTCTAAGCCGCTGTTTTAAAAAATTAGTTTAATAATCTATTTATTTTTATTTAATCGATACCTACCATTAAGATCCAAGTACTGAGCAGTACGCTTGGCAGAGAGCTCCAAGGACTCTTTAGTGAGGTATCCCTGACCTGTGGTATCTACGGCCTTGAACATCGTGCGAATTTTCCTTTTCCAATGATCCGAACCAGTCAACAATGGGTAGTCCGAGGGCATCTGAAATAAATTATTTTCAACATTTCTGTTATTTTTTCTTACCGATTAATTAAATCAATCCAGTGCACGAAATATAAAGCATTTTAATGGATTGCACAGTGTATTTGGTATTCCTTTGTTTGGACTTAATGCGCATTAAAGTACACAAGTGGCCTTTTTAAAGAAAAATATAAAAAAAGAAAATAAAAAAAAAATAAACTGTGGCGTCTGGCACTTCAGAACAGAAGCTCACGTACTATAAATGAAAGTTGCCCCTCCTTTAATATACAGATACATGCAACAGTGCCCTTAGCAAAATGAAAAGTTTACTGCAAATTTGCTGCAAACACATCCTGTTGCACATCTTCTGCAAATTTGCAAGAAGTCTCTACATCCATTTATGTTTCAAACAATGCCCCAGTAACGGTTGCAATAAGCATAACATTTTGCAGAGCTGTGCCAGGTTTCTCATTTCACTAACCTTGTATTTCACTCAGATACATGAAGCTATATCTTGTTCAACCAGTTTAATTAAAAAAAGTAAGTTAAAATATCCTTAATTAGAATGATTGACATTGCTTCCTTAACCTAACAATGGTTTTGTTGGCATTTTAAGTGTGGTTATTAGACTTAAATTTAAGTTGAATCTTAGAAACTACATGTATGTTTACTTATAGTGCAGGACATTCAAATTCTTCGTCAAATGACCTTGATAACTGATTTAACTAACCTTTTTCAAACGCAATGGCTGCTTTGACAGCTCTCGGCTTAACTGGGCAAAGGGAATTACTCTTCCACGCCCATTACAAATAGACAAGTTTGTCTCTTTCCACAATTCTTGAGAAGGTTGGATGAATCTTCCCAAATACCGATTAGCTTGCATATTCATAGATAATGCTAGGCCATGTCGAAAGAGTTTTGTCGTATTCAACATTGTTGGATAAGCCATCTCTGACTCTTGCGTAACAATGTGTGCTATGTTTTATATACATGTACCAGGTAGGGAAAGTGACAGGAATAACAAACACCGTGATTTGTAGTCGGATGAGTGATATTTTAAAGAAGGAAAATATTCATCTTTTGTATTTGTTACCCGATAGTATAAAT
The DNA here is from genome assembly GCF_051362555.1 of Lingula anatina. Classification (NCBI taxonomy): domain Eukaryota; kingdom Metazoa; phylum Brachiopoda; class Lingulata; order Lingulida; family Lingulidae; genus Lingula; species Lingula anatina. The sequence goes on along the minus strand of NC_141771.1, from coordinate 12,455,288 downwards.
AATTCTCTAAAGGTTGTTCAATGTGTTAAAACTAGGACACAATATTCAAATATTTCGACCTAGGTTAAAGAATACTGCAAGAACAATTTATATCAACCCTTTTTGCCAGGTGTAATTAATCAGAGGAAACATAGATGAAGACCATAAGTTGGCCTATAAGTTGTACATGTGTCTGTTTTTCTGGATTTTTTTTATGAAGACTGTTTTATGACGGTAACCTACCTATATCTTTGCCTCATCACTGATTTATTTAATTGGTCGCTTCCTTGCGGTGAAGGGTCGAAAGGCCCTGCCTCATATGTTCAATTGTGTTCACTCCCTTTCTGTTATATTTTATATTATCTTAACTCCAAGGGACAACAAAAATCTCCATTCACACTTTTAATTAATGGACATACTGACTGCCAGTGATGTTGGGAAATGTGCTACAGTGCAGTGTCCGGTCTAAAGCAGCCTTAAGTTGAGAAGATTAAGTGTTAAAACGATTTCATGAACAGTGCAGGTTATTGCTTTAAAGCAAGTACCCCTGCAAGATGCACCAATGAAGTGATAGTACAAGTTAAAAAAAGTTTCAAAATTGATGTTTATTTTTCTTTTTCGGTCCCCTTTGCATTATATTGCCAGGTTTTCATTAAAAATAATCATTTAAAATAATCTTATTGTCTAACCTTAGCCCTTAGCCCCTAGATGCTTTTTAAAGAAATGTTCTTTTTCCTTGACTGCGAATGGTGTTTTCTTTCTTTACAAATCATGCATTACAAACAAACTTCTATTGAGGTGTCTGATATCAACTAGTTTTGCAAACACGGGACATAAATCAGAGGCTTTTTACATTAAGCCTTGTGCATAAAGCTGGAATGCATAACAGATATCGTTTTGTGTTGTAGCATGTATGGAAATCTTTCTTTTTTCTATTTATCTTTGTCCCTGAAAATTCATGATATAAAGAAATAGCTCTCAGCAGAATGGTACACGGGGTTTTGGAACACACGTTTTCAGACTGTGTTAGTTGAGAAGGGGATGATTTCCAACGAGGAGGTAAAAAAGCATTTGAAAAACAATACACCTGAGCCCACAAATGCAGTTAGTTCTTTGGACATTACGGATTTTAACCGATCAAGCGATAGGACAAGAGCTCAATGTTTTGATGGAAAGTCATGTGTGTAGTATTTTGATTATGTCATACGCTATTAAATAATATAAATAATCACTAATCACAATTACCGAGACAATAGTGAATGGGGCTCTGCAGTCTCAGAGAACACACACTTAGGAAGGTCACAGTACTTTGTGATATAAAGCTTTATTAAGGGAGTAGTAAAACAGACAAAGGGATAGTAACAATACCCTCATCTTATACGTCTTTATAAAAAAATTGAAACATACTTTCCAAAAGGCCAATTAAATACAGAGATTTAACGCAGTGTCCGACGGATGACGCTGCTGTGCCATTTGGGGGGAAAATACCGTTTTCGGTTTTGGAATTTTCTCTATAATCAAGACAGCCATTCAAGTGATTCAAACGGCATTATAAAGCCGAGTTAAGGTTCTACTGAAGGATACCAGTGAATTATTTTAAACTATTTCCTTCTGGTTTTATCGTCTTTTACGTTTAATTACCCCATACATCAATGGGTTATTTACTTCACATCAAGACGATAACTTTCAAACAAATAGATTTTGCTCATCGTTATTATTTCAAGTGTCACTTACGTACTGGTCTTCAGATTTCACTTTCCTTGTATAGACTAATTAAATGTAAAATCACGTTCAGTTTATTTAGAAAATATTAAAATATCACAGTATTACCATCTTCACATCAAGGGACATGAAAATGTCCATTTCACGATTCCCCTTAAGATGCTGTTCATCAATCTGGTGGACATGTTGGGAAAACGTGATGAATCATTTTTCGGTCTAAAACTGAATACAGATGAGAAACAGTTTAATACGATTCCATGTATGGTGGGGGTCGTCCTTGTCCAAGGACTCACACCTCTACAAGATACACAACTGAGCTGACATGAAAAATAAATTTTAACATTGATCTTCTTTCTTCTTTCTGTCCGCTTCCGTTGCGTTACATAAAAGTGGAATATAATGAGCCCTCACCATTTTACGTAATCCTTTGTTAAACCCAGTACTTCTCCCCTGACTGCTTGAAAAACACTGTTTGCCAGGCAATGAAAGATGTATTTCTTGACTGTGTAAATTGTAAACGAAGTCGCACTAAGGTGTTTCATTTCACCTCTGTTTGTTAATATTGCCTTTTTATTCAGAACATAGCCCAACAGCCTTTATCACAAAATGTTTTATTCAAAATTCATAACAAAATTCAGTCGAGATAAATGTTTTAATCTGAGCCCTTGGTCTTTAAAAAAACGCACCCCTTCAAGATACACCGATTATGCAATGGACTCTTTGTTAATGGCTGTCAGTGGGAAAATGGGAGCTATTTTGATTTCTTTATTTCCGATCATTTTGCATGATATAACAGAAGAATATGAGAAGCCCCCGGACAAATACGTCACATAACATAATACTTTTCTGAAACCCTACTGCTTCACCTCTAGACCCACTTAATAATTGCATGTTTACCAGAACAACAAATAGTGTGTTCTTTTTTACTTATCAGTTTAGTTACAAGTATATCATATAAACGCGTATAATAACTATGCCTTGCAAAGTGTTCACGGTTGATCAAGGAGACAATCAATACAAAAAAACTCCAGTATAATAATAATAAATGGCAACTGATTAAATAGTTTTAAAAATGAATGTTTTTGCATCACCATTCTCCATTGTGCAACTATCTACAAGTGAAGCAAAACAAGATGAGTCCCTCGTTATTATTCTGTGCTTCGTCACAATATAATTTTTTTAGCTCTTCTGTGTTAAATGGAAAAGACCTGCATCACGATATTTAATATTTGCGTGTATATGATATTATTGGTGATTGACATATTGTCTCACTGTTTAATACCCGCACCATTACCCGCGTTGGACTACCCTTATTTCATTAATCAAATACTAGTTAAGTGAGTTATATTTGAGAATGTTGCATTCAATCAACAAGAGGACCGTGAAATTCATTATAAATATTGTTTTCCTCTTCGCCAAGCCAAAATTCGATTTGAGCCTGCGTGAACTCTTCCTTGGAGATGAGGCCATCTTTATTTGTGTCCATGATATCAAATATACGCCTCGAGTATTCTGTGGGAATACCAATCCCGTAGAAATAAGCTGCGTGCTCTCTGGGCGAAATATATCCGTCGCCATCGGCATCTATGGCAATGAACTCAATGACAAGGAAATCGGCTAAATGTGCTCGATTTTTGCTGTCGTTAAACATGAGCATATGATTCTGAAGAAATTCTTCCTCCGAAATTTGGGCATTGTCGTCATCTGAACCTCTGTTTATGACACTTCTCCAAATATCAAGTCGAAGATTCACATAATACTCCGTTTGTTCATCTGGAAATATAAATAGAAATACACTCAAGGAAAAAAGTTAGGAAGACGCATGAACGACACAGCAACCTTAAACAACTCTGTTGACCAGTATTTTGTCTGTTATAATTAAGTTTGAGGAAATATTATGGTTTCAGGTTGGCGCGTGTGAGGACGCGTGTATGTGGAAATGTGCTTGTGCGTGTGTGTGTGTGTGTGATGTGTGCAGAAAAATCACAATTTGTTTTTCACAAAAGTTTTAAATCTGAATTTGAAATAAGGTCCTACGCTAACAGGTAAATTAGCAAAGCCATTGATACTAAGCCGCTTTTTTTTAATGCAGTTATATTATCTGTTTAATTTTATTAAACCGATGCCTACCATTCAATTCCAAGTACTGGGCAGCACGCTTAGCAGTGAGCTCCATGGACTCTTTAGTGATGTATCCCTGACCTTTGGTATCAACGGCCTTGAAAATCGTTCGAGCCTTCCTTTTCCAATGATCTGAACCAGTCAACAATGGGTAATCCGTTGGCATCTGAAATAAATTATTTTGAACATTTCTGTTATTTTATTTACTAATAAATTCAATCAATCCAGTGCACGATATATATATAGACATATAATATATTTGATTACTGTATTTGGTATTCCTTTGTTGGGACTAATATGCATGTTAAGTACACGTGTCACCTTTTTAAAGAAAAATACATTAATTATCTTAGCAATTTTCTTAATGAGAATACAAAGAATTATATTTATAAACTTCTAACACTATGAATGTGACTTCAAGACTAGGGGATATGTCACGGAGCTCATTAAAATCACACGTGGTTAATTAAGATACATATTTAGCACGCATAAGAAGTAAAAAACGCTGAGATGGCATTGTTAAAAAAAATAAAAGAACTTAAACATAAATAACAAATTATGGTGTTTGGCACTTAGGAACAGGAGTTCACTCTTAGTGAAAGTTACCATATCCCTCGTGTAATATACAGATAACAGTGTATGCTCTTACCAAAACGAAAAGTTTACTTCAAACTTGCTGCAAACAAAACAGGGAACTGTTTGCAGATTGTTGCAAGAAGAAATCCTGTTCCATATCTTCTGCAAAGCAAGAGCATCAAAAGTTTGCGGCAAGCTTGCAAGAAGTGGTTATGCCATTTATATTTCAACCAATGTCCCAGTAACGGTTGCAATAAGCCTAACATTTGGCAGAGTTGTGTCAGGTTTCTCATTTCCATCACATTGTGTTTCACTATTCAGCCAATTAAATTGTAAATATGTCCTCCGTTTCAATGACTGTCATTGCTTACTAACTTAACAGTGGTTTTTTGGCATTTTAAATGTGGTTATTAGCCTTAACTTTAAGTTGAATCTTTTTTTTAATACATGTATGTTAATTAATTAAAATTATGGGGCATGACATTCAAATTCTTCATCAAATGGTCCTGATAACTGATTTAACTAACCTTTTTCAAACGCAGTGGCTGCTTCGACAGCTCTCGGCTTAACTGGGCAAAGGGAGTTATTCTTCCGCGTCCACTACAAATAGACAAATTCGTCTCCTTCCACAATTCTTGAGAAGGTTTGATGAATCTTCCCCAACGCCGATTAGATTGCATATTCATAGCTAATGCTAGGCCACGTCGAAAGATTTTTGTCGTATTCAACATTGTTGCAGAAGACAACTTTGACTATTTCGAAATGAAGTGCTGTAACAGTGTGGTCTTCAATTCAATATCTCTGACTCTTGCGTAACAACGTGTGCTAAAATTTTACATACCAGGAATGGAACGTGACAAGAACAGTAAACGCCGTGCTTTGTAGTCGGTTGAGTGTTATTTTTTGTTCACCACTTGTATAAATATTTTGAAAGGTTGTTCATTGTGTTAGAACTAAGACACAATTTTCAAATATTTCGTCCTAGGTTAGAAGAAAACTGCAAGAACATTCATATCAACCCGTTTTGCCATGTTTAATTAATCAAAGATAACATAGATGATTAAACATAGCAAAGTTGTTATGGTGTACATGTGTCTTTTTTTCTGGATTTTTTTACGCTTTGTTTATCACGAGATAGATGTTGTTTTTTTTTCTTTTTCGGTTCCCTTTGCATTATATCACCAGGTCTCCATTTAAAATAACCTTTTGGTGTTCTCATATTGCCAAACCTTAGCCAGTAACCCCTAGAAGCTTTTTAAAGAAATTATCCCTTAACTACGAATGCTTTCTTTCTTTAAAAATCATGCAGTGTAAACCGACTTCTATGGAGGTGTCTGATGTCAACTCGTTTTGCAAATACGGGGCATAGATCAGAGTTCTTTTACATTGAACGTTGTACATTATATAAAGCTGGAATGCATAGGAAATACACTTTTGTGTTGTAGAATGTATGGAAATCTTTCTGCTTTGTACTTATCTTTATCCCTGAAAAAATCATGATATAAAGAAATAGCTATCAGCAGATTTTTTGAATTAAAAAAAATCAGCAGAATGGTACACGGAGTGTGACATGTTTTCAAACTGTGTTAGTTGAGAACGGGATGATTTACAACGAGGAGAAAAAAGTGCATTCGAAAAAAAACACAATATACATGTGCCCACAATTGCATTAATTGCGTTCTTTGGACATTAAGGATTGTAACCGATCAAGCAACTGAACAAGAGCTCAATATTTTGATGGAGATTCATCTGTGTAGTCTTTTTTGTTATACGTTGTTATATGTTATAACAAATTGCTAATCACAATTACTGATACACTAGTGAATAGTGCTCAGTCTTAGAGAAACATATACACTAGGGCAGGTCACAGTACTTAGTGATAGAAAGCTTTATCAACCCCCCTTTACACTGGACGGCGTCCTTTCTGCGTACTTAATGCGACCATGAAACTGGCAAGGTCGCCGATGGACGCTCAAAGAACGCACGGTGACTGCTAACATCGCACACAGAACGTTCAAGCATTGCTGAGGACGCCATGGTCGCTGCAAAGTTTGAGCATGTTCAAAACAGTAGCACAAAGAATGCGGTGAAGATTGGTGAAGATTGGTGAAGGTCGCTCAAAGGGGGCAGAGAGGACGCACAAGCATCGCTTTGGTTGCAAAATGAACGTTCAAAGATTGACCATTGGTTGGCACGTAAAATACTATTTTTTAATCTCAAATGGGACCGTGCTTTGGCATTTTTCACCAGAGACCGGATATCTGAGAGTAACAGGTACTAGTGGCATCATACCGGCCTCCAATTGTTTTTTTTTTTTTCAAACTCCTGAATCAATAATTAAAGAACGAATATTTGCTTCTTTACAAGATGCAATTCTTGTCGCAGGTTTTGCAGAATTTGTCTGTTGAAAATGAATTCAGATATTCTATGTTGTGTCAGTCAGCCTTTCTTCGGCGCCTGTCCACCTTTCTTAGAAGGTCAACAATGATCATATGGTTTATTATTAGTCCATGCAGAACTTGCATTACTGTAGTTCAAAAAGTTTATTCATTATTTTTTTTTTCTGGAGATGTTCTTGATTGGATGGCCGGGTTAAAACTGATGGAAAAATATATAAAAGAGTCAGAATATATCGACGCTCATCGGTCTAGCAGGAAGGATATATGTCGTAGAATGGTCGCTACTGATCGCCGATGAAGGTACGAAGAACGCAACGAGGATACTCAGTGGTCGTTCAAATATTGCAGTGGACGCCATAATGCACAAGGGACGAGAGAGAAGACAGACAGGTCGCTCAGTGGACGCACAGGTTGCATGTAGATTAACAGGTAAAGTTCAGACTCGATTGTTCAAAGGACGTATACTGTACAAGGGATGCAGACGCATTTACAGAGACACGAATCTATTTCCTTGGCAACCACTGAGCGTCCTGGCCACTTTTTTATGTAGGGGAGACGAAAAAAGGACACCTTCCAGTGTTAAGGGGGGTTAAGGTATACATGTATATGTACAGCGCAAGTAAGTATAAAAATTGAAAAGTTTAAGGGAAGTATTTTTTGATAGATACGCTTCCAATCCCACAAAGCTTAGGAAGAAATCCTGCTGTAATCATTTTACGATTCGAGGTAATAACTATTTCCTTACGTCTTTAAATGATAAAGTGGCCTACGTGCATACCCATATTCCCACTCATCACTCATTCAAAACCAATACTATTAGCGCTCCTCGTGGAAAACTGCAATGAAATTAAGTTATACTTGGTTCATTTCTGCGATAGTCAATTACGAAGACACCGAGCTGCGTAAAATCTCCAAGATCATCCTCAGAAGGGCTTTTTTTCAAGATTTGACATTTGTCGGGTGTTCGAAAATAAATGGATATCCCCATTTCCTGTCGCAAAGGAAAATTTAACAAAATTAGCATTTAACGTTAATTACATAGCGGATGTAGCAATTGGTGTTAACGGTTTAGAATAACGCACCATTATTCCCGTCTGTAGAATATAGATTTTTTTCGAAATATTTTGTCAAAAAAAAAAGAAAGAAAAAAAGAAAGAAAGAAAAAAAACCCAACGGCTTATTTCAGGTGGATGTAATGAGCTTATCCCCAAACAAATTAACACACTGTGTCAAAGACGGTGATTTCGGTCCACTGACCATAAAAAAAAAAAAAAAAAAAAAAAAACGTTTATACCAATACGCCGCTTTCCTTCAACTTCCAGGAAGAGTAGCTTGTATTTCAGACATTGTGATTCTGACGATACTCTGTTGACACATGTATTCTGGCCATGTTTTGATGAGGCTCCATACTCATTATACGGGGCGAGGGAACTGTCAATTTCGTCCGGTATAAATGTAAAAATAGTCTTAGCCAAAATATATTGTTATCACTTAAATATTTCATCCTCCCAGACAGAGTCTAATACTAAAATCCAAAAAGGCACGTGGTGGGCAATTCTTGCCACGTTCCCTCAAATTCTTGGCGGTGACATTTAAAATACTTGAGTTCCCAAAATCCTACATTGTATCATAAAATCAATAACAAAACATGTTTTCTCAAATCTGAAAAAAGCAAATCAGTTTTGAATAGTGAGTATAAGATTTGCGGGACTACTTTCACCGCATCTTTTCAAGCTGTTTTTGTTCTAAAAACGTGTTTATGTAAATGTGCTTATGCAAATGCGTGTGTGTTGATTGCGACCGGGCGGTAACAGTTTAGCTAAAGATGTTTACGTTTTATACTTCAATAACTGCGAACTTTGGTGAACATCCTTCCTAGAAAAAACATAATTATATAGTTCTGGTCAACGTGCACCAACCGATAGTAGACCACTCTATGTTGGAGCTATAGGCTATATAGTAGGCCTACATACGCGTACTGTAAATGTATTGTAACTGTATTGTGCAAAGTCTTTTATGTTCAGAAACATTTCTTACACTCAAAAATTATAAGTCGATGCTAATATACACCGTCTTCGTTCAATAATTGATATATTTACGCTTCATACCCCCATACAGCTGACAAAACTCGTACCTGTCACAAGATATGTCTTCATTACCAAATAACATCTAGATTTCCCTAAGGCGAACCGCCATTTAATCAGATGAGGTCGGTTGCGTTAAGCTCGTATCTAGAGATCCGGATCCTATATATACTTTTTTATTTTCAAATATTAAAAAATAACGAAACAAATAGATAAAGACTAACAGTCTTACAGTCGGTGTCACGCTTTAAACGTCTGGAGCGATTTGGAAGCGACGACCGTATCTATAAATCAACTGGTGAAGGAAACATCATTCCTCTTACTTTACGTAATCATTTTCCCGATGAGAGGGATATTCGATATTTACAGAAGAATATGTCTTCGCAATTTGATTTACAAGTAAAGCGTGGGATAAATGTGACTTTCTAGCAGTGTCCGTTGCTAATCGTCTGCTACAATTAGGCTAAGGTACTGGTCTCGAGAGACTGACTAGTCGGCTTAAGTCTGGATAATATTTTCACCTCACGTGGCGAGAGGGGCGAATTTTTTTTTTTTTTTTACTGGTACTAGCACAAATCTGGTTCTATATGGGCAGTATCCATAAGGCGCCTAGCTGCAGTGGCGGATTTAGAGGGGGAGTTGAGTTCCTGAAAAGTTTTAAACCGTACGAAAGGTAACTGTTTGCTCTCAAGAAAACCAAAAAAATTCTGGGCCCTTAAGCTAGGCCCCAAACCCCACATCAAGGAGGCGATGGTCGGCTTCGCGTCCGAGGTCTGTCGTTCCGCCCCCCCTCCCTTTTCAAATAATCCTGGATCCGCCCCTGGGCTGAATAGAAGGCGCAATATAAAACGCGATGTATATTAATTTAAAGTATATAAATGGATCCACTTGAATGCACCACCCCCAGAGGTTAAGCAAGCCCAAATGGACCTGGATTATACATGTACAGTATTGGTCAAAAAGGTTGTCCCACCCCCATTCCCATGTACTTTTATTTACAAATGATCACCTTACAGCTGTAAATTGTTAGAAATAGTGCTTTTTATTACGGATACCGTGTCTAACATTTTTTAAAAATAAAAAATAGTGGTGAAAATATACATATTTTATACCATTTAGTAAAATTTATAAGATGTACCCCTCAAATCGACTGTTTCACTGTGACTTCTACAAATGTAAAGAAATGTCTATAAAATTGAAAAGACGCCATCAAATGTCACCAAATTCACACACAATTAGCATTAGGGCGTGCTCGTCAAAGATCACGTGCCTAACAGCGTGTGCGTCTACCGCGTACTGCAATTATCTCCTGTAGACGGCGCGACACGCCTGCAACACGGGTAACAATTCTGTTTTGTGGGATATTGTCCCATTCTTCTTAAACAAGTTGGGGGAGTTGGTCCACGTTTTTATGGGGTTGGTTCTCCTTTGCATTGCACACTCTAATTCATGTCACAGTTGATTAGTAAGTTTAATATCAGGGCTCAAAGATGGTGGTTCCATCCTTAGACCGTTGTGTTTCTTCAACAAACACTTGCCAGGCAAGAGGTGTGAGCAAGTGTGCGGTCATGATAAAGCTTGGAGTTAACCCCAAAGTCAGTTCTTGAAGATGGAATGAGATATCAGCTGAGAATGCTACGTTCAGTGATCCCACAGGCACCTGAACCTGACCATCCATCACTAGAAGGAAGTCGATTTTGATGCAGAATCAAATTATTTCTTGTATCCCATCCATGAACAAAGAGGGTCCATAGACATGTTAAAAATGCCTCTTGGAAGGGTGTGTGTAGGGTTATATCGCCTGAGGTGTTAGATCAATCCGCATTTGGAGAACATTCCAAGCCCATGGTATTAGTACATTGTTCCTTTTGGAACAAAATGTAACAGGGGCATTTTAATGTAACATTCTCAACAGAAATCTCACTCCATTTGCAAGAGGTGACTTCAGGGATGCTACTGACCTCATTGTGAAAATGCACTTGCTCACAGCTCCCGTCTGGCAAACGATTTGTTGCAGAAACACAGGGCTCTGAGGATGGGACAACCGTCTTTGAATCCTGATATTAATCCTACTGAGCACCTGTGGCATAAATTGGAATGTGCATTGCAGAGGAAAACCAATTCCTAAATAATCTTGATCAATTCCGCCACGCGCTTTAGGATGAATGGGACAATATCCCACAAAACAGAATTGTTACCCATGTTGAAGGCTTGTCGCAACGTCTACGGGAGATAATTGCAGTACGTGGTAGTCGCACACGCTGATAGGCGAGTGATCTTTAACGAGCACACACTTATGCTAATTGTGTGTGAATTTGGTGACATTTGATGACGTCTTTTCAATTTCATAGACATTTCTTTACATCTGTAGAAGTCACAGTGAAACAGTCGATTTGAGGGGGTACATCTTATACATTTTACTAAATGGTATAAAATGTGTATATTTTCACCACTATTTTGTATTTTTTTAAAGCATTAATCATGTTAGACACGGTATCCGTAATAAAAAGCACTATTTCTAACAGTTCATAGCAATGAGGTGATCATTTGTAAATAAAAGTACATGGAAATGGGGTGGGACAACCTTTTTGACCAATGCTGTATATTAATTATATCTGGCACACATGTACACTGTTCACAGAACGCATAAAAATCTTAGACTAAGCATATAGACTACTAAAACCTGAAAGCTGGCTTTACTTTGTGATAATTATTTTTATATATATAATATTTTTGCTCTCCAGTAAACAAAAGGATGCTGGAGAGCAAGCTTTTCAGTACAAAAATCAACATCTAGTCATCTAGCTGCATAAAGCCTATTAGTCCTTCTTGCAGCAAGGTAGCGTGACAGCGTGCTCCATGTTAGACATATAAAATGTGCATCTACTGCTTACACGTGAAACCTACGCAGATTAATAAAAACAACACACGGTCCTTTAAAGGGTAGAAAATACAAAACAGATCACCCGGAGTGATCTGACCGCCTGGTAATTTCTAAGAAAATTCGCTCACGCAGGTTGTCGTCCTGAATACATCTGCATTAATCAGCGGGGCACATTGAAGCCATTATAAAAAACAACACGGTTTGTAATTAATCCTCAATAAGTATTGTGTTTCAAGAACCTCTCTGAACCGTGTAAATAAATTTCAGAAAAAAAGCCATTCGAGAGCGATAACCGAAGTTGTATTGGAACTTCCTGTTTACTAAGAAGCGGAGCGTTGACAGTGCGTGTCCTCATCAATATAAGAACATCGTCACCGCTTCCGGTAAAGAACGGCATGCTGTTGAAAACAAATTCTGCTATAGCTACAGGTTGACGATGCCAGAGTTAATCAAAAAAGGGAGTGGTCATTAATTTACGTCCCACGCAGTGCGTATTGTGAAAAAAAATGCCCTTGGTAAACAATGTTAATCTACATGTACTAGCACTTGTATATTTGAGCATCAATACTTTTTGTAAAATATGGTCGAATGGTGTTTTTTTGAACTACAAGATTTCAAAACATCTCCGCTACAGTGGTGGGTATCAATTATAACTATTAAGGGGACGTGAAAGGGGAAGCTAGAGACAATTATGCATTCTGAATTGGTAAGCATGGATAGAACAGATTCTGAGACTATTTGTAAGCAACCAGACTTTGGTTTACATATTTCTATTAACATGACATTCCTAAATCTTTAAAGTATTTTTATTAATATATTCATTTGTCTTTTTATATATTTTGGTAGAAGTGCAGTTCTAAATGACTGTAAACTTCCTTTCAGCGTATCTCTGCTGTATGGTGGCACTGCAGGCCACTGATGGCACATATACTTGTAGGCTGCCCTAAGGGCAACACAGGCAGAGAGGGACTTCAGTGGTTGGAGACTTCACATCACGATGTGTATGCCGGTGTAACGTGACAGAGAGTCCCATGGTAAAGAGTCCGCTTCCCATCCATTTGAACAGGTAAGCCCCGCCCATAAGGCTAACCCTAACCATTATATCTAAATGGTGGGGAGACTTTCTGTTACACGGACCCTCAGTTTCGTCACAACCGGAGTCAGGGAATAAACCGTACAACTGGTCATTATGTTGCACTCTCTTGGATTTCTTGAACTCCAAAGTCAAGGAAACTTTATAAGAAAAGGTGTTTAATCTTATTTACCTAGGCTATAAATTCATAGGCATCATTGCACATGTTCTTATCCTTTGGTCTACCAGTTCAACCTCTAATATAAATTCAAAGCATAACCGTCAGCTAAATACCATTTAGATCAATTGCACTAACGTCCCTCAAACAAAGTTGGTAATAAATCAGATTTCCATTGTAATGAAAATGGAATAGGTGGCATTTATAATATGGTGCCTATATTTTTTCTAATAAATCTTGACAGGTTCGGTAAGATGTGCACAATCATTGACGTTCGATTAGATGTATGTTATTGTCTTTCACATGGGAAGATTATAGTGATTTAATTTTCAAGACAGAACTGCAAGACCATCAAGATTGACTAAATGCTTGGAATCAGCATAAGTCTTATTGCGCAAGAAAAACAAGTAACCGCTGGAGAATTGGGGAAATGAAGAAACAAACCAACCTTAGCCAAATTGCCCTGTGTCATTTTTTGCGATGTCCCAAAGGATTGGTATATTGGCATAGGTTTCCAAAACCTTTCCAACTATGTGATCATTCTGTTCGTATGTCTGGATTAAGATAAATGTTCATCCTGTACCATTGGATGTCGTTAGGTTATTTCTCAGTGTTAAGCGATTTTGACCTTGTCTGCCAAAAAGACTAGACATAACATTATAACATTTTGCTTTTAAGAGGGGGGGGAGGGAGGGGGGCTGTACCCAAATAGGGCTAAAACTCACGTTTTTATAGATTAAATCAACAGTAAGTATTTAAAGAAAAATCCGCGAGCCCTTTTTGTAGTACTTTGTTCAAGTGTTATAATACCATTAAAAGCATGTTTATAGCTGTCCAGGTGTCTGAGAAAACCTGGAAACCGAAAATGATGTTTTTGCCCCAAAAATTCCAATATTTCGCCACACGATGAACTCCGAGCTGTGTTTAATAAGATGTTTTGAAGATACATTAAATGTATGCAACAGGAATAAAAAGCAAAGACCTTTAATTTTAGATAAAATCTCCAACCTGCAGCACTTTTTCCTCTACTGTAAATCAATGACGATCGAGTTCGTGAAATTCGGATAATAATGACAAACGACGGTTTAGATATAAAACGTTCAGTTACTGATTTCATTAATTCGACGATTTCACCCGAGGATTAGTTAAATCGTTTCAGCCACTTTGATGACTATTTTAGTGATTCTTCTATCTTAATAAGGGTGATTGAAGGTAAATTAAATCTGGAAACCTAGCTATTACAAGCACGCACGTGGCTTCGTGCACGTTTAATTGCTTAAGTCTCATAAATAAAGTTTTTACCTCCGTCTACAATTCGCTTTGATGATGAAGCATTTATATTGGAGTTTTTGTATTTTTGTTTTCAATTTTAAACTCTTGGATATGTCACACTTGACAGTCACATTTCACTTCGACGTGCAGAGTTCCAATGCACTTTAAACCCTGCCAGTTTTGATCTGAACAACTTTTGTTCTGGGATAAAAAGTTGCTATTTTTCCGGAACAGTGCGATGAAAAGTGACATTTCATCTACTTTCCGATAAAAATGCACATTGTAGTTTATACATACGTGTTTTCCAAAAACATGTTTGTAATGAAGCGTACGTTATTGGTGAACCTTATATTTAGAGGGGTGGTCTGAACATATGGGAGACGTACAGCGTATTCTTGTATTCATGATCTACCGATGGGCCCGAAAATAGTTGCTGTAATCCACTGACTATATAATCGCAGCACCCTGCTTCTAAGCTTGAATTGTGGCTTTTGTGAATGCCGTAAAAACGTCCAATCACTGAATTAGATGGGCCAATGGAGACATGGTATATCAATTAACTGTTTTGTCAGCTATTGACCTTTGCGTTGATGGATGATGGTGCACATGGTTCAGTTACAGATCACGGTGACCTAGGTTCCCAGGCTAAAAACTTAATTACCAAGGTTACTTGGTCACATGCGCACATCTTACCCTATCAGGAACAGTGTTACAGCACTCTCATGGAAATCTTAGTCAACTAAGTCAGGGAACTGTTAAGTTTTTTTTTAACTGTGGCCTGGACAATTTGAAATGCCTTGCATCCTCCCCGATTAAGGATCGAAAATGGCGCCATTTCTATTATACCATACACTTAGATGATTGATAAAATTTTGAAATGTAGGTATGGCCATTTTGATGAACTATCACTGTTATTTTTTATTAATCTGTTTATTGATATCGTAACAGATTACAATTGCGGAGAGAATCTAAATTGATGGCCTAATGTTCAATTAAATCATTCCATAAAATGAATTCACATTCGTACACATTCACATAGCCGTTACGTGGTAATGAAGCGCCATGGAAAAATGATAGAGTGGCAATTCAAACAGCATTAGTGTGACTGTAATGCGTAACATCCTAACGTCAAACCCAGCTCCGAGTTCATAGCTGTGTCACCGGCATGAAATTACTCAAGATATGCCTCGGGTCTTGGGGGTTTGGTAACATTGCTTGTTGTCAATGGATCTCTGTTATTAGCAAAATGTGAATCATTATTAATGGATACAGTCGTGCCGCAGTCAGGAATTTCGTTATTTTTGTCAAAATATAATGCTTGATCATGAATTGCTGACGACACGCAGAACGTGACTTTGTGGGTATTTTGTCGAGTCATAATATCTTAGCGCATGCTCTATTAATAGAAAAATGTGCTGCCGAAAGACACAAATGCGTGCGTTATTAAGACATTAATTTTGTCGATATACATTTGTACGTCATATGCATTTACCATATGGGGCATTCCGTGGACGCAAATGAATGCTACGTCCTTGTCCTATGCCAATTCAGATATATATGTGTTGTTTATGATGACACATAGCATGCTTTCTTTTGGAGACTGCTTACATGTTTTTGCTGTCCGTTTTTTTTTTCTTTTTATTTTTTAATCCTAAATGAAAATAGCCATCATTTCAAAACTGGCAGAAAAATGTACGCGCTCTTTAATATACCATCCCTTGCTCCATCACTACAACATGTACATAATCGGGGAAGCAAACTAACTCATCCTTTGAGAAATAAGAGTAACTCATCCTTTGAGAAATAAGAGAAGTGCATCACATTGGTGCCAATGGACCGCTATATAATTTGGTGTTGTGCTCGGCTTTGGTGGTTTCCATATTACATGCAGGCCCGTAGCCAGGGGGGCTCGGGGGGTTCGAAGAACCGCCCCATTTGCTGGGAAAAGGTCCACTCTGGGTAAAATTTGATCTAGGTATATGAAGTATTTATGGGAAAAGGTCCACTTTTTCAGAAAAAAGAACCCCCCTTTTGAAATTGCTGGGCCTGACATGTGACCTGAGTCGCGTGTTTCAGGCGGCAGATGACAGAACTGTGGCCATAATTGGTCTCTAGATTGGCCAATGTGCGACAGAAATGAAACCCAAAGGCCAAAAGAGAGCCTGTTGACACTGCCGATATATCCACAGCGTTATGTGGGTAACTGACAGTCATGAAGTGAGTAAAGGGCTGGGAGTGCTCTGTAGAATTGATTGCCATGATCTAATAATGTGCGATACTTAAACAGCAACCTGTAAGGTAAACAGTGCAACGCCTCAAGAGATCGTATGTGGTAGAGAGAGAGAGGAGGTAACTAGAGCATAGTGGATAAATAAAAGGAAAGGACGTAAAGGTTCTGCGGTTTCTACCAAGCGTAGCAACTAGTCAATACCATCGTCACAAAAGAAAATCCCTATGGCTAGGCGCACTTGCTGGGCATCAACATACATAATCGTGTATGCAGTCATAATTAGTTCTGAAATGAACGTTTAAAGGGATAATAACTCTTCGTATGATATCTATATTTCACAATAAAAACATCGTGAACAATTCATAGAAATATAATATATTCTGTTTTACCACAAAAACGCCAGTTAAAGCTATTATTCTGATGTCTGAGCTTGTCTTCAGATCACGTGACCTCCATTGATGGCTGTACTCAGTTATAATCTCTTAAGAGATTTTAACAAAAAACAAACTTTTTAGAAAAAAAACAGGGACTAACTTTGAATGTAAAAATGGATTCATTAACCATTGGTAAGTATGGGAAAATTGTTGTTTACTCCAGGAAGATTCATTTTTTGACCAAAACGAAGATTTATTATCCTTTAAAGATAATATGCCAAAAACACCTGATTGGTTCTTCCTTAGGGAATCAATTATTTCGTGTTACCTGTAAACGAATGTCTTTTTCCAAAGCATGACTTATTTTTTTATTTATTTTTTTTTTTACGAAATCAGTCTGGGAATTTCCGATACACTTGATTAATATCGCCTTCTTTCTTTCGCTTTCACTATGTATCACCCCACGCATCTCTAATAGGTCTTTAAGTCAACTGCGGACATGAAAAGTATCCCCCGTACTTCCCCCTACCTGCTCCGTTTGCATCAGCGTACACGTGCTTGTGTTACGGTATAAATAAATGATAACTTCATACACCAAAACCTGGACGAGACCACATATTTTTTAATTTCTTTAAGCGACATATCTCATGAAATAATAATTTGTTGATTGATGTTTGTAAAAGAACGGTTTTAAAATTGAGCTCAATGTATTGAATCAAGGGCACTAAATGATGTTCGATTCTGTATCTCTATGTGCATGTGGTTAAGGTTGGGTTAAAAAGGTGGCGCAGGTCTGTATCCTAGCTGTTCCACGCAGTTTTGATTCGTCTGTAGATTAAATGTCTGGATTCAGGTTCGGATACAACATAATATAGGTGTGGTTAAAAGGTAGGTGGTATTGGGGAGTGGATCGAAGAAAAACACGCGTTTGCTGACCCCCTTCTTTCCTATTAATTCCCCATCCTATTTGAATATTGACATGGGCGACAGATATAAACAATGTTTTGAAATCAGTGTGAATGGGCTTGGCTTTTGATTTATTTACATGGTTAACGTTTCATGGTAATCATTTATTTTATTGTGTGGTGAATATTCATACACATACAAAGGCATTAAGATACCAACGATAACTGATCCATTAACTAATTGAATAATTTGCAGGACGATTACTTTTTTAAAAAATGCAAAAAAAAAGGGATATTGATCTAATATCTTCAAAACAATCATACGACCATGTGCATTTGAAACATGATTCAGTGGGATTATACAAAATTTAAGACTTTTCCTTAACAGCATTTGAAAAGACAGACGGATTACGTCATTACTTTTGACATCAAAACAAACGACCGCCATCACTTGATTAGGTTTGGCGCAAATTAGCACCATGACATTTTTCTAAACGAATCAAGCAACAGTCGAGTAGCTTAAAATGTCAGTGAAACGGGACTTTCTTCCTATTAGACTTCATGGAGGGACAACAAGAGAAGCACACTTAAAGTAATATATCTTTTTCTATTCTAACTTGACAGAGAGAGGGAGAGAGAGAGAGAGAGAGAGATGATACTGGCAGACTAACTTAAGCAACGAGTCGTCGGTACTGATTTTAAGGAAAAATACCCTGGACTCACAAAAGGTAGCAGAAAACAGAACAGACAGCGTCACGGAAAATAATTCCGTCAGTAAGTTGCGTTTGTGTTTCTTTAATTGCCCCACAGCGATACGTCAGTCACGGAGCATATTACGTCATCAAGCACCTGGTCGATACAAATAGGAAAGTTATGCTTTTCTTAAATGATGGAACCTAACCACTAAGTCCTGCAGGTCGTGATATTTAAGGATAAGCCACAACTAAAACGCACGTGGGGCTATTATTCCCATTGCCTTGGCAAACTAACCAAAATAGCTTTTAAGTTGAAGAAATCCTCAAGGATAAGCGATCGAGTGTCTTAGAGCGCCTCGGTGTGTCGACCTTAACTGGGATCTGACACAGCGCTATTTTGACTTCTAAGCTAAATTTGGAAGCAACCCTGTAGGTATAAGAAACTGTACAGTGCAACTGTAATTTACATTAAACGGAAAGCGCCACGTATATTTTCGCTGTCGTTGAATCCACCCAGTTAATGCACTGTTGGAATATTATCGGACTTGTGTTTGACTTGGGTGGAATTCCGAACCTCAGGAGCTCTCTCCGGATCGTTTTAATGGATGTCACCGGCCTGGTGTCATATCGGTCCTATTTTATATCCATTGTCGCCAAACGCACATGCATCTATTTGAACTAAGAGACTGACACCGTACCGACAAAGAAGGTGGTTGCTTTACTTAACGAACAAATATCATTTGCATTTTCACATTTTGGAGTAAGCATACTCGTTGCCACTTCATCTGCAGTGCGCTGTGGAGGAGTACTTTTTTCTGTTCAGCTCTGTTATTGAACACGTCTTATCGGGAGACAGACTAATCGGTGCTACAAGTACACTGAAGTCAGTTCACCTCCAGTGCTGTTTATGTATTGCCGTTAGTTGCATGACAGTTCTGTTAGCGGATTGTGAGTGGTATTCTGCGCCGTCGTTTAAACGAGTAACTGCGGAAGGTCACCACTGAGCTACAGTGACATAGCAGCTGGGTAGCTGTTCTACGGGCGTATTACTGTGAAAAGGTAGGTTATGTGTTTAACAGTTGCAGACAGTGGACCCTGTCCTTGTAACCCCATCTCCGTGTGTTCTTTGGTATTAGTTGAGCATCGGCAATGCCACACATATATATTGGCATATATATCCATCATTTTATTGTACGTGCAAAACGCACTTAAAGGAATTAAAGTAATAGGCCTTTAGCAGCCAGATGACAAGATGTACACTTCTGCTTACTGAAGAGCTTGCTCTCCAGTAATAAAAAAATGCTGAAGAGCAAACTCTCCAGTAAACAAAAGAACTCAATATCTGGCTGCAAAAGGCCTATTAAGGGAGCTAGAGAAGAAAGTGTGTTCGTTGTGATCCCCCCCCCCTCCCCTAAATTCCCTGGATCCGTCTGTATGAATACAAAAAAAAAAGGTTGACGTGACCAAACTGCTGAAGATAAACGGTGCCGGAATCTCAACGCTAGGCCTTTGTCATGGGCATCGTATGTCCTTCTGCACAGAGCTGTGAGGAAAATGGATCGAGAGACGAATATAGAGAAAGTGTGAGAAGCACAAAGACTTGTTAAATGTGAATAGGTTTTTTTTTTTTTTTTTTACTTTTCTACGCAGCAATCAACAATTGGAAGCATACACATTAACCGGCACATGTAATGTAATATACTAATTGACATATTCTTTAATGAGGATTCATCGGCAGATATTATACATTTTATTAGGATACCTTATATCCTTGGGGAAAATCTTTGACAATTTTTTTTTTCTTTTGAAGTTCTGTATTTCCGCCTCTTTCATAACAGTGCATCAGAAATTTATGATTCTACGTGCTGACCCGTGATAGGAGAAGCGTGGTTTCCTTTAATGTACATGTGTGTGTGTGCGCGGTTCCGCAGCTCTGTCTCGCTTTTTGGATATGCACTATCTATCATTGCTTTCTAACTTTAACCAGGATACAAATGTATCAGAACACTAAGCATATTATGATATTCATTTTCTTCCTTTTTTTTAATACCTTTTTTCTAAATTATTGCTCTCAATGGAATTAAAGTAGCATGTTTTATTCACATTTCTGAGAATTCTATAACACAAATTGGTATTGAAATACAAAAGACCAAATTTTTAAAATGACTGCAATGTCTATAAATACCATGATTGTGGATTATACAGTCAGGCAGCTAGGCAGCAAGGTATGATTGCCAGCTTCATGTATCAAATGACATCCGATGTGTTTACAACATTCCACCGTTTATCACTTACGTGTACGTCTTTCCCAGTTACATATATATAAAGACAAGTGATTGGTCATAATATAAAGTCACGTTATATAATAACACTTATAACACTTGAAAACTAAAAAAGGAATTGCAAAAAGAAAAAAAAAAGAAAAAAAAAGAAAAAAATAGGAACTATTTTTGCAGCATCTTTTTCTTAATTCTGCGCTGCCATTGCCGCCAATCGAACGGCCAAGTAGGAGAGTTCGCCTAATGCAAAATAGTACATGGAATAGACTTTGTGATGCAACCCATTAGCGTAGCTTTAAACTTGATAAGCTTGTTCATCAACAGACAGTGTGCTGTAGTATTACTTCGGGCAGGGTAATTACATCCTAGTAATTCCGACGTATTTATATTCGCGTGGATTACGAAACTGGAAGTAGTTTTCGTAAATTACCCCTAATCAACCGTGTATTTGTTCTTGAAGGAAACATGACAGAGCTATATTTGTGGATTAATGACTTGCCCAGAAGAACTACTTCGTAGGAGCCATTATTCTTGCGTGTTTATTTCAAAGAGCAATATAAAAAAAAACGTGTTGATCTCTACGAAGTCACATAATCGCAAAGACACCATAGCATTTGAAACTCTTTCACCTATCCTTTGATCAGAAAATAATCACTTTTGTAAAAAAATCATTTGACCTTTTCTAAGGCGTGGCAATTTTAACGGAGAGCGTGTTTGACATGACTACCCCTATAGCTTAACAAAGCCATCTTAAAAACCTATGCCGTAAGAGAGTTCTTATATGTAACATGTTTAACACAATCCTACTACTTTCACTGTCATATTTGTTAAAGGTCATCAGTCGTGCTAAATGTTTTACATGGAGCAGGTATTCATCAACATTACAAAACGAAGTCAAAATTATGGTACATGTTTGTTTGATGAGAATTCCTTTTGATTTCATTTGATTGAAGCATAATAATAATGATAATAATAGAAATAAAATCTAGATCACAAATTTTGAGGTAATGGTCAAATCCATTATATTACTGTATTTACTTAGTTTGCCGTATCATCACTCTAGACGAGAACGTTATTAGTAATAATCTACACCTATACACGTCTCGCACCTGTAGTGTATCTGATTAGGGATATTATCAGCCTTTCCTGTATTTATTGTTTACAGGCCTATTTGTTTTCGATATTCCAGCATGGGAGTGTGCGATAACACGACGATAACATGGATTTAGTTAGACCACCTGGCTGGTTACTTCCCGGTCAAAGAGTGCTCAATTAAAAAAAAAAAAAAAAGATACGCAATGTTCTTAAACCAGCGCTTTTCATCACACCTAAGTCGATTTAACCATGAAAACGGACATCAAAGGGATTTCTCAAAACGTTTCTATCTGCTATTGAACATGACGTACAAAGTTGCGCAATATTATAGGCCTATACGTAATAAAGGCACGTTTCATTTGCGTTAGAATGTTATTTTGTCATTAGGAGCATAATGAACGATACAGCTTCGCTATGGGGAATCGGAATGATATTAATCTAGTGGAGTATGCTTTGCTGCGTTGCCTTTTGCCCTTGGTTATCTCGCAATCAAACAACTACAGCAGTCGGGCATGCGTATCAAGAACATTTAATCTGCTTCTAACCACATCTTCCTGGTTATGGGGTTCAGTGGCACGTGCTGTTGCGGTCAGACCACGAATAAATCCATTAGTGATCAGTTTATCAAGGCTTTTTATATATCAAGGAAGTGTTGTATGTTCGAATTCGTTTTGTATAGTCGAAATCTCACTTAACTTCCTTCTTGCACTGCCGTTGTCTTTTAGCTGCACTGTACACAGTACATCAAGCGATTCCGTCATTCTCTCTTTCTCCATTTCGAAAAAAAAAAAAGGAAAACAAAACACTGAAGATGAAAAATGTTAATCTGAACAGGCATCAAAAAAGGAATTAAGAATTTCGTTTTGAAATTTGTTTGGGAATTTAGTTTTTGAAACAAAAGAACCCGGATGTCCGTCGCCTACCGTTCTGGCACATAATTTTACAACAGACGAGCGCAGCCAGATAAGCATGTGCCTGTGGTCAATCAGTTATAAATTTCAGACGAAGCATCTCAATGCTTCGATTATTTATAACCGCAGGGACGAGGCCTTATAATTGCGTTTCCGTAGTTATGGGGTTTCCGCTACTACCGGGAAATATACCAATAGACGTGATCCTAGTTGTTGTTTTCAACAGCATTTTTCTAAGCATGGGGTTACCCGATAGGTATGACATTTGTTGCCGTTACAAAAGTATTCTGTCATTCGATTGTTTTTCGTTTATTCGTCTATTGATTTCATTTGTGGTATCTATTTTTTTATTATGCATTTAACTTTTATTTGCCCATTAATTAATTAACGCTACAACAACATGTGAGGGCAAATCAATAAACCGTGCTGATTAATTTCTTTGATCATGTAACTTTGGGCCCTCTTCCTCATAAGTGCCATAGAAAATACATCGAACGCAACTGTAAACCCTCGTGAAGTTATTATCTGTTATCTTATTCATCTTTGCATCTTTCTTTATGTATATTTAATTCAGTACTTAGTACAGTAGCTGAATAATGAAGATGTTCCAAAATAACATTGCAGCATTGGAGTATGATTACACACACGCACGCACACACACACACACACACACACACACACACCTTTAACACTTTAACACTTTCCTCCATTAACCGACAAAACCCATCCGGCCACCCGCCCTACAACTCTAAAATGTAAACTAAATCCTCGATAAACACGTAGTATAGCCTTACAGCTTCTTTTGCTGCATAGCATACAGACAGCATACAATATACCACTGGCAGTTGTTTTCTTGGCGTCTCAGGTTTTAAATGACTGATTGGCCTCTCTCTCTTTCTCTCTCTCTCTCTCTCTCTCTCTCACACACATACACACACACACACACACACACACACTTTCTGTTCTCTATCTTGCTTCGGGTCATGCACTCGGTTGTTCTAACTCATTGGAGGTGAGCACCGATTGATGGATGTACCGCCATTAGCCGTGCTGTAAAAGCATTTTAATTGTCTTGTTTTCACCGAGGCACTTATAAAAGACCTTACACGTCATCCCGCCATCAGCACTATTGGTACTAGTCATTTGGAACATGCGCTTTCTTTTATTGATTTTTTCAGAATTAAGGCGAACAAGTCAGGATATCTTGTAATCGCATCGATCAGGCCTAATTTTTTTCAGGTGAAATTATTTTCACCCCGCCCTCCTCACCAATTAAGTCATCTTTGATTGTCTGGGGGACATTTTTATTGGATAACTATACTGTTGTAATGATAATGCATGGGTTTAAGGTGTTAATCTTGCCATCAAGGATTGAGTCAGATCCAAAAAGCAAATGAACCTAAAGGCAATATGCGTGAAATGGCTTTTAATGCGAGGAAATGGTGTTTCTGGACAACTATTCGGGATCGTGCCGTGGGACATTCAATATACGTCCGATTATGTTTGTACATGTACATGTATTTAAAGAAATGGATTATCTAAGTGGCTCATTTTGTTTTGGCAGCTTGTCCCCTTCTCTTCAAATAACCAAATGCAACATGTCATTTGTTTTCTAACACAAATGACGAAATGACTGGAACATGGATGAGCTTCTTTCTGTTTTGTGGTCTGTTGAATCTACATGTATTAGATTTTTTCATGTAGAGTTCGTATTTGTCGTTCCCTCCTGTCAACAACCTAACAATTTATTTTCCACAAATAGGCGACGAGTTTCTAAAAGAACAAATCATAAGATGTGGTCTGTTTTGTTTTTCAGTGCACAATAAATGCATTCCGTATTGGATGCGGGGATTCTTTATTCCAGTATTTACCGCCACAATTGCAATGTTTTCGTCGCTCTGCATCCTGCCGCCGCACAACGATAAATCTCTTCCGGCAATCAGCCGTCGGGTTTGTCGACTTCTTTGAGGATTAATTGTCCGTGGTAAAAAAAAGCTATTGGGGATGGTTTCCTTCTGTTGACATTTCACCAATAGAACGACAATTGGGAAAATGTCTGGTAATGATTTTTATGACTTGTGCTGTGTTCACATCCGCTTTTAACGAAATCGTTTTAGCTTTTATAGATTCGGTTATTGATGAACGATCATTTAAGCTGACTTACATGATCAGCATCATGTGAGACAAACTCTTCATTTGAATTTTGCAAAGGGGGGGGGTCCTAATGAGTCCAACTTATAAAATCACTGTTTAATCTATATATTCCGATGCCATATTGGAAAGCAAAACCGCATTTATCAAAACAGCTGCAAACCTTGTACTTTGAATTGCGTGCATGAAACGCTCTGATTGGGTGGACAGCTCTTCCTTTCGAAACCTTTAGAGCGTAATAGGATGACTTAATACGTAGTTCTCAAAATCATTTTAGTAGGACACCAATGCTTCAACATCGAGTTCCCAAGGGAATTCATTATGTCTTGGAATAACTCTCTATTGGAACATATCTCACGGTGAAAAGGGTGCTAAATATTAAATAATTTCCCCATGCAAACGCGATTAAATGATTTGATAATATCGGGTGTTTCAGGTTTATCTTTAAAAGGACGATGATAAGCACTAAGATGAATCGTCGGACCTAAAGCCTAGATTACATTTGCCACGGGCGCCGTGCGATGAAATCGTTTACGATTGTCCGTTCGACTTTTTTAACGTCGTAAGGGGCTACGGGCTACGCCGGGTATGTCTTATTAAACACGGTCACCGTGCCATTTCTTCCACATGACCTTCAGGTCAGGTCATTAGAGATCGGTTTTTCGTTTGGAAAGCAATCATATACTGAGCCCTTTCAGCCACTGAACAGTGACGTACAGAGTCCGTGAGGCTGCATTGCTATTTGATATACAGTACGTTGTCGGTGCAGCCTTCGTGTGTATTTGACCACTTCCTTCGTTATAGCAAGTAGACTCACTGAGAAGTCACCATGTCACCCATTATTTTATTGACTCGTTTACATTTTCTCTATACGTTTGTCCCTTACATGGGAATTCGTCCCATTTCAAAAATCACATGCATTAATTTGGTTTCCATCCAATTCCGTTCATACAACTAGCCAGCCTTGGAGATAACATATCTTACGTAAAACGCATGCAGCAGTCCGATGGGACTCACTTTAAGACTAATGGCATGGAACATATAGGGGTTTGGAATCTAATTTGGCCACGAATATCAATGTCACCTTGCTATGGTTGACAAGTGAAAAAGCCTAAATAGCTTAACTCCATCATACGTTCTTTTCACCATCTATTTATCTGTTGATAAGCTCAACCAACAGATTTCCTTGACGTGCGCTGTTTTTTTTTCCACAAATTAACGAAGACAGTCACGTGCCTACCCCAGCCCAGCTCAGATATTAAGAAAAACTGTGAAATAAAAAGAATATTTGAGAGTCAATTCCGACATCCCATTTATAATGTCGTAAACAAACTACGGGTTTGGGAAATATGTACTTAAAATGGAACAATTCTGTAAGGGTGAACAGATATTAAACCAGCTTTTTTCCCATTTCTAGGATACCATACCTACAGCAGATTCAAGCAAATACAACACATTCATTTTAACCCCTGCCGCTGGTTACAAGTTACGGAAGTAATAAAATAATGTTCTATAGCATTCAACTATCCGACCAGAAAAAAATCAAAATGTTATTTCCTTATTTCGTGATAAGCAAATATAAGGTCTAAGTAATCGTAAGCACAGGGCATACGTCTATGTTTTGATTAAGGTTTATCTACAAGAAAGCAAAACTATTCATTGTAAAGAAGCCAAGACCCATGCATATTTAAGTAAACCAAGAGCTATTGATTTTCTTAGAAGGGTCCTGGGAGAGCAATCATTGGGGTTTCAATGAAAACTAATTTTCTGAGGTTTGTCTTTAAACTAAATAAATTAAAAAACATCAGTCTGCCCATGCAAAATAATTGAATGATAAAAGGTTCGAAGATTCAGAGCTTTTGCGACTGCTGAGATAACTAATTAGAACCTTGCTGGGTATGCCATATTTCTTCGAAAATGATCGCAATGTGTTATAAAGAGCTTTGACGGTATTTCACATTGACATTCTTCGATTTCTTTTATTATTTTTTTTACTACTACTATAAAACATGTTTATGCAAAACCAAATCCTGTGGATACCTGGATCTCGACTAAAATAAGCTAAATGCATCGTCTGAGCAGTACCTTTGGCTGTCAATGGGGTACCTTTGACGCCCAAACCATATTCAACAACAACAGTCAGAGGAACCCGTTTATACACCAATTTATTTGTTAAAACGCTGACTGAATACCATTGTTCCTATTCTTTAGGTGTTAGTTAAGGAAGACAGACAACGAACTTTGAATTTAAATATCCCCACAACTATTTCTCATCATTATGTAAATTTTTGCTGAATTTTAATCATAATTTGCTTTAGGGATGATTTAACACACCGATAACCAGTCTGAACTTTGTAAAACGCAATTTAGTGTGCAAATAATTTGGACAGTATTTGATTTTCGTCATCAATGGTATTCTGGAAGCAACGATCCTTATAACTAGATAGGTTCGATGTATTTCCCATTAATTGTAATGGAAAGCAAATAAATTATTTACTTCCACTGAAGGAAAGAGACCTGATTCCCTTTCTTTTCTTCTTGGAATTACATTCAAATAAAGAATTATTTTCAATTTTTAGGTAAAAAGACAGTACATCTGAACACTGAAGAGGCGGTTTCGTGGAATTATAACTCCACATGAAGCCGCAAAGAGATAATTAATGACTGTGTCTTAGATGTAAAGGTTAGAAAACCATCAGTCGACAAAATGCCACGAACCTAGGGAAAAAAATATGACAAAACAAATAAATAAACTGAAAAGACCACATTGCAGTTACACCTTCCACGATTTAGGTTAAAAGCAAGAATACATCTTAAGTAATATACCATTATGTCTTTGTACAAAACCTTTATTGATCATTAGGAAAGAGACACAATTAGGCAGATGGCATGTATAAGTATCACAAATACTTGGCCAACATGTATCAGGTGATTTTTTTTTTTTTTTTTTTTTTTTTTTTTGGAAATTTTACCTGTCAGAGACAAGCTTTACTTGACACGAGGTCTCCGAACCCTTGTGGCGTGCAACGTTGTTCTAGAAATGATAAATTGTGCAAAAGTTACGAAATGCGTTCTTCTGATGAAAGCACACATGTGCCCTCGTAGATGGTATCACTACAAAGGTCAGTTACCAGATCTGTGTACCAGATCGTGTGATGCTAGCTGTAAATAGGAGTATAGCTTTCAGTTTAGGACACATTTGTTTACGAGATAAAAATAGAAAATGTCGACTTGAAGAAGGTACATGGTGTATGCAAGAAAATTAATTATTAGAGTTCATAGACTCCGTGATATCATGTTTTGAAGTGTTCTCCTTAACCCAATGGAACAAATTGTCTCTTAAGTGTAAAGGCATCTTCCGCAAACCAAATAAGCAGTTTAAGCTTACAGTTTCACCAATTAGATACCAGTAAGCAACAAAGAACGGAGTGTGATTTCAGTCGCTCCTGTATTTAAACAAATTTCAAAAGCGCCCCCAGCCGTTTGTTAAGATTTCTTTCATTGTTAAGAGACGAGTCTTTTCAGCTATTTTAAGATTCTCTCGGGTGCGTGGTTGAAAATAGGAAATAAAGAAAATGAAAATACTAATAGACTTTGGCTGACTGCCGTGAGAAAAAACCCGTTGACGCAGAACAGAGCGAGATACGTTTTCTTCAAATGATCGAGTCACTTAGCTGGGTTTCGTGGGACTTGACCAATTGACGCAGAATAGTCTTCCAGGCTTTTTGTTATATGAAGCACTTTCGTGGATTAAAAAAGGCACTTTCCAGGATTCAAGAAAATTTTGGCACCACACAAGAAAAATCCCATTAAGAGTATCGCTGTTCTGACTGCATATGGGAATTCTTAAGACCACGTGGGCGAAAAGTGGAAAGCACAGATTTGCTGACTGTTTCAATTGGTCTGGAAGGGAAATGCCGTAGGGCATGATCTCACAGTTTATTCCACAGTTCAACGCAAGTCAAACGGTATCTTTCTACCTGAAACTGAAACTGAAAGTGGGACATTGTCTTTTGAAAAAGAAAGGAAGGAAGGATAATGCAGTATGGTATGTACATTGAAAAGGCATGTTGTCAACAAAGGAGCAGCAGCTGCATTGTGTTCTGCCTCTTGGCGTTTTTATATTTAAGTTTATGGCAGTGTAAGACACTTACCCGGGTGCTTCAGTTTCGGTGCGGTGCTAAAATTACAAAACCTGTTTTGCACCATGTCAAATAGCATAAAATATAAATAAGCCGATCACCTCGTTCACACCGTTTGATTAATATTCATAGAGATATACATACAGACAGTTAGACAGGCGGGCAGGCAAAGCGCGTAGAAAGATTATAAATAGATAGATAGTGGGATGCCTTGGTGGATGGAAGGATGGATGGATGAATAAATGGATATGGGTAGACAATCAAGCAATGTAGCAGACAGGATGCTTATTGTAATGTGCTTTGATAATCGAAGTGAATTTCCACAGAAACCAATTTTTGAAAATAATCTTTCACCAATGGAATATTTTGGCTTTCTAGGACCTATGAACAAAAACAAAGATTTTGTTATCTGGGTGTACACTGCACTATAATTTTGCCAGATGCTTACGTATAAGCCAGCATTATTGGTAAATTTAGGCCTTTGCAATTGAATATTCAACCGCAATTACGCTGTGCAGTTAAATATAACAAAGTTAACAAGTCATTAAATTAGCAACTTCATTGAATCGGTCTGCCAAGAAATTGTGAGCGTGATTTTAAGTAGGGCTCTACATCTCGGAGTGTGATGCCATAGACCGGATTTCGTGATAACTTCCATTAATTTAAAATAGAATGTAATCAAGACTGTAAGAGACATCGCTGGTATTCTGTATAAGACTGACAATGGAGGTATATATATATATATATTGATGTGGTTTGGCATATGTCTGAGAGCGTGAATATTGTTGTATACGTCGCATCTCGTTTGAATAAAAGGAACGAATGTTTTTTAACACTTGTATTACATGACATAAGATTTTACTTTATTGCATTGTGACAGTTATATATATAAGTGTATTTTTACAAGTGTTAAAAAACATTCGTTCCTTTTATTCAAACGAGATGCGACGTATACAACAATATTCACGCTCTCAGACATATGCCAAACCACATCAAATGCTCAATACTATAAGACATTGCATTTGCATTGGTGAACTATTCAAAAAATTGTCTGCGTGAAGAAAATATTAAAATATCACCTGCAGATGACACGTATGGTTGTGGAATCATCACGATTGCGTAAGGACTTGAACATGACTGTTGTACCACTGAACAGAAGTAATCTATTAATGGAATGAAACTCCATTAATCCTCACGCTTTTGCATTCCAATTGCTACAAAAATATATTCTTCAGACGGCAGCAAAAATCAGAACTTGAAATTATGACTACTCCTTTGTTTCAATGTTTAAGAAGACACCTTATAACCAGGGTATGGACTTGTAGGTGTTACATTAATTTGTGCATATATATAACATCTTTTGTTTCACTACCCCCACCCCCACCCCCCAGTCTCTACTTTCCAGCCGGTTCTAGTCAGGCCTACCCAACTAGCCAGTGGCGGATTTAGAGGGAGGCTTCGATTTCTGAAAAAGAATCAAAACAATGGTCCCCTCTTGAAATTAGAATTTTGACTAGCTAAATCATACATCTAAACAGTACCAAATGGCACCGTTCGTCGTCTAAAATACCAAAAGTTTTCGGAGCCCTTTACCAGGCACAGGCCCCACGCCAAGGGGGGGGGGGAGATCGGCTTCGCATCCACCCCTCCCCCCCCCCCTTCAAATAATCCTGGATCCGCCCCTGCTACCAGACTCGGAAGGGGAAGATCCAGAATTCCGCGTAGATCGGATCAGGCTACCGGATTTCAGGGCGTGTACCAGTACGCACTTCGAAGTATCAGAGGTGACACCCTCTTGCATATACCAGAACACCTCCAGTGTCATATATGCCTAAATACCCAAAGCGTCAGCGAGAGTTGTTCAAGGCATTATATCGCGAGAGGGTCGCAGTTTACAACCCAGTTAGTTATTTTACTGACATGCATAACAAGAGAAAATGTCTGCATTTCACAGACCAATACCCCCTAAAGCGGAAGAAAGTGCGTTTCGCCAAGGTGACATAATATCTCTAGGTATGTAATGACGTAAAGCAGTGGATAGAATTTGCACTAAAGGCCATTGCCTTTAGACCACTGCCTTCCGTGTTGAGTATCACATATCTTATCTACGGAAAGGGGCGAGACAGAAATAGAGAATAAGAGATAAAGAACCACGGAAATTGATTCTATTTTTCAGAACCTTTTCTCATCAGTTGTGTAAATAACCTTAAAGGCCTTAATTTAACCCCGGTGTTATAATTTTATATATATAAGGGCCAATGGCCTCTAGAAAAGCGTCTGAGGGTTCATTCCCTATGAAACTGTCGTTCTACGTAGATAGATCTAACTCCAGGAATCCTCTCTGAACGCAAATCAGATTAACGACTCGATCCTCTTGTTTCCAACACACTCGTATATTCACCGGTTTTTCTGTATTCTATTCGACGCCAGGAGGAAGCATGTTAATGTCTCAATCTGACTACATTCACCCAGAGTCCCCACGGAGGTGGATCGATCTATGTAGAACGCTAGTTTCATCGGGAATGAACCCTAAGATTTTGTTTTATAGCCTCAGAGAGGGAATTTTCAGATTGCGTTCTTCGCTGACGGTACTGTGCCTGTTCGGTCACGACCTAGCCTGTGCCATTCCAATGAGTTATCGTAGATCATTCAGACAGCCTCGACCCATTACTCGGCTTATATCATGATATGTATTATTGCTTTCATCAAAAAGGATCTTGTGGCATTTGAAATGAAAGAGATAGCGAAAAAAAGAGAGAAAGAAAGAAAGAGAAATCGTTTTAGAGTAAATTTGATAAACGACGAAAACGTTAATGCCGCTCCTCTACTACCCACCTCCCACCCCTCTTCAGCACTACCATCGTCACTAACAGCTGCACCATGAAATTAAAATTGTTGTTTCTCTATTTTTATGAATATTACATATGCTTATGTTTGAAGATTACAGCTTCTAACATATTGCATTACTTAACGTTTTCATAAACTCATAATTAATGACCAATTTCATCCATCCGGCAGTTGTGATTAAATTAGTACGTGATAAAACACGTATGCACGATCTCCTTTTGCAAATGATAGTTTCAAAAATTCATTCGAAGTCACAAAATAGATCAAAGTTTCACCTAAACATATTAGTCTCTAGTTTTATAAAATCATAAGTAGTTACCATTTCCTTCTATCCAGCATGTGCTTAGTATTTAGACGAGATTAAAACGTGGACGTACAATCTCCGTCTTAATTCCAGAAAAGAGTTTCGTAAATTAATCTAAGCCACAGCAGGTTTTTATGGGTTTATGAGTTTTTTGCCTGAGCAGGTGGCAGCTCTGAAACTAACATACAAGGTGGCTTGTACTTTTTCAAACGTAACAGAAAATGGGCCTGAATTAAGACATCTTATAACACCACTTAATACAGTAACTAGGAAAGCAAACGACTGAACAGTT
Source organism: Lingula anatina (assembly GCF_051362555.1). Lineage (NCBI taxonomy): Eukaryota > Metazoa > Brachiopoda > Lingulata > Lingulida > Lingulidae > Lingula > Lingula anatina. The sequence continues at coordinate 12,422,776 of NC_141771.1, read as the reverse complement.
AGAGCGGGGTTTCCTTAATTTCCTTACTAAATCGACCACTGCAAAAAAAGCCCCGATGTGCACCAGACGCTTTCAATCCTGGTTGACATACCGTTTGCCGTTTTTTTTTTTTTTTTTTTTTTTTAATTCGGAAGCGTCTGAACTGTCTCCAACTCCTGCTCGTTTTAAATTCGGAAGCGTCTGAACTGTCTCCAGATCCTGCTCGCCAAGGTGCCCTTAGCTTCCAATTAAAACGCAGCTGGGTTTTCTACTTACGTTAGGCCCATTTGATTGCCGAAGCTCACGCAAGGCTTCGGTAAACTCGGTGTTCTTTGTCATGACTTGCCGCAAAAAGAAGAGAGAAAAAATACATTTTAAATGTCAGAAGATGTGTTCTTTGCTCGAATTCTGTCATTAATGTGTAGCTAGCGTGTTACCTCGTAAGGCAGATGGGTAGAATTAATAAGCGAACATTACTTCAGTTTCTGTGGGCGTTTTGGGTTACCTGTTTATTAATGACCAAATCCGCCTTTAAATATAAATGCAGGCTAATAGGATATTGTGTGCATCGGACTTTTATTGCACTGTACCCTAGAATACGACCGGTACCATTACTAGTAGATCCGGAATCGAATGGATGCCAGACATAGTCATATGGGCAATACTTTCCCAAAGCAACACAACAGTTTTCGCCCCAGTCTTAAAAAGTCGCAGCTGATTACTGCCTAGTTGTATTAATGACATCCCCAGGGAGCGCCAAAAGTAGCAAAAACGACTTTAACAGCTGATAGGGGATGTAAATTTGTTTCTACGTGATACCGAGAATGTCAGAGATAGCCCTGCCGGCAATGACAATACACGGTGTTAAGAGATCCATACTCCGTGCTGTTATTCTTGAAGTGCAAAAGGTTATCAAATGTAAGTGCCGTTGCACTAACATACTACTCGAAGTTGAAAATGACATGCCTAATGTATTCTCCTTTGGAAACAATGTTCTTGTCTGATAATTAGCAATTATTTAAAACTGCAAATACATATAAACTCTGGACCTCGTTCTGTATGGTCTAGGAAAATTGCAAAGCTTGCACCATACACTCCATACCATATAACTGAATGCAAATACACGTTGCAACTAAAATATAATAATAATAATAATAATAATAATAATAATAATAATAATTTAATCGGATAACGTTTTTATAACATACAATACTAAACTGCCGTTTATTACAAATGAAACAAATGGGGAGAATTGGGACGCAGCTATACCAGTGACCGTATCTTTGGAATTCTTTTTTCGTCAGCATGACTCAGCAAAAATGATTTATACCGGCATCAAAGCGTGAACAGTACAAGAGCCGTCAAGAAAGACAAGTCTTCGCTTTCTGGTTAGCCACTGGGATTTTGGAAATAATTGTTTCTTTGAAACTCTCGTCCTGTACTAGCTGTATCGGATCGATCGTGATGCCAGGCGAAATAAAAATATGCTTCATTTTACTTTTTTGGAACATTCGTTTTTTTTTTAATAGTACTTTCCTGATCAGTGAATATGTGTGCATGCTCGAGTTGCAATTGTGTTCAGGAAAAGCTAACGTGTGTACAGCACAACGCGAATCACGTCAATTCATCATCAGCAGCAGCCCGATCATCCCTATATAGAAGATTGTCGGTATAGTACTACATGGACCAACCCCCTCCACTTCTTTTAATATATCAACTGCTGCCCTCGTGACCTCTATAAAAATTTTTCTTGACCTTTTTTGTGTGGTGGTCCTCCATCCAAACCTCGGCTGGCTACGTTTTCTCTTTATCGGGACGCTTTGAAATGTTGATGTGAACAACTTTTTTCCAGTCGTAGCTGGTGGCCCAGAAAAATAAGCTTCCTTTCTTTAGTACATGTAAATAGAATAAGTTAACTGAAAAAGAGAGAGAGAGAGAGAGAGAGAGAGAGGTGATATAACATTAATTAGTTCAACTATAACACAAATCATACTTAGAAAAAATAACATAGTACACATGTATAATGTGAGATATACATGGGATCCGTTTGATCATAGTTGTTCAGTAATTTCATGTATGCGTGGAAGTAAAATAATTGTGAAAGAATACGGACAGTGAGGCGTGGGACACGTTGCCTGATACTGAGTGGTCCAATGTAGAAAAACAAAAACAGCTTGGAACAGCTAAAAAATTACGACATAATCTGAGTTAATTTGCATGCAAATGGCTGCAGCTTCCAATACATTGAAACTGCATTATAAGTGTGACATATATTTTTCAAGGACAAATAGATTTCCAGTCAAAATACCTTGCGAACACCGGTGTCATTAGCTCCCCAGTGCCGCGTGAAATTCATTTACTCCTCTCATCAATACAATTACTGGACACAAGTAAGGCATTCTGTCTGCTTGGCTGACACTATATGGTTCTTGGATGTTGAGGTTTTTTTTTTTTTTTTTTTTTTAAAGATGACGTTTATCTCTATCGAAGAAGGGGGGGGGGCGTTTTCTCTGTTTATATAGTCCAGTTTATAATTACTTTTTAAAGTTATCGCACATATGTCCAATTAGCAGTTTTAATGATTCTGTCAGGATTTAAGTGAACGACTAGGCATTGTGACTGATACGGATGGCTTGTTTCTTTTCACTTTTTACAGTAGAATTCCCAAAAGTAAGACGTTTCTTCTTAGTGACGTTATCCTTATCCGAATGGTCTTGTTCGATTCAAAATGGAATTTAGACAATCTAATTTTGTTTCCTGATCCCAGTTAGTTACTTCGCCATTGTCACTATCAAAGACGTGATGTATTCTTTCTAGTCTCGGTTACCATGGAAACACTGACGTCACCAGCTTTAGTTCATCAGGCACGCTCGTCTCCGCAGTTTCCTATCAACCAAAACTAATTAGTAAGACATCTTGTGACTTAAATGGGAGTCGGTCCTATAAGAAAGGGAACAGGTAACTATTTACATTTTGATCAAAGCATAATGGTGGAGTGCCGTAAGGAAAACCTTTAGTTCATTCGTCTTGGTATCAAAGCGAAAGTATAAACTTACAGTCCAACGGATACCAAGTTCAACGTACTGGTATGGTATGGAGCGGGTTAAAAGTAGAAAACTTGCTTGGAAAGAGGTAATTATTATTAATTTTTGAAGGCGATTTGGGGTTTTGGTCTGAACCAAGACCACGCCTTGCATGTATGAGATATGCAGGCCATACTAGTACTAGTTTAATGGCGTATACTATATAAAAGTTGCGAAGCGTTTTACTTTTAAAGGCATCCAACAGACAACCCGTTTATGGGTTACACTCTGTTAGAGATTATCATTTTTGATATGTTATCCCCCTGTGTCTACCCATCCTCTGGTGTTAAAGTCTTTTTTAATCTAAAACTATACACATAGGGCCCTTGCTGTTTGGGGCGATAGCGGTCCTCTGTTATCTGGATGTTCGACGCTTTGTTTTAGGTTGAGTATGTCAAGTGCACTTAACCCAATCACCAATCACTGAACAAAAAAATCGTTATTCTGAAAACGATTAGACCTCCGTGAGTTCCGTAAATCACACGGCTGATCTGCATCTTTTTCCACTTTTATCTTTATACGGTAAATTATTTCGACCATGTTCAAGGCAATCAACCCAAAGGTCAGCCCATCAGGAAAAATGGACTTCAATTTTTTTCAAATCGATCAGTCTACGTTAGCTGTGTGAAAAACATTGTTGATCTCCATCTTAACCTTTGCTGTATTCGTGTAACAAAGTTTGTAATTAATATCTTTAATATGGTTATTATATAGAAAATTCTATTTGAAAATCTATATTAAGCAAACACACATTTAACAAAATCAGAAAACGCTCTGGTTGTTTATTTCTGGAACAAAACTTACGTATAGATACTACAGACAATGAAAAATCTGTTTTACCAGCATTTATTTCGTAGTTCTTCGTCCTTTCTACGGGTTTGTTTCGCAATTGTGAATAAAACACGAAAGCTCGGCTATAAGAAAAGGGGTGATGTGTTTGTTAGACGAGTGCATGTATAGACGAATATGAAGTTATATCCTAAATCGGTGTGCAATGTTAATCAGAGGTGCTTTATTTAGGGCTCATTCCCATTGTACCTATCGCCCGCTGAAATCAATTAATTTAACACGCCGCCTCCTGCCTTTGAGTAGAATACAGAAGGAGGATCGATCTACGTAGACCGATCGTTTCAATGGGGATGAGCCCTTAGACCTGGTCTCTCTTTTCCATCATTCTACTGACCGGCCGCTCAATCACTCTCCGATGAGATCAAAATCCCTCACTGCATGGCATCAAGCCGAAACTAAGCGCTGTAATTACATTGGGACATATCGACCGATCAGATAACACTAACTGTTAACTAGATCAAGCGTTAAATGAACCTAATTATAACTGGAACCGCTTCTCCTTGTCAGGGCATTTTTTTCTCAATGCGCATGCATTTGTTTGGTGCTAAATACAACGTGCACGTGCAAGAGGATCCGTGCCGGGCCCACGGGTGCATAGCGTGTTGGCGTGCGTAACAAATGTTTATAGCGTGTATAAATGGATGATCCCTCAAGCGTCCGTTAAAAAGTGTGAGTGTGTCACTTTCTGTGAGTTACTACGGCTGAGTGAAATGTGCTAAGGCGTGAAGGGCTTTCTAAAAGCCATTGTTCAAATCATGATGCACATGTACACGAGAACTAAACCGACATCATGGAAACTGTGGAAACTCCACCGTCAAAATATCTTAGTTTGTCCAATGTCTTAAAGGCCCATCAATCTGAAAGGTCTTAGCCGTTTCATATAAGTAGATTTATCTTCAACATTAAATACATTAACGATATGATACTCAATAAATCATTGGTCTTAGATGTAACTTATTACTGTCGTACCTTATCTCATGGGACTTTTGAAGCTTCATGGCCTGAAGGTTTTCATCCTTGATTTGGCAAAATCTCATTTGCCGCATTGGTTTGTTTTTGGTGATTTGTGACCTTTTATAGTGGAATATAATTAGCATGATACAATTTACCTTTTTGTGTTTAATGTACACAGCCTTTTCGTTGTGTTTCATCAACTTTACCAAAGTAACGTACACGCTACGTTTTTGTAAACAGTGTTGTTCAGTAGAGATATGTGCGCGTTCTTTGCAAAAGCATTCTCTATCCACCAATCGCAAGTAAAGTTCTTTAATTTTTCACTTGTTTCTATCAAAGGTAGTGGAATATCAGCATTTGGCAAGATTTATTCAGAAAAGAATACTTAACGCGTTCAAGTGAAATGTTCTAACGACATCTTTGAGCACAATATCCTAAATTAAATTAATGATAATGACTCGTTTTGCAAATTGAGCCTTCGTGATAATAAAAAAGAAAAGGGGAAAAGGGAAAAAAACTTTGCAGGAAAATAATTAAGTAACGAATGTGGCATTGTTTTGTTTTACTTTGTGTTTGGCATTTGATGTAACGACACGATGTTGTTTTTAAACCACGGCAACCTTTACAATGAACAAAATAATGACGCTATTGTGTGGCTTGTAGTGCTGAGAAAACACGAATAATGACATCTAATCCTTTTTTTAGCAGCGAACGTTCTGCCATCTAGTGGCCATTACTGCCCTTACAGTAAAAAGCTGACTTCGACGGTGAAGGCTGTCTGTCATATATCAAGTGACAAATTTTTCCTGGAGACTGAAAATTTATAGGAAAATGTCAAATAAGCATAATACATTGTAATTGTTAGGTCTGGCAAGAAAATAAACAACTCATCGAGAATAAGGCATTCTTTTTTCAGTTCCGTTCATTAGGGAGGGAACAATCTGTTCTTGGCTGCACCTGGCTTTTACCGGGTATATAGCGGTCCAATTTACCAATACGCCAACAAATAAATGAGAGCGGACAGGTCTGCGTAAATAAGTGGCACAATCTTTCTTACTAATTTGATATCTTAATGGCAGCATTTCCCATGGCGATTGTTTCAAGCAGTGAGTAGAATTTGACTGGCAATAATTGGTTCACAGTTTGCGTTGTTTTTTCCCTTCAAAATCTCGTTCAAAGTGTGAAAACCTGTGTTTGAAACCATACCCCGGCGTATATTCCAGAACTACTTGTATATATATATATAACGGCAAAGAATATAATAGTGCAGAAGATGTAGAGTGATCTAAATATTGTCTTGGAAATATTGAAAACCGCACTTTTAGTTAACTGTGCTTTCAACCCTAAAATCCTTTAAGCAAATTACGCCCCGTCGTGATGGACGACTAACGTAAACTACACATGGTATGATGGACTAATTAAGCTACAGTAAAAAGGCAATACTTGTTCCAGAAAAACCGACATAAAGAAAATAATCACTCTAAGATTACTCCAACGGGATGTTATATGATGCTAGAAATAGACAACTAACGATCAATAGTACCATATTGGGTATTAAGCTGGCTATTAGATACCATTTGTTTTCTTGGCCATACGGTTTTAGATATAATGCCTTTTCTTTGGAGTATTTGGGAGTGGATTAGGTAAAGAAGTGATTGAAGTGAAAAGTACGACATCTAGAGTAATTGAATAACACTGGAATATGAATTATAATAGGTTGTGATGGCGAAAAGACCGCGGTTCGAGGTTGTCTTAAAAGTCCAATGTCCACATGACGCCAGCGTTTCGCTGAAATATGAATAGGGTATTTCTGCTGCTTTGCATTTATTAAATTATCAAGTCCATTAATTTACATTTTATTAATTCGTGCGCCCTTTGGTTCTTTTGCGCATCATACACGCAAGCACACGCACAGACAAACAGGGAACACACGGTAGAACCCACACTGCCTTGAGTCAAGCCAAGACTCATTTAATCTGAAACCTTATACAGTGTATCAATTTTGCAGTAGGACATAACGCTATTCATTCTACCATTAAATGCAGACAAGATTACATGGTTATATTTAGCTCTTTAAGAACCAATCACATGTACAGTTTTACTTCCTTTAAGTACCAACGAACCAGCGTATAGGTCATTCTGCCGTGGACCACAAGTGCTTGAGAAGATCTAAATGAAAACTTATTCAGAGGATCATATCGATTCGGGTGATTATATTTGGGTTTTCAAACCTTGAAAGTGGTACAACCTTAGTTGCCAAGATTTATTAAGTGAATCCACAAGTAATTGTAACTTCACACCAGTCATGAACAATTGGTGAAAAGTTAATACAATTCTATAAATTGAGATATTGATGAACTTTTGGAATATTGAGCATTGGCGACTTACAATTAATAGCGTAGAAGTACGTCCTAAATTTAAAAACACTTTGAAATTCAGTTAACCAAAATATAATAATATTTAAGACAGACATAAAAGTCGTTACTGCAGGCAATCCTTTCACCATTTTTTCATCCTGCCACCCTTCTTAAGAGTTTTTGATCACTTTCATCTACCAAACTCATTAAACTTGGTAAACATGGAAGCAGGGTGTTTGTCTCGTCTACAGTGCTGAAGTTTTGGATATATTAACTGGTGTGGTCGACCGCAAAGTAAAGAGTTGCATTTTGTCTGCATCTCTAACCATAGACTTAGGTTAAGCTATACAGATATACGAGTTATTAAATATCATCGATTAACTTTTTTTATAAAGCGACATAAATTTGGCAGAAAATGTGTTTTCTAGAACATGTAAGCGATTGCGATTACTGAATTTTCATCATTAAAAAATACAAGATTGTGCGAAAAAAAATAATTGATGAATGTGATAATAGAAATACGTATACAAAAAAAAATAAAGAAAATGAAAAAAAAACGGATACCGAATAGAGTCAGGACCAAGAATGAGAGAAGTAGATTGGATTTCAACATTTACAGTTTCCCCACGCACCGCTCCTATTTGTATATGTACATGTAGGTGGTTTTACCGGATAACGTTGTGGCGTGTACATTTCATACTTACACGCCCGAATAAAATCAAAGTCACGCCGCATTGTTAAAATAAGGGAAACTTGATAGGGTTGGTATGTTTATTTCTTTCAGGTACCAAATAGCCAAAAGTAGATTCATCTGCATCTAGAAACACGACAACAGCAAATGCCACAGTTCCGAAGCTTAAAGTACATATTAAGAAGTAGGCGCACATGCATAATTCAAATTGATTAATCAAATTAAAGTACTGAAATATCTAGTTTGTTACAAAAAAGTAGGCTTAATTTTCTAAGGAAAGTAACAAACCATGCATAACATCTGGTGTAAATTAAATAACAGTGTACTTAGTGCTAGTGAGCCATCCTCCTACATGCAGGCATGTCTTTAAATGCTGAACCGATAATTTTAGCTTTTAAAAGGAAGCGGGCTGACCGCATAACGCAATCAAGCATCCGAATATATTATATGGCCTGGTCACTATTAGGGTTCTGCATCAGAGATCTTGATATGGTGCGACTATTTAAATGGAGACTACAATTAAGTCAGGCTCCGGAATAACGGATGTACCAAACGCCCAACCGTGGCTTTTAATACATGTAGTTTGCCGCATCGATTGCCTCCAACGTTTCCAGTCACGCTTTGATATTGCGTTACTGAAACTGCATGGCCCTGTAACGATGCATCCAAGTACACTAAGTGCCAATTTTGTCCTTGTGTTACATGTAAAAAAGTCACCACCTCCGGCTAATATGCTAAAACGCCCATTTATTGCTACTTGGTGATTATAGTTGAGTGATCTGTCCATTTGGAATACCCCTAATTTAATGTCGAACGAAATCAAGGAGACCAAACTACCGCAAGTACCTCACAGCGGCGGGTTGTCCAAATTCTAGTCTAAGTGCATGTTGAATGCAAAGGGCCATTTATTGAAGAGTGCAATATATTCTGTACACTTGAACCGGTCCGGTTAGATATCCAGTTCACACTGTGTCATTTAAATGTCGTGGAGGAAACTATCCTGCATAATCCTGAACTGGAACTCAGCTACTAATACGGCTTCCATCACTTTGCATTGACGTAAGCAAGAAACGTGATATATACATGTATGCACCTCCGAGGTACTTTGGCTATATTATATATATGCAATATTTCAAAGCATAAAAGTGGTAGCACTAAAAGGGAATTGACGTATTTTAAACATCGGGAATAGCTGGTTTAATGTAAAAGCTATACAAATGCATTAATGTATATAACCTTGGTTTTCTTGTTTTCTCGACTTTTAAAGTCAATTAAGGCCTTAACACTTTTAAGAGGCTTTTTATTTCACCACACGAAATTCGGCCCATTTGTCTCTGAGCAGCATTGACATCGATTTCGCTTTAAAAGATGAACAAGCCCGCTGCGGGCGATTTAAAGCAACAAAGTCACTGGATGACGTATTCGCTTTCGAAAGTATGGAGTTAATTATCTTATAAATCAGGCGCGCTGCCATCATTTTAGTTAAAACACATTTACAACGTATGTTCGCATTTAAGGTGATTTAAACCCCATTTCCAAAGACACCATAGACGGTCTACATGTACGTACATGGATCGATCCAACTCTGTTGGGGTGGGGGGTGGGGATGGGGGGGGGGGGCTCTCTTCTTGTTTCCAACGTTCTCGTATAATCACCAGCTTTTCTGTATTCTACTCATCGCCTGGAAGAGGCGCGTCATTCATTTAAGCTGTTGCACTCAGCGAGAGTCCCCGCACAGTAGGATCGATCTTTGTGGACCGATGGTGTCCTATGAAATGGGGTTTAGACTTAAGACAAAGCGAGTCGTGTCGCAATTGCGTAGTTATTCAAAACGGACTCTGGCCATACGCTGTTCTTTTCTGCAAATATAATTTGTTTGTACAGCATTAAAGTATGATAAAAAATCAATCTTTCCCGGTGCAATTTCTACTTTTTATCACAATTACACAAGGGACATGTTTTACCGTATTTGTTTGTTATAATTTGCGCTTTTAAAATCTAAAAGAGATAAGCGTAATGTGTTACCTCACTGACTATGAACTGCTTCACGTACGTAACAATATCGATCACTTAAAAGTGGCTTTCTCATGCCCTTATATGGTAGTGCCGCGGGTTGAATAAACGCTGATGTAGATGTATCTTTCCATCTGATCTGACTGAAGCAGCAAAAACCATTAGAAGAGTCTACGAACCCAACCTGGTAATTCCTTTATTATAGCCGAGGCCATACTCGAGCAAATTCCCTTTACCAGTCGGAACCCCATGTTGTTGAGACTGGACTAATGGGCTTATCTGACATTGAAATTTTTGGATAGTTGTGGTTTGTTTATCTATTCAATTATTTATGTATTAATTATGATTTATTATCTATTCATTTATTTATTTTGAAATAAGTATATATGTACATTGAAACCGACCTCACAATATATTCTGCAACCACATTACAACCTAGGCTACAATAACAAGTTTGAAATATGTGAATTGTGAAGTCCAGTGCGACCAAATCGCAAACCAATTTATTGACACATGTACAATTGCTCGTATTCAACACCCACCATATACCTCATTATGGGTGTCATATGACCCCAGCTGGAAGCGTGGGTAAACTATTTTAAAGCACGTGGAATCTGCACTTTGATGCAACAATATCACACAGCCCTATTAAGAGATCAATGGCAAGCTTTACCGTAACCGAAATGTACCTCTTGCGACCTAATTCTTATTAATGGTATGAATGCCGACCAAACCCGTAACTGATCGATGTTATAGGGAGAAAAACGGTATGGACAAGTGCCATGAAAACTATTACATGAAAGCTATCATATTGTGTCTTAAATCGGGTCCTTTTCGGTTGTATTCTCAGTCGTCGAAATAGCGTCAACATTTGTCCAAATAACATAGTCACATTTCAGTTCCACTATTGTAAGCAATTAAGGCGATAGTTTCACGAAGGCTAAATTTATTTATTTTGCTAACGACCTATATTAACAGGTACATTCATTTAGCCTTGCTTTCAAAGATAAAATTACTGGTGAGATAGACAAACGATGCTGTAACGCAATCCCTAACGAACAATTTCTTTGCAAAACCAGGATTCCCTCGACAGTCGGCTGTGGGTGATGCCGACAAGTACATTTCCGGTTTAAGTTATTTCAGTTGTGAACACCGCCCTGATGAAATAAAATTACATTAATTGTACGGTCCACAAGGTTGCCCAAATAATCATCTAAATATATCTCTGAAAGTGTTTCAATTATAGATACCAAGTAATATATGGTGAGAGGGAATGAGAAGCACCATATAAATATTCAACTTTAATAGCTTAGATACACTAGTGTCACACACGTTTACTTCTAAACGTTTTCTCCCAGGAGATCGGAAATAAGCAGTTATGAGCACGTAATTGTTTTACTGGGGTTTATTTCTTTATTTATATCACAAAATATTTTTTTTATTCATAAATGCGCCAGTTACTCATTTATTTATTTATTTATTTATTTATTTATTTATTTATTTATTTATTTATTTATGTTCCCTTGGTACTTGCCAATGTTCGAGGCAACCTGCCACCAAGGGAAGGAAAGGATTACCCTATCAATACTGCATAATTATCATTTTCAATTTTTGACATTGTCTCGCCCTTGTTTGTCAGTGGACTCATTCCCATTTAAACTGTCGGTCTTCATACATTAATCCAACTCTGCGGGGACTTTTGCTGAATGCCATCGGTTCTACAGATTAACACGCCTCCTCTTCTTTCCAAAGTAGTCGTGTATTAATCACCAGCGTTTCTGTATTCTTCTCAACGCCAGGAGGAGGCGTGTTAATCTGTTAATCTGATTGCATTCAGCGAGAGTCCTTGCGGAGTTGAATCGATCTACGTAAACCGATAGTTTCAATGGGAATCAGCCCTATACACATTGGACTGATTTTTCCTCCATTTCATTTTGCTATATCTAAGTGATAAATTGCAGCCAAAGTTTAATACAACAGCACATTTACTAATCATGCGTTTCCATTTGCTTCCAGAGTGAAGTGTAATTGGCTTCCCTCACGTGGACGGCACGAGATGACAGCCAGATTCTGAAACTATTAACTCTGGATTAACCGAGACCTTCAGAGACGTGATTCAAATCCCCTTTTCTCCGCGAGAATCCTTGAAAATATTGACATTCTATTTTAGAAAGGTTAGGCGGTGTGGAGACACGGTAGCAAGACAACACACATACTTCAGCTTTTTGCAAGGACAATAAATCTCATATGAGACTATATAGGCAAATGTGTATTTGTCTAGTGTCTTTGTCTATGATGGTCTAGCTTCGGAGACGCTGTAAACGACATGGGCGACGTTGTCATCTGTATTCACGTGCGCTTTGATTTCAGAGGCTAAGAGTCACACAACAGGCACAAGCTACATGAATAAAGAACAGAATAAAGACGGCTTCGATTTCTAATGTTGCAGGTATTTAATGTGACGCGCTAAAAGAGGAATGAGACAAAGACTCATTCAATGTTGCCCTCAAAAACAGTTTTTCCCCGATTTCAAATAGATGAAAAGTAAACCGCTGAATGTGATCCAATTTAGATGAACGGTTTCAACGTTGACAAGCGGAAACGAATGACAGACGGATCTTAAGGTGGTTGGCTACGGACTTCAAATAGAACCAAAGTGATCGTAATATGCAATAACGTTACTGAGATTCACGTGAAAAAGAACCACGTGTGAGAACCTGACGATGGTAATTGTTGCAGTTTGCAAAAAAAGCAGTCAAACAGAAGCAAACCGCAGATCTTCGTCAAAACAAGGTCGAGGACTGTAAACAGATACAGACCACACATTTCTATTGCCATCCCTTGGGTATTGTTGAAGAATTATAGCCAACAACGCTTAACGTGTTATTATTGAAAAGAGAATGCCAACCAAAGGTAGTTTATGTCCACGGAACTATTAAGGCACCCGCAATGGGAGTGTTTACAGTTTACTACAAGGAGAAAAGGCAACCGGCAAAATTAATTTGCCATTGCCTGTTTAAATTATTAAATCGCTAATGATTTCCTGTAACACGAAAGACAAGTACAACACTTAGAGAAGAAAAGAAAACAATTTGAACTGACTATGGGA